>NC_090339.1:49719527-50330083 GCF_035084215.1 Heptranchias perlo | reverse complement strand
ACAAAGAATCCATGGAAAGAGAAAGGGGAGAAGATAAGTTAGCTTACAAAACAAAATGCTGTCCTCTGAAAGGTTAATTAAAGGTTGTAAATAGTGTTGACAAACGTATAAAAACCCAATTAATCCTAATCATTGCTGATTATTCTGACAAGCATCCTATCCTTGTTTGCGTCATTGTGTTGTATATAGATTTCTGACAGGCTTGGGTTGTATATTATTCCTGCTTCACATGGCAATATGTTGTCCAAAAGGGCAATTGTTATCTAAAATCTATAGAATTATCAGTAATTTTTTATAATATGATAAGTTTATACAACTCAAGAGATTCAATAATCATTGAAGGGGAGGTGAAAAAAAAGATTTTCTGTTATGTTATTTTACTGCATTACTGTAGTAATGTACGTCAGAGAAAATCTTTTTTTCACCTTCCTTGTTTGCACGCACTACTGGAAGAGGCACTTCTGTTGCATGTCAAAGTTCAGCAATAAGATTTTTCAGAGTGCTGTAGTCTCAGTGAAATGTCTCAGAAAGCATTAAGTAATAACTTCCTATTATAGAGTCTCACTGGCACTAAAGGAGTTGGAGGATTTACAAGAGGAAGCTGTAGTGTTGGCTGATTTTCTCATCAGGAAATGCAAAGGAAGCTGTTAATGATACCTTCCTGTTCTCGCTGGAGTTGACATGATGCCCTGTATGTTGGATCAGTGTCTTTCACATTTTTACAAAAAAACTTAGATCGAGATGTAATCCTGGTGGACGCAAAGAAATCCAATACATTTCCCATTTACTGCCACAAATTCCAAACCCAGGTGACCCATCTGGGTAGTTACTGCAGTTTTATCGGCATTCATGTTGTAAGTGCTCACCATACTGAATATTGTTTAATTTTTTCTTCCCCTGACAGCACTGTTTCATGATGATCTATGAGCTACGACATCCTCCTAATAACTTGCCTAAATAGCCATTGTACTCACCAGACTATTTACACATAGGAAGCATCACAGCTAATTCTCATTCCATCCACATCTGTCCACTTATCCACTTTCAAGCAAGGGGTCACTGGAAAGTGATTAGCAGCAAGAATCCTGACTAGGCATCAGTTGGTAGGATTCTAGCCTCTCAGTCAGGTTGTGGTTTTAAGTTCCACTCCAGGACTCCAGCATGTAATCTGACAAGGCTGACAATGGCAATGCGGTATTGAGGGGACACTGCATTGTCAGAAGTGCTATTTTTTCAGAGATGCTAAACCGAGGCCCCCGCCTGCCAGTTCAGGTGAATGTAAAAAATCCCATGCTTCCATTCAAAGAAGAGCAGGAAGTTCTCCTGGTGTCCTGGCCAACATTCCTCCCTCAACCGAAAATAGATTAACTGGTCATTTATTGTCTGTCTGATCTTACTGTGTGTAAATTGGCTGCCCTGTTTGCCTACATTACAATAGTGACAACGCTTCAAAAGGAATTCATTGGATGTAAAATAATTTGGAGCATCCTTAGGAAGTGATAAGGTGCTATATAAATACAAGTTCATTCTTTATTTCTTCCATGATTCAGGATAACTGAGACCAATTGTAACATTTCTATAGCCAACCCAGTTGAACGATAACTCAGCACAGACTGTAGATCAAATTTGGGACCTCCCTGGCCCACATGGCTCTGCACAGGGCCAAGCAGTATATTTAGCCATTGGGGGAGTTCCAAAATCTGCAATTTAATTAACTAAATTAATGTCCATCGTGCAATTAGCTGATAGAGTAAAAGTCATGTTACAATGAACCGTTGCTACATCAACAGAGATTTAATTACAAATGGATTCTTCCGTAACAAGCAACGCTGCAAAGGATATTGGCGGATCGATGACACCTATGTTTACATTTGAACCAGAGACTCGATTTTAACCAACCTGCCCGACGGGAATTGGGCAGGTAAGTGGTTAAAATAGCGAAAATCGAGTTACCACCCCGTTCCCGCCAGAAACCCGCAGAACGCCATCTTAACTCTACAGCTGATTCTGGTGGCAGATGCACCCCAGAAATAGGCAGGTGGCTCATTACTAAATGCAAATCGGGGTCCTATGATCTAATTAGAATCCCAACGTAATTTTAACTGGGTGGGTCAGAAGTCCCACCTAGTGGTAAACTCGCTAAGTAACACCTTGCAGGATTGATTTCACAAACTGACTGACATGACTGGAAGCTTTATTTAAAGGGACACTCAGCTGCAGGCATTCAGATCATGAGGATGTGTTTGCGATAGTGCTTGTTGAATTTTCTAGGCATTTTTGAGCTTGCAGATTGCTTCTTTCTGATTATTTTTTGCCGTGTTCACCCCGATTAAGCACTCACAGCTTATCATGGGTGCCACTTTTGCTCCTTTGCTTAGGATGGAAGAACAGGTTAAGAAAAGGGAGCAGCAACAGCAGCAGGTCTCAACAACCAATGTGAGCAGCAGGTGGGCTTGTTAGAACACTGCAGGTAAGTGGGGCTGTTCATAAAAGGTCTTACCCAACCCATAGGATCTACAAGCCGTCATTTTCTTGGGTATGACTGTGGAGCACTGCATCAGGAGGCTGCACTTCACCAAGCAGCTGATCGCTGATCTACGCAGTCTCCTGTAGCAGGACCTACTGGCCCAGGTGGTCATGCTTTGCCAGTGGCTATCAAAGTCACCAACACCCTTAACTTTTTCTCCTGTACCTCTTTCAAATACAAAAAAAATCAAAATATTTATACAATAATATTCATGTAAAAGGGATCTGTAAGGTTTTATTCTAAAGAGAAAGATGTGACAGGTAAGAAATCATGGTTAGGAAATTCCTCCGTTGCTCCTACTCCGCTGGTGTAACTTTGCCGTAGGTACAGCTGAAAGCCCATTTAAATGCAAAGTAACGCTGGCTTTCTTAGCCAGCCTCCATCTGTTACAAGTTATTGTAACTGCTATGGTTAAAAAGTCCTGTACTTCCATTACCTCTGTCTTTGACAACCTCCGCTGGGTTCCCATGCCAATGTGAATCAACTTCAAATCCTCATCCTCGTTTTTAAATCCGTCCGTGGTATTGCCTTCATCCTACATTAGAAATCCCTCTGGCCATATACCCAACACACATCCTCTGCTCCCCTGTTACCTCTTCGTCCCCATTTCCTCTACGCCACTATTGGTGGCTGCTTTTTTAGCCAATATGCTTCTGCTTTCTGGAACCGTCTTCCTCAATCTCTCCATTTTGCCACCTCCATCCTGCTTTCAAAAATCTCTGAACCATGTCTCTTGGGCCATGTCTTCAGCCCCCTAACCTTCTCTGTAATCTCTTTTCCCCCGTCCTTGAGTCCATCATTTGCTCTCCTCACTGTAAGGCCTCTGTATTGTTCGAAGTGTAAGTTGTTGTTATGGGAAGCTTGTGACTTGCTTAATGGTACCCAAGTACAATTTCTCCAAGTATCCAAGTTTTTCTCTGCTCTCAACAATCAGTAGGATATCTGTCCTGTTGCAGCTATCTCTGGCTACTGCCCTGTTACAGCATAATATAAATACCAGTTCTTTCTTTCAATTGTATTCATTAATTGCACCATCAGTATTGTGTTACTGCCATCTTATGGTGATTTCTGGAATTACATTGTAATTTGTGAACTCTTTAAGTCAACAATGTCCAGGAAATTTCTCAGAGTTGCTCCCATTCCATCAACTTTACTAGCGTAAGCGAAGATTCCACCACACTTTTGGTGAAGTAACGCCGGCAGATTGGGAGCTGCTGCAAGGAATTTCCGATTGTTTGTGTAGCTCCAATTTTCACCACTCCTCTCTTGGAGGAAACTGAGTGTTATCCAGGGGTGCTTAACACGCTGTAGGACCTTGTCCAAATGCCCATTTATGTGTGAGAATAGTCAGTAAATGTTGGCAAGTTGTTTTATCACTGAAGGCATCACAGCTGAGCCCTAACCTGTCCACAAACATGCATTGTCCAGCAAGGGACACTGGATGGCAGCCAAAGCAGGAATCCTATCTGATTTTTCCCTCCCTAACCCTGGAGTGCTGAGCTCAATTATAATGTCATCATAACTCCTCCAGCTAAGATCAGTTAACTAAGCATAGGCTTGAACCTGGGACCCTCACCTTCTTGGTCTATGTGGCTAAGTACCACACATGGCAGTTCATTTACTAACTGAGGTATTAGTAGGAGCTCATTGCACAACCGTCAAAAGTCCCAAAAAGAGGTAGTTCCAAGAGCTGCTCTCAAACTCTACAACATCAGCACTTGTACATGTCTTGCAGCACGAATATCACAGAGTAATTTTCTGAGGGTTTTTTGTGCTGTATGTCATACCACAGGTGAGGATGAAGAAAGACAGAAGACCTGTTCCAGTGCTTCTCCAAATGTTTCTGCGTTCCCGGATATTAGGAGGTGAATGAGAGCACCCCCGAAGATGACTCTCTCTCTCCCTGTAGAGAAATTCTGAACCTCCACTGAACTCTGGCAATATGACTGAGTTTGGAATTCACCATGTGGGGAATTAGAACAGGTCTCGCGCTCCCTGGCTCTGACGTACTGCTCTACTGAGGCTGAGGCCCGGTGCTGCCATCAAAGTGGTCGGAGGAGGTGAATGAATTAAGGAGAAGGATAAATTGAGGGTGGATGGATTGAGAGGGTAGGTGGATCAATCAAGAGGGTGAATCGAGAGATTGGGTGAATTGGGAGGCTAGAGTAATTGATGGGTGAATTAGTTAAAGGAATAAGTGAACTGAAGAGACAGATTGAAGGGTTGATGGATGGAATGTGTGAATAGATTGAGAGGGTGGATGAATCGATGCTGAGCATGGATTGAGGTTAAATGAATGGAAGTAGGTTGAACGGATGGATTGAAGGGGATAGATGGATTAAGGGTAGGGCCCTATATGAATACTTGCAGATGGACCTCAAAATCCTAGTCACAGACAGTTCTGATTATACTGCCATGTCAAGGAGGGAAGCAGATAATTCCTTGCTTGGGAAATGTACTGCATGTCCCACCCCCTAATCATGGGAGTATTGGGGGGGGGGGATGGAGGTGGTGAGGAGGGAGCTTCACACAGTTTTATCCAAATCAGATGCTGGTTTATTTCTCCCACTTTCACCGCAGTACGTATAACAAAAACTGACAGAATGCAACTATGCTGCATGCAGGCCCAAGGGATAAAAATAGATTATTCTATTTATTTCCTTGACAGTAACAGTAAACCATGTGAGGGTTGTGTCAATATGTGAGTGCGAATATTTGCATCAACACTATATGAGTCACAATGCAGCTTAGGACTGTGTCACTGACAGGCCTCATGCACATTGAACATTGTGATAAGATAGGAGTATTAACCCTTTGAGGTTCCTCGAAATTAAACATTTTAATATTTTATTTCACACTTTATTTAATTTGTTAATAGGCAGATTATTGTATTTTGCATTCTAATTTATTGGAGTATGGACAGATTTTTATGGTCATTAAAATGAGGGACTCTCAGATCAAGTGCAGCACAGACAGAATGTATTATAAAGCTCTATCTGCTCTGCCCCACATGTGTGCCTTAACTATAGTCTCAGAAGAGTTCCTATTTCTTCAGTGTGACATTTCCATTTCCCATAATTGATTTTGATGAAGGACTTCACTTGAAACATTAGCATCTCTTCTGTTTTAGATGATGAGTAACCTGTGTATTGCCAGCTCTTTCTGTAATAAAGGGGGTATTTAAATTTCTGTTTCATTTTTATTCAATAGAGATTAGGACATTAGGAACTGAAACAGATTTTAGAAATGTGAATGTTGGAGCCCTATACTGATCACATTTAAGTGATACTTTCTATCAGTAGATATAACAGTCTACAATGATTAAGGCCAATTATTATTTTCTAATTATCAATGCAGGTGAAGTCTCTCAATGAGAATGCCCCATTATCCAATTGCTGTAAATCCATGCAGAATTTACTCCATATATTTCAGTTTTTTCCTTCTTATCCTGCTCCCAGGCCTTTGCCAATGCCACACTTAATGTTTAATGGCCAAGATATTACATGAGAGCCTTCTGCTTCATTTCCCTCTCTACAGGGAGTGCTCAGCTGCTGCTTGGTTGCCTCTTCTCCTAGATGGAGATTAAGAGCTTGCCATGTGGGGGAGTGGGTTGGAATTGTGAGTGAAAATGGCAGCAGTATCTATGGCACAAAGAATAGCACACCAACACACTGCACTATCAGAGTGCCTAATTGATATGCAGAATGTAAACTCACATACTATCTTGTGTGCATCATATTATCTTTTCTTTTTTTTTATTAGTTCATGGGATGTGAGCGTCATTGGCAAGGCAAGCATTTATTGCCCATCCCTAATTGCCCTTGAGAAAGTGGTGGTGAGCCACCTTCTTGAACCGCTGCAGTCCGTGTGGTGAAGGTTCTCCTATAGTGCTGTCAGGTAGGGAGTTGCAGGATTTTGACCCAACAACGATTTCTGATAACAGTATGGTCTATCCTTGGCTTCCAATCATTGTACCCCAGAAAAAGTGGTCTTTTAAAGGAGCGGTACTTCCGAGGTATGTCTTGGTAGTGGTACTGTGGCTAATTATATGATTCTACCATGAATCATCTGTCAAATTAAAGAATGTGTGTGAACTAAAAGCAGAAGAACATTCCTGCTACCCAATACGCCCACTATCATTGCCACAGTCAGACTGAAAGAATTGTGTTGCCCGTTCCCACCCACCTGCAGCCCGGCACTCCCTTTTACCTGGCAAGGTATAGTATAGACAAACACTGTAGGCTCACTGTGGGTATCGGATCAGAAAATGGTACAGAGATGAGGAGTTGGATGTGTTGAGGACGTTTTGCCAAAAATACATCAATTTACAAAAAATAAATTTGTAAAATATATATCCATAGTATACAAAACTCCTTATATTAAAGAGGCTTCATGGAAAAGCGGCAAACAAATTTATTTACAAACACACACCCTAATGATGTTACAGATGCAAATCGCATCAAAACACATTGTCTTGTCATGAGTGCTGGGCAGCATTGTGATTCACATGATGAATAGTTTTTCTGGGTCCTTTCCCTTCCCCCCTGCCAAAAACATTTGCCATTTTGTCCCAGAGATTTTGCCCATGCAAAAAAGAGATAGTAAGTTACCTCACAAGAAACCAATAGAGAGCCACTGCAACTCTCAGCCTGAAGATAGGTCTGTCCCTCCCTAAAGATCCCATTGGATCTATCAGCCCTCACTCCAATATGACACAATGGAGAACTCCCAGGATGATTCACCGTTTTATACTTGACTTGCAGTTCATTACAGCAATGCAGTCCTGACTTTGCAAAGGCCTCTAGAGAAGTCACATGCAAAGATTTAGGCTACGGGTGGCACAGGGAGGTTAGGTTTATGAAAGCAAGTATCAATTTCTTTTTCAGACAGTGAAAACAAAAGACTTGTCACATATGAGACAAGAGGGCCTGGAGCTGCATTAGATTCCACCCAAAGCAGTGTGCAATTAAAATTGATTATAAAGTAATTTAGCAAGTGAGTGGCAACTGCAGATCTTAGTACCACAAATACGTCACATCCTGTGATGACATCAGAGAAATCCACCCCCTTGATTAGTGATGCCGGTGCCTTTTGATTGCAACGTTAACCCTGGAGATCAGCGGAGACATACTGGGAGAACTGCAACTCAGGCAAAATAATTCCACTCTTGGGCAGTCATTGTGTTCTCAAATAGTTGCTTCATAATAGTTGTATGGCACCAAAAAACGTTGAATCTTGCTCCATGGAAATGTGAGCATTGGGCCGAGACGGTAACAGGAGCTCCAGCTCATCCCCTTGGTCAAGCTTCACAATTCCTAAACCAAAAAGACACCATTAACAAAAGAATTAAATTGATAAGAACTTAAGAACATAAGAAATAGGAGCAGGAGTAGGCCATACGGCCCCTCTAGCCTGCTCCACCATTCAATAAGATCATGGCTGATCTTCAACCTCAACTCTAATTTCCCACCCAATCCCCATATCCCTTGATTCCCTTACAGTCCATATATCTATTGATTTCAGTCTTGAATATACTCAACGACTCAGCATCCACAGCCCTCTGGGGTAGAGAATTCCAAAGATTCACAACTCTCTGAGTGATGAAATTTCTCCTCATCTCAGTCCTAAATGGTCGACTCCTCATCCTGAGACTATGGGGGAAAAAATTGGATAAGGGTCTGTTTTGGGCGGTGGTAGCATGATGCACTACCACCCTGCGTCCGACGGACCCTACGCAGGCAGCACGTGATCTTCGTGTTGCCTGCTACTTACCATGAAAACTCCGTGCTGCCAGCACAACACGTGCTGCTGAGAGGCTGCATGGAGAATGAGGAAGTTGGAAATGGGGCGTGCACAACGCACGTCATCAGCAGCCTGCACTTCTTAAAGGTGCAAGCACATGTCAAATGGCAGGTACACAGCTTACTTACAGGAGGGAAAGATGGCCACAAGAATAGCTGGACTGGCACGAGAGAGGGCTCCATACTTCTCGAATGATGCTCTGGAGGTCCTGGTGGAAGTCGTGGACGAAAGGAGGGCCAGCATGTACCCGCAGGGTGGCTGGAGACCCTCCAGACTGCAGCTCCGCAAGCATTGGCAGGAAGTAAACGCCAAGAGCATTGTACCACGCACGGTGCCGGAAGACGTTCAATGATTTGACACGAGTGGTCAAGGTGAGTGAATGCAAGTGTCAAGTGGCACATCCTACCAACTGCACCACTGCTCCATGCATGACACCTCCCGTCACCCACCCACCAACAAACGCTGCCCATCCATATGCAATGCTGCACTCGGCATGCTGCATCTCACCTGCACATATGACCACACTTGCAGACCACACAACCACCATTCACAAGTCACACAAACTGGCAGCTATTCGACCATGACAGGCACATCACCCACACACCTTGCAGGATACTCACTGACACACTGTCCTCTGTCTTGCAGGAGAAGGTGGCACATAACAGCTGGCAGTAGGAGGGACCTGAGGGTGGACTGGTTGACTCCTCATCCTGAGACTATGGGGGAAAAAATTGGATAAGGGTCCGTTTTGGGCGGTGGTAGCGCGTCCAATGGTGGAGCAGGCTAGAGGTGCCATATGACCTACTCCTGCTCCTATTTCTTTTGCACGTCCTCACCCCCCTAGAAGAGACAGTGCTCAGGATCATTGGGCGGGCTGTCGTTGCAGCCGTCACAACATGCCACGCTGGAGGTCCCGGTGAAGGGGGTCTCTGCATATCTAATGGTCCTTCTCCTTTTCCACATCTCCCTCCTCCCATAATCTTTTCTGACTCACGTGCTGCACATGCTGCCAGCACACACATCTTACTTGCTCCTCTCCCATTCCACAACTCAACCTGTTTCCCTTTGTCAGTGCAGATACCCAAGAACACAAGGCAGCACCATCTGAGGAGGAGGAGGAGGACACAGAAGCCACACCATCACTCGATCTGACACTTGCTTTCACCAGCGGTTAGGTTAGAGGAGGAATCTGCATGTGGTGAGACACCGAGCACAAGTGCGCAGGAGCCGGGGCGGGGGGAACGGATACCACAGGTGCCAGCTTGCCGGAGGGCGAGGTCGCTCACTAGTTCTGCTGCAGAGGAGTATTTTGAGGACTTCGATGTGCCAGGCTACAGAAGATGACTGATGGGCGTACACCACCAAATGCTTGGTGCACTGGAAAGCCTACCAAAAAGCCTGCGCATAATGAGAAGGGGCATGGAGGAGTCCAGCTCCAAATTGGCACAGGGCTTTGCGCAGAGCTTGGAGCCCATCCTTTCCAACATGGAACGGGTGGTCACCTCCATCAGCCCACCCGTAGAACCCACCATGATGCAGCATCTGATGACTGATGTCACAGCTTCCATTGCAGCACAAACATCTGCCATCCAAGGTATGACTGCTGCATTTGCAGCTCAGACTGCTGCCTTGGAAGCTCAGACAGATGCGATCGTGGGTCTGGGGACCACTGTGGAATGGGGCTTCCGGGGCATCACAGCTCCAGCAATCCGTTCTCCAGCCGATCACCAGGATTGCTGAGGCACCGCCCCGGGATATTGGCAGTGGCGCCATGGCAGTCGGACCTGCTGTCCTCTCTCAGGATGACAGCCTTCCTGCTCCCACCCCTGCCACTCCGCCAATGACCCTGTTGTTGCCTCTCAGCCAGCCAGGCCAGTCTGCTGCAGCCCATGCTGAGATGGTGCAGTCTGAAGCCGGGCTCTCCCGACCGAGAGCTGCTAGAGGTCATCCTCCAAGGCCATCTGCACGCTCCTCCATTGAAGGCCAGCAGCCTCCTATTACCTCTGCTCCAGTCACTGGGGAAGCACCTCGTAGGAGCACTGGGATAGGTAAAGGCACGAAGGGAATGCACAAGGGTGAATAGTTCTGTTATGTTTTCATAATTTCATTTATTCATTGATAAATGAGACTTTGATTTTGCATTTGGTGGTGGTTTTTATTTATGCAATGAGCTGAGAGGGACACCAATGTGTAATCAGATGGAGGGCGTCGGATGCAATCCTCCTCGGTCATGTTGAGGTAAGAGAATTGATCCCGGAAGGCCCTCATTGAGTAGGGCCGCCTGCTCAGTGCCCTGCTCCTCTTCATCCTCCGTCTCCTCGCAGCTTGACTTGCTATGCGTGGCCTCTCTGCACGCTTCCAGCCGTGCTCAATGCCCAGTGGGAGCCCCTGCAGACCGCCCATGGTTGGCAGGAATGTTGTTCCACCAGGGTTGTAACTTTCCGACCCGTAAGGCAGTACCTGCCAAAGCAGTCTCAAAAGTAGAGTAGGAACTCTCAATAAGAATAGGGAGCTTCAAAAACACTTCCTACTCCTCCAGCAGCCAGAAGCAATAATCCAGCAACTAACCTGCAACACCTGTATGGCCCCTTTAAATAGCATGGGTTGGGGGTCCTTCAGGCACTGTAAGACAGGTTTAGATGGTCGGGGATAAGACTTTGCATTGAATTGAGCGTTAAGGTCCAAAATGGTGTGCATCACTTTAAATCAGCGTAGTTCACTGATTACACGCATTTTCTCTCTACTTTACATGCTTCCAGCATTCGGTATTTGCGTGTGCACTAACTCCTACACCAAGATGGCGGCTGGCACACGTCACGCAGGAAACGTGCGTGCACATCCAAGACGCCATCTTGGATGTTGGAGAGGCCGTGTAGCGCTGAAACAATGGGTGCTACACGGCCCAATTTAGAGCCCTATGCCTCCTAGTTCTAGACTCTCCAGCCAGGGGAAACAGTCTCTCAGCATCTATGTTTCAATGAGATCACTTATAGAATCATAGAATCATAGAAGTTTACAACATGGAAACAGGCCCTTCGGCCCAACATGTCCATGTCGCCCAGTTTATACCACTAAGCTAGTCCCAATTGCCTGCACTTGGCCCATATCCCTCCATACCCATCTTACCCATGTAACTGTCCAAATGCTTTTTAAAAGACAAAATTGTACCCGCCTCTACTACTGCCTCTGGCAGCTCGTTCCAGACACTCACCACCCTTTGAGTGAAAAAATTGCCCCTCTGGACCCTTTTGTATCTCTCCCCTCTCACCTTAAATCTATGCCCCCTCGTTATAGACTCCCCTACCTTTGGGAAAAGATTTTGACTATCGACCTTATCTATGCCCCTCATTATTTTATAGACTTCTATAAGATCACCCCGAAACCTTCTACTCTTCTTATTCTTCTAAACTCCAGAGATTACAGGCCCATGCTACTCAATCTCTCCTCAAAGGACAATCCTCTCATCCCAGGAATCAATCTAGTAAATTGATTGCATTCATCTTGTAACAAGATGGTTTGAAGGTGATCTTTATGAAAGGCTGTTCTCTTAATTTGGTCTTATCTGAGCTGATCTTTCATAAATGTATCAACAAAATGCACTCATCAACTGGTGTATATTTAAGTAAATTTAAATTTGTAAGTAAAATAAGTGAGTTGCTCGCTGTAATCTGGACAAGAGGTTCAAATAATTTTTATATAGAATAATGGATCCTTAGAGTGAGTTACAATTTGGAATCTAATCAAGGGATTTAGATTGTTTAGATATAAGAGTAGTTTTATGCATTTTGGTTAATTTTAAACACTTTTGTACTTCATAGTTATAGATTTTTAATCCAAAAAAGGAAAAACAAAATTATTCAACAGAGTAACCAGACCAATCACTACCCCAAAATTTACCTCAATAGTCACTCCACCACAACCAACTCCCCAGCCCTAATTCACGGACGCACTATCCCCTCCAGACCCAGATCACAGAGACACTGCACCCCATTCAACTCCCCCCTTTTTGCAGAAATATTTGCTTCTCGCAGCCCTCCCAGTTCATCCTCGCACTCTTCCTGCGCACCTCCCCACCCCAATTCATATACGAGATACTCTTATTCCATCCGATGTTCAAACTGGGACTCTTTCTTCTCCCTCAGTTTATACTGGCACTCTTCCTTCCCCCTCACACTTAATACTGGCATTGTCTTCCTTCCTCCATGTCAAAACGGCGTTCCCAGCTTTTTCTCTCATCCCCATAAAGCAACGCTCCTAGTTTCTGCTCCTCTTCTCTCTCTTTACTGCTATCTATTCCCCCCTTCTATCTTCCCTCAGCATCAGTCCAATATGAGTCCTGCTGCAAATGGAAATGATTCCGGCCACTGCATCTACAATATGCAGTGGCCAGAATCATATCCATTAGCAGTAGAGCTCGAGGAGTGGCAGTGGTGCTGAGGGGACCTGCACACAACAATTGTTGTCAGAAAGAACTGACATGCAGACTGGGCCCCAAAAATGCTGACTGTCAGCATTAAACGCTGATGGTTGGCAATTATGCTGTGGTATAATGGATACCTGGGAGAGAGTGCAAGGCAGCAATCTCATTGTGGGTTTCAGTGATATCATAATTTGCAAGAAGGAAGTTGAAAAAGTTTGTAATCGTCAACTGAATTCCAAAATGATATTAGTGCCTCATTCTTGTTTCTTTTGTATTTGGTGATATATGTGCTGTAAAGTTAATAAGGGACAGTTTTACTATGTTTTTGCTTAGTTTTATGTGGTAGCAGTGGATGTGATAGCAACAGTTAGTGTGCTGCCAACAGTTGATGTGTGACGACACCCACTATCAGTGTATTATTAGGCAGAGGAAACAGTAGATTAGTGCAGCATAACCAGGCAATCTGGCTTTATAATTGTTTTAAATTAGTTCAAGAATCACACAGAATGATCCTGAGGTATAATAATCCCAACGGAGCCAAGGAAAGTTTCTCCTAAACAAATGTTAAGATGGTTTAGCTCAGTGCTGCCCATAACATACCTGGGGCCAATTCATTGCCTGACTCCCTTTAACAACAACAACTTGCATTTACATAGCACCTTTAATATAGAAAAATGTCCCAAGACGCTTAACAGGGCATAATCAGCCCAAAATTAACGCTGAGCCATTTAAGGAGATATTAGGAGAGGTGTCCAAAAACATGGTCAAAGAGGTGGGTTTTAAGGAGGGTCTTTTAATAGGAGAGGAATGTGGAAAAGTAGAGGGGTTTAGGGCCGGCACTCCAGAGCATGGCTGTCAATGGTGGGAGGAAGGAAGGGGGGAAGCAAAAAAGGCCAGAGTCAGAGCAACAGAGAGTTTGGGGAGGCTGTAGAGCTGGGGAAGGTATAGCAGCCATAATTGGGCATCCATGAGGCACTGTGGGCCATCAGCAGCAGCAGCAGAATTGTATATCATCACAATCTGTAACATTGTGGCCCATCAAATCCCTCACTCCTTCATCACCATCAAGGTGGGAGATGAACCCTGATTGAATGGGGGTCATAGAATGACATGCCAGGAGCAGCACCAGACATACCTTATAATGAGGCACCAATCTAGTGAAGCTACAGCATGAAAAATGCAAAAAGCAGTAGGTTATTGACTGAGCTAAGTAGTCCCACAACCAATGGATCAGAGGAAAGCTCTGTAGCCCTTCCACATTTGGTTGAGAATGGCGGTGGATAATCAGGCAAGTAGAGGGAGGAGGATCCATGAACATCCACATCCTCAACTATGGTGGAACGCAGCATTTGAGTGCAAGAGACAAGCCGAAGTGTGCGCAAATGTTTTCAGCCAAAAGTGTGAAGTGGACAAACGCACTTGGCCCCCTCCCAAGGTCTCAACCATCATGGATGCCAGTATCCAACCAATTTGATTCACTTGGCATGACATTAGAAAATATCTGAATGCACTGGACATTGCGAAACCTATATGCCTTGACAACATTCTGTCGTGCTGAAGACTTGTGCATCCGAACTAGATGCCCCCATGGCCAAACTAAAATATGAAAAATTGCCCAGGTACATCCTATCCACAAAAACAGTGCAAATCTAACCAAGCCGATGACTTGCCTATCCGCCTCCTCACAATCATAAGTAAAGTAATAGAAGAAGTCATCAATAGTATCATCCACCTAATTATCAATAACCTGTTTGGTGACTTTTGGTTGAGGTTCTGCCAGAACCATTTGGTTCCAGATCTCATCAGAGCTTTGATCCAGACAGGGACATAAGAGCTGAATGCCCAAGGAGAGGTGTGAGTAGCTTCCCTCAACATCAAGGTAGCATTCAACCAAGTATGGCACTAAGGAATCCAAGCAAAACTGAGGTCAATGAGGGTCAAGGGGAAAACCCTCTAGTAGCTAGAGTCATACCTGATACAAAGGAAGATAGAGTTGTGGTTGTTGGAGGCCAATCATCGCAGCCTCTGGATATTGCTGCAGGAGTTTATTCAGCTGCTTCTTCAATGATCTTCCAACTGTCTTAAGGTCATAAGTGGGGCTGTTCACTGACGATTCTATAGTGTTCAGCTGCATTCACAACTCCTCCAATAATGAAGAAGCCTATGTCAGCCTACAGCAGGACTTTGATAATATCCAGTTGGGTTGACATTCACACTATCTAAATGTCTCCAACATGAAATGGCCAAACACCTTCCCCAATCTTCAATGTCACTCTCATCAACATCCTGTGGGTCACCATTGATCTTCACCGGACCAACCATATCGACAATGTGGCTATAAGAGCAGGGCAGAGGCAGGGTACTCTGCTATGTGGTCCCATAACCAACGGATCAGAGCCTCCTGACCCATCATCTCCTGACCCGTCAAAGTCTTTTCATCATCTACAAAGCTCAAGTCAGGAGTGCGATGGAATGCTCACCACTCACCTGGACGGGAGCAACTGCAAGAACACACAAGAAGCTCGACAGCCTCCAGAACGGAACAGACCTCTTGTTTGGTGCCCTTGCCATTTGATTCAGTGTCCACCCTCTCCACCAACCGTGCATAGTGGCTGCCTTATTAACTATCCATAGGATGTACCACAGCATTCATCAAGCTTACTACAACAGCACCTACCAGGCCCGTGACCTCTACCACCAAGATTATGTGACCACCATCACCTCCAAGTTACACACCATACTGACTTATCCATGTACTACCATTGCTTAATCATTGCTGTCTAAAAATCCTGAAATGCCCTACCTAACACCCTTGTGAGAGCACCGTCACCACAGGGACTGCAGCAGTGCAAGATGAAAGCCTACCGCCACCTTCTCAGGGCAGCTAGGGATGGGCAATAAACGCAGCCTTGATAGCATCATCGACATCCCAAGAGCAAATAATTAAAAAATGGATCAAACACATATCCACAAGTCTTGCAGTTAGAACAAAGTTATGTTTGAGACTTTGTTTCTCTGGCTGAGACATTTGCTAATAGAGAAAGCACATTGCTGACCTGTGAGGACGTCACACAAGTCAAATGTCCTGTGGCAGAATGTAAGTGTTGTTGGTGGATTCCATTTTGCTTTGCCACTGGCTTTACTTTCTATCAGAAGCACTTGAGGAAATCTGCTCCTGAGGTGGATTTTAATGTCTCTGCCAATGTGGCATTTACATTTCAGGGCTGCATCCAAAGATGCTGTTGTCATTGGAGGCGGCTGTGTGAGGTAAAGGGGGCATTAATCAGTTTTCCATTTCCTGCTCCTGTTAGTGTATGGCCTACTTAATCATATGTTTTTTACTCTGCATTCTAGAAAGTAATATGTAGCTTACCAGCAGTGAAACAGGTATTACTGGCCGTGCTGTTTGGCATGTTTTGAATGCAGCGAAATAGCGTAATTATACGTCGTTCATTCCCAACCACATTAGATTTCCTTCTCCGGACTACATGTCCCATGGCCATGCAGTTATCATAGTACAGAACCTGTAAAATGAACAATCATTGCAGCGATAGAATCAAGAAACAATAAGTACATTGCTAGATTGAAGAACAAACTTAGGGATTTTCAGGTGTGATTGGCATTAGAACATACTAAATGCAGAGTCATATGTGTTTATTTACAGACATGAGCTGTTTATCACTGTGTGCCGTCAGAAATGATCACATTGTGACATATTGGAGAATTAAACCGTTTGACAAAATCTCCTATGGACTCGACTGTTAGGAGTATTAGGACTCATGTTTATTTCTTGCTTATAACTGTAACAATACTGATGCCCTGTGCTTTAAGACCCTGTTTGCTAATTAAATCTGTTGGGGTTGTTGCTAATTACACTGGGTGGGATTAGAGTTTGTTAATTACAGGAGGTGGGGTTAGGAATTGCTAATCACATTAAGTAGAGCTATGATTTGTTAATTACAATTGGAGTGGTTGAAAGGTTGTTATCATTCTAGCAGTTGGATTGTTAATTAGAATAAACAGGGTTACGGTTTGTTAATTAGAGGTTAGGGTTTGTTAATTATTGGAATAAGGATGGGGTTACTAATCAGAATAAATGGAGTTGGGAGTTGCTAATTAGAGTAGATGGGGTTGCTAATTGGAGGAGGTGAAGTTGGTGATTAGAGTAGATAAGGATCAGGATTAATTAGAATAGTTGGGGAGTGGCATTAATTAGAGTAGGTGGGTTGGGAATTGCTAATTAGAATAAGTGGGGCTGGGTTTGCTAGTTGAAGACAATGTTTGGTATTATTCATCCCCACTCAGAGTCCATAGTTCTAGAAAAATATAAACTAGTGTCATTGCTGCAGATGTGAAGTCAAAGGCTGTATGAAATTATTATTGAGCTAGACAGGTAACATGATTGAATGTGCATGTTTCATACACCTTGTGCATCGGTATGGAATTTTCATCACAATTCCCTAATTAGGAGTTGTACAGTTCTTACTGAGGGCGAAATCAGAATTCACCATATCAAGTAATTGACATTGCAGAGTTCATTCATATTAACCCAAAAATGAGAGCTGCTCATCAATGCTTTATTATTCACTTTAGTTCTGAGTAGATACCAGCCAAGTTAAGGATCCTTTTTCTAGCAGTATTTCTTTAATGGTTAAATATACTTTAGAAGAGAATGAACTGTCTATGACATCACTGGAGGAACTGGTATGAAGTAGGTACCAAGCCCAATAATATTTATACACACACACACACTATAAACTAAAACATCTACTGATAACTATACTTCCTCAGACTAGCAGGTTGGTAATTCTTGCACCTTTTGTTAATTACTGTATCTCTACTAATGTTACCCAGCTCCCTTGTACAGCTGGACTCATTAACTCCTCAAGCCATTTTCCTGATAATGCCATCTCTATTCACTGAAAAAAAGGCAGTAACAAACTAAAAGGCATTAAATTAACAATTGTCCTTATTATGGTTTACTTTTTGTTGGATTCTTATGGCAAAAATACATTTAGAATATTGATATTGAGTTCCTTCTTTTTAAAAATAATGTCCTGATGAAAGGTTTTCCTCTTTAAAAAGTTACTGAGAGGGAGGTCCAGTTATAGTTCTTTACCAACACATTTCCAATATGTAAAAGTTACATTTTAAAACCCCCAAATAAGCTTTATAATAAAATTTCTTGTGTCATCGTTGCTATCCAGTTTGTCACTTACATTGTGGATGTTTAGTCATTCATCAATTTTCTTCTAACTTATTGGTTATGTGTTTTTGTTCTTTCTAAATGGTTATTTTTTGCTTTATTAACTTATTCAAACCTTTCTCCTAATGTGAATTTCCTCACCACGTTACACCCCAAAAAGTTCCACATAATCACATTTGATCAAAAATCGCATTTTATCTCGAAAAATATCCTGACGCGAAGGCACCATGATAGTACCTCCTCACCTATCCTATTTTATGCCACTAAAAATAAAATTTATCATATAGCCGACACATAAGGAAATTACAAATTTACCTATAAATTTGACTCTAACAACTTTCCGCCCCCTCCACAAATTTAAGAACAAAAGAAATAGAAGCAGGAGTAGACCAAACAGCCCCTTCAGCCTGTCCACCAATCAATAACAACATAGCTGAATTTCGACCTCAACTCCACTTTCCTGTCCGATCCCCATATCCCTTGACTCCCTTAGAGTCCAAAAATCTATCGATCTCAGTCTTGAATATACTCAATGACTGAGCATCCACAGCCCTCTGGGGTAGAGAATTCCAAAGATTCACAACCCTCTGAGTGAAGAAATTTCTCCTCATCTCAGTCCTAAATGGCCAACCCCTTATCCTGAGACTATCCCCCCTAGTTCTAGACTCTCCAGCCAGGGGAAACAGCCTCTCAGCATCTACTCTGTCAAGCCCTCTCAGAATCTTATATGTTTCAATGAGATCACCTCTCATTCTTCAAAACTCCAGGGAGTATAGGCCCATTCTACTCAATCTTTCCTCAAAGGACAACCCTGTCATCCCATGAATCAATCTAGTGAGCCTTCGTTGCACCGCCTCTAAGGCAAGTATATCCTTCCTTAGGCAAGGAGACCAAAACTGTACACCATACTCCAAGTGTGGTCTCACCAAAGCCCAGTACAATTGCAGCAAGACTTCCTTACTCTTGAGCTCCAACCCCCTTCCAATAAAGGCCAACATACCATTTGCCTTCCTAATTGCTTGCACGTTAACTTTCTGTGTTTCATGTACAAGGACACCCAGATCTCTCTGGACACCAACATTTAACAGATTCTCACCATTTAAAAAATATTCTGTTTTTCTATTCTTCCTACCAATGTGAATAACCTCACATTTTTCCACACTATACTCCATGTGCCACCTTTTCGCTCACTCACTTAGCCTGTCTATATCTCTTTGCAGACTCTTTGTGTCCTCCTCACAGCTTACTTTCCCACCTAGCTCTGTATCGTCAGCAAACTTGGATACATTACACCCGGTTCCTTCATCTGAATCATTAATATAGATTGTAATTAGCTGAGGCCCAAACACTGATCCTTGTGGCACCCCACTAGTTACAGCCTGCCAACCCGAAAATGACCCGTTTATTCCTACTCTCTGTTTTCTGTCCGTTAAGCAATCCTCTATCCATGCTAATATATTACCTCCACCTCACAAGCCCTTATCTTGTGTAACAGCCTTTTGTGTGGCACCTTATTGAATGCCTTTTAAAAATCCAAATATACTACATCCACTGCTTCCCCTTTATCTACCCTGCTAGTTACATCCTCAAAAAACTCTAATAGATTTGTCAAACATGATTTCCCTTTCATAAAACCATGTTGACTCTGCCTAATCATATTATGATTTTCTAAGTGCCCCGTCATAACGTCCTTAATAATAGATTCCATCATTTTCCCGACTACTGATGTCAGGCTAACTGGCCTGTAGTTCCCTGTTTTCTCCTTTCTTGAATAGTGGTGTTACATTTGCTATCCACTGGGACCCTTCTAGAATCTAGGGAATTTTGGAAGTTTCCAAACAGTGCAAAATCTCTCTCAGCAACTTGGACTTCATTTCAATTAAAGTAAACTTGAAGTGAGTCAAACTTCAACTATTTCCCCAGGCATAGCACACCTCTGTTCATTATTGACATGCCTCTGCTCCATTTTCCCAAGAATGGGCCCTCCTCTGCTCCACTTTCAGGGTGGTAGGTCTGCCTCTCCCTGTCCCTGGGCAGGGGCCTGCCTCTCCCTGTTCCTGGTCAAGGGCCTGCCTCGCTCTCTACCTGGGCAAGGACCTGCCTCTCTCTCCCTGGTCAAGGGCCTGCCTCTCTCTTTCCCTGGTCAAGAGTCTGCCTCTCTCTTTCCCTGGGCAAAGGTCTGCCTCTCTCTATCCCTGGTCAAAGGCCTGCCTCCCTGTTCCTGGGCAAGGGCCTGCCTCTCTCTTTCCCTGGTCAAGAGTCTGCCTCTCTCTTTCCCTGGGCAAAGGTCTGCCTCTCTCTATCCCTGGTCAAAGGCCTGCCTCCCTGTTCCTGGGCAAGGGTCTGCCTCTCTCTGTCCCTGGGCTGAGCCTGCCTCTGCTCTGCTCTGCAGGCATGGGCTTGCCTCTGCTCTGCTCCCTGGGCAGGGGCCTGCTTCTGCTCTGTTCCCCATGCACGGGCCTGCCTCTGCTCTGAACTGGGCCAATTTGGACTGCTGAAGAAAGATCTCTAAGCAGCTGAATGTGAATCCTGCATTGACTGTTCAGCAAAATTGAATATGGTATTTTCCTTTGCATCTGGAAAAGCTCGATAAGACTGTTTGTCCCTTCCACGCTTATCAAACTTTGTAAGAAATACATTGTAAAATGGCATTTTAACCCCTTATAGACCAATACTATTATTGTTTTTAAATATTGTTCCATTATATTCAGACATGTCTCGCTGCGTTTATGTCTTATTTAACCTGTAACTAAGTCAATTAGTTTTAGTCCATTTGCATTGGCCTGAAATCATGGTATTTTCTGTCATTTAAAAGAGGAAGAAGGACACTGTGGCTATCCCATATGATCTCCAATGTTTGATGCTGCAATCAGGGGGTAATTATTAACCCTGGGCGCACTATCCCAGAGATGGCATGCATAAAAGTGCAGATTTCTGATCATGGATAGGGGGTGCCAACTTTGATTGGACAGATTCCTGGAGGTTTCATCATATGACCTCCCCGCCCAATCAAACAGCCTTTTTTCCCATCAGCAGTTTATTTGTAACTAATAAACGAAAGTGTTCAAAGAAAATGAAAAAAGCACACAAGTTTTTTTAATGCCCCCTATGATTTTACTCCCGGGTCGCTCGCAATGTCCAGGAGATTAATGTCTAATTCCTGGAGACTCCAGGGCAATCCTGGAGGATTAGCAACCCTATCTATGCTCTGCTTATGGAAACATGCCTTTTCTCCGTGAACTTATCAGACAAGTGCTGGGAGAAACCCCAAACTACGACATTCCACTGAGGCCCACGTGGCAGACACAGCTTGCAACCATGTTTATGATTTGGGTATAGAACAAGCGACTAAAAACCTCACATTTACAATTTGTCCAACGTTGACAGCTCTAAAGCTCATCAGTTACTGTTAGATTGATGCTTACCTGACTGTACACAGTGTAATATCCATCTTCGCTCACAACTATTTTATTCAAAATTGTTTGCAATGCTTCACCCCTCTGAGAAGCCACAATCCAAGGAATAAAGGTTGAACCACCTGTTGATATAACATTGATGTACCAATGAAGAGTGATTTAAGAAAGCAAGGACATTATTGCAGTTGTGAAGATGGTACAGGTTATTGTAGGTGGAATCACAAAGGCAGCACATACTGGCTGCACTAAATCAACACCAATGTGAACAGAAAACACACAATTAATACATACATATTTTCTTAGAAATTACATTCATGTTTGTATTAGAGGTTTATTTAAACAGTTTGGTATACTTGACTACAGTAACAGATCTTTTAAAATTTGTATTTCACCTCCTCCAACTTAATATTTTTCAGCTCATTCATAAACAATGACTGCATGTGCTGTTTGTGGATTGAGAAGACCAGCACATGACGTCTGCCAAACGCTCTTCTTCCTGGCCAAACAGAATGAGGAAAACTGGTTGGACAAGTGAGACGAGCTTGGTGCTTGAGTGGTAAAGGCAGAAGAGTAGCAACTACCAAGTTCCACCTGCCCCTCCCCACCCCCTATAGTTTGCTGGCACATTTTGGAAAATACAATTAGAACTCGCATCCTACTCTGCGATTTATTGCACTGGCACATTAACGCATTGTGTCACTGGGTGCCCAGTTTGCATTACCAGATCTGGCTGTAAAAAGCAAAATATGTCTTTGAACTTTAATCTGGCTACAATGTTAATTGAAAGTAAATAGTGTGAATAAAAGGAAACCGTTGGTAGATTTTGGGTTGGGAAACAGCTTTGCCTGATTAACTTTGGTGATCAAAGAGTATTTATTGCAGGACATCCTCTTGAGAATAAATTGGTGGGTAGAGTCCATATCGTAAATATGTCTCACTGATAATGAAGTTTAGAAACTAGAATAAGGCACCTACTCTCTTAGTCAGAGAATGTGTGTTTAGAGTTATAAACCATTGCATTGTTGGCAGTGTGATGGAGGATCAATAGATAGTGTCATCAAGGGCAGGGTTGTGGGTTCACACCCCTATATTTTACACCTTGTGTTGCTGATCTTAAAAAAGCATTGGTGTGGGGAGACACTGATCTGTTTCTTTAAAAAAAGTAAAACTGACTAAAGTTGAATGGTTGTGCAAGAAGGATTGTGAAACGAATTGATAAGACTAGGCTGTGGTTGAGAGGAATTTTAGTCTCTTGGGACCTGCAACTGAAGGAAATTCTCAGCTGACACCTTCCACTATAACAGCACTTGTGAGTCTCCAAAAACTATCCTATTAAAGCACTTCAAAACAGTTACAAGGTGGCACTTCTCCCTCCATCGTTCTTAACAGGAGTAGCTGAGGCAACTAGCATAGATGCATTTAAGGGGAAGCTAGATAAACACATGAGGGAGAAAGGAATAGAAGGTCATGCTGATAGGGTTAGATGAAGAGGAGTGGGAGGAGGCTCATGTGGAGTATAAACACCGACATAGACCTTTTGGGCCGAATGGCCTGTTTCTATGCTATACATTCAATGTAATTCCATGTAATTCTATGTAACTTTTTAAGCTTTCTTAACTAATAGTCCTGAATTTTCTCAGACTTTCTGCCTCTATGCTGCGGTAGCTTTGTCAGAAATGTAGTGGAGACCCTGTTTACGTCTGTAAACGGGACTTCGGCCACATTTCCGACGAAGTTATGGCGCACAGCGGCAGAAAGTCTAAGGAATGATGCAGACAATATTTCCTTCCGCTGGCAAGAGGCCAGAGCCAGGAAACTGTTACATTTTATGACTTCAGACTCTTATGCATCCCCCCTCCCTTCACCCCACCACTAGCAGCCGTGCTTTCAGCCGCCTAGACTCCATGCTCTGCAATCCCTAACCCGCCTGCCTCTCCACGTCCCTCTCCTCCTGTAAGACCCTCCTTAAAAATCTTTAACCAAGCTTTTTGTCACCTTTTCTAGTCTTCCCTTTGACTTAGCATCCTTGTTTCCCATATACCTCTGTGAAGTGCCTTGGGACATTTTTCTATATTAAATATGCTTTATAAACACAAGTTGTTGTTGATTGCACTTTGCCACCAAAATAAAAGACAATCTCAAGGTAACTGTCTCCTATGCCAAATGTGTACTGTTTCATATCGGTCTTGGTCAGCACCCCTGGCTGTTAAATGTGAGGTGGAGCCCCTGAGAGGAGAGGAAAGTGAGTTAGTAATGGATAAGCAGAAACTGGCAGAGATACTTAACAATTACCTTGCTTCATTGCTTATAAAAGAGAAGGTTATTGGGGAGTAGTAAATCCTGAACTGATTAAAAACAAGATGGAAAGTATTAGAGAAGTTAATTAGGAGCACAAAGTGCCAGAACTTGATGGGTTATATCCAAGGATCCTAAAGGAAATTTCATAAGAAATAGCAGAGACCCTAGAAATTATATTTCAGGGTTCTTTAAAACTGGGTGTGTGGTGGAGGACTGGAGAGTGGCCAAGGTAATACCCATTTTCAAAAAGAGAGCCACAGCTAAATTGGATAATTACAGGCCAGTTTAACATCCATGGTAGGGAAAATTTTGGAATCTTTAATTAAAGATGAAATTACTAAATATCTAGATGCAGAGAAAGTAATTAGAAGCAGCCTGCCATGGATTTTAGAAAGGAAGTTTGTGCTTGACAAACCTGATAGAGTTCTTTGAGGAGGTTACAGGTGGCTGGGAGAAATGCAGTGGATGTGATGTATATGGACTCTCAGAAAGCCTTTGACAAGGTACCACACAGGAGACTATTGGAAAAGATTAAAGGGCAAGGAAGCAGGGCGAAGGTAGAAAATTGGATTGAAACTGGTTAGAGGAGAAGAAACAGAGTAGGAGCTAAGGGCAGTTTCTCAGAGTGGTTCAACATGGGTAGTGGTGTCCTACAGGATTCTGTTCTGGAACCGCTTCTGTTAACTGTATACATCATTGAATTAGCTACAGGGCTAGAGGAGTGGAGTCCAAATTTGCAGACCATAGTAAAATAGAAGGCATAGTGTGTAATTGTGGGGATTAAAGGAAGCTACCAGGAGATATTGATAAATTGGTGGAATGGGAAAAAAGTGACAGATCAAATTTAATTTGGTTGATTATTCAGTCCTGTAGTACCATGTGCATTTACTATAATGTTAACAAAACAGATTAAACTGTATATTTTAAAGCACAACTATTTTCTGTTACCTTGCTGAATAATGCTTCCCTCAGCATTAGGAATCAGCTGCAGGAATGATAGTTGTTCTACAAAGAAAATATATTGGTTGGTTAATTTGACATTAATTGAAGTTTATTATCACACTCTTCACTGATAAAAGATTAACATGACTGCTTTGAGTTAAATTGTGGGTTATAGTTCCCCTTTTTGATACTCACAATGAGATAATACAGTCCTGATCCAACCATTCCATGCCCATGAAACTTGGAACCCAAAATGAGGCTTTAATAAAGTCTCCTCCTTGGCTACAATCTACCAAGAATTGTAGGTAATAACTTCAAGACCTTCAAGCAACACCTTCAAATCCCCACCATTAACACAAAAGCAATCATAGTCTGGGCTATAGCTCTTCTTCATTATAGCATTGCCACCATGCCCTCCAGCAAAATAAGCTGCCTCTCTCACTCTTTCTCCTACAATGGGATCTATTCCCTCTCCATCAAACAGGTCTCTCTCTGCCCTCCCCTCGAGATCCTAGGTCCAATACACAACTCCTGTGGCATAGACCATACATAACTACAGTGTGTGTCACATTATTGTCTTGGAATGCATGCGTGGGAGTGAGTGGAGAAAGAATACCTGGAAAAGGATAATAGCAGCCCTTATCTTCAGCTATACCCTGTCCCACTCCTCAGTGTTCATTGGCAACAGGATGTTCAGCATGGCTTTTTTGAAGGAACTTAAGTTCCTAAAATTACAAGCACACCTCCTGTTCAAGTTTGTTCCCAATTGTTATGTGCACCTTGGGGGTGAAATTAGTCACCGCCAGTAGCACAAAGCGGGCTGATAGTGAATCAGCAGCTCATTTTACACTGCACCCGATTTTCTTTTGCAATTAAGTCAATGGAAAAGAAAATCGAGCTTGGTGTAAACAGGCTGCGATTTGCCATTAGCCTGATTTGCACTATTGGCGTTGACCAAATTCACCCCCGTGTCTTGCAAGCAGAGAAATAGTGTTGAGATGTTGGATGTCTGAAGGTCACCTAGGGTGAGATTTGAGTGTTGATTCTATATCTCAGCTTGCGTGTAAACAGAATGCATGCATCATTAGGCTAAGTTTTGTTGTAAGTTTGCTTTGTGGGTTTCCCTTTCCAAATGCAGGTATGACCATTTCCAGTTTTAAGAAAGTGTGTCCTGCTCCATTATGAACATGTATGTGGAACTTGAACAAGTTAAGAAAGAACTTGTATGGATATTGCGCCTTTCACAACTTCAAGACAACCCAAAGCACTTTACAGCCATTCCTCACATATAAGCGCAGTGAGTGTCGGCAGTCTATTTTCCGTGGGGGACATAACAGCGGAGTCTATCCTGTTCTCACCCAATGCTACACAAGCACATTTCCCAGCAGGGGTCACTGGACAGGTACCAGAAACAGGAACTCTAGTTGATTTTTCCCCTTCCCAGTCTGTGGGCACTGAAGCTAATGGCAGCTGCTGCTCTGGCTAAGATTAGGCATCACACCATAGACTAAGGGTCAAACCTCCAACTTCCCTGTCTGGCTCAGTAGCACACAATCTGCAGTGCACTTATCTTCTAATATATCAGGGAAGCTGAGCTAGAAAAAGTTTAACATTTTGCATTTTACTTCTGTATTGTTACTGATGATTTTTGAATACTTGGACAAATGTTTATAACTTTTGTCACAGAACATTCACATTCATTTGGAGGAGGCTAAATGTTAACAGCCCTGGTGTCAACTTGCCCTCTGTCTTGTCCTTCCTCCATGTGAGGAAATGCCCAGCCTCTGCTTGGCATATCCCCCTGAAAACACCAACTGAGATGAGGAACTTATCCTGTGGGAGAAATTGGGTGGGGATTGACCCAAACATTCAATCACATCGTGACACCTTGTATCAGAGCTCCAACATGCTGAATCCCACACCATTCTTGGGTTTATTTTGAATGTAATTTTATAATCAGTCACTTACTTTCACAGGATCTTGCAGTTCTCCTTTTCCTTGAAAGGCTCCTGAATTCATAGCTGTTTTCATTCAGTCCAGTTAACTGCTTTTTTATTTGGAATTTGGCATTATCGTTATTTTTCGGATTTTCAGGCTGATCTTCCTAAGGAGAATTTTAAACAAAATGTTGTATAGAAATATTTTTCCCTCTGATTTTCACCTTTTCCCCCATAAGTGCTGATCCATGTTGGTGTATTGTTCCACAGGTAGTTCCTCACCCGCATTCTTCATGGGTAAGTCTATACAGTGAATGGCAACAAGCTGTTCTTCTATGGGAGGCTCAAAAGCTGCTCTTAATCTTGTCAATGTCCAACGCATACACTTTCCAACAGGAGTCACAGAATAGTAATCAGGAACAGGAACCTTAGGTAACTTTTCCTCCGTAGTTCAGGGATACTGAAGCCAATTTTAGCTCATTGACTGTTGCCCAAACAATTAACTCAGCACAATCTGGGAACTTGAATCTGGGAGCTTCCTTATCAATTTGGCTCAGTGCCACACTGGGCATTGAATTTACCTACTAAGCCACTGGGGAAGCTCTCAAGAATGTGTTTAATTTTCTCCCCTTCAGCCCTACTGTGCTCTTCCCACAACACACAATGTTCTCTGTCAGAAAGAATGGTAACCTGCACCTACTGTGATGGCTCATGATGCTCGTTAGTGCAGGCTTCCAGTCCTCTGCCAATGCTCCTTTTCAGCTATCTGTTAAAAAGTACATGAAGATGGCAGTCTCATTGTTTTCTCTCTGCATCTGTGGAGAAGCCTCAACTAGAAGCAAGGGAAAAATCTGTGCCCAGTATGATGGAACAGCGCTTTGTTGTGCCATTGCATTACTGCCTAATTAGTTTAGTGCTGCCATGTTTATGGGTGAGAGAGGGCTTAGAACATTAATATTTTACCTCTGGGACTTGGGTTTCAATCTAATCTACAATAAGGGAACAAAAAATATTCTCCCTTGGAAGTTTCAATTTAGTTCCTTGTGGTGTGACTCCACAATATCAAACTGCCCAAATATTTGGACCAACTTGGCAGGTAAACTCATAAATCAGTGCAATGGGGAGAGTTGTTCTTCTGACGTTGAGGGTAAGGTCACATTATTGAGGCACAGTAGAATGAGTTCTACATATGGCTTGCACTATAGTTGATAGGGCAATGGAGGGAAGTTTATCCGACAACTAACCTATCTTATAATTTTATATCTGCCATGGAACTCCCTTGATGAAAAGAATTTTCATTTTTAAGAGCTAACAATTTCTTACCTTCATCAACACAAAATTGGTGAGGGGGAGACAGGGCATAGTATTAAAGAGTGACTGACAGCTGAGAATAGAGGACAACATTTTGAGTAATGCTCTGCAAATGAAAACAATCCTAGAGATTTAGTGGAAATGTTTCCTTACCATTTCTTTTTCATATTCCTCAAGATTTACTCTTGCCCTCTTGTTAAAAACGTGAAGCTGTTTATGGACATTTGCCAGTTCACTCCGTAGATCACTTATTTGCTGCAATAAAATCACCAGCAGTGACAAACAGCATAAAACAGCCAAGAAGAGAACAACAAGAGTAACAACAAACCCTCTCGAGGTAGATCTGGTCCTTGAATCCGATAATTTAATCCAACATTTGGGTTGCATTGTTACTTAATTAAATAGTTTTCTTTCTTTTAGTCCCAGTCACTCTGGTACAATTCTTTTACTCAACAGAGGAAGTTCACATGACAGAAGACACTATTTTGAAATGGTAACAGGAAATTGTAATACATACGTGCACAGAAATATTTGCATAATTACATTGTATTTTTGTTAAAAGGGCATTGTCACCAGTAATTTCTAGGTTGTAAATCAAAACATTGGCTACTTCACTCAACAGTAAATCTGCCACTTAATAGTAAATTTTCTCCATGAATTTTTCCCTCATTTGTTTTATACAGGGGTAAATTCATAATAAAATAGCCCTGTCCTTCATTTCAATGAGTTATATTCAGTCAATGCACAGAATGATAGTTTAGATTACTTATTAACTGGTTGGCAGAATGTATTGTGGCTTTTAGAAAGTTACACTGTGCTTTAAGGAGTGCTGCTCATAATTTTATAAAAATTCATTCTCGGGATTTCGGCGTTATTGCCAATCCCTAGTTGCCCTGAGAAGTTGGTGGTGGGCCTTCTTCTTGAACCACTGCAGTCTGCAGTGAAGATGCTCCCACAATGCTGTTGGGTAGGGAGTTCCATAATTTTGACCCAGCAACAATGAAGAAACGGCGATATGTGTCCAAGTCAGGATGGTATGTGACTTGGAGGTGAAGAGTTTATAAATTCGGCCATGCAGTGCCTGTTTTTTGGGCGCTAACTGGCCTCCTTGGGGGAGTGTTTGCTAGGGCTGTTGGGGAGGGTTTAAACTAAAGTGGCAGGGGGATGGGAACCGATGCAGGAAGTCAGTGGGAAGTAAAGTGGTGACAGAAACAAAAGACAGTAAGGGAGAGTGTACAAAACATGACCGGACAGATGGTCTGAGAAAGCAGGGCAAAGACCAAGGGAAGTCTAGATTAAATTGCATTTACTTCAATGCAAGAAGTCTGATGGGCAAGGTAGATGAACTCAGGGCATGGATGGGTACATGGGACTGGGATGTTATAGCTATTACTGAAACATGGTTAAGGAAGGGGCAGGACTGGCAGCTCAATGTTCCAGGGTACAGATACTATAGGAAAGATAGAGCAGGAGGTAAGAGAGGAGGGGGAGTTGCATTCTTGATTAGGGAGAACATCACGGCAGTAGTGAGAGAGGATATATTCGAGGGTTCGCCCACGGAGTCTATATGGGTAGAACTGAAAAATAAGAAGGGAGAGATCACTTTGATAGGATTGTACTACAGACCCCCAAATAGTCAACGGGAAATTGAGGAGCAAATATGTAAGGAGATTACAGACAGCTGCAAGAAAAATAGGGTGGTAATAGTAGGGGACTTTAACTTTCCCAACATTGACTGGGACAGCCATAGCATTAGGGGCTTGGATGGAGAGAAATTTGTTGAGTGTATTCAGGAGGAATTTCTCATTCAGTATGTGGATGGCCCGACTAGAGAAGGGGCAAAACTTGACCTCCTCTTGGGAAATAAGGAAGGGCAGGTGACAGAAGTGTTGGTGAGGGATCACTTTGGGACCAGTGATCATAATTCCATTAGTTTTAAGATAGCTATGGAGAAGGATAGGTCTGGCCCAAAAGTTAAAATTCTAAATTGGGGAAAGGCCAATTTTGATGGTATTAGACAGGAACTTTCAGAAGTTGATTGGGAGAGTATGTTGGCAGGCAAAGGGACGTCTGGTAAGTGGGAGGCCTTCAAAAGTGTGTTAACCAGGGTTCGGGGTAAGCACATTCCTTATAAAGTGAAGGGCAAGGCTGGTAGAAGTAGGGAACCTTGGATGACTCGGGCGATTGAGGCCCTAGTCAAAAAGAAGGAGGCATATGACATGCATAGGCAGCTGGGATCAAGTGGATCCCTTGAAGAGTATAGAGATTGCCGGAGTAGAGTTAAGAGAGAAATCAGGAGGGCAAAAAGGGGACATGAGATTGCTTGGCAGATAAGGCAAAGGAGAATCCAAAGACCTTCTACAAATACATAAGAGGCAAAAGAGTAACTAGGGAGAGAGTAGGGCCTCTTAAGGATCAACAAGGTCATCTTGTGGCGGAACCACAAGAGATGGGTGAGATCCTAAATGAATATTTCGCATCGGTATTTACGGTTGAGAAAGGCATGGATGTTAGGGAACTCGGGGAAATAAATAGTGATGTTTTGAGGAGTGTACATATTACAGAGAGGGAGGTGCTGGAAGTCTTAACGCGCATCAAGGTAGATAAATCTCCGGGACCTGACGAAATGTATCCCAGGACGTTATGGGAGGTTAGGGAGGAAATTGCGGGTCCCCTAGCAGAGATATTTGAATCATTGACAGCTACAGGTGAGGTGCCTGAAGATTGGAGGGTAGCAAATGTTGTGCCTTTGTTTAAGAAGGGCGGCAGGGAAAAGCCTGGGAACTACAGACCGGTGAGCCTGACATCTGTAGTGGGTAAGTTGTTAGAGGGTATTCTGAGAGACAGGATATACGGGCATTTGGAGAGGCAGGGACTGATTAGGAACAGTCAGCATGGTTTTGTGAGAGGAAAATCATGTCTCACAAATTTGATTGAGTTTTTTGAAGGGGTAACCAAGAAGATAGATGAGGGCTGTGCAGTAGACGTGGTCTGCATGGACTTTAGCAAAGCCTTTGACAAGGTACCGCATGGTAGGTTGTTACATAAGGTTAGATCTCACGGGATCCAAGGTGAGGTAGCCAATTGGATACAAAATTGGATTGACGGCAGAACACAGAGGGTGATTGTAGAGGGCTGTTTTTCAAACTGGAGGCCCGTGACCAGCGGTGTGCCTCAGGGATCGGTGCTGGGTCCGCTGTTATTTGTTATTTATATTAATGATTTGGATGAGAATTTAGGAGGCATGGTTAGTAAGTTTGCAGATGACACCAAGATTGGTGGCATTGTGGACAGTGAAGAAGGTTATCTAGGATTGCAACGGGATCTTGATAAATTGGGCCAGTGGGCCGATGAATGGCAGATGGAGTTTAATTTAGATAAATGTGAGGTGATGCATTTTGGTAGATCGAATCGGGCCAGGACCTACTCCGTTAATGGTAGGGCGTTGGGGAGAGTTATAGAGCAAAGAGATCTAGGAGTACAGATTCATAGCTCCTTGAAAGTGGAGTCACAGGTGGATAAGGTGGTGAAGAAGGCATTCAGCATGCTTGGTTTCATTGGTCAGAACATTGAATACAGGAGTTGGGATGTCTTGTTGAAGTTGTACAAGACATTAGTAAGGCCACACTTGGAATACTGTGTACAGTTCTGGTCACCCTATTATAGAAAGGATATTATTAAACTAGAAAGAGTGCAGAAAAGATTTACTAGGATGCTACCGGGACTTGATGGTTTGACTTATAGGGAGAGGTTGGATAGACTGAGACTTTTTTCCCTGGAGAGTAGGAGGTTTAGGGGTGATCTTATAGAAGTCTATAAAATAATGAGGGGCATAGATAAGGTAGATAGTCAAAATCTTTTCCCAAAGGTAGGGGAGTCTATAACGAGGGGGCATAGATTTAAGGTGAGAGGGGAGAGATACAAAAGGGTCCAGAGGGGCAATTTTTTCACTCAAAGGGTGGTGAGTGTCTGGAACGAGCTGCCAGAGGCAGTAGTAGAGGCAGGTACAATTTTGTCTTTTAAAAAGCATTTGGACAGTTACATGGGTAAGATGGGTATAGAGGGATATGGGCCAAGTGCAGGCAATTGGGACTAGCTTAGTGGTATAAACTGGGCGACATGGACATGTTGGGCCGAAGGGCCTGTTTCCATGTTGTAAACTTCTATGACTCTATGACTACTAAGCCCCCAATATGGCAGGCAGGAAACGCGTGCACATTTCCAGTTGGAAATGCACCACCCACAATTTTGGGAAAGGAAAAAAATAGCTGGAAGCCACCTGCTGGCTCTCAGGTAAGTTGAGGGAGAGAGGGTGATGGGAGTTTGGCAGGGTTCTGTGGGTGGGAAGAGGGGAGGGGGCTCAAGGCGGCAGAAGCACAGACTTTTCGTCTGCAACCCGGAGGAGCATTCCTATTTTTTAACTTACCTTTTGAGTCCTCCATTAAGTATCCGGTTTCACTGGTTGGAGTGACCACAGCAGTAGATCCAGTCAGTAAGATGTTAAAATTGAGATCAGCCTCTGCCACCTTGGGATCTCCCACTTCGTGATCGAGATGCCCGTTTGGGGCAGACAGCTCACACCGGTTCTATGTAAATGAGGTCCAGGCCTCAAAATGGCTCCTGCCTATTCACTGCCAGAATGGGTGGGCAGTGTGCTCTGGTAATCCAACGCCCAAAATTTAAGATCTACTCCTCTGAGTGTTATGAAAGAAACTTAAAAATTTGGTAGCATAGCTGTTGAAAGAAACAGCCTACAGGGATCAGAATTATTAACTGGTAGTAGATTAATCAATAGTTGATATGATTACAGTTAAAAAGGCTTATACTAATGGTATAATGGTAAATGGAAAACCACTACCTCTGAGTTTCATTTATTTTTGAGTATTTGCTATATGAGGAAATGAAACGAAATGGGATTGGGCTCATGTGGCAGCTTTATATTTTCCTGTTGGCCACTTGACCAGTGCTTATTTCATAAAACATGACATGAAGGATTAGCGAAATCTGGCACTTCCTGCCTCCCATTGTTACGGAATGGAATCTCAACTAAGGGTTGCGTTAACTTGTGACCCTCCTTTTGAACTATTCAAATCATGTGAGATTAAATTTCTCAATACCACACGGACTTGTTTTAAAAAGGGAAATCATTTCTAAAATTCCAACCTCAAATAATCCTCACAGATTTATTTACTGTTCAGATTTGGCTGCAAAAGGACATTTTGGAAGGTCAATTCCATATTGTGTAATTCCAGTGGTACTGGAGGGGTAAGATCTCTTGATGGAAAAATTACCTATAAAGAAGAAATATAGACCAGGAAATTCCTCAGAGCTGCTCCCGCTCTGCCCGTTACTTCACCTGCCTCTGCACTTCCAGTGAAGTGGGACAGGTCCGAGGAATTTCCCGACTATAGGTTACGTACCTAGGTAGCGTTTCCTCATTCTTTGAATGATAATACCATATTGTGCAAGGTGTGGGCTTCTGTGGGACTCAGTGCTTATTATTCAGTTACTATTGGTGTTTTCCATTTAATAAAAAGGATAGGCAAAGAATGAAGCTAATGATTGATTCTGGATGGCATAAAGGCAAATGGAAAAATGTGTTCTAGGGACAATGCTCAGGTAACTTGTATCTCATCAATCATTTAGACTATTCTCTAGTTTGTAGAGGATGATATTTGACAAATAAAGATGAACTAAATGGTGAAAGACATAGGGTGTTGAAGAGACACATGGCACAATAAATTGCCAGTGATGATCAGGATATAATTTTGAATATTATGATCAAAGGCTTTATTACTTCTGAATCATGGATACTATTCTGCTTTCTTGCAAGAACCAAATCTAGATCTACATGGTACCATTTTGAGGGGGGTGCAAGAGCAGAGGGACCTGGGGGTGCATATTCACAAATCTTTGATGCTGGCAGGGCAAGTTGATAAGGTGGTTAAGAAAGCGTATGGGATATTTGGCTTTGTAAGTAGGGGCATTGAATACAAAAACAAGGAAGTCATGTCAAACCTTTACAAATCGATAGTTAGGCCTCAGCTGGAGTATTGTGTACAATTCTGGACACCACACTTAAGGAAGGATGTCAAGGCCTTGGAAAAGGTACAGAGGAGGTTTATCAGGATGATACCAGGGATGAGGGACTTCAGTGATGTGGAGAGATTGTAGAAGCTGGGATTGTTCTCCTTAGAGCAGAGAAAGTTTAGGGGAGACCTAATAGAGGTATTCAAAATTATGAGTGGTTTTCAAAGTGGAAGTAGGGAGAGAAACTGTTTCCTTTGGCAAGTGGGTCAGTAACCAGAGATCATAGATTAAAAATAATTTGCAAAAGAACTGGAGGGGAAATGAGGAGAAATGGTTTCACACAGAGAGTTGTTAAAGATCTGGAACGGATTACCTGAAATGGTGGTGGAATCAGATTCTATAGGAACTTTCAAAAAAGGCAACTGGACATGTACCTGAAGAGGACTAATTCGCAGGATTACAGGGAGAAAGATGAAGTGTGGTACTAAATTGGACAGCTCTTTCATAGAGCAGCACAGACACGATAGGCTGAATGGCCTCCTCCCGTGCTCTAAGATTCTATGATTCTATTTGTGTGTTCCCCAAAGTAGTCTACTGCCAATGTAGTCTCAAAAAATTTAGGCTGTTGTGTTATGAAACAATCTTCTACTGCCTTTACTAGTTTGGGTTCTTTGGCCATAGTTCCATGTGGGCATTCACAATCTATGTTGAGCTAGTGGAAGTCATCCATTACTATAAATTATTATCCATACTTATACTTCTAATCTTGTTATGTAAGGTGCTGCTGTCTTCCTTTACCTGCCATGGAAATCTGTAGCTGATGCCAATTGTTAACCAGACGCCTAGTCACTTTTAAGCTCTAACCATACTGGAGATCAGTGCCGCAAGAGGTTCGGTGATCTTACCAAGGCAGACGTCGGGCAGGCTCCCTTTTCTTCCATGGCCACCCTAGACTCCAACACACTCCCACAGCAAACAATCTAGGCTAACAACTTCAGTGCAGCACTGAGAGCGTGCTGCATTGTCAGAGGGGCCGTCTTTCAGATGATGTATTAAATCTAGGCCCCGTCTCAGTTGCACATAAAAAAAATTCTATACTATTTAAAGAGTAGGGGAGTTCTTCCAGTATCCTAGTCATTATTTATCCCTCAACCAACATCACCAAAACAGATTGGCTGGTCGTTTAATTCATTGCTGGTTGTGGGTCCTTGCTTTGCGCAAATTGGCTGCCGTGTTTCCCTACATTACAACAGTGACTACACTTCAAAAGTACTTCATAGGCTTTAATGCCCTTTGGGACATTGGGGTTGTAAAAGGCGCAATATAAATGCTAGTCCTTTCTGAGTCTTGGCTGTTCATTTTGGTTTCTCAATAAAAAAACAAACAAGTGCATGATATCAGATCACGTTACTATAATCATTGTGTGCATTGAAATTGAAAACAAAACAGTCCCAAGCCACACTTAGACTTCAGCACACCAAAGCCCCTATTTCACCAGTCAGAGGTTAGGCTGAAAAACATAGGAAGGAATATACATATGCAAAGAAGGAGATCAGCTGGAAGGAGAATGACAACATTGATAGGAAAAAAAGAAACAATTCAGCATTTCTGTTCATAATTGCTATGTGGTAATTCCTCACTGGAAAGGGCACATGTATGGAGTCGGGTAAAGACATGATTGGACAGGGCTGTGATGTTCCCCTTGGTTGTAAAGCCTGCAGACACTCACTCTTGGCTCACATATGGTCACCAGGCACTTGCACAATGCATCAGAGGGCTTCCAACGCTGTAGAAGCATACTCTAGCATAAATCTGTACTGCGGTGGGGGGTAGTGGAGGCAGATTCCTGGTCCAGGTAGAATTTTCTCCTCTTATCAATACCCTCAGCCCTATCAGCAGTTTGCACTGCCATTCAGCTGTAATTTTTTTTTAAAACATGCTCTTCATTTCCTCTGTGCCTTGACCACACTCTCAAAGGAAAGAAATACATTCTGTCATCACTTCAAGCTGATTTTTTTTTAGTTCTCCTGAGCTAAAAGTTTATTAAAAATTAGTAACAGGTACATCACCCCCTCAGACATTTCTCAACAAGGTTGACTGAGGGCTTAGAAATATTTCAGAAGCTAAGCACAGAGATTACTTTGAGGTTATTTAATGTGTAGTGTTTCGTTTCCAGCCTTATCCAGCCAAGATCAATTTCTTCCCACTCACAACAGCCAAAGATGCCCATCACAAATAACATGTAGTACATACTGGGTAGCTGCTAAATATTTGGTTGCATTGGGTATTATATAGCACAAGAACATTGCAGTGCCAACTCTTGTTTGCACATCTTGTTAAGCTATGTGCCCACAATAACAAAGGAGCTGATATCTTGGGGCAGGACAGGCTGTGCTGACATGGGAAGAAGCTGGTATTGATATCCAAAATCTGAATAGCTACATGGGGTGTGTCTTTTTCTTTAAATCGCTATATATTTCCAAGCTATGTGACACATATTTTGAACATGCATCATTTTTTAAAAACATGCATTTTGTACTGTACAGGACTGGAACTGGGTTTTTAAAATTTCAAAGTTCACAATAATCAAAGGAAACATTTGGAGAGTTATTAAAAAAAATAAAATGTTACAGTACACGCTAATATAGTAACACTGCACTGACATGGGTTACACTGAAATTTGGGTTGAGTATTTTGGTGCAGTCAAATTAATGCACAATAATGGGGTGTACAAAAAATACTGAGTGGGAAGCTATAAATACATTGGAAATGCAGGAGCAGTATATATTTGACCAAAAGTGGATTAGACAATATACAAAGTGGTACATGTTGAAAAATGACTAACAGAATTATTCCTCATTAGATATTTCACCCCCAAAAAAATCAAAAGACTTGAAGTGAGAATGCAGCATTAATGAAAGACTCCTCGAATTACAATTCGAGACATGGATCCCCGAGTTCAGGCAGATAAAGAACAGATAAATGGGGAAAATCCTCATCTGTCCAAGAGCGAGTTGGGCTCCAGACGATTTATATGACATTTAACAGTCACAAGCGTGCAGTGAGCACTGCATAATGCCATCATCCTTCATACTTGTGCATCAGAGGTCCTCTTCAGCTAAAATCCAGTCATTTTCTTTCAATGTTGTCCTGCCCCATATCACCAACTCCTCTCAAGCACACTTTTCTAAATAACACTTGCTCCTATTGGATCCCCGAAAATGAAGAGGATCCATTCTTTGGAAGATTTCCATCTTTTCCTGTTTTGTTCAAAAGAAAGTTAAGTACATGAGGTTGGGAGTAAACTACTTGGAAGCAACTTGCTCATTAAGTGGGAGTTATGTCATTATCTTCAACCGTGCTGCAAAGTTTCTTCTGTCCTTAAGAAATCAGGCACTTTTCTTGTTAAAAAGGCTGCTCGAATGAGAAAAACAGTCGACAGTCTCTGCTGTAGTCACTCAGCAGCAATGTTTGAAGCACGGATGAGGTCCAACCAGGTGCTTTAGACATTCAGGATTTCAAATTCTTCCTCTGACTCAAACAGTTTGTCAGCTGGCTCAACAAACTCTGTGGGTCAAAGAACACAAAGACAAAATAAAACAATATTAATGGTATAGATAAAGTAATCCCAGATTATTACTTCACAGTATACTAAGAGAGGAGTGACATTATTGAAAAGCAAAATGTAGAACAGATAAGGAAAAAAAAATGATTGAGAGTAATGAATGGAATACCAGCAAGAATACAAAGCAAGGTGATAGATGCAAAATCATTGGGATTATTCAATATACAATTAGATATTATGGGAGAGGTGGTGTACGGTGGAGTGAGCTTTAATCAACCCAATGACCTTTCTCATCCCTAACTTTCCTTATGTTATTGTTTATATAGGAAAAAATAATTCATTATCTTTTTTTTAAAACTATAAAAGTATGAAAGGACCACTGTAAAAAAAAATACAACCTACAATTATATAGGACCTTTTACATAACAAAATGTCCCAAGGTGCTTTAAGGAAAAACGATGGGCAGAGCAGGAAGTAAGGGAAAAGTCAACAGAGGTAAGAGAAGGGCAAAGAAGTAAGTTTTGAGGAAGTTTCTGAAGGAGGAGGGAGGTATAGCAAGGCAAAGAAGTTTAAGGAGAGAGTTCTGCCACCCATGGTGGAGTGGAAATAATATAGAATAAAACTGGAAGAGTGCAGTGTGTGCGCTGAGATAGAAGACTGGAGAAGAGTCCTGAGCTGCTGTGGAGTTAGTCCTGGAGGGATTTGAAGACAAGAACTTTGAAATCGATACCTTTGGGGGAGTGGATGAGCCAGTGAGGATGGAGTGATGGGCATGCCAGACTTTATGCAGGATAGTTGTAGTTGTAGGACGAGTCCATCCTATTTTCCGTGCTTCTGCCCTCACCCCTTCCCTTTCCTCCCAGAACCATGATAGGGTTCCCCTTGTCCTCACCTTCCACCTCACCAGCCTCCACATTCAACGTATCATCGTCCACCATTTCTGCCACCTCCAGCGCGATCCCACCACCAAACACATCTTCCCCTCCCCTCCCCTTTCAGCATTCCGAAGGGACTGCTCCCTCCGCGACACCCTAGTCCACTCTTCCATCACCCCCAACACCCGCTCTCCTCCCCACGGCACCTTCCCATGCGAGCTCAGGAGATGCAACACCTTCCCACCGACCAGGGCCCCAAACACTCCTTCCAGGTGAAACAGCTGTTTACTTGTACTTCTTTCAAATTAGTATACTGTTTCCGCTGCACACAGTGCGGTCTCCTCTATAGTGGGAGACCAAACGCAGACTGGATGATCACTTTGCTGAACACCTCCGCTCTGTCTGCAAGTGTGATCCTGACCTGCCGGTTGCTTGCCATTTTAATTCCCCTTCCCACTCCTACTCCTACTCTGACCTCTCTGTCCTCCGCCTCTTACACTGTTCCAATGAAGCTCAACATAAGCTCAAGGAACAGCACCTCATCTTTTGTATAGGCACTTTACAACCTTCTGGACTCAACACTGACTTCAATAACTTCAGATCATAACCACTGCTCCCATTTTTTCGGTCAGCTATTGCTGGTAATGGTTCTGCTGCTGCCATTTACAGCTACTCCTGGTCAATCTTTTGTTTCTTAACCTGTCCCATTACCACCTTCCTTGCCTTGCACCATTTGTCATTTAATCACTCGTGCCCTCTACCCCATCACAACCCTTCCCTTTTGTTCTTTCCTTTCCTCTCCTCCCCTCGTCCCTTTCCCTGGCTCTGTACTTGCTCAAAAACTTTAACTCTTTTAACATCTTCCAGTTCTGACAAAAGGTCTTTGACCTGAAACGTTAACTCTGTTTCTTTCCCCATAGATGCTGCCTGAGTTGCTGAGCTTCTCCAGCATTTTCTGTTTTTATTAAGTGCAGGATAGTATGTGAATGCAGAGTTGGTGTAGGGTGAACCTATGGAGGTTAGCAAGGAAGACATAGAAGAATTGGAGTCTTGAGGTAACTACTGGGCTTAATGTAGGGATAAACTTATAGGAAACATATGAACATGGGAACAGGAGTAGGCCATTCAGCCCCTCGTGCCTGCTCCGCCATTTGATAAGATCATGGCTGATCTGTGCTCTAGCTCCATATGCCTGCATTTGGCCCATATCCCTTAATACCTTTGGTTGCCAAAAAGCTATCTATTTCAGATTTAAATTTAGCAATTGAGCTAGTATCAATTGCCGTTTGCGGAAGAGAGTTCCAAACTTCTACCACTCTTTGTGTGTAGAAATGTTTTCTAATCTCGCTCCTGAAAGGTCTGGCTCCAATTTTTAGACTGTGCCCCCTACTCCTAAAATCCCCAACCAGCGGAAATAGTTTCTCTCTATCCACCCTATCTGTTCCCCTTAATATCTTATAAACTTCGATCAGATCACCCTTAACCTTCGAAACTCTAGAGAATACAACCCCAATTTGTGTAATCTCTCCTCGTAACTTAACCCTTGAAGTCCGGGTATCATTCTAGTAAACCTACGCTGCACTCCCGCCAAGGCCAATATGTCCTTCCGAAGGTGCGGTGCCCAGAACTGCTCACAGTACTCCAGGTGCGGTCTGACCAAGGTTTTGTGTAGCATAACTTAATGAACAATGTCCCAGCATGGGTCCTACCTGCTCCTGTGGTCTGTACTTCAGGTTTGGTTGCAGGTATAAACGGAGGCCAGTGTGCAGGATGCTTCTCGACCAGTTCAAACATCCGGAAACTTCGTGTCTTCAGGATTTCCTATCATTTGGCATGTTCATAGTTAAGCATAAATTCAATATAATTTTTTTTTACATTATAAACTATATTTATAGTGGGAAATGGCATCACTACATGCCCTTTTCATGTCTGGGATCTCGGTTTGAATCCACCCCAGGCTGATGGGGATAAAAGACTTCTCTTGTTGTTAGCTGTAAGGACGTAAAGTGAAATGAGTCTAGGGGCAGTCTAAATCCAGGTCGTAATGGTTAGGAGTCCACAGTACAAAACTGCCCATGTATGACACCAAATCACTTTGATACCAGTGCTGATGACACTAATTTCAATATGGCCTGTAGCTGACTCCTAAAGAGGATCCTTTCTCAAAAGTCAGCTCTCCATTTCGAAAGGCAATCTCTTGTGGTCTGAGCAGAGAACCCAGACAGATTTTCCATGAGTCTGTGTCATATTTCTAAAAAAAGAGAACTATGATCAAGAAGGCCTTGGCACATTTAATGTTACAAGCTACCACTTTTTTAAAAAAAGTAAAACTACTTAGAAAATGAGAAACAAATCTGAAAGAATACTGAGCTCAAATAACACCAATCTCAGTCCTAAATGAAATCAACTTCAAATTCAGCACATGGGAAGAGTGGAAAGCTGTCCAAATGTTAACAGGGAAAAGAAATGATGAATCATTGCAGGATGAGCAGAAGGAGGGGAGTTTACCTCAGCCACATCATTGTGAAATTTTCCTGTTGGCAACGTGGGCTTACTCTTATAGTATGGAAGGAATACTGAAGAATGGAAATGTCATACTGGTGCAGTAAGGCCACTGGTGTTATTGGGCATTGTAAAAAGAGCTTTACCCAGTGTCTAACCTGGCATGCCTGACCTTAATCAGGTAAACCTAACCTAGAAGCACAACCTGTTGGCACTGGGCACAAATTTTCTAGAAATGTTAAATTCTATGGCACTGGCATCTCAGTCAAAATAAAATCATTTGAGAAAACCATGCATAAGTAACTACTCTTCTGTATGAGCCTTGGCAGTGAGTGATAACAGACTATTCAACTATGTGGCATCACAGCAGACTTCAATCCAATCTTCACTCAATGCCCATTCAAAGCTAAAACAGTCTGCCACTTTCCCTTCAATCTCATGTAAATGCCATGGATTTCAGATTAAAGTTTAATTCACAAAGAGGAATCAGGATCCAGATTAAGACAAAAAAATAAATTGTTTCATTTCATACCTTCTGTACGAAATTACACCAGCTTTCAAAATCTCTTTCAGTGTTGCAAAAAAACCCCTGCAATGAGAAACAGATATCAAGGAAAATGTAAGATTCTGCAGTCAGAGGTAATACTGAGCGTGAGCCTATGCAGACATGAGGTAAACTGGGATCCTAACACATATCTTTTTGACAGCACAGGATTTTAAAAAAATAGATCTATATAAATTGGATGATAACAGACGGAGTTGTGTGGATGAATGCTCAATTCACCACACTGACAACTACCTAATATCAGCAAAGAGGCCGCAGGTGTTACTGAGCTGCTTCCCCACAGGGAGGGCAGGGGGAGAAAGTGAACAAAAAGAACAGATCACCCCAAGCCACTCAACCGCACTTGCCTCAAAGCAGCATTAGTGGAGATCTGGAAGCAGCTCAATTTCTTCATGACTTCTGAGAAGAGGTGCAGGCCACTTTAGATTTTTTCATTTTTCTTTGAAGGCCCCATACAGATCAAACCCGTGGCGTGTAATACATGTCCAAACAGGTGTCCTCGTGGCTCAGAACTCCTAGACGTGTAACAAGAGGATTCCTTCAGCCCTCATGAGAGATCAAGCACCAAGCTGTGAAGTGTGCTGCTCATGAGGAGCTCCTGGTACCTGCTGTTAGCCTAACAAGGATGCATAACTGTGCTCATCAGTTTCCTCATGATCATCTAGTGACCATCCTCCTTTGTGGACAGGGGAAGAGGAAGAAAGCTGCATTTCTCTGGGGTTGAAATTTCTCTAAGATGACATGCAATAGATGGCAATAGAAAATGAGAACTTACAACACTCTGTGGCAGATTCTGCAAAACAATACCTGAGCCAGGCAGAGTCACAGTACTCAAAGACACTGTTGATGATCGACCAGCCAGCCTGACTTGGTAATAGGACCTGCAGCAATACATCTATCACGGAGAGCTGGAATGCTTCCCATTTCATAGTATCATAGTATGATACACCACACAAGGAGGCCATTCAGCCCATCGTGCCTGTGCCGGCTCTTTGAAAGAACTATCCAATTAGTCCCATTCCCCTGTTCTTTTCCCATAGCCCTACAAATTTTTTTCCCTTCAAGTATTTATCCAATTCCCTTTTGAAAGCTATTATTAAATCTGCTTCCACCACCTTTTCAGGCAGTGCATTCCAGATCATAACAACTTACTGCATATAAAAAAAATGTTTCCTCATGTCGCCTCTGGCACTTTTGCCAATCACCTTAAATCTGTATCCTCTGGTTATTGACCCTTCTGCCACTGGAAACAGTTTCTCCTTATTTACTCTGTCAAAACCGTTCATGATTTCGAACACCTCTATCAAATTTCCTCTTAACCTTCTTTGCTCTAAGGAGAACAACCCCAGCTTCTCCAGTCTCCTCACATAACTGAAGTCCCTCATCCCTGGTACCATTCTAGTAAATCTCTTCTGCACCCTCTCTAAAGCCTTGACATCCTTCCTAAAGTGTGGTGCCCAGAATTGAACACAATACTCCAGCTGGGGCCTAACCAGTGTTTTATAAAAGTTTAGCATAACTTCCTTGCTTTTGTACTCTATGCCTTTTCTTATTCTTCCTACCAAAATGTATCACTTCACACTTACGTGCATTAAATTTCATCTGCCACGTGTCTTCCAATTTCACCAGTCTGTCTACGTCCTCCTGAAGTCTGTTACTACCCTCCACATTGTTTACTACGTTTCCTAGTTTTGTGTCATCTGCAAACTTTGAAATTATACCCAAGTCCAGGTCATTAATATATATCAAAAAGAGCAGCGGTCCTAATACTGACCCCTGTGGAACACACCACTGTATACTTCCCTCCAGTCTGAAAAATAACTGTTCACCACTACTCTCTGCTTTCTGTCCCTTAACCAATGTTGTATCCACTCGCCCATTGTCCCTTTAATCCCATGGGCTTTAATTTTGCTTACAAGTCTATTATGTGGTGCTTTATCAAATACCTTTTGAAATTCCATATACGCAACATCAACCCTCTCCGTTACTTCATCAAAGAACTCAATCGAGTCAGTCAAACCCGATTTTACTTTAACAAATCCGTGCTGACTTTCATTTATTAGCCCATACTTTTCCAAGTGCCAATTAATTTTATCCCGGATTATTGTCTCCAAAAGTTTCCGCACCACTGACGTTAGGCTGACTGGCCTGTAATAGCCAGGTTTATCCCTCTCCCCTTTTTTGAACAGGAGTGTAACATTTGCAATCCCCCAGTCCTCTGGCACCACCCCCATATCTAAGGAGAATTGGAAGATTGTGGCCAGAGCCTCTGGACTGGGTGACTTTTCTGCTTTGAGCACCGCCAATCTTTTAAGTACTTCCTTTCTATCTATTTTTATCCTGTCCAATATCGCTACTACCTCCTTCTTTACTGCTACATTGGCAGCATCCGCTTCTCTCATGAAGACCAATGTGAAGTATTATTTATTACCTCAGGCCTTTTTGTCCCTAATCGGCCCACCCTGCCTTTGACTACCTTTTATTATTTATATGTTTCTAAAAGACTTTTGGGTTCCCTTTTATGTTAGTCGCTAATCTATTCTCATACACTTTCTTTGCCTTTATTCCCTTTTTTTAGATCTCCTCTGTACTTTCTGTATTTAGCTTGGTTCTCTACTGTATTATGAACCTTACATTTGTCATAAGCCTCCTTTCTCAGTTTCATTTTAATCTCTATATCTTTAGTCATCCAGGGAGCTCTAGCTTTAGATGCCCTTCCTTACCCCCTAGTGGGAATGTGTCTGCTCTGTACTCGAACCATCCCCTCCTTGAAGACCTCCCATTGTTCAATTACTGTTTTGCCTACCAATTTTTGATTTCAATCTACCTGGGCAAGATCCCTTTTTAACTCACTGAAATTAGCCCTCCTCCTGTTAAGTATTTTAACACTTGACTGTTCCTTGTCCTTTTCCATAACTATTCTAAACCTAATGATATTATGATCACTGTTCCCCAAATGCGCCACTTGCCCCACTTCATTTCAGACAGTGCTGCAAGTCAGTGGCCGAACAGGTAAGGTGGTCCTTGCTGGACAAGTCATGGGAAACTTGGCAGTGCTCTTTACTGGGCCTTAGACTTTTAACTGGATAAACTGCAGCACTATATCTGTCCACACTGGGGGGGGCGGGCATCAACCCTTGATTATTGCTGACTTGCACTCAAGTTGTTTCGACTTGGTCAACGGGGTGTGTCCCTATGGGAAGAGAGAGTACATTCCATAACGTGCAATTTGAATCTACCTGTGTGGCTTTCTCAGTGGATGAGCGTAGTGACTCTTAAGCATGGTGATGGGCTTCTGCACATATCAGACACGTGGCTGACAAAAAATAATTTCCTTGCCAACCTGTTTAGAGCATTGATATTGACCCACGGAGAAAGACAGAGTTTATCCTCAAAGATAGAACAAAACAAAAACACTTATTCACTCTGTAGGAGACACTAAGTCTTCCCCATACAGATGTTCTTGTTCTTAACTGGGCTGTATGGGTGTGGGGGGGGGGGGGGCGGGGTGGTGGAAGAGAGGCACCAAACTTGAAGCAAGGTTCTTCCCTAGAAAGTACTTATTAAAATCAGTGGGTGAGTCAACCTATACTGCTGATTTGCATTTCCTAGCAACTGGTGTGCAGTAACATTGGCAGGATGTAAATGGTGGTGTTCCCCAGGGGTCAGTGTTGGGACTATTATTACATATATAAAAATATAAAAGATCTGGACTTGTGTAGAGGGGACACAATATCAAAATTTGCAGATGAGACAAAAATAGGGAGCATGGTGAGGATTTTGATAAAGTAAATTGGGAAAAATTATATCCACTGGTCAGTGAGTTGATAATTAAGATAATATTTAAGATCATCACGAAAAAATAAAGGGGGTAATCAGAAACAATGGTGACAGTAGAATCCATCATAGCTTTTAAAAGGGAAGTGGATAAATATTTGAGAAAAAAAAATAAAAGTGTATGAGGAAAAGGAAGTGCAATTGAACTAAGTGGATAGCTCTTTCTGAGAGACAGTCCAGGTGCAAAAGGCCAAATGGCCTCCTTTGGTGCTATAAAATTCTATGATTCTATGAGCTAGCAGTGCAGCAAAATCGCTAATTCATGCCATACCTCCAAGTGTATGCCAGGAGATCAAGAGCTGCTGCAGCTGCATCTTAACATTCTGGTAAATCTGTATCATTCCAAGAAGTTCACAGAGAAAATCCTGTTTGGAAATATAATCATCACTTCATCTGATTGCCTGTAAAACTCCCTCCCTGACAATATCCCCTGGAAATCTCTGGCTTTCCTGTTCGGTGAGCCAGTACAAATTCTCCTGAACTTTCCATGCTATTAGCAACCATTAGGATCAATCTCATGAGATATGTTTAAATGTCTTTGTTATAGTTGTCTCCATCCGTATGCCATCTAATGTTAAAATAGTGTTTCTGCTCATATTGCAATACTATTTTGCCAGCAGGTGGTGCTATTGCACTTTGTAAATTAAATAGTGATAATACCTGTATTTATTCAAAGGTCTGGAACTGTGTTCAGTGCCTCACAAAGAAGAGTGGAAATGTTTTGTCTACTCCCACCTTAACATTTATGTTTCTGCCCTTCTTTTAGGGTTACAACAATACCTCCCAACCTGCAATGTGATAAAAGGGTGGAATGGGCTCCCAAAATCTTCTAAAGAAACTCATAGTGTACGGACGCCAGAGAACAGGGGAAAAAAGGCAGAAGAACAAAGGAGGCAGACAGACTGTCGGTATTTTCAAGACGATGTACCAAGAAATTCAAAATAATCAAGTGCAGCATTTCATTGTGGTAGAACTTCATTCCAAAACTCTGAGCAGCACGAAGCAGTTGGGAGGCCAGGTAATTTGAATGGGGTATGGAATAAATAAAAGGGTGAGCTCCAGGCTGAGGTAAAATAAAAAGGCAGCACTAGGCATTAGGTAAATGTAATGGGGAGCACTCAAGTGAAGCAAAAAAATTAAAAGGATACCACCTGAAAGAAGTAAGGCTGAAAACATGACACCGGGAGAGAAATAAAACAACAAAGGGAGCATCTTAGACAAGTCGTACCATAAAAAGAATACTCGAGAGAAATCAAATCAAAAGGGGCCACCTGAAAGAAGTACAATTAGAATGGAGAGTATGAGCAATGCTTGCTGTGGGATGTTTACACATGAGAAAGCCAAGTGTAATAGATGGGGGAGGAGATACAAACTTTTCAGTTGATACAAAAGCTTAAGGGAGAGGAGAGCGCAGAAACTCAAGGGCAGACAAAAGCGAAGGGATCATTGAAGGTGAATGGATAGTATTCAACTCAGTAAGCGAGTCACTCCAGGATAAGTCATGAAACATAAGTATTAAGGGAACCAAGGAAATGGGAAGATTGAATAGACCAAGATTAGTAAAAGCAGCAAGAAAGATAAAGCCTGTGAAGTTACTCAGAAGATTACAATAACAGATACAAGACACGATTGCAGAAAGAAGCCAATTTATACAGGATACATCAGCTCGAAAACCAGAGATAGCAAAGTAAAGGCAAAGACCAAAAGGCACAGGGAGACTGTAGCTGTAGGGTACTCTTTATTCAGAAAGTCGGATAGCCACGTGTGTTGTAGGGACAATACCTATAGCATGGTGAGTTGCTTATCTGGATCTAAAACAGTGTACATTGAGGAAAGGCTTCTAATGGGATCGAAGTGGTGGTCCATATAGGGGTATACGCCATAACAGAGGCCTTAAAAGTCACATATATAAGGATTACCCTAAAACTCAAAGATGAGGAATGCAAAATATGCCATTGTGCCGATGCATGGTAAAGATGAGAAACTGACCAAGAAAATTTGAGATGTAAATAAGTAGCTGGCAACCTGGGGTGAAAATAATGATGCCACCTATATAAGCATTTTCAGGACATAAATGACTGGAAAGATGGATTGAACCTAAACAAAGAAGGAACAATGAGGCTTGCAAGGAGCATAGAAGCAGTTATCAAGAATCATTTAAACAAGATGGGCACTGGATAAGGTCAAGGAAGGAACTGGATCTCAGACAGGGCAGTTTATAAACTGGAAGGTAGTCAACAGGCAGGCATGGACACCAAAAACTCAAGAATATACAGGATCCAGAAACAAGCGGACACAGAGGACCAAAAAAGGAGGCAAGTTTATGTATTAAAAATCTTATGTTTGGCATGCACTTTCATTTCTGTGTTATGATTTTGAGTCATTCTTTTTATGTTGACACTTAACATTAAAACTGCCTATGTAAATATTAATAATGGGGATTTGTATGTAAACATTTTCCTGCCAACAACAACTTGCATTTATATAGTACCTTAAATGTAGAAAAACATCCCAAGGTGCTTCATAGAAGTGTAATCAGACAAAAATTAACATTGAGTCAAAGGAGATATTAGGAAGGGTGACTAAAAGCTTGGTCAAAGAGTTGAGTTTTAAGGAGGGTCTTAAAGAAAGCGAGGTCATGAGGGGAGATAGAAGAAAAACAAAAAAGTACGTAGGATCAGAACATTCCTAGTCAATATTTATCCCTCAACCAAGATCATTAAAAACAGATTATCTGGTCATTACGTCATTGCTGTATGTAGGACCTTGCTGTGCGTAAATTGTCTGCCACATTTCTGTTGTTATAACAGTGTCTACACTTCAAAAGTACTTCATTGGATGTCCTGAGGTTGTGAAAAGCGCTATATAAATGCAAGCTCTTTCTTCCTATATATCAGGGACATCCGGGAGGCTAATGAAGTTGATCCTGTGGAAGGTGAAAAGTTACAAAATGATTAGGGGAGCCACGAGAGGCAGTGCACATCTTGACTTGGTAATGCAAATAACCTAGACAACATACAATAAGTGGAGGCTGTGACATTCTTAGAGAATAGTGACCAAACAATGATCAAGTTTGAAATCATCTGGAATTCAGAAATACCAAGCACCAGGAGCCAGGTATATAATTTTAAAAGGCCTAATTTTGGAGAAATGAGAATGCAGCGTGAGCAAATTGACTAGTGGAGTTTGTCAGTAGAGGTAAAGTGGAACACCTTTAAAAGCATAATCCAGAGCATGTAGGCTAAATAGATACCTGGGATCAACAAGTGTAGACTAAACAAGGGTGACCCTAAATGGATGAACAAAAAATCAGAAGCAAAATAAGGAAGAGCAGCCTCTACGAATCTTGAAAGGAAAAAGGTGAAGGTGCTCACTGGGATGAAAATAGGAATTTGCAGAAACATGTTAAAATAGTAATCATAGGGGAAAAACAGACATGGATGGTGGTGGGGGAGGGGGGGGAAGTATAGATGAAAATACAAAATGTAACAGTGAGAATTTGTTTCAGGACTTTATCATAAAGAGCGCAGCTAAAAGAGATGAGAACTTTAAAATATCAAACAGGACTGAGACAGAGAATGAGCACAAGATCATTAATATTCTGAATGTCTACTTCCTCCAAGTATTCACAAAGGAGAACATGAGCAAATGCCCTCCCCAGGTAGCGATAACCTAATTAGAATTTGATAACCTAATTAGAATTAATATTTGATATAAATTAGATGGAAGTCCTAGACAGGATAAAAGGGCTCAAAACAAACAACTCTTCAGGGATAGATGGTACTTATCCCAGAACACTGAAAGGGACAGGGGAGGATTTGTGAGGCACCAACGGTGATCATGAAGGTGTCAATGAATACTGAGGAGGCTCCATTAGACAGGAAAAATGCCAACCTGGTGCCAATTATCAAAAAGGATGCAAAATAATGGAATAGATTATAAAGCCTAAACTTGAAGATCACCAGTACAATAATAACATAGTAAACATCAGTCAACATGGATTCAGAAGTGCTTGTGGAAAACCCTAAGTTATCAAGTATCTAGACTTTCAAAAAGCATTTGAGAAAGTTCTACACAAAAGACTACTAGCTCAAAGCTTTTAGGATTGAGGATTTTGTGAATGAGTAAGAAACTGGCTGAGGGGAAGAAAACAACAATAGATGATATTCAATATGGACAAGTGCAATGTACTGCAGATAGGAAGTAAAAATGGCCAACATATGTATTCCATGAATAGTGTCAAAATAGCCAAGTATGAAATTGAAAGAAATCTAGATGCTCAATTCTAGATCTAGATGTTCAACCATCGCAGAAACACTTGGACTTTTCAGCCTTGATCTTACAGAGATATACAAGATAGAAAACGGTGTGGAACAGGTAAATGCGGAATTACTTCAAACAACGTTGCAAGAGGAACACAGGTTCAAACAAGTAAAAGGCAAATTTTGAATTAATGTAAAGATGTTCTTCATAAAAAGAGCGATCCTCCCCTTTTCTGCAGAGGAAACTAAATCTGGAATCTTTTAAGAACCTTTTTTTTGTTGCAGTAGGGAGGAGGAAGTGAATCAGTGCTGGGGTGAGAGCATGGTTTTCTGTGCAACAAGCAAATCAGTTATTATCTGGGCCTGGGAGTCATGAATACAGCTATTTTACTCAGTGATGCTGTTTAACACTGAGACATCTCTATTAAAACAGCACAGTTGAGAGGTCTGTTCACCTCTGTATCATGCATTATTTTGTAGCAGTGAGGATAGGGCAGCAACCTACTGCCAAGCTCCTGCTAATGTAGCTCGTGGTCTGGCTGCCGTGAGGTACACAAAAGCAGCCTATGGTGATTCAGCCAATAGTTTCCCTCACTGTGAGAGAGAGTCTGGCCTCTGCTGTCTGCATGCACCTGAAGGTAGGACAGAGAATAGATTATCCTAGTGGGGAATTACAGAGAAACCCATGTCCCGACTCGCTATAGCAGATTGTTAGAGCACCAATGGACGCCTGCTGCCTGGACATCCTGCTGTTATGTCTAGCCTGAAGGCAGTCCCATCCAAGAACTGAAGTCCACTCTGAGCCCCGACTCTGTATCGAGGAGGCTTAAGTGCATGAAATGGTTCCGTCTGATCTCCACCCCGATCAGATGGAGCTGCTTATCTGTGCAAGGCCCCGGAATATCCTTTGGAAACCTCCCCCTCACAACATAAGCCTTCTCTAGAAAATTCCCTTTGTGCCATTCCATTCTGCACAGAGGGATTGCCTTTATAATGTGCTGCTGCACACTCTCCACTCCCTCGCCTTCTTCTGTCCCCGGTGGAGAGCCCTGTATTCGAGGATCCTCCCCAGCAATGGTGTGGTGGCCTCAAATATCTATTTTGGCCACTTTACCAACACCCAAGCCACATGGCCGTTTTGCGGCCAAGACTAAACAATTTCCCACATTTTTGTACACAGCCAGAGGTTTTTTTTATTTCCCGAGGGGGCCGCGCCTCAACTTTTTACTTCATTTTAGTCCTTCACTCTTTATCTTTGATCACCTGTGCGCAGAGGGCCGAACAGATCAGTGGACCTCCTGGTGGATCTGCTCCTGGGCCTGGCGGAGACATGTGTCCCTAGTGGAGAGCCTTGTATTCGAGGGCCATCCACAGATCCAGGATGCACAAGATTGATGGGGGTGGGGTGAGGGTTGCTATAACTGCTGCAGTTGAGGCCTTGTGCGCACCTGGTGACCTGGGAAAGGAAACTGGCATTCACCAGTTTGTTTGAAGCTTTCTGCGACCGGCGGGCAGTGCTAGACACTCCGTGTATTATTAACATTGAAAACCGGATCCTGATTTAAATATTTAAACACTTTACATACACATGTTTAGTTTGACTGGACCACTTGTGTTAGTGGTGCCCTCCACTTGAGGGGCCACTTGTTACTGGTTCTTGTCCTGGTGGCTTTAGGCTCATGCCAGGTTCCACTCTATTGCTCAGACAAAACAGTCGAACTTTCAGAGGCAGCCTGGTCGCAGAATCTGTTAGTCTCGGTTGAGACAGCAAACAATGGATTGAGTAGCGTCACTCACTAAAGCTACTGAGGGATCGAGATGTGTAATTTTCATACGATGCGGTGTCCGCTGGCAGTGATAACTGTAATCATCCACACTCCCATCATCCTCTGTGTCTACTGCAGCCTGCGTCGTGTGAGGGTCCAAATAGATTAATTCATCTCCTGTGTAGACAGTAGAAAACATCTCAACCATATACAGAATTTTTAATGTAACAGCAGATGGATTATGCGAATAACATACAGTAACTGCTCAATATGAAATCTCGTAGAGACATTTTACTTTAAGATAACTACCATACCAGCACTAACTGATAACACACACATGCAGGTCTGCATTGCAGTATCGCACTGACACTACAACATTCTACATCATTGTACAATACTGGTATTATATGAAGTGTCCATTGTGTAATACAATACTGATGCTACAACACTAGCGCATTACTGACTATATCTCAATGCACTTTCTGGCACTGTTGCACCAGCAACTCCCAGTGTGCAAATTCTTATAATATTTGCAAGACCCTTGCTATCCTCTTTTTAGTCACGTATTCTCAATCAGATGTCTTCAGTCAAGGCATACCTCTGTAACTACAATTCCACTGAACGGTATCATTCAATTATTATATTGAAGTGCAGCATATGGACTGTACCAGTGGAGACTTTTGTAGTTTTTCAGTAATAAGAATATAGAGCATCAGGTTAGCATATGAAGGAGGATTATTTGCTCTATGATGAAATAGGAAGGGTATGTGAGAACAGAAAAGTTATTGTAATGGGAATTATTGTAATGGGAAACTTCAGTCAACCTAATATAAACTGGGAAAATCCAAGCAGCTTAGAGTCAGAATTGGTAAGTGTAAAACACAACTGCTTCAAAGAAGCCATGAGAGAGAATGCTCATTTTGGTCTGTAATTTGTAAATGACCCAAAAGATCGACACAAAATAGAAATCATAGCACACTTGGAGGATAGGTGCCAAAGAAAGATCAAGTTTAACATAATCTGGGAGTTGGAAATACCCAAGACCAGGAACCAATTCAACAAAATGAGGAAGCAGCTAAAAATAGATTGGGGAGCTTGCTCAACAGCACTTAAGCAGCAGACGTGGAGCACCTTTAAAGGTATAATGCTGAGCATGCAGGATAAATGCACACCAAAAACCAACAAGCTCAGACTAAACCAATGTGATGCTAAATGGATTAAGAAAAATTAAAACAGATAATGACTAAACCTCTACAAATCCTGTAGGGATGATTACAAAAAAGCAGCAACATGTTAAAAGAGCGAACAGATGAGCAGAGAGAGAGACTTAAAAAAAGCACAGCAGCTGAGGCTAAACATAACAATAAAAACTACCATCTGTACCACAACGGTAAGAGGGCAGTCAGAGAAAAGGTGTATAGGCATGGTGAACAGGAGAATTTAAATCACATTATGCAAGAATGTAAGCAGTTGCCATTTGGCAAAGAAGAGCTGGCAACTATCAGTAAGGCTGTACGTAAATGGCCAGACCAAGTTGATGATACATTTTGAATGAATGAACTGCTACACTCTGCTGTGCCAGTACTGTACATTAATGTATACAAAATCCATAGTGCAGTACAATACTCAAACTCTGTTTTTCCTACGTGGATCTGATTTGCCTAAAGTAAGTTGCAGCATTTACTTATTTACTTGGTATTACTCAGCGCTATTATTTTAATTTTGCACCTGCAACAAAGCTGATAACTCAAGTAATTACTCCAGGTACTTACCAAGAAATCCTATAAAATAATAAGCATTGTTTGGTTTTCCTCCCAAGACTCCTAAAGACTGAGGCATCTTAAAACATTCCTGGAACAGGAAAGGAGCCAATGAATATCAGAATTTAAATAAAATGTCTCTATTTATCAGCATAAAGCAACAGTCCTCGGCTTTTAAAAGTAACTGACAATGCATGAATAAAAATCTGCAAATGCTGGAAATCTGAAATAAAAAGAGAAAATGCTGAAACTACACAACAGATCAGCCAACTTCTGTGAGGAGAAAAGACAGGTTAATGTTTCAGGTGTATACTCTTCCTCAGAACAATACCATGATTTGGGTTCACCCCTGCATTTTCCCACAAGCAAAGTTTCCAGTCTCAGCCTGGCTAACTATGAGAGCCACCATGGAGGCAATAAAATTCAGAAGCCAAAGTTTCTAATGCACCATATTAGTGGCAGTTATAGAGTTGCTTAGATTGAGGCCTAAGAATGGCAGTAGACTGCAATCTACAAACACTGTGGGGCTACACAATTGCAAAACAGAAGGGGACAAATGGCCACCCTATGTCTCATGTCCTTACCCTGACGTGGCTCCAGCTCAGGTTCACCTTCCTCTGGTCCCTGTACCAGTCACTCCTCACTTTAAAAACACCCCCTAGTTTATTTTAGAATCAGTAAGCATAAAGTTTAAGAGACCTCCTAACAAAGCCTGCCAGAGAGACAGATTTAAACTTGCCTTTAATGCGTTGATGTAAACCGGATTGATGTGGTTTATTCCCATACGAAGAGGTATGATCAGCAAGAGTGGTTTCCAGTCCCTATGATGCACAGACACAGTCTGGTTTTTGGACACGTCACCTCTGTATAATGAGGTATCAGTTTGTAACCTGCAATTCTCAGACCAATGTTTGCACAGTTTTTCTGAAAGAATTTTAAAAAGATGGAGAATACAAGAGAAAGGTGTTAAATATATTTCTTCACAGAGTGTCAGTGCCAACACGCTAGTTGTCTTGAGCATGGCAAAGCTAGCTTGCACCATTGAATATTAATGAGATACTTTCAGTACCTTTCTGGCACAATGAATCAATCAAGTTGTTACTGTGGAAATGGTCTGATAAAACACAAAATAGGTCATTTCAAGGATTAACCTACATAATTTAAACTTCTAAAAGTGGCCGAGGGGAGGGGGTGGGGCCAGTGGAAAGAATCCAGAAAGAAAGGCATGAAGGTGGTTTTTAAACAGTTCACTTGAGGATTTAGGAAAAAAATACAAATAAACATTCTGTGGCAGTGTGCCAGATATATTCTACTCTGAGAACAGTGCTCAGATTTGCTGCACATAGAAATGCAATAAAATAATGACGGCAATGCACTTTAACATTGTTTCTACTCCCTTGGCACAAAGCTTTCTTTTATAGAAATCACATACAAAATCTAACAAAAATACTCAGTTGGCATAATTTTTTTTATGTCAAAGAGAGTACTATTTCTATTTAAAAAAAGACAAATGATGCATTGCTTAATGTGACATTTGGGCTACGAGCACATTAGCTGAATCTCTGACCTAAAGACTAGAAACAAGTCAATTCTGAAGTTGATGTTTTGGGTCCAAAATTTACAGCTATTCTTATTATCTCCATTGCTCATTGTTTGCAAAGCCTTCAGAAGAAACCAATGCTTACTGGCAGACAGTGCAGTACTGATACTTGTGATAATTTCTTAATTTAAAAAAATCGTTGCGGGGTTCAGTTTTGAAAACTAATGTTTCAGATATTGGGGATCCCCTAATCTAACAACCTGCAGGAGACAGGGTCAAAGGCATTGAAATTCCCCAGTGTGAATATTAACTCAATGAAATTCCTTTGTCCACTATTTTAACCGAGATGTTAACCTGCTTATTCATATTCCTTTAAATGGATAAATGCATCCATTAAAATAGCGCACAAAGGAATTTCAGATTCGCTGCTTTTGGAGCCCAGTTCTGTAACACCAGAGATATCCCATCATGTTCTTTTAGTAACTTCTTAACCTAGTGGAATGTGCCAATAAGGGGAGTGAACAATCCAGAAGACTGGTTTAATAAAAGGATCTTGAACCATTAGTGCACCAGAATCCAACTCTTCCGCAGCAACAACTGGATGATGGTAAGGAATCTAATTCCTATGATACTCCTGGGTGTTTATCACATGTTCAGTAGAAAGAAAAAGGTCAGGGAATTCCCAGAATAGGTGGTTTCTCTGTTGTATCACAACGAACAAGGCAGATGCTGCCAATTAATACTAGGAGCTGTTTAGTTTTAAGGCAGTGTCCCATTTAGTGGCTCCTCTTGGACTAAAAAAAACATGTTGTGGCAGGAAAATAAATTCTCACTCAAGGTAGCTTTCCAGTAAGCCTGGTTAATTTTACAACAACCCCGCTGGTATGTGGAGCTGGTCTCCACATCCAGCAGTAGAATTCAAGCCATTTTGTGCCAGCTTAAACTGATTCATCTAACTCCCCACACCCTGTGTTAAGTAATGGAAAAAGCACTTGTTCACCAAGTAAGCAAAACATTAAAACTCACTGATATCTTCAATAACTACAGTATTGTCCATAGAAATGTAAACTGCCAGAGCATTCCAGTCATCAAATAAAGCAAGCTTCCTGTGGAAAAAAAATAATCTTGTAAATTTCTATGTGAAGAGAAGATCGGAGAGGGGAGAAAATGGATACCTAGGAGTGATTACACACGGGAGGGTCAATATTAGATACAAGCCAGTAATTGAAGAATTGAGATAAAAACATTTTTAGATTCTTCATAATACACACCAGTTAGCACTTCCATTAGACTGCAGCCTTGTCGTCACTCTGGGATATTTTATTACACGGTTAAGGATACTTAAAGGTTCTGTGTTGGATCTAATGTACCTCCATGACTGACATTTAAGGAAATTGATGCCACCTGTTGTTTATTTAAGAACAGTGTGTGCATGTGCTATTCTAAAATGGAACGATTTAAAACAAGTTGGGTGGTGTGGTTGGCAATATGGTGGTTTAAGATATTGGCCTTTTGCCTCTGGGATCTGGGTTCTTATCTAGCCACAAGTGATGTGACAATCTCCTCCGTAGATTGGCTGTAAAGGTGCTATATGAAATAAATTTTGGGAGTATTGCACAGTTCTTAATGGTCATAGCCCAAAACTGCCCCTAAATTGGCAGGTTCACTCAAAGAGGCCACAGGTTGGCTTGTATTGAGAATGGAAAAATGCCTCACTATTGCAGTAGGGAATGTTCTTTAATGTTGAGGCAGAGTAGAGGGAACCCTACTCTGAATCTAACCATGAAATAACCTGACCTGGGTTGCTTGTTTTTGACACAATGGGCATGATTTTAGCTCAGAGCCAGGAACTCAGTGCATGGGTAGATGTTCGCATGGGGAACCTGGATGTCAAGTGAGTGCGTTGCATTCTGCAATTGCAACTCAATTGATGGTAAGTATTTGTGCTTCCTGGTTTCCCAGCCAAATTGACAGGCTGGCTGCTGGGAGGGAGGGAAAGGAGCCGCAAGTCAGAGAGGGCGGGAGAGAGAGATCGCGGGCCGCGGAAGAAATTGGGGGTGGGGACGTGGATGACACGGGTGGGCCTTGGAGAAGATCGGGGGTGGGGGTCCACCATCGGAGGGATCGGGCAACCGCGAGGGTCCGATCACACCAGGTGAGCTTGTTGGCCCTTCTCATCTGCTTTCACCTGACGTGAATCAGAAGTGATGGAAAACCCAAACCCCAGATAAGGTTAAATTCGTTATACATTTCTAATTCACAAAAAATTAAGTGCCTCAACTATCGCAATGAGGTACATTGCCCCTTTAAGTATTGGCCCACTGGAGTTAAGTGGGGACGGGGTTTCTGTTGCACCCACGCATCCTAACGCACCTGGGTTAAACCCAGAAGTGGGCACGTTGGAGCCGGGATGGGGTCCTCCCGAAGATTTCAACTATTTTTACTATCCATCTGCCCCCAGCCCACCCGTTCTTGAGGGTTAAAATTACCCCTTATATGCTCAAAATATTCCATTCCCCAACACTAACCATGATGAACACAAAAAAAAAGTCAACAAAAAAAAGTTCTAAGCAGAAGGATGCTAATGATCATCTATTGTTTTTGTAACAGTTTGATGGGATATTCCCTCCATTATTCTGAATTTTCACTTACTTTAATACTTGGGCGACTGTGTTGGGTCCGTACCATTCCCCTACAGATTTACCCTCTCCCACTCCCATCTGAGCTGTTAGAGAAATAAAACAAGGAAAGTGTTTGAATTCAGTCAGGACAGTTATTAGTATGCATCACAGTCAAATCCTGACATAAAACCATCTAATCCAGTAAGTGATAGAGGTCATGATCCAAGCCTAATAAGGCTCAGATTTAAAACAAGTTGTTTACAAATATTTTGTAGCACAGTTGATTGGTCATCCAACCCAAACAGACACAATTAGCCTTTTAAACTTTTGCCACTGTCTTGAAGTAACATTTTAAAGCATATTAATTATACTCAAATTTGGCATTTTCTATGCGAGATGGTTCAACCCAATTCCATGCTTCAGTCAGGCTCTCCATTTGTCTGGCATCAAAAAATACTGCCTATATTACTGAAACCCTGAACTTGGATTAACCACTTGAGGGTAGTACCAGAAGTAACAAATGTACATTTTAAAAATTCTAGATTCCCTCTAACTGTCACTTAGTAATTCAGAATTTGGATCGATGTCTTGAATGATGTTCAAACTCAACTTTCCACAGAGAGCAAGTTTGGCTCGTAGTAGGGTCAGGTGCTGTATGGAGTGTCTCAGGGTTACAAAGCGCTCTGTCATGGCAGCAGTGGTAGTAAGATGACTAATCCCCTAACTATGTGTGCCAGGACATCGTATGCCAGCAGTCCTGGGTATATCTAGTTCTGAGCAGGTTAATACATATTGACATGAATTCCCCAAAAAATATTCACGGTACACTGTTAATTAAGAACACATCCAACTGCTATAAATGAAAATGCTGTTGAGAGGAGTAAGGAGTTCAAATCTGCAGCCTTTCCTTTCTTCTCCTTATCCTGAGCACAGGGTTGTTACCAGTATAGACAGAAACTTTCTTGTCCAGGTTACCACAAGAAAAACTTTTCCTTTTTCCTCCCCACTTTCCTTCCTTTAGGATGTGACCGCCACCCACCCCACCACCACCGCCCCACACACCTTTCCTCAACAATGCCAAGACTGGCACCCTGCAAACGTCTGGTGACAGAACTTTAGCATCCTTCACACACATCATGAATTGATGTTATCAATGATTGACCTGTTGCACACCTCAGTATACTCATCGCAAAATAACTTCTGATATGATTCTCAATATCGCTTTCTGTTTTCTTCCAGGGCCTTCAAGGAATGCTGAAGCAGCACGAGGGTGATTCCTCAGAGGAGCTCAATGCCTCTGAGGGTGCACCGTCACATCATATCCAGCCGTGCACCAACACAGATACTCGCACTTGGGTCCTGTTGGATAGCTGGGTTGTCACCTGGTGATTCACCACTCGCAAGTGAGCACGAGCGGACACTGGTGGCAGGGGCAGCTGTGGAGAGTCCGCGTCGGTGGACGCACTCCTCTCCAAGCTTTGCTCAGCTGGACGCAGATGCTGAACCCAGGGGCCATCGTTGAGAAGGAGAATGACAGAGGTACAGCCGTACCTTTGCGAGGTACTGGGAGACGTGCCACGCACACTCTCCGCAATAGTGGAGAGGATGGAGGAGTCCACCTCCAGCATTAGTGGAATGGTGACACAGGTAATCGTAGGAATGTCTGCGATGGAGAGAATGGCAGCTTCAAGCACAGCTCATAAATGAGTCCATTTAGGCCATGACAACGACCATGCAGACTCTCGATGCCAACATGTCTGCCGCCTTAAACAGGCAGACAAATACTTTAGCCGTGGCCTTGCAACGCATCACAGATGCTCCAAGCTGTTGTCCAGCAGAGTTAGTAGGAAGGATGTGGCCATGGCCCTGGAGAGGGATTATGGCGAAAGGGGACATGGAAGTGGGGACTCCACTCAAAGCGTTCCCACATCTCACCCCTTGACTCCCCATCAATCAGTACCCGCAATGCTGCCTCCTCTCCTGATGGCCGAGTCTGCCCCCGCACAGGTGCAGGTGGAGCAGTCGTTGGCTGGGCCCTCACAGGCTCCAAAACCTAGAGGGCATAGGTCTAGAGCATCTCAGCAGTCAGGGCAGGGACCTAAGCAACCTGCCACTACCTCTGCTGAAGCCACAGTGGGTGCACCACGTAGAAGCAGTAGGAAGAGGAAGGCGAAGGTTTTGTAATCACCAAGGGTATGCACAAGGGTGTCTGACTAAATGTCATGTTTTTCATTTATATTTGTTTTTTCTTACATGCACATAAAATGTCATACTTGTCACCACCACCACCACTGCCACGTCTTGTCCATTCTTGAGACATCGCTCAACAGAGAGGGTTACAAGTGGAGGAGCTCCCATGCACTCATGAAGCATCCCTTTTGTGAAAGCGCCCTTGCATGTGCTTCATCATGAACGGCAAGATTTGATGCCACCCATTGGGCATGTTTACAATGGGTGTATGTGTGGTTGAAGGATTGTTTTGTGCAAGCGGAGGTGGGGGGGGCAGTGGGGGGAAGCGTGCTGGTGGTGTTGGTGGTGGTTGTTCCAGGCAGTCTGAGTATTTCACTATCTTTAGTTTGCAGATCTCCTTATGAGAATCTATCAGATATGAGTGACTCCCTGGCATCACAAGCAGCCATGTGTGCTGCTGCTTTGCCAATGGGTTGCCCATTGTCCTCCTCCTTGTCTTCTTCAATGTTGTCAGCAGATGCAGATGCATCATAAGTGCATGGGAGCTCCTCCATCTGTAACCCTCTCTGTTGAGCGATGTTGTGTAGGACGCAACACACGACTATTATTCTGCACACCCTTGCCGGTGAGTACTGAAGGACTCCCCCAGATCAATCCAGGCACCTGAACCGCAGCTTGAGCATTCCAATGGCTTGTTCAATGACAAACCTGATCAAGTTATGCCATGAGGTAAAACCCAACCTGTAACCCAGCTCCACCACAGTTACTGCACTATGAAAGGATTCCACTTTCTCAATGTGCAATTCCTTTGTGACCAGAACCACAGCGTGCAAGTGAATGCTCCACCCCTTCATACTATGCCAGAGGATTTCAATTTAGAAAAGTGTTAAGGACACCTCGGTGCTAAAAGTTAATGTATTTCTATGCTATTTTTATATTTATATTGTTTTGGAGGGGGGAGTGGATGTGCAATGAATTCTTATTTACGGTTTTACTGTTGTAACAAGAACACACTTGTTGTCTCCCTTACCCATTTGATGAATCGAGTAACAGCTGTCCTTCCTATCCAGAAAACACTGCAGAATCCTGTGATACTGCTCAGGCTGCCATTTGCCTTTCTCCCATCGCCAATCTGCAACAATACCAATCATTTAACCAACTAACCAAACATACACATGAAAAATAAAAATAATGGTTGAAAATAACTTTAAAGAGTCAGTGTCCCCCATTTAAAAACTATTTACCAAGTATTAACTGTAACACTCGCTAGTTTCAGTATTTTTTATTTAAAATAGAATAGCTGGGAAGGAAAATCAGCTGGGAGGAATTACTCAGCCCTGACTGTTGGTGAAGCTGAATTAACATCAGTAGAGACACAGCCATTAACACTATGAGTCCGACAGCTAAATTAACTCATTATAAACTAATGGCAGTTTAGTAAAAGAACTTTTCTTAATTTTACAGAGGAAACAACCCCAATGGGAAGCAGCTGAATTCATATCAATAGAGACACAGTAATTAACACAAGATGCTGGCTGAGAGGGGTTAATGATCCAGACAGTGTGAGGCAGCTGACTTAATATTAGTAGAGATTTCATCAGTCATTAACCCTGATTGAGTCCCTTAAATTGTATTATGCATCACAACATTTCAGAATGGTTTCCAGAGTTGTGTCATTATTAATGTTTGAAACAAAATATTCATAATTTTATGTAAATGACTTTGTGGAGGTGGGGGCCAAAGACAATGGCTTTGGTCTTCCCAATGTTTAACTGGAGGAAATTGTGGCTCATCCAGGACGAGCTGTCAACATAGAGGCAGTGGAAGGGTCAAGAGAGGTGGTGGAGGAAGAGCTGGGTGTCATCAGCATACATGTAGAACTTGATCCCATGTCTATGGATGGTGTTGCCAAGAGGCAGCGTGTAGATAATGAAGAGGAGAGGGCCATGAATAGGTCCTTGGGATAATCCAGAGTTAACGGCAGGGACAGGAAGAGAAGCCATTGCTGGAGATGCTGTGGCTACGACTGGATAGGTAAGAGTGGAACCAAGTGAGGGCAGTCTTATTGAGATGGATAACCGAGGAAAGGCGTTGGAGGAGGATGGTGTGGTTGACTGTGTCAAAGGCTGCAGAGAGGTCGAGAAGGATGATGTGGGATAGTGCACCACAGTCACAGAAACTGATACTTGTAACTTTAATTAGGAATGTTTTAGTGTTGGGCCAGGGGTGGAAACCTGATTGAAAAGATTCAAATATGGAGTTGTAGGAAAGAGGGGCACGGATTTGGGAGGCAACAACACATTCAGGGTCTTTGGAGAGGAAAGGGAAGTTGGAGATCGGGTGGTAGTTTGCAAGGACAGAAGGTTCGTGGGTGGAGTTTTTGAGGGGGGTGATGATGGCCATTTTGAAAGGGAGGGGGTTACTATCTGAGGAGAGGGAATTATTTACAATATCAGCTAGCATGGGGGCCAGGAAGGGAAGTTGGGTGGTCAGAAATTAGTGGGAATAGGGTCAAGAGGGCAGGAGGTGGATGTCATGGACAAGATGAGCTTGGAGAGGGTATGATGGGAGATAGGAGACGAAATAGAGAAAGATGCCACCAGGGCAGGGGGAACCTGGTGGGAGGTTTGGCTTAGTGAGCAAGGGCAAGGGAGGGATGCAGCACAGGCAGCTGAACGGATAGTCTCAATCTTAGTGACAAAGAAGTCCATGAACTCCTCACACTTGTTGTTGGAGATCAGGGTGGAGGGGGCAGGGGAAAGGGATTTAAGGAGATGATTGGTTGTGGAGAAAAGAAGCCGGGGTTATCTTTGCTCTCCAGGATGATCCTGGAATACTATCAGTTTTAGCAGAGAACAGCAAGGCCCGATAACGCTTGATGTGGTCCAACCAGATCTGGTGGTGGATGGCTAAACTGGTTGTGTGGCAAAAAATCATATGTCAGCACCCCTTGGACTTGAAGGAATGAAGATGGGGCCTTACCAGGGGGAACAACCAGAATGGGAGAGAATAAGGGTTTCACTGGGGACAAAGACATCAAAGATGGAGGTGAGGGAGTGGTTGAGCAGATCAACAGCTGCTGAAATATAATGGTTAAAGAGAGGGCCAAAGGCTAGCTAGCTGAGAGTTTGAAAGTGCAGTTGTAATTGGCTCGGAGAGTGGGGGAGTTTTTTCTAGGAGTGGCGCAGAAGGATGTGGGATTGGAAGGGGGTATAGGGGTGTGGGTGACGAGGGACTCAAGGAAGTGGTCGAAGATGGCCTTGTCTGCGATTGAGGCGATGGGAGTAGAGAGGTCATGTGAGATGGCAAGGACAAGGGGGTGGCTGTGAATATTGGTAGTTTATATGAAGTGGCAGGTTAAGGGAGTACAGGAGGGAAGTGAAATCAGAGGAGAGAGGGAAAGGTGAATTGAGATGGAGGTTGAAATCACTGAGGATGAGGAGTCACTCATTGCAAAGACTGAGGGAGGATATCTTGGTGAGAAACTCGGGGTAGGGTTCTGGCGGGGGGTGGGTGGGGGGAGAGGCGGTGCACGGTAGAGGACAAGGATTTTAAAAGAGACGCGAGAGGCTGGAACTAGGTGAGATGCTCGAAACAGAAGGTGCCAGGGGAGTAGGGGGAGAGACCAGGGTGTGATTTGGTGATAAGGGCACATTACCACTGCGGTGGTTTGGGCAAGCAGGTGATGGAATGTATAGCCGGGGGTGGGGGGAGGCTTTAGTAACCTGTGAACCATGTTTCTGTCAAAGCTATAAAGTCAATGAATTATTCACAATAAGATCGTGGATGGATACAGTCTTATTCACGAGTGAACGGACCGTTAATTTCTCCTCTTTTTCACTAATCAGGTCCCTCTGTGACATAGGGCAACCTGCTCCATGACCTCTCCTACTGAGCACTAGGTCGTTTACAAGATCTGCCTGCGGATAATTCTCTCCCTGTGGAAAGTGGTGTAAGAAATGGAGTTGAACATTTCCGCACAGTACTAAGATTATTACCTCACTGAGCAAAGGATTCCAAGAGTGAATCCAAGCCCAACCACGAGCTGGTGCTCCAACACAGTGTGGCACTCATCAGACTCAGTCTTTATCTAGTTCGGGTTTTTGTAATGAGAGGTTACCGTAAAGACTTACCTTTCCCTAGGTGTTTGCATATTAACGCTTGTGCCAGGATCATCTGTCCGCAACGCAGCATACACCCCCAACCAGCATCAGATGAGGGACCAGTTCCCCCTGTGTGAACAAAAACATGGGATTTACTACACACGTTCTGCAAGTGAGCAAGCTGCTGCCGACGTGATTCAGCTTTGGCAGATAAATATTTTATCTTTTCAGATAATTTAATTTTTTTTTAAATAAAAATAAAATATGCACACACATAAACATAATAGTGTAATTGTCCTTAACTATGGTTTGAATTTCTAATGTTTATATATTTTTTGTTGTCCCTTTAATGTGTTGGCACATTGAAAAACATATAAAATTACACATAAATATTCCAACAAAAACACAGCCACATACACAGATAGCTGGACAGATATGAATGTTATGGTAGAATGTGATTTTACATATACAGACTTGCATTTATATAACACGTCATCATAACTATCTGAACCCTTTCAAAGGGTTTCACACACCATAAATTACTCTGAAGTGTAATAATTGTTGTTATCTAGGCAAGCATAGCCATTTTGCACACAGCAAGATCTCACAAATAGCAATCGGCTGAATTACAGTTAGTGTAGTTTGAAGGACGAATGTTGGCCAACACCTTGGAAAACCCCTTCCTCTTCGAATAGTGCCATGGGATCTTTAAAATCCACCTGAATCCCAAGAGCAGGCACATCTGCCTCAGTCTAATGTCTCTTTCTAAGAATTGATTCTCCGTCAATGTTTCACTCCCTCAGTATTGCACTAGTGTCAGTCTAAATTATCTTCTCTAGGCCTGGGTTGGGGCTTGAATGACAACCTTCTGACTCAGAACTGATAGTGCTCCCAACTAAGTCATCTTGCTTTTTATTCAATGTTCGAAGCCAATGTCACTACTTTACACTGCAGTTTTATTTTTGTGATGGGGTTACAGTTTGTGTGATTTAGCCCTTTGTTTTACTCTGGTAATGACAAAGAATCTAACATATCACGTTAATACTGGTGATAATAATGTAGGAAATTACTGTTAATAATGACCCAAGATCATTTCCTATATTACCAAAATGTACACGGCAGGGCTCGTCATCTTCTGTGTTGGTTCAAGATCAAGTTCAATGCCAGATACAGTAATTGTTGTGTTTGTTCTTGTACAATGGATAATCTGGGGGCAGATTAAATACATGACCTCCAGATCCTAGGCTCATTTCTGATAAGTGATTTTCAGGAAAATTAATTGCACACTCTTGATTTAGATCTTGTAGAGCACAGAAAGTACATCATGGGGGAGAATCAAACCCTTCCTTTGAGCATAAAGGAAAATTCACAAAGCTGCCAATTCTGCAGGATTTGAGGAAGCACATACATCTGAAGGACTTGATGAGGAAACTCAAATTAGGTGCGTAACCTTCTAAAACAGTGCACCCATACAATCCTGACCCTCAATCCCATTTTTTTTCTTTCTTTTATGTCCCCCAAAGCGCTCTCTGAACACTTTATCATTCATTGCTAGCTACAAGGGTCCTATGTGAGACAAGTTTGGGCAATCTCAACCTAGTTCCTATTGAACCCATATCCATAACACAAATATGCCTATAATTCAGCACAAATTAGTAATTTCATTCAGAAGCCATAAGAACAGCTGGAATAGAAAGTAGAAATGTCACACTGGTGTAAGCAGAGGTGCTCTTCTGAGGTTAATGTTACAGCAGATCATTGGGAGCTTTCTGTAAGTAACAAATACACTGTCCTGCCAGGTAACAGGATATGGCTGACATCGACGATTCCTGATGAAACAACAAACACCTGCCAGTCATCATGACATCACCTGTGATGACGCCAATCCACATTTTCTAGCTGTCTGAAAACAGGTTTGCCAGTTGATCTGATTGTTCTTGGGAGGGAACAAGGAAAACCAACAGGCATCTTCACAACCAACAGACTTGGTTTATTTAGAATCAAGATCACATGTGAATATCAACTCTTTATTCTAACATCTTTCAGTGCCTTATGTTTTGGAAAACCATTGAATCCTATCATCTCTCTGTCTGAGATGAATGAGGTACCAGATGACCATGAAGCTCTTATTTATGAGTATGCTGTAAGAGACCATTGTAATGTTTACAGTTTAAACATCTTTGGCAAGTGGTAGAATGCAAGTTGGCACAAACAATTCCCTACACACCTGATCGGAGGTGTCACGGAGAGGTGATTATTGAAGGTCAAGCATTTCCCACATGTGGAAGATGCACAAAGACCCTGGATGCCTTGGACACACAATTCCCAGCTAAACAGCATCTACCTTCTCTCAGCTAGGGAAAGTGTATGGATTAGGGAGGCTACAGACAGGAAGGGGGCAAATGGTGAGAACAAATAATAAAATTAAGCCTCCCTATGTTGGGAACTTTTCAGGAGAGCACATGTGCACTAAGAAAGTATTAGGAAGATGGGTCAGCTTGGCTCAGTTGGGAGCAATCTTGCCTCTGAGTTGGAAGATTGTGGGTTCAAATCCCACTCCAGGTCTTAAGCACATAATCTCACTCCAATTTTCTCCCCCAATGCTTCTCTCCTTGAAGACAATTATGCATCCAAGGGTAACGTTCTAAAGGGCAGTACCTCATCCATGTGGCTATTTTCATGCATAAGCCTATTCAGTGAGTATTGGCAGGTCCTTCAAGCTTGGGGATCACCACCCGGGTCCCATCCTAACCCAGCATGCCATTCATCCACATGCATTTACACCTTCATTAGATAGTGATCAAGAACAGTCACGTTGGCCAATTATTTTTACCTTCTCTAGGGATACTTGGGCCAACACCACCCTAGCTGAGACCAGCTGATTCTGCACAGGCTTAAGAGCTAACTGATAATACCAGGAATGGGGCACCTTGCCCCATATATGCCTGCAACAGTTCAAAAAGGTAAACTATTACATGAATGAAATTAGCTGGAGATAGCTGAGCAGAATACATATTATCTCCAATTAGTTCACCTTCCATAAATCATTCCTTCTATGCCAAGCAAGATGCCATTACAGTCTGTCTGAGAAGTGGGAGGCAGTAACAAGCTGTGACAACAGGAGGATGATTAAATGTCCCATTTGTTGGTCTAGGGGGATCTCCACAGGAAGACCCAAGACACAATGCAGTGGGTTGGCAATGTTAGGGTTAAGGGCAGTGAACTTGACCCCCTACATTTAAATGATTGACTGAAGGACAAGCTCAGAAGATAAATGTTAAAGGTGCTATATAAATGCAAGTTGTTGTTGTTGTCCAATCTAGAAAAAAAGAGCACCTCAAAAGTAATATTGGTGGTGGGTGGGTGGGGTCACCACTTCCATTTGGGCCTTTTAATGTTACATCACACGTTGCATTTACCTATTGAGCCACTGGGCAGTGGGTCCCCAGCCATGCTGATTACAGTCAGAATACTCACCAATTGGGGAGAATTTCTTCCTGTACGTAAACCAAAGCCTTGACTGCACGTCTGACAGGAGTTCAGATCTTTCTGTTGGAAGAAAAGGTACCCAGGATCAAGCAACATATTCCCTGCTCTCCCAAGTGATGAAGTACATTTATGGCAACAGCCTTACAGAACTGCTGTAAAGATAAATTGTGCAAGACTAACTGAAGTTACATACCACTGCAATAAGGAATTTACTACACAATGCAATAACACTCCAACTGGAATGATTCATGCTTTACCTGTTTACTATCTATTCAATCCCTTTAGAAAGAAAAGAACCTGCATTTATATAGCACCTTTCACGTTCTCAGGACATCCCAAAGCACTTCAGAACCAATTAAGTACTTTTGAAGTGTATCTACTGTACTTATGTAGGCAAATGTGGCAGCCAATTTGTGCACCGCAAGATCCCATAAGCAGCAATGAGATAGATGACCGGATAATCTGTATTCGCAGTGATGGTTGAGGGATAAATATTGGCAAGGACATCAGGAGAACATCCCTGTTCTTCTTTGAATAGTGCCACGGGATCTTTTACATTAACCCAAGCAGGCACACGGGGCCTTGATTTAATGGCTCATCCAAATGACAGTAAGTGGTCAAGTCTCTGGAGTGGGGCTTGAACCCATGACCTTGTGATTCAGACAAGAATGTTACCACTGAGCTAAAGCTTTCACCTTTAGTATAGTAGTACTATCACTTACAGCTAGATGTATGGAAATAAAGTGCCAGGGTGAACCTGATACAGAAATGTTGCCCCCAAATTTGCCAAACTATTATATATGTTTTGTCTTTGGAGTTATGGAGTTGTCGCCGAGTGACTCGGTGCTGAGAATACTTAAAATTGTTGAGGGAATTCCGGAAGGGAGGAGGGAGAAAATGAAGCTCAGGTGACACAACAGAGAGCACTAAAGCATTTGCTGCAATTTTTTTTAATTTGTTCTCAGGATGTGGGCGTCACTGGCAAGGTTGGCATTTATTGCCCATCCCTAGTTGCCCTGAGAAGGAGGTGGTGGACATATTATAAAATTTTCTTACTTTGTTACCATTGTGCGATCCACAGATTTGCCTGTAACATACACAAAACCAAGGCAAGTTCATGTCACGTTTTTATTTAAAAACACAGATTTTGTATTAAGTGTTTTTTTTAAATCTGGAAATAAAAAGCTGATTCAAGGGGGTGGTGGAATTTGAACGCTCAGTATCTGGATTATTATTCCAGTCCTCTGGATAACTAGTCCAGTAACATAACCACTACACTACCGTATCCAATTATAATCACTATTTAAACTAAGCTGAAAAAAATAAAACTTCAATTATTTTAATTTAATAAAAATTTTTATAAAAATCAATGGGGAAACAATGGAGTATTGAATTTATTCCACAGGTGAAAAAGACTGTCATAACTAACAGCGCTGTTAAAAATAACTTTGCCTTCCATGGTTCTCTGATGTATATTATCTGGACAATGACATTAGTTTGTCTGAGAAATTATTTTCTAGTTTCTGGCATGCATACATAGAATTACATAGAATATGCAGCACAGAAACAGGGCATTTGGCCCAATTTGTCTATGTCGGTGTTTATTCATCACATGAGCCTCCCCTCCTAATTACCTCTTCCCATTCTTCCTCCGTATCCCTCTATTCCCCTCTCACTCATGTATGTATCAAGCCTCTCCTTAAATGCATCAATGCTATCTGCTTCAACCACTCCCATGTGGCAGCGGGTTCCACATTCTCACCAAAGAAATGTGTAAAGAAACTCCTCCTAAATCCTTTATTTAATTTGTATTGATACTTATGCCGTTAGCCAAGTCTTATAACACAGTTTCATGAATGATTCTGTAACACTGGAGTTTTATCTTTGATGATCTGTCTCATTAATTTAGAAGACAAACTTTTGGGGTTGAAGGTGAAATCGCCTTTTCTAAAAAAAAAGCGACTTTCCTCCTCTTCTGCTTGCTTGCAACTTCTTTGCAACACTTGTCTTTCACCTATCCCTGATCCATATACTCCTCCGCTCCCAGATGAAACAAGCTTTCAGTCAATTGGCTTTTGAATGCTTCAACTGAATCAGCATTCATCGGGCTCAGTCTATTCCTAGGGCCCATCTGATTGTTTTGGTGATTCTAATTATTAAAGAGAGTAAAAAGTTTTCCTAGTGTCCTGAGCAACATTCCTCCCTCAGCCCTTGCCACTAAAAAAAAAGGGGCAATCATCTATCTCATGGTTATGTGAAATCACTGCCACAGAACGGCTATTCATTTGCCTACGTAACAAGAGTCACTATTTCAAAAGTAATATGCAGCATTTTTAAATGTTTTGGTGCAGTAAGATGCCAGATTAATGCAAGTATTATCAAACTACTCCTTAGGTTACATTCAGCTTCCTGCTTTGCCAGCTTATAATTACCACCCAACGTATAAGAAGTCATTCAGCATCTGAAAGAGACAAATGGATTTACATTTCAGGCATGACCTTCGTCAAAACAGTTCTGAAATGTCACACCTACATTGTTAGTCTATCTTTCCATTTCAGGTGCCGATCAACCTGCTATATATTTCTGGCATTTTCTGGTTTGATTTCATCTCTTCATCTCTACTCCTAAATCCACACTGCTTTCCAGACTCCTTATTGATTCTTTTTCATTCTGACAAATTGATTTGGATGAACCTTTTGCTTCACTCTTTCCTCCTTCCACTTTGCCCCCCACCCCCCCCCAAAAATAAATACACCTTTTCAAGAGAGCTCTATCTGTGTTGGCACTCAGCTTTATTTGTCAGTAATGCTGTTGCTCTCCATGGAGGTAAAAAGTGAACCACTCATTAGCTTTCCTCACCTGAATTTAAGAACTAACAACCTTCCTCTGCAGAGGTGCATCACTGTTCCCTAGATTGAATGGTCAGTTCAACAAACAACTAAAACCTGGAACCATCTTATCTAGCAAAGCACTGAATCTCACCTGGGATCCAATGTACTTGCTTTATTTACCATACCAACCCTACCTGTTTTTAAGTGATACCCTTTTCCCAGAATCCATGTAGGCTCTTCAGTGTCTGGAAAGTCCTCAAGCAACTCAGAGAAGCCAGGTATTTGATTCTCACATTTGGCCAGAACTGTAGCAATACAAAACAGATGGCACAGTAAAGAATGGCTATTCTTCACAAACAGGTACAAAGATACATAACTGCCAGTAACATTCTTATCTAGCAAACCTGGAAATTTTAAAAAAGCTGGAGTATTGTGTCCAATTCTGGCTACCACACTTTAGGAAGGATGTCAAGGCCTTAGAGAGGATGCAGAGGAGATTTACTAGAATACAGGTGTTCAAAATCATGAAGGGTTTTGATAGGGTAAATCAGGAGAAACCGTTTCCAGTGGCAGAAGGGTCGGTAACCAGAGGACACAGATTTAAGGTCATTGGCAAAAGAACCAGAGGCGAGATGAGGGGAATTTTTTTTGAATGCAGTGAGCTGTTATGATCGGGATTGCACTGGCTGAAAGGGCGGTGGAAGCAGATTCCATAATAATTTTCAAAACGGAATTGGATAACTAACTATGTGAAGGGGAAAAATGTGCAGGGCTATGGGGAAAGAGCAAGGGAATGGGACTAATTGGATAGCTCTTTCAAAGAGCCAGCACTTGTACAATGGGCCGAATGGCCTCCTACTGTGCAGTATCATTCTATGATTAGTAAAAGTGACCACGAAGCTGTCAAAATCATCATAAAAACCCAACAGGTTCACTAATATGCTTTAGGGAAGAAAACATGCCATCCTTACCTAGCCTATAGGTGACTTGAGTCCCACACCAATGTGCTTGACTCTTAACTGCCCTCTGAAGTGGCCTAGCAAGCCACTCAGTTGTATCAAACCTCTACCAGCAGCTCAAGAAGGCAGCCACTACCATCCTTCTCAAGCAACTAGGGATGGGCAATTAATGCCAGCTTTGCCAACAATGCCCATATCCCAAGAATCAATATATATAAAAATCTGCTAGGTTGAACATAATAAAGCTTAACATAAGCTGTGGATCTCATGTTTCTGATTAGAACAAGGTATCAGTCTTGGCTGAGTGGTAGCACTCTAGCCTGAGTCAGAAGATTGTGGGTTCAAGCCCCACTCCAGACACTTGAGCACATAACCTAAGCTGTCAGTGCAATACTGAGGGAATGCTGCACTGTCAGAGGTGCTGCCTTTTGGATGAGACATTTAACCTGCTTTCTTAGATGGTCATAAAAAGATCCCACGGCACTCTTTGAAGGAGCACAGCTATTTGACTGTAGAAGGCATCACTGCCAAATCCAATCCTGTCCTCACTCAGCATTCATGCCATTTCCTGTATCATTCACTACACAGTGATCAGGAAAGGGGACCAAGGTTGATTCTCTCCCCTTCTCAACCCAAGGAAAAACTGTAGCACTGCCTGAGATCAGCTAGCTCAGCAGAGAGCAGAAATTGACCTGGGAGCCTCCTGGTCCACAAAGCTCAATCCATTTACCTACCAATTCATCAGGAAGTTATGTGGTTCAATTTTTTTTATCTCCTTGGCTCTAGTCCCAATTTCAGCTAGCTGCATCCCACTGTTTGTGGAGTTCTTCGGCACTCACATTTATTTATTTTTTTAAATGGAAAAAGAAATGCAATGTTACAAAGTTCTCTCTCTGCCGTAGGCTCAAGAAATGACAGGCATGTAAACAGTAAACGGGTAATATGGGGAGGGGTGGGGCCGATTAGGGATCATAAAGGAGATCTATTCATGGCTGAGTACTTTGCATCTATCTTTACCAAAGAAGAAGATGCTGCCAGAGTCTCAGTAATGGAAGATAAAGTTGAGATACTGGATGGGCTAAAAATTGATAAAGAGGTACTAACTAGAAAGGCTAGCTGTACTTAAAGTAGCTAAGTCACTCGGCCCGGATGGGATGCATCCTAGGTTGCTGAGGGAAGTAAGGGTGGAAATTGCGGAGGTACTGGCCATAATCTTCCAAACATCCGTTGATACAGAGGTGGTGCCAGAGGACTGGAGAATTGCAAATGTTACACCCTTGTTCAAAAAAGGGTGTAAGGATAAACCCAGCAACTATAGGCCTGTCAGTTTAACCTCAGTGGTGGGGAAACTTTTAGAAACGATAATCCGGGACAGAATTAACAGTCACTTGGACAAGTGTGGATTGATTAGGGAAAGCCAACACAGATTTGTTAAAGGCAAATCGTGTTTAACTAACCTGATAAGAGTTTTTTGATGAGGTAACAGAGTAGGTAAATGAGGGTAATGCAGTTAATGTGGTGTATTTGGACTTTCAAAAGACATTTGATAAAGTGCCGCACTGTAGGCTTATCATCAAGACTGCGGCCCATGAAACAAAGGGGGCAGTAGCAACATGGATACAGAATTGGCTAAGGGACAGAAAAGAGAGTAGTGGTGAATGGTTGTTTTTCGGACTGGAGGGAGGTGTACAGTGGTGTTCCCCAGGGGCCGGTGCTGGGACCACTGCTTTTATTGATCTATATTAATGACTTGGACTTGGGTGTACAGGGCACAATTTCAAAATCTGCAGATGACACAAAACTTGGAAGGATAGTAAACAGTGAGGAGGATAGTGATAGACTTCAAGAGGATATAGACAGGCTGGTGGCATGGGCGGACACGTGGCAGATGAAATTTAATGCAGAAAAATGCAAAGTGATACATTTCGGTAAGAAGAACAAGGAGAGGCAATATAAACTAGAGCGCACAACTCTAAAAGGGGTACAGGAACAGAGAGATCTGGGGGTATATGTGCACAAATCATTGAAGGTGGCAGGGCAGGTTGAGAAAGCGGTTAAAAAAGCATACGGGATCCTGGGCTTTATAAATAGAGGCATAGAGTACAAAAATATGGAAGTCATGATGAACCTTTATAAAACACTGGTTCGGAGTATTGTGTCCAGTTCTGGGTACCACACTTTAGGAATTACATGGAGGCCTTAGAGAGGGTGCAGAAGAGATTTACCAGAATGATTCCAGGGATGAGGGACTTTAGTTATGTGGATAGACTGGAGAAGCTGGGGTTGTTCTCCTTGGAACAGAGAAGGTTGAGAGGAGATTTGATAGAGGTACTCAAAATCATGAAGGGTCTAGACAGAGAGAAACTGTTCCCATTGGTGAACAGGTCGAGAACTAGAGGACATAGATTTAAGGTGATTGGCAAAAGAACCAAAGGTGACATGAGGAAAAACTTTCTTACACAGTGAGTGGTTAGGATCTGGAATGCACTGTCCAAGGGGGTGGTGAAGGCAGATTCAATCATGGCCTTCAAAAGGGAACTGGATAAATACTTGAAAGGAAAAAATTTGCAGGGCTACGGGGATAAGGCATGGGAGTGGGACCAGCTGGATTGCTCTTGCATAGAGCCGGCGCGGACTCGATGGACCGAATGGCCTCCTTCCGTGCTGTAACCTTTCTATGATTCTATGAAATGCCTGACCACTCAGTGTTGCTGCAACACATCACAGATAGATTCATCCTCCTGTCTGACTAACTTGATTGAACTTTTTGAGCAGGTAACAAGGAAGGTCGATGAGGGTAACGCATTTGATGTGGTCTACATAGATTTTAGCAAGGCTTTTGACAAGGTCCCACATGGCAGACTGGTGAAAAAAGTAAAAGCCCATGGGATCCAATGGGAAGTGGCTAGTTGCATCCAAAATTGGCTCACTGGCGGGAAGCAAAGGGTAATGGTTGATGGGTGTTTTTGCGTCTGGAAGGCTGTTTCCAGTGAGGTCACGCAAGGCTCAGTACTAGGTCCCTTTCTTTTTGTGGTATATGTTAATGATTTGGACTTGAATGTGGGGGGCTTGATCAAGAAGTTTGCAGATGATACAAAAATTGACCGTGTGGTTGATAGCGAGGAGGAAAACTGTAGACTGCAGGAAGATGACAATGGACTGGTCAGGTGGGCAGAAAAGTGGCAAATGGAATTCAATTCAGAGAAGTGTGAGGTAATGCATTTGGGGAGGACAAACATGGCAAGGGAGTACACAATAAATGTGAGGATACTGAAAGGTGTAGAGGAATGAAGGAACCTTGGAGAGCATGTCCACAGATCCCTGAAGGTAGCAGGACAGGTAGATAAAGTGGTTAAAAAGGCATACGGGATACTTTCCTTTATTAGCCAAGGCATGTAATATAAGAGCAGGGGGGTTATACTAGAACTGTATAAAACGTTGGTTAGGCCACAGCTTGAGTACTGCGAACAGTTCTGGTCACCACATTACAGGAAAGATGTGATTGCACTAGAGAGGGTAGAGAAGAGATTTATGAGGATGTTGCCAGGGCTGGAGAATTTTTGCTATGAGAAAAGATTGGATAGGCTGGGTTTTTTTCCTTCGAACAGAGGAGGCTGAGGGGAGATTTAATTGAGGTATGTAAAATTATGCTAGGACTAGATGGAGTGGATAGGGAGGACCTATTTCCCTTAGCAGATGGGGTCAGTGACCAGGGGCATAGATTTAAAGTAATTGGTAGAAGGATTAGATGGGAGCTGAGGAGAAAAAAGGGTGTAGAAACCCTCAACTCATTTAAAGAGTACTTGGATGTGCACTTGAAGTGGCGTAACCTACATGGTTACGGACCAAGTGCTGGATAGTGGGATTAAGCTGGATAGTTCTTTTTCGGCCAGCAAGGACACGATGGGCCGAATGGCCTCCTTCTGTGCCATAACTTTCTATGACTCTATGATAAGCATATTTTTAACGCTATCAAGCGCACCCTAACCACGTTTTGATTCAATAAACATTGGCAAGAATGTAGCAATACGACAGCTGTGGTCAATTCTCACAAGCTGTCAAAAGGGTCAACCCAGGGCACCAAGAATCAATCTTAGAACAGAGGATATCATTACTATTTGGATCCAAGTCACTTTATTTTAAGTTCAGGACTTCATGTCATTGTGAAATGAATAGTGAACACGGTTTCGTTATCTTGACATCACATTTAAGATACGCACATCACAAGCTTGATTCACTTTAAAGATTTATCAAACTTTATAATAACAAATATAAATGAGCAAACACAAAAGAAAGTTGAGCAGATGAAGCGCATTGATAAGAAGCCGCTCCTTTGAACGTTTTAACAAATAAACAATCCAGCTGACATCAGCTGAAATCTGAGATCACAGGGCTTCTTTTAGCTGCAGTATACGAAACATAGTAAACCATGAATTATCAGATTCAAATAAATGATCACAATAGTAACCGTAATCATCCTGGAGATTTGAGACCATCCCAACAACACTGATTGTTACAATAGTTATTGTGGCCTGAAAACAACCAGAAGTGGAGTTGCACTCACAGCTTTTATTTACAATGTACCTACCGACAACTTTTTTCAAACAACATTGAATCAACTTAGAAACGACGCTTAATAATAGGAAGGTTGAGATACTTTTGGTATAGTTTTGTTACAACAGCTAAGACGTTACCTGCCTCCATTCTCAGCTCTGTCAGTGTCATCACAGGATCAGATAAATGCGCCTGCGCAGTACGCGCAGTGCCTTCTGGTTAATGTAGTTCTCCTGCCCCTTTCGCCTTTGTTCGCCTCATGAAATTGTGAACTACAGCTCCCAGAATGCATCGGGCCTGACAGTGACGTACTACCCGGTATGAGCTGGCGATGCTTGAAGTCCCGCCTCCGTTGCTAGGGCTCAGAAAATTAGGGGGACCGAGAGACGGCTGATTTCTTTAATCAATAACGGCAAGCCTTTCACTCCATTGGTCAATTACAGCTTACTGCCCCCGGAGTGTGTGGGAAGTTGTAGGAGATTCAACGTACAAATCGCTGCGGCATTGCCCGGTGTGTTTTTCTCAATCTGATTGGTCACTGGAGGTCCGCATGCATTTGAATGACAGGCCGGGGAGGGGGCGTGGCGAAGGACCTGAATGATAGGCGGGGGCGTGGCGAAGGGCTGACGAATCGGACGTCCGTCATATTGAGTGTCAGTCGAGGGGCGGGACTTCTGGTCACCTCTTGTTGCTATGAGAGTGATTCAGCAATATGGACGGTGTAGTGTCCAATGTGGAGATTTGCAACCTGGCTTATATAGGGGACTTGGAGCAGCTTAAGACTCATATCCTGTCCAACAAGAGCCTAGCTACAAAAACTGACCAAGTAAGCAAACCAGTTCAATGTTATATTGCCAAAAGGTCGGGTGCGCCAGTTCTTCATAATATGGATTGCTTTTGGGGCCCTAAAGTTTCATTTGCAGTTCCATTGGGGATTGGTACTCTATAATCTTTGGGAGAGAGACTCTTTTCTTCATGGTTCACTGCAGAATGTATGTAATGCTGAGTTATTAGGTTGCTTGGAGTAATTCAGTGCCTTTGTCTTTGAGCAGCTGCACCCTTTGGTTGGCCACAGACACTGATCCTCACTGGGGGTCTCAGCTCTCGTGTATAGCTAACTCCCTATGGTTGCCTGTGCACTGATGATGGCCAATCCCTGGGCAAAACTAGATGAAGGAAGCTGGCATAGAGGAATACCTGCCCTCCAGTGTATAAGCTTGCAGTGGTGGATCCAGTATGAGAATCTTCATCTTGAAAGTTCAGCAGCAGTGAAGATGCTGTATCAAAGACTCTTCAAGGAACTAGGGCGTCAACTCAGGCACAAGATGTTAGGAACATAGGAACAGGAGTAGGCCATTCAGCCCCTCGAGCCCATTCCACCATTTGATAAGATCATGGCTGATCTGTGATCGAACTCCTTTGGCCCATATCCCTTAATACCGTTGATTGGCCAAAAGCTATCTATTTCAGATTTAAAATTAGCAATTGAGCTAGCATCAGTTGCCATTTGTGGAAGAGAGTTCCAAACTTCTACCACCCTTTGTGTGTAGAAGTGTTTTCTAATCACGCTCCTGAAAGGTCTGGCTCTAATTTTTAGACTGTGCCCCCTACTCCTAGAATCCCCAACCAGCAGAAATAGTTTCTCTCTCTCCACCCTATATATTTCCCTTAATATCTTATAAACTTCGATCAGATCACCCCTTAACCTTCGAAACTCCAGAGAATACAACCCCAATTTGTGTAATCTCTCCTCGTAACTTAACCCTTGAAGTCCGGGTATCATTCTAGTAAACCTACGCTGCACTCCCTCCAAGGCCATTATGTCCTTCCGAAGGTGCAGTGCCCAGAACTGCTCACAGTACTCCAGGTGCGGTCTAACCAGGGTTTTGTATAGCTGCTGCATAACTTCTGCCCCCTTGTACTCCAGTCCTCGAGATATAAAGGCCAGCATTCCATTAGCCTTATTGATTATTTTCTGCACCTGTTCATGACACTTCAATGATCTATGTACCTAAACCCCGAAGTCCCTTTGGACATCCACTGTTTTTAACTTTTTACCATTTAGAAAGTACCCTGTTCTATCCTTTTTTGGTCCAAAGTGGATGACCTCACATTTGCCTACATTGAATTCCATTTGCCACAGTTCTGCCCATTCACCTAACTTATCAATATCGCTTTGTAATTTTATGTTTTCATCTACACTGCTTACAATGCCACCAATCTTTGTGTCATCGGCAAACTTAGATATGAGACTTTCTATGCCTTCATCTAAGTCGTTAATAAATATTGTGAATAATTGAGGCCCCAAGACAGATCCCTGCGGGACTTCACTAGTCACATCCTGCCAATGTGAGTACCTTCCCGTTATCCCTACTCTCTGTCGCCTTTCGCTCAGCCAACTTCCTAACCAAGTTCATACTTTTCCCTCGATTCCATGGGCTTCTATCTTAGCTAACAGTTTCTTATGTGGGACTTTTTCAAATGCCTTCTGGAAGTCCATATAAATATCATCCATTGACATTCCTCTGTCCACTACTTTAATCAGCTCTTCAAAAAATTCAATCAGGTTTGTCAGGCATGACCTATCTTTCACAAATCTATGCTGGCTCTCTCTGATTAACTGAAAATTTTTGAGGTGTTCAGTCACCCTATCCTTAATTATAGAGTCCAGCATTTTCCCCATAACAGATGTTAGGCTAGCTGGTCTATAATTCCCTGGTTTCTCTCTCCTTTCTTAAAAAGCAGAGTGACGTGAAATTTTCCAATCTAGAGGGACAGTTCCTGAATCTAGAGAACTTTGAAAAATTATAGTTAGGGCATCAGCAATGTGCTCACCTACTTCCTTTAAACCCTGGGATGGAAACCATCTGCTCCTGGGGATTTGTCACTCTCTAGAGCTATTATTTTCTTCATTACTGTTGCTTTACTTATGTTAATTTTATTGAGTCTCTGTCCCTGATTCAATATTAGTTTTCTTGAGATTTCCGGCATGCTATCCTTTTTTTTGACTGTAAATACTGACGCAAAGTAATTATTCAACATGTCTGCCATTTCCCCATTGCCAATGACAATATCCCCACTTTCAGTTTTTAAGGGGCCAACACTGCTCCTGACCACCCTCTTTTCCCTAATATAACTATAAAAGTTCTTTGTATTGGTTTTGATAGCCCTTGCAAGTTTCTTTTCATATTCTCTCTTTCTTTTTGTAGCTCTTACTATCTGTTTTGTGACCCTTTGTTGATCTTTGTATCTTTCCCATTTGCCAGGATCTGTGCCATTTTTTGCCTTATTGTATGCCCTTTGGCTTTCTGCTGTGGCTAGCTACAGCCGTCCTTACTCTGCTTTGCTCCTGCAGCCAAGTTAGTGTGGTAGATCTCTGTGTTCATCTTCCTCAATCTAATAATTACAAACAGGCTCTTGTTTGGGCCAAATTTCATAGCAATGGACTGGTAACAAAGCAATAGATGTAGATTGCATGAGCAGGTGTAATTGTCAACATAGGAACAGAAGTAGGCCATTCAGTCCCTCAAGCCTGTTCTGTCATTCAATGAGATCATGGCTGATTTGTATCCTAACTTCATCCACCTGCCTTGGCTCCATATCCCTTAATACCCTTGGCTAGCAAAAATCTATCTACCTCAGATTTAAAATTATTAATTGAGCTAGCATCTACTTCTTTTTATGGAATAGAGTTCCACACTTATACCACTCCTTGCACGAAGAAGTGTTTCCTAACTTCTCTCCTGAATGGCCTGGCTCTGATTTTAAGGTTATGTCCCCTTGTCCTAGACTCCCCCCACCAACTGAAAATGTTTCTCTCCATCCTGTCAATTCCTTTCAAAATCCTAAAAACCTCAATCAAACCACCCCTTAACCTTCTATATTCCAGGGACTATAATGCTAGTTTATGTAATATCTCCTCATAATTTAGCCCTTGGAGCCCTGACAACATTCTGGTGAATCTGCACTGCTCTCCTTCCAAGGCCAGTATATCCTTTCTAGGGTGCAGTGCCCAGAACTGTACACAGATGTGATCTAACCAGGGCAACTTGCATATTGAAGTGATCGTAGATTTTGGCAGTATCTTGGATGTCTGAGTAGCTGTTTTTAGGGTGGACTTCATCCTGAATAGGGTGGGGGCTAGAAATGGTGCCTTAAAGAAAGTACTCACTGCAGCTACCCTGGCCAGCTTGCTGTGGCTCATGAGTCATATCTAAAATAGTTAAGACAATGGATAAGAAAGTTATTTTGCATTGCATCATGGAATGTCTGCACCCTAATAGATAGATAGCAGCTCTCTGACCTGCAGATGGACTGGACTGGTTGCCAGAAAGCTGGCTTGATACAGTATGGACATTGCTGTCTTTGGCAAAACCAGCCAACAAATTATTAGCTTACCAAGGCAAGTGAACATACATCCTTCTGGAAAGGGAAAGCAACAGAGGACTGGTATGAGTTTGTTTTTGGATTTTACATCATTTTCAACCTTGCGATCAGACTGGAAAACCTTCCCAAAGACATCAGCAAGGTCAAACTACCATTGGTGCCTATGGCATGAATTGTTTGACATAGTGAGCACAAAGAGAAATTCTAGGAAGACATGCATTAGACAAAATGCACTCGCAACCTCTGGACATATCCTCATTCAAGTCTATTTGCTGGTATTACTGTAGGACACTGATTCCACAAGATTCTGTCTTGCAGCATAACCAATTGTGAGGTACCTTCTCAAAGGCTTTCTGAAAATCCAAGTAGACAATGTCTACTGGGATACCCTGATCCACTAACCTAACCTCTTCAAAAATTTCTATCAAATTCATAAGGCCTGACTGTGTTTCCAGAAGTCATGTTGAATGTCTCTGATGACTCCTTCTTTATCCTGATGATAGAGTATCTCTTATGATCCCTTCAAGCATCTTACCTATAACTGACGTCAGACTAATAGGAAGCAAAATACTGTGGATGCTGGAGAAACTCAGCAAGTCAGGCAGCATCTGTGGAGGAAGAAACAGAGTTAACGTTTCAGGTCAAAGACCTTTTGTCAAAACTGGAAGATATTAAGAGTTAAAGTTTTTGAGCAAGTACAGAGCCAGGGAAAGGGGGGGAGGGAGGGGAGGAAAGAACAAAAGGGACGGTCTGTGATAGGGTAGAGGGCACGAGTGATTTAAATGACAAAAGGGATGATGGTGCAAGGCAAGGAAGATGGTAACGGGAGAGGTTAAGAAACAAAAGATTGATCAGGAGTGGCTGTAAATGGCAGCAGCAGAACCATTACCAGCACTAGATGACCGAAAAAATGGGAGCAGTGATTATGATCTGAAGTTATTGAAATCAATGTTGAGTCCGGAAGGTTGTACGGTGCCTAAACGAAAGATGAGGTGCTGTTCCTCGAGCTTACGTTGAGCTTCATTGGAACAGCATAAGAGGCCGAGGTCAGAGTAGGAGTAGGAGTGGGAAGGGGAATTAAAATGGCAAGCAACCGGCAGGTCGGGGTCATGCTTGCGGAGGTGTTCAGCAAAGCGGTCGCCCAATTTGCGTTTGGTCTCCCCAATGTAGAGGAGACTGCATTGTGTGCAGCCAATACAGTATACTAATTTGAAAGAAGTACAAGTAAACTGCTGTTTCACCTGGAAGGAGTGTTTGGGGCCTTGGACGGTGGGAAGGGGCTGGTGTTGCATCTCCTGCACTTGCACGGGAAGGTGCCGTGGGGAGGAGAGCGGGTGATGAAAGAGTGGTCTAGGGTGTCGCGTAGGGAGCGGTCCCTTCGGAATGCTGAAAGGGGAGGGGAAGATGTGTTTGGTGGTGGGATCACGCTGGAGGTGGCAGAAATGGCAGAGGATGATATGTTGAATGTGGAGGATGGTGGGGTGGAAGGTGAGGACAAGGGGGGCCCGATCATGGTTCTGGGAGGGAAGGGAAGGGGTGAGGGCAGAAGTGCGGGAAATAGGACAGACCCGGTTGAGGGCCTCGTCAACTGTAGTGGAGGGGAATCCTCGGTTGAGGAAAAAGGAAGACATATCGGAAGCACTAGCGCGGAAGGTGGTATCGTCAGAGCAGATGTGACGAAGACGGAGAAACTGGGAGAAGGGAATAAAGTCCTTACAGAAAGCAGAGTGGGAGAAAATGTAATTAAGGTAGCTGTGGGAGTTGGTGGGCATATGATAGATATTGGTTGACAGCCTATCTCCAGAAATGGAGATTGAGAAGTTGAGGAAGGGAAGGGAAGAGTCGGAGATGGACCATGTAAAGGTGAGGGAAGGGTGGAAATTGGAAGCGAAGTTGATGAAATTTTCCAGTTTGGGGCGAGAGCAGGAAACGGCACCAATACAGTCATCAATGTACCAACCTTCCGCACTCAACGTTGATTTCAGTAACTTCAGATTATAACCACTGCTCCCATTTTTTCGGTCAGTTAGTGCTGGTAATGATTCTGCTGCTGCCATTTACAGCCACTCCTGTTCAATCTTTTGTTTCTTAACCTGTCCCATTACCACCTTCCTTGCCTTGCACCATCATCCCTTTTGTCATCATTGTCTGCCCTATCACAGACCGTCCCTTTTGTTCTTTCCTCCCCTCCCTCCCCCCACTTTCCCTGGCTCTGCACTTGCTCAAAAACTTTAAATCTTTTAACATCTTCCAATTCTGATGAAAGGTTTAGACCTGAAACATTAACTTTGTTTCTTTCTCCACAGATGCTGCCTGACTTGCTAAGCTTCTCCAGCATTTTCTGTTTTTATGTCTGGCTAATGGGCTTAATCGGGCTTGTCGCCCTTTTTGAAAATCGGAATTACATAGCCATCCTTCCAATCCAAGGGAAAAATCCTAGATTCTAGTGAGCTGTTAAAGATATGGACAAGGGGCTTTTAAAGAACACATCCCAATTCTTTAATCACCCTCGAGTGAATGTCATCTGAACCAGCAGCCCGATTTGTAATAAGGTTCCTTGTTCTGTCTAATATGATATCCTCAACTATTTTAATGTTTACAATTTCATATCTGCAGTGCTGCCCATAGCAGGTAGTTGAGCACCATTCACAGGAGTGAAGACTGTTGCGAAGTAATCATTTAACGCCACTGCCACACCTTGGGAGTCCACGTGAATCTGTCCTAAGGTGTCTTTCAGTGGCTGTATAGAGACTTTAATGGTCTTCTGACTCCCAAAGTTTTTTTTTATTCGTTCACGGGATGTGGGCGTCGCTGGCAAGACCGGCATTTATTGCCCATCCCTAATTGCCCTCGAGAAGGTGGTGGTGAGCCGCCGCCTTGAACCGCTGCAGTCCGTGTGGTGACGGTTCTCCCACAATGCTGTTAGGAAGGGAGTTCCAGGATTTTGACCCAGCGACAATGAAGGAACGGCGATATATTTCCAAGTCGGGATGGTGTGTGACTTGGAGGGGAACGTGCAGGTGGTGTTGTTCCCATGCGCCTGCTGCCCTTGTCCTTCTAGGTGGTAGAGGTCGCGGGTTTGGGAGGTGCTGTCGAAGAAGCTTTGGCAAGTTGCTGCAGTGCATCCTGTGGATGGTGCACACTGCAGCCACAGTGCGCCGGTGGTGAAGGGAGTGAATGTTTAGGGTGGTGGATGGGGTGCCAATCAAGCGGGCTGCTTTATCTTGGATGGTGTCGAGCTTCTTGAGTGTTGTTGGAGCTGCACTCATCCAGGCAAGTGGAGAGTATTCCATCACACTCCTGACTTGTGCCTTGTAGATAGTGGAAAGGCTTTGGGGAGTCAGGAGGTGAGTCACTCGCCGCAGAATACCCAGCCTCTGACCTGCTCTCGTAGCCACAGTATTTATATGGCTGGTCCAGTTAAGTTTCTGGTCAATGGTGACCCCCAGGATGTTGATGGTGGGGGATTCGGCGATGGTAATGCCGTTGAATGTCAAGGGGAGGTGGTTAGACTCTTGTTGGAGATGGTCATTGCCTGGCACTTATCTGGCGCGAATGTTACTTGCCACTTATGAGCCCAAGCCTGGATGTTGTCCAGGTCTTGCTGCATGCAGGCTCGGACTGCTTCATTATCTGAGGGGTTGCGAATGGAACTGAACACTGTGCAGTCATCAGCGAACATCCCCATTTCTGACCTTAGTAGTTAAAGAAAGCTTTTGCAATTTGCTACCGCAATGGTCTACTATCTTCTTCTGCATTAACCTCTTAGTTGTTCCAATAACTGCTTTTGTTTCCCTTAATTATGCAAAGTATTTGTCTCTATTCTCCTGTGAGTTCAATACTCCTCATAACAATCATTAGCAACCGTTACAGCAAGGAAATCACTGACTTCTCATTACAACTTTTCTCAAACACTGCTTTGCCCGCAGTACGCACAAGCAGTGCCGTACCCACCGGTGAAGCAACAGTGGCAGACACTTCAGTGTTTTTTATTAGTTATTGTAATAAAGGTACTCCTGATGTCTTAGAAGCATTATAAAATCATAGAATGATACAGCACAGAAGGAGATCATTTGGCCCATCTTGCCTATGCCGGCTCTCTGAAAGAACCATCCAATTAGTCCCACTCTCCTTCAGCCCTGCAAATTTTTCCCCTTCAAGTATTTATCCAATTCCCTTTTGAAAGTTATTATTGAATCTGCTTCCACCACCCTTTCAGGCAGTGCATTCCAGATCATAACAACTCGTGTAAAACATTTTTTCCTCATGTTGCTGCTAATTCTTTTGCCAATTTCCTTAAATCTATGTCCTCTGGTTACCAACCCTTCTGCCATTGGAAACAGTTTTTCCTTATTTACTTATCAAAAATCTTCATGATTTTGAACACCTCTGTCAAATCTCCCTTAACCTTCTCTGCTTTAAGGAGAACAACCCCAGTTTCTCTAGTCTTTCCACTTAACTGAAGTCTTTCATCCCTGGTACCATTCTAGTAAATCTCCTCTGCATCCTCTCTAAAGCTTAGATATCCTTCCTAAAGTGTGGTGTGCAGAATTGGCCACAGTGTTCCAGCTGGGGCCTAATTTGTGTTTAATAAAAGTTTAGCATAACTTCCTTGCTTTTGTACTCTGTGCCTCTATTTATAAAGCCAAGGAACCCGTATGCCTTTTTAACAGCCTTCTCAACTTGTCCTGCCACCTTCAAAGACTTGTGAACGTTCACCCCCAGGTCTCTCAGTTCCTGCACCCCATTTAAAATTGTACCATTTAGTTTATGTTGCATCTCCTTGTTCTTCCTACCAAAATGAATCACTATTAGTACTGTAATAGATAATCCTTAAACCTTGAGGCTTGTCAAGTGAAAGTTTTTTTTTCCCAAAGCAATTGCTTGGCCTGGCGTACAGAGTCCCTTGCAGTTGCTGTTGATTGATACAAGATTTGTGTTGTCAGATGTGGCTCAGTGGTAGCACTCTCGCTTCCGAGTCAGAATGTTGAGATCAAGTCCCACTTCAAAGACTTGAGCATGTAATCTAGGCTGACGCTCCAGTGCAAAACTGAGGGAATGCTGTACTGTCAGAAGTGCCATCTTTCGAATGAGAAATTAAACCGGGAACCCGACTGCTCTCTCAGGTGGACATAAAATATCAAATGACACTATTTGAAGAAGAGTGGGGGTGTTTGCTAAGTGTCCTGGCCAATATATATCCCTTAACCAACATCACTTTTAAAGCAAAAATATTATCTTCTCATTATCTCCTTGTTGTTTGTGGGACCTTGCTGTGCACAAATTGGCTGCATGTTTCCCTACACTACAACTGTGACTACACTTCAAAAGTATTTCATGGGCTGTAAAGCACTTTGGAATGCAAGTTCTTTCTGCTTTCTTTCTTTTTATGTACAGTAATGGATATCCCTGAAATTCTCTATACCTCTCCTTTAAGATGCTCCTTAAAACCTACACCTGTGACCAATATCTCCTTATGTGGTTTGGTGTCATATTTTGTTTGATAACCCTCCTATGTAGCGCCTAGGGATGTTTTACTATGTTAAAGGCACTATATAAATGCAAGTTTGTTGTTATAATTTACAGTAAATCTGTGAGGATTATTTATATGAACTATGTGGTTTCAACATGAGAGGGTCGATGAGGGTAGTGTATTTGATGTAGTCTACATGGATTTTAGTAAGGCTTTTGACAAGGTCCCACATGGCAAACTGGTCAAAAAAGGACAAGTCCATGGGATCCAAGGGAGAGTGGCAAGTTGGATCCAAAATTGGCTCAGTGGCAGGAAGCAAAGGGTAATGGTCGGAGTATTTTTGTGATTGGAAGGCTGGGGTTTCGCAGGGCTCAGTACTAGGTTCCTTGCTTTTTGTGATATATATTAATGATTTGGTCTTAAATGCAGGGGGCATGTTTAAGAAGTTTGCAGATGATACAAAAATTGGCTGTGTGGTTGATAGGAGGAAAGCTGTAGACTGCAGGAAGATATCAATGGGCTGGTCAGGTGGGCAGAAAAATGGCAAATGGAATTCAATCTGGAGAAGTGTGAGGTAATGTATTTTGGGAGGGCAAATAAGGCAAGGGAGTACACAATAAATGGGAGGATACTGAAAGATGTAGAGGAAGTGAGGGATCTTGGAATGCATGTCCACAGACCCCTGAAGGTAGTAGGACAGATGGATGAGATGGTTAAGAAGGCATATGGAATACTTTCCTTTATTAGCCGAGGCATAGAATGTAAGAGCAAGGGAGGTTATGCTGGAACTGTATAAAACACTGGTTAGGCCACAGCTTGAGTACTGTGTACAGTTCTGGTCACCACATTACAGGAAGGATGTGATTGCACTAGAGAGGGTACAGAGGAGATTTACAAGGATGTTGCCAGGACCAGAGAATTTTAGCTATGAGGAAAGATTGGATCGGCTGGGGATGTTCTCTTTGGAACAGAGGAGGCTGAGGGGTGATTTAATTGAGGTATACAAAATTATGAGGGGCCTAGATAGAGTGGATAGGAAGGACCTATTTCCCCTAGCATAGAGGTCAATAACCAGGGGACATGGATTTAAAGTGATTGATAGAAGGATTAGAGGGGAGCTGAAGAAAAATATTTTCACCCAGTGGGTGGTGGGGGTCTGGAACTCACTGCCTGAAAGGGTGGTAGAGGCAGAAACCCTCAACTCATTTAAAAAGTACCTGGATGTGCACCTGAAGTGCCGTGACCTACAGGGTTACAGACCAGGTGCTGGAAAGTGGAATTAGGCTGGGTGGCTCATTTTCGGCTGACACGGAAGCAATGGGCTGAATGGCTTCCTGTGCAGTAAATTTTCTATGATTCTAAGAAATAAATAATTTGAAATAATCTTTCTTTTTCCTGTCCCATTTGCTCAGGATAACAGGACAGCATTACATTGGTCATGCTCGGCCGGACACAAGGATATTGTAGACTTTCTGCTAAGTCTCGGAGTACCAGTAGATCCTAAAGATGACGTGAGTAGAGTTGGTTAATTTGTGTTGAAACTCTCTCTTATTGTTCACTGCTGCAGTCCATTCTACAATTCTCAACCTTGTGTTCAAATCCTTCCATTGCCTCACCCCTCCCTATTTCTGTAACCTCCTCCAACCCTACAATCCTCCGAGAACGCTGCGTTCCTCTAAGTCTAGCCTCTTGCCATCTCTATTCCTTCACCTCATTATTGGCGACTGTGCCTTCAGCTGTCTAGGTCCTAAGCTCTGGAATTCAACCCCATCCATCTCTTCCTTTGAGACTCTCCTTAAAACCTACCTCTTTGACCAAGCTTTTGGTCACCTGTCCTAATATCTCTGTGGCTCGGTGTCGAGTTTTGTCAGATTACGCTCCTATGAAGGACCTTGGAGCATTTTACCACGTTAAAAACGCTACATAATTGCAAGTTGTTATTATGTATGGCTGTATTTTCATGGGTTGTATGGTCTCCATAAAATCACATTTCCTGAAGTTAGTGTAAAACCACATTAATAAATAAAAGTGACTCTGCATCCCATGAAAAACAGGCAGTTCTAAATATGAGGGAAGGTTTCTTCCGAGTAGTAAGTAGCAAAATGGTAAACCCATTCTTTATAAACAGGCTTATGATTTATTTATACAAAACTAACAGGCAATAGATTCCCTATATGAATTGTATTGCAGGGGTTGACAGAACTTTAACCCTTACCTGTTTAAAAACCTTAGGGTCTTTACTGTTAAATGTCCTCTTTGTATAGAAGAAAGGTAATGCAGCTTATGTGGGGAGGGGAGGGAGGAACTATGTTAGTGCGGATTGGTAACGGATCTTGGATTGATACTATGTTTAATATACTTCGAACACTAATCTTTGCTTTTAATTGGGCCCAAAACTCTACATATCTAAAACAGTCACTTTTATTTATAAGTCTCCACTACTAAAGCATAGAACGATCTACTGAAACAAATCACATTTAGGAGCATTCATTTCTTTTAGATGAATTTTGCATAAATCAAAGTAGGATTTATAGTGTTGAAAAATTGAACATTTTTCCATCTTTGGCACCACATACAGTGTTAAGCACTCCTAGGCCTTTGAGATGTGGAATAAAGCTCCCTCTACCAAGTAGCATGAATGTGCTTTAACTCTAACATCAAAAGTGCAACCTTACCCTTCCAGTATCAGACTTCTGTTTTCCAATCCAACTATTTTTGTGACTTCTCTCAGTGAGCTTGCCAAGTGATAATTTTGCCAAGTTCTGGTGTTTTTTTAAAAAAATGTCCTATTCAAAAACAAGATCCTGCCTTCTGCAGTATCTCAATTGCACTAGGGAAGTCCTTTCACCTCTTCCCAGTTGGATCTCTACTCACTATAATGGTCCTAAGTGAAATGAGTTTGGGCAGTCTAAACCAATTTCTTGCTCTATAACACAGAAGTATCCAATTATGGAGAAAGATTCACTAGGTTGTCATCTACACTCATATCATAAGAGGGTGCTCAAGAGAATTAAGTCACATTTTTGGGGCAGATTACAGAGAAGCCTTGATCTTGCATCCAATTGTAATATTTGGTCTGAGAACATCCATTACTGGGACTCAGTTTAAAAATCTAGCCCTGAACAGTACAAATTTTCAATTCTATGTAATATTTTAACAAAAGTTAAATAGTAAGTCTAGAATTCTAAAAAGGAAAAACTGCAAATGTTGAAAATCTGAAATAAAAGACAGAAAATGCTGGAAATACATAGGGCAGTCAGCAGCTGTAAACAGAAAAGATGGGTTACGATTATAATCAATCTGATAAAGGGTGTACGTACATCTGCATTTTTTTTCTTGATAGTTGCTGACTGACCTGTATATTTCCAGCATTTTCTGTTTCTTAAGTCTAGAATTCTATTCAAGGGATATGGGGATCGGGCGGGAAAGTGGAGTTGAGGTTGAAGATCAGTCATGATCTTATTGAATGGTACAGCAGGCTCGAGGGGCTGTATGGCCTACTCCTCCTATTTCTTGTGTTCTATTGAGCCCTTGAACTGGTGTGCTGATTGACGGTTTTTATTTTTTATAGGTCGGCTGGACTCCCCTCCACATTGCTGCATCAGCAGGTCGAGAGGAAATCGTGAAGGTGCTGATTGATAAAGGAGCACAGGTCAATGTTGTCAATCAGAATGGTTGCTCACCGCTGCACTATGCCGCCTCTCGAAACCGATATGAGGTATTGGACTAACGTTTAAATATATTGAGTCAATTTCTATTTAGTCAATATCCTATTTTATTTTTGCTCACTTCCCCATCTCTCCTGAGGTGATGATTCATATTGGATTGTGGTTCCCTGAACACCCACAGCCCTCTGATACTCACTTGTGATCGAGGTTTAGAGTACGTTAATGAGCCCTTTCAACCATTTCACTGCACTCTCTGTAAGCAGATCTCATATCCTCTACATTGCACAAACTGCAGCCTCTCAGATTTCAGTCCCTGTAAAGATCTTGTATCCTTGGGAATCACTGATTCTAGTTCACCAGTGCTCCCTGCACCCTTACTTCACAACTAGTTGTCCCAGAAGACATGAATATCAACATGCCACACTCTAGTTTGTTTTAGGTCCAAGTTGAGATACTAGGTTTTATTTAGTCATTTTAATAAGTAAAAGCATATGCAGAACAGTACAATGGCTATTAAACTTTCTTTTGAAGATGTACTTGCTCCATCAGCTGTAACCAGTTTATAGTCTCTTTCTCACTCCAGTGCAAACTTCAGTATGGTTCCTGGAAATGTTCAGTGTCATGTTCCTCTTCCTTATTTTCTGACATTCCAGCAGTTCTTAATCCAGAACTTACATATCCTACTTTCTTCTTGATTTGCCCAGAGATTCAGTGCAGGCATAAAAATGTAGATTTGCAATGTTTTGTTTTTTATCTGTCTTTCTGACAGTGTCTGTCCCAAAATGAAGATTGGCAATAACAAGTTTTTACAGCAGTCCAGATAAACTAATACTGTTGGCCATCCTAACATTTCTAGCTTGTAATTTATACAGAAAGCATAAGATGTAGATAACTAGACTTCCTCCCATCTACATTTATACTGTGACCTATCCACTGAACACTTCCTTTCTGCCAGAGGTGGACTCAGGTTGGGATGTGGCAGCACAAATATCTGCAGCCCTTTAGTATTCACCTAAGTAGCCATTTTGCACGTGTAAGCCAAATTGGTGTGTCAGCAGGCTATTCAGTCATAACGTGCATTACTACTAAGCCCAATCCTGACCTCACTAGGCATCCACCTGGGCACTTTCCAACAGGAGTCATTGGATCACAATCAGGAGGGGGACATTTTGATTTTTGTCTTGGGAGTTTTCATTCTCTATCAATTGGGAGGAGCTGGGCGAAGAACCAGAAAATCCTGACAAATTGCAACTGGCCAGTCTCACTCAATCGTAAACATTTTTAGAACTTGTAGGCATTGGTGAATGCTGATAGCTCTAGCCTGCTTCACAACTGAGTGTCTTCAGTTGACAGTGATACTTCTGGGAACATGAGGTTCTCACATCAGTACAGGCTGCTGACAGAAAACATGATTGTAGGCATTTCAAACACAGAAAATACAATTGTTTAGGTTGCGCCCAATCACTTAATGGTAAATATTGTATTTTTCATGTCTAATTGTTACAAACTTTATTTCTAGTAATATGTCTTCAGTTTAGTGGAGAACCCAAGATAGTGGCAGTAAGGATTTTCAAAAAAAGTCTGGTGCTATGATTTGATCCTTCTGTCTTTATTGGTAGATTTTGCTGATGGCTCATGTTTTTAAAAATTGTTTTCACATATCCTTAATAGTTCCTTGTTGAAAGTTTCTCCGCCTTCCTCATGTTTGATTTGTATGTTCCCTATCTCTTGGTTGTGACGTGTTGGTTTAGGAATAAGGAATTTGAACTTTTAGCCGCAAAGAATTTGCATGTTACACTTCTGACACTGAAACCGTGATATGATGCATCAGTTGCATGCTAAACACAACTTTAAAAAAATATATATGTACTAGAAGAAGTGGTATTTTCTCACAGTAAGTCAGATGACATGCTCTTTTATATAAGGACAAGACAGTAATACCACATTAGTCTGACTGAATGGACCTACTTCTCTTTTTTAAAGGTCAAGAGTCTAATTGCTAAGGAAGTGGCACCTTGGGCCACTCAGATTGCAATTCGGTTAGGAAACTTTGCCGATCGGTTTCAGGCTCCATCTCGGAAAAACGCAGCACTTTAAGATTCTTTTCCCTCTGTAGATATCTACGTGCACTGACATGTTTTTGATATGTTACTGACGTGTTCTGATATTACTAGCGGATCGCGGGTGGCTATTTTTATAAGGATTGAAGAGTTCCATCATGTAACGCACAATGTATAATTCTTCTAAAATGAGATTGTACTCCCTTAAAGCCACTGGGTGAGGTCAGAGTTTAATTGCTCTTCAGGTGGCACTTGTATAGAACCTTTGAGATCTTCAGGACATCCCAAAACACTCTACGAGCTATGGATTACTTTTGAAGCGTGGTCACTGTCATGCAGGCAAATGCGGCACAGCAAGGCCCCAAACAGCAGATGAATGTCCAGATAATCTTGGTGTTGTTTGAGGGGAGGAATGTTGGCCAGGATGCCAGGAGAACCCTCATCCCCCAGTCATCTTTGAATAGTCTCATTGGATCTTTAATATTGCCCCAGAAGGCAGACAAGGCCTCCACTTAATGTATTATCCAAAAGGTGGCAGCACTAACAATGCAGCACTCACTCAGTACGGCACTGAAATGTCAGTCTAGATTATGTGCTGATGTCTGTAGTAGGATTTGAACCCACAACCACCTGACTCAGGTGACCATGCTGCCAACTGAGCCAAGGTGACAGCTGCAGGTCAGAACCCTGGTTTGCTTTTTTTTTAAAAAAGTGTAATCAATAAAGTCAGACAGTGGTTACAGGCATTCTAGCTCCAATGTCCTCATACCCATTTTGCAAAATGGACACAGGCCTAACCCAGAGAATTACAGACCAGTTACTTCAACATCCACGAAGGAAAAATTTGGAATCTTTAAAGGTGCAATCACTAAATATCTAGATGAAGATATAGGAAGGATGTTGAGAGTGTATCGTGCATATACATTAGGATGCTGTTCAAAAAAAAACTCTTGCTCTGCAGCTTCCTGCCACTACCCTGTTCCTGAATTCAACATTTCGTGTGGCCCTCCATCATTTACTCCTCTGCTTCCCTAGCAGTCTGCTCTGCTCCTCTTGCTGAATCAACTACTGGCCACTGTTCATTTTAAAAAGAAAACATTTTGCTCCCTTGTCACCCACCCACTTGCCACTTCCACCCTGCTGACCTGCTACTGATGCAGTCTATGTCTTTTTCTTTTTATAAATTTCACTCTTTTCACCCACCATGCTCTCTCTGACCCCAGACTTTCTTGCAGTCCTCTTCCAACCGCAGGTTATCTCCATGGCCCACTGACCCCCTACACAACCAAATAACCACAAAGGCAAACATGTAAATAAAACAGATATGAGTGTAAGAGCACATACACAGAAAAACAATAAACTCGAGGATAAAAACAGAGCGAGGCCTACAAAAGCAAAAAGACAGATTAGGACTCACAGGAAACCTTAAGAACACAGACAGAAGATATAGGAGCAGGTGTAGGCCATACGGCTTCTCGAGCCTGCTCCGCTGGACAGTGGACAACCAAAATAAGCAGAGATAACAAAGAACACACATACTAAACTTCAAAAGAACAGAGAAATGCCTTTGTGCCTAAATACGTGTGTTTGTAGCATCCAACTTACTGTGAGCAACAGCTTGCATTTATATAGTGCCTTCAATGTAGTAAAACGTCCCAAGGCGCTTCACAGGAGTGATTATCAATCAAAATTTAACACTGAGCCACATAAGCAGATATTAGGTCAGGTCACGAAAAGCTTGGTCAAAGAGATAGGTTTTAAGGAGTGTCTTAAAGGCAGGAGAGGTAGAAATGCGGAGAGGTTTAGGGAGGGAATTCCAGAGCTTAGGGCCTAGGCAGCTGAAGGCACGGCTGCCAATGGCAGAGTAATTAAAATTGGGGATGCGCAAGAGGCAAGAATTGGAAGAGCGCAGAGATATCGGAGGGTTGTAGGGCTGAAGGAGGTTACAGAGATAGGGAGGAGCGAAGCCATGGAGGGAATTGCAAACAAGGATGAGAATTTTTAAATCGAGACGTTCCTGGGCTGGGAGCCAATGTAGGTCAGCGAGCACAGGGGTGATGGGTGAATAGAACTTCATGCGAGTTAGAATACGGGCAGCAGAGTTTTGGATGAGCTCAAGTTTATGGAGGGTGGAAGATGGGAGACATTGGAATAGTCAAGTATAGAGGTAACAAAGGCATGGATGAGGATTCCAGCAGCAGATGAGCGGAGACGGGCGATATTACGGAGGTGGAAGTAGGCGGTCTTGATGATGGAGTGGATATGTGGTCGGAAGCTCATCTCGGTCAGATAGGGCCCCAAGGTTGCAAATGGTCTGGTTCACCATAAGACGCATATTTGCATGTAAAATATAGTTTTGAGATGACCTGACTTGGCCAGTATGGTTAGTGCATCGGATCTGTCCTGAGAATAGAATACTGGGATTAGTTGATTACTGGGGAGTAACCAGTTTATGTTACCTTTTTTCCATTATAAATTCTTATGTCTACATTTATAATGGAAACTCCCTACGTGAAGCTTGTCAGGCTGTAATTACACTCTTTCCCATAGTGGAGGTGCTGCAAACCCCCACAGGCAGGTGGGTGTAATTACAATGTGACAAGTTTCCATTTTAAATGTGTACATAGGAATTTATAATAGAAATACAAAAATAAGGACAGAACGTATGATTTCAAAACAGGGACTGAATTACATCTGCGCACCCCTGGTCCAGTTATTTCCTGCCCACTATCTCTGCTTGATCTCAAGGCTACACTTGGTCGAGACTCTCTCTGTACAATGCCACAGGAGATTGACTAGTGTAATAATAATTAAAGGAGAAACTGCAAATGCTGGAAATCAATTTAAAAACAACCTGTTATGATTTGGAGTCAGATGCACTTCAGATGGTGCTTAGCAATTCCTGCATCACCTAATTGCCAGAAGTCAATATCTGTAACTTTGCATTTCTCATTAGTTTGAGGATGATTTCCCCCACCTACTCATGGATCATTTGACTCAACAGCTAGTTCTCCTGAAGACACTGGCTTGCATTCTCTGTACTTCACGTAGTCTCTTCTGGTGCTTTTTCTCTTTTTTTTTGTCTGCATATGTTTTGTATTCGAGACTACAAACCTCCTTTTAGCATGCAGATGTATTTGTATTGTGTACAGAGGGCGAAGCACAGAGGGAATATTACAGATCTTGACAAAAGGTAGGTTCACTGCCTGATAATGTCAGAGTGACACAATGGCTTAACCTCTGCTTCTGTTCCTGACTTGCTTGACAGCCACTAGATAATGGCTCTCAGCTATCTGTTATCCAACATATGATCCAACAATGGATCAATGTTAATTTTGCCAGTTAAGGCGATATAATTCAATCCAGTTCAGTTCATTCTTTAGTCTAGAGTGCTGACTGATGGCACTGTGACCACATAGCCCACATAAAATCACTTGTATTCGATAAGACAATTGACTTATTTGTTACTTGAAAAATGCAAACGTAATGAACTGGTGTGGCTTGTATCACTTCCTGGTCTAAGTTGTGGACTGCAGTCTTGAACTATAACCTCTTTACATAATGCTCAATTATGCTGAGTTCTGAACATTTCTTTACTTTGAAATGTTTGTCCTGCCTCTCACCCTCGGCTGTGATGTGAGAATGAGCTTAGGCTTTTAAAACCATAATTGTAACTTCTGATCAATGGTTTAAAGGATTATAAACATAGCATATTACTTTTCATTTCATAATCTCAATCGCCCTAAATGATCTACTTCTGACTTTGTCATTCAGTTCATCAGTCTGACTTAATGATCATCTGACCAAATCTGCTTTCATGGTGCATGATGAGGAGATGCCGGTGATGGACTGGGGTGGACAAATGTAAGGAATCTTACACCACCAGGTTATAGTCCAACAGTTTTATTTGAAAATCACAAGCTTTTGGAGGCTTTCTCCATCACTCACCTGACGAAGGAGAAAGCCTCCGAAAGCTTGTGATTTTCAAATAAAACTGTTTGACTATAACTTGGTGTTGTAAGATTCCTTACATTCATGGTGCATGACAGAATCACTTCCCCTCCTGGGTGAGTTCACGTATCCATTAGTGGCTGGAATTCAGTGCCTGGCCTCTGAAGAAGAGTCCAAGAATCTACTGATGAAGCTACCTTGATTAATCCACAAGAACCTTCGATTCATTAAAATAAGTCCCCTCTCAAAGAATTACAAACAATTACAAAGAATGTACAGCACAGAAACAGGCCATTCAGCCCAACAGGTCCATGCCAGTGTTTATGCTCCATGTGAGCCTCCTCCCACCCTTCATCTAACCCTATCAACACATCCTTCTATTCCCTTCTCCCTCACGTGTTTTTCTAGCTTCCCCTTAAATGCATCTATGCTAGTCGCCTCAACTACTCCTTGTGGTAGCGAGTTCCACATTCTTACCACTCTCTGGGTGAAGAAGCTTCCCCTGAATTGCCTATTGGATTTGTTGTGACTATCTTTTAGATTTATGGCCCCTATGAGTTCTGGTCTCCCCCACAAGTGGAAACATCTTATCTTCGTCTACCCTATCAAACCCTTTCATAATCTTAAAGACCTATTTTTTTTTATTCGTTCATGGGATGTGGGTGTCGCTGGAGAGGCCGGCGTTTATTGCCCATCCCTAATTGCCCTTGAGAAGGTGGTGGTGAGCCACCTTCTTGAACCGCTGCAGTCCGTGTGGTGAAGGTTCTCCCACAGTGCTGTTAGGAAGGGAGTTCCAAGATTTTGACCCAGCGACGATGAAGGAACGGCGATATATTTCCAAGTCGGAATGGTGTGTGACTTGGAGGGGAACGTAAAGGTGGTGTTGTTCCCATGTGCCTGCTGCTCTTGTCCTTCTAGGTGGTAGAGGTCGCGGGTTTGGGAGGTGCTTTCGAACAAGCCTGCGCAAGTTGCTGCAGTGCATCCTGTGGATAGCATGCCGGAAATCCCAAGAAAACGAATATTGAACCGGGGACAGGGACTCGATAAAATTAACACAAGTAAAGCAACAGTAATGAAGAAAATAATAGCACTAAAGAGTGACAAATCCCCAGGACCAGATGGTTTCCATCCCAGGGTTTTAAAGGAAGTAGGTGAGCACATTGCAGATGCCCTAACTATAATCTTTCAAAGTTCTCTAGATTCAGGAACTGTCCCTCTAGATTGGAAAATTGCACATGTCACTCCACTTTTTAAGAAAGGAGAGAGAGGGAAACCGGGGAATTATAGACCAGTTAGCCTAACATCTGTTGTGGGGAAAATGCTGGAGTCTATAATTAAGGATAGGGTGACAGAACACCTCGAGAATTTTCAGTTAATCAGAGAGAGCCAGCAAGGATTTGTGAAAGGTCGGTCGTGCCTGACAAACCTGATTGAATTTTTTGAAGAGGTGACTAAAGTAGTGGAAGGGGAATGTCAATGGATGTTATTTATATGGACTTCCAGAAGGCATTTGATAAGGTCCCACATAAGAGACTGTTAGCTAAGATAGAAGCCCATGGAATCGAAGGAAAATTATGGACTTGGTTAGGAAGTTGGCTGAGCAAAAGGTGACAGAGAATAGGGATAATGGGGAAGTACTCACATTGGCAGGATGTGACTAGTGGAGTCCCGCAGGGATCTGTCTTGGGGCCTCAATTATTCACAATATTTATTAACGACTTAGATGAAGGCATAGAAAGTCTCATATCTAAGTTTGCCGATGACACAAAGATTGGTGGCATTGTAAGCAGTGTAGATGAAAACATAAAATTACAAAGCGATATTGATAGATTAGGTAAATGGGCAAAACTGTGGCAAATGGAATTCAATGCAGACAAATGTGAGGTCATCCACTTTGGATCAAAAAAGGATAGAACAAGGTACTTTCTAAATGGTAAAAAGTTAAAAACAGTGGATATCCAAAGGGACTTCGGGGTTCAGGTATATAGATCATTGAAGTGTCATGAACAGGTGCAGAAAATAATCAATAAGGCTAATGGAATGCTGGCCTTTATATCTAGAGGACTGGAATACAAGGGGACAGAAGTTATGCAGCAGCTATACAAAACCCTGGTTAGACCACACCTGGAGTACTGTGAGCAGTTCTGGGCACCGCACCTTCGGAAGGACATATTGGCCTTGGAGGGAGTGCAGCGTAGGTTTACTAGAATGATACCCGGACTTCAAGGGTTAAGTTACGAGGAGAGATTACACAAATTGGGGTTGTATTCTCTGGAGTTTCGAAGGTTAAGGGGTGATCTGATTGAAGTTTATAAGATATTAAGGGGAACAGATAGGGTGGATAGAGAGAAACTATTTCCGCTGGTTGGGGAGTCTAGGAGTAGGGGGCACAGTCTAAAAATTAGAGCCAGACCTTTCAGGAGTGAGATTAGAAAACATTTCTACACACAAAGAGTGGTAGAAGTTTGGAACTCTCTTCCACAAACGGCAATTGATACTAGCTCAATTGCTAAATTTAAATCTGAGATAGATAGCTTTTTGGCAACCAAAGGTATTAAGGGATATGGGCCAAAGACAGGTATATGGAGCTAGATCACAGATCAGCCATGATCTTATCAAATGGCGGAGCAGGCACGTGGGGCTGAATGGCCTACTCCTGTTCCCATGTTCCGATGTACACACTGCAGCCACTGTGCGCCGGTGGTGAAGGGAGTGAATGTTTAGGGTGGTGGATGGGGTGCCAATCAAGCGGGCTGCTTTGTCCTGGATGGTGATGACTTCTTGAGTGTTGTTGGAGCTGCACTCATCCAGGCAAGTGGAGAATATTCCATCACACTCCTCACTTGTGCCTTGTAGATGGTAGAAAGGCTTTGGGGAGTCAGGAGGTGAGTCACTCACCTCTGACCTGCTCTTGTAGCCACAGTAATTATATGGCTGGTCCAGTTAAGTTTCTGGTCAATGGTGACCCCCAGCATGTTAATGGTGGGGGATTCGGCAATGGTAATGCTGTTGAATGTCAAAGGGAGGTGGTTAGACTCTCTCTTGTTGGAGATGGTCATTGCCTGGCACTTGTCTGGCACGAATGTTACTTGCCACTTATCAGCCCAAGCTTGGATGTTGTCCAGGTCTTGCTGCATGCGGGCCCGGACTGCTTCATTATTTGAGGGGTTGCGAATGGAACTGAACACTGTGCAATCATCAGCGACCATCCCCATTTTTGACCTTATGATGGAGGGAAGGTCATTGATGAAGTAGCTGAAGATGGTTGGGCCTAGGACACTGCCCTGAGGAACTCGTGCAGCAATGTCCTGGGGCTGAGATGATTGGCCTCCAACAACCACTACCATCTTCCTTTGTGCCAGGTATGACTCCAGCCACTGGAGAGTTTTCCCCATGATTCCCATTGACTTCACTTTTATTAGGGCTCCTTGGTGCCACGCTCGGTCAAATGCTGCCTTGATGTCAAGGGCAGTCACTCTCACCTCACCTCTGGAATTCAGCTCTTTTGTCCATGTTTGGACCAGAGCTGTAATGAGGTCTGGAGCCGAGTGGTCCTGGTGGAACCCAAACTGAGCATTTGTGAGCAGGTTATTGGTGAGTAAGTGCCGCTTGATAGCACTGTCGACGACACCTTCCATCACTTTGCTGATGATTGAGAATAGACTGATAGGGCGGTAATTGGTCGGATTGGATTTGTCCTGCTTTTTGTGGACAGGACATACCAGGGCAATTTTCCACATTGTTGGGTAGATGCCAGTGTTGTAGCTGTACTGGAACAGCTTGGCTAAAGGCGCAGCTAGTTCTGGAGCACAAATCTTCAGTACTACAGCCGGGATGTTGTCGGGGCCCATAGCCTTTGCTATATCCAGTGCACTCAGCCATTTCTTGATATCACATTGAGTGAATCAGGTCACCCCTCAGTCTTTTTTCTAGAGAAAAGAGCCCCAGTCTATTCAATCTATCTTGATAGGTGTAACATCTAATTTCTGGTATCATCCTAGTAAATTTTATTTGCACCTTCTCCAGTGCCTCTGTATCCTTTTTATAGTGTGGAGACCAGAACTGTTTGCAGTACTCCATGTGTGGTTTAACAAAGATTCTGTACAAGTTTAGAGGACTGGGCTGTAATTCTAAACGTTTTAAGATTGTGTTTCATGCCACCTCCTGGAACATTACATCTTATGACAAGTCACAAGTTATGGTGAAAGTGCTTGGCCCTGAAGGACTATTTATAATGAGGACATGATTACCATCAGTCATGTGTCTTGTAATTTACTCAAAGCAGCTCTACAGCCAGTTTAAAAATTGAACAGACTGGAGGAGCTAACTTAGATGGACACTTTGTTTTAATACGTATTTAAAGATCTTGTCTATGCATGCACTTGCTGTTGTCATGATTTTTGGTCACACTTTTATGTAAGTATCTAACGTTGAAACTGCCCATGAAGATGTTTAGAATGAAAATCCTGGGAGTAAAATTGGCCTTGGGTGCTATCTACCACCCACTGCCAATTTCACCCCCCATTTGTATGTAAACCGTGTCTGTAACACTGTAGTCGTATGTTCTGGTGAGTAGGTGGTGCTGTGGAGGGAGTTTCTGAAGTCTCCCAACTTTGTCACCATCTTGTATATTAAAATGGGCAATGCAATTGGCAGTTTACTAGTGTATTCTGTTTTATTTTGATGGTTGATTGGATTATTCTCTATATGCTTCATTTTGGTTTGTTCATCTTTGTGGAGGTATTCCTGGGTTTCCTGTAGTTGAATGAGAGGGCAAGTCTATTGCCAGCCTTATGCCTGGTCAGCCAGTTGCTGATGAAGTTGATAACTCCCCCTTTGTCTTTCTCTTCTCCGCAGGATGGCTGCAGAGTTTTAGGATCAAACCTGCATCCCATCGCTCGATGTCACTACCCTTTAATGATGTGTTTAGTATTGTAAGCAGCAAACTGCTTTTTTAAAAACCCTAATTCTGTTGACACTATCTGTTGCTATAGATTGCTCGCATGTTGTTAGAGAATGGAGCTGACCCTAATATTACAGACAATATCCACTCTACTCCCTTGCACAGAGCTTCAGCAAAAGGAAACCTCCGTCTTGTGCAGCTCTTGCTGAAGCACACTGCCTCTACAAACCTCCAGGACTTGGAGGGAAACACACCACTGTAAGTACCTTACTTCTTTTAAAGGGGTGTAGTTCATGTGCGATATAAGGGTAAAACCTGAAATATAACTCTAAACTACTTTTGTCTTCCCCATCCCCCCCCTGACAAGTATCAGTTCTCTACAAATTTCAGGCCTCATTCATTTTAAAAAGTGTTTTTTAAAGAATGTTTCACGCAAAAGGTATTATCAAGTGCTTAGTTTTTATGAGAGAGTGAGCTAGCGTGAGAGATGTGATCATAGTACCAGTGCTTTTTTTTTATATATACTGAGAACTTGAAAACAATAATTGCCCACCGAAAGATTTATTTATGCTCTTCATCCAGTTGTGGGAGACCATAAGAGATAGGAGCAGGAGTAGGCCATTCGGCCCCTCGAGCCTGCTCCGCCATTCAATGAGATCATGGCTGATCTGATTTTTACCTCTAGTCCACTTTCCCACCTTTTCCCCATATCCTTTGACTCCCTTGCTGATCAAAAAATGGAGAGATAATGGAAAGACAAATTTCCAGGATCCAATCAAAAAACACCTGCTTCATAACAATTCTAATAGGTACATATTAGCCCAACTCTTTTTTTCCCAACTGCTGGCTATCCTACAACACTTTGTGCTGCCCCTGTCCCATATTATCTACTTACTGTGAGCAACGCCATGGAAGATCTGTTAACGATATTAAAAGCTAAACATCAGTGCACACAGACATTCAACTCCAAATGTCACACTGCAAACATCTTGCTTTGTTTTACATTTGAAATTGCTTGTTGCTTTTGATCTGCGACCTCTAGCTTGAAACTTGTAAGCATATTTCCATCCCCCTGATTAAACAACAATTAAACTCTGAATAACCCACGCCTCTGTTTACTTAATAATTAGATTTTCTGGTTTATGGGGACACAGCTCCAATTTACTATAATAATAGACATCCAGTACTGGATGAGCAAAAATTTCCTCCAACTAAATATTGGGAAGACCGAAGCCATTGTCATCAGTCCCCGCCATAAACTCTGTTCCCAAGCCACCGACTCTATCTCTCTCTTTGGCCACTGCCTGAGGCTGAACCAGACCGTTCGCTACTTTGGCATCCTATTTGACCCTGAGATGAGCTTCCGACCAGACATCTGCTCCCATCACCAAGACCACCTACTTCCACCTCTGCCTCAGCTCAACTGCTGCTGAAACTCTCATCCATGCCTTTGTTACCTCTAGACTTGCTTACGAACTAGTTTATTGGCAGTACTTTGTACCTGAGCCAGTGTACAGCAATAGTGATGTGAGACCACTGCTGCAAGTAGTCTTGCTGTCAACACTGAACTCTTTGTATTTCACACTTGATATTGGTGCGGCACAATCTTTGGCACCACAAGTGTCAGTTTGGCTAGTGGTGGCACTTTTACCGCCAAGTCAGAAGGTCATGGATTCAAGCCCTCGTGCACGTAATCTAAGTTGCAAATTCACTGCAGTGCTGAGACATTAAACCAAAGCCCCACCCTCTTCAAGTGGACGTAAAAGATCCCATGGCACTAATCAAAGGAGACCGGGGAATTCTCTTAATGTCTTAGCTAATATTCATCCCTCAATCCAACATCGCCAAAACAGTACAACTGGTCATTTATCTTTCTCTGTATTTGTGGGACCTTACAGTGTGAATAATTGCCTGCTGCATTTGACCATGTAACCACAATGATTACACTTCAAAATAATTCATTAGCTGTAAAGCACTTTGGGACTTTCTGATGATCTAAATATAAATTTGTGTTTTCGCTCCAATACCAAACATACAGTGTAACTGTGTGGGATAAGGGCAGCCCAGGGTCACAAAACATAACTTATTACGATGATCGTAACCTGGGTTGGCTGATTAAAGAAGCTGTGATTTCTTGCACCAGGATGTTGAGGCCCGAAGCTCCCCAGATATTGGGCCTCGGGCCTCATTATAATGGAGCCGATGCGGCATCGGAGCCCAACAGTGAGAGTTGTTACAGAGGCCCTCAGAGAAGTGGAATTGGGGCCGGGAGTCTGGGAATTGTGGGAAGTGGGGGGAATCAGAAGTCGGCAGAGGAGGGCAAGGGCCGGGAGAGGAGGTTGATGGGGCTGATTGGGGTGGGGGGGGGATCGGTTGTCAGGAGACGTGGCGATTGGAGGGGCGGGGTTTACCTCCCAGTTCCACATTCAGGTAAGTTACTTACCACCTTTTGTTGAAGGTGATCCCTGGGGCTGGTTTCCCGGAGTACAGCCTGTGATGGCGCTGGCTGCCTCAGGGCAAACCTATCTTGGAAAGAGGACCTCAAACAGACGTTGAACCCCTTACTTGTGTATGGGTAAAGGGCACCTCTTGTTTATCCTTCCCTAATATGACTGACACTTCTGGTCAGAAGTAAGCACACGCTTGCTGCCTGTCATATTCAGGCTTTAGTAATCCAAGTAGCGCCTAAAACACGGGTGCTGCGTGGACCAATTTCTAGACCTGAGTCTTATGCCAGCTATATTGAGATCTGATATCGCACCTTAGTTGGCGCCCTTGGTTTTGACCTTTCAAAATTGTGGTTCTGCATCGTCAGACCAGTACTTCAATTAATGTGTTAAGACGGCATTCTACTGTAAAATGTTGCTGAAACATTATTTTAACTCTTGCAGCAGAGGTTCTTGAGGGAAGGAAAAAAGAAACTTCAACATTTTAAAGGTTTTATTTGTTTGGAAAACTATCAGTAACCATTTCCATGTGGGTGTGCTTGTAGAGAGGGAAAAAGATGGTGGCATTTTGTAATGATATAGCACCATGATAATCCTTCAAGTGAGATAAAATGTAGTAATTCAACTGAGCATTTCTGATTGAATCCTGAACCAATAGTGAACCTTGAGTGGTTTGTGAATGTTGCAAGTTTTAATTTAGTGCTGTAAGACCATTATTTATAATAATGTTGAAAATATTGGCCTGGAATTAGCTGAAATGGTGATATTGGCGACTAACTCAATCAGTTAGACTGCTGTACTCCCTGATCCTACAGTGGCGGATTTATTCCACAATTTACCGGAGAACTGATTAGAATGCACTATAGCAAGTCCGAAGCGGTGCAGCCAATGTTCAATACAGATCCACGGTGCCGGGGATTGTGTCTGCTTTTGTAAATAGTCAATTTGGGAAACTGGCATTTAGGAATATCTAAGAGGTTTTTCCCCTAGCACACGCACACCTTCCCCGCCCCCCCCCCCAAAGTTTTTAAAAAGGAAATAGTAGTATAAACGCAGGCATTGCTATCATTCTCGCCTGTAAATGTTTTACATGGCACCAAGAGGACTTTCACATAAACTATTTCATTGTTAAGATAATATCTATTGGGCACCTATTTGCTGATACAACGTGACATTCTGATGCCATAAAATCCACTTGCTTAACGAGGCTGGACTGTTCGACAGCGAGAGCAGTCTCTGTGAAACGTCACCAGTTTGCGGTTGTTGATGTTCCCACTAGTGATTAAAGCTCATTTTCAATTCTCCATATATTGCCAATGTTTAATTGCAATTCCGAAAGTGCCAAAAACATTCCAAACTGGACAAACCCAAAAAGTGAACGCAGCTAACTTCGGTTTCTAATTGCATCTGAATTATTATATTACCGAAGGTGTGTTTTCTTCTTGTTCCCCGGATGTATAATTTAACTCTTGCCTACGTTATTACTTATAGATTTTAAATTCAGGTGGGTTGTTGATTTATAAAACTGATAACTACAAAGACTTGTGTTTATATAGTGCCTTATGGAGTCTCTCAGAAATGTCTCATAGTGCTTTGAATTTGATTTATGAGAGTGGGTCTGGGGATTCTGTTTGTATTGATCTTGTGTGAACTATGCGTGGATAATGAGGCATCAGATCCAACCATCTTCTTGAATAAACAAATCATGATGCTACTGCCAGGTCTCCAGTGCCATTATGTTTCAGTCTAAGTGCCACCGACGTGAACATTGGCTGATATGCAGCAAATTTGCTATTGCCATTGATTTCAAAGGGGGCCGGGCTGTGATAATTAGCCGATCAACTTTTTCGGTGAGCGTCTCTCTGGTGCAGTGCCGAAGTCCCAGCCAATTATAGCATGGCGAAAGTAATGGCATAAATCACTCGCGCCATAATTTCCTGGAATTTCTACACAATAATGGCAAACACCATAGATGCGCCATTACTATAGCACACTTTTTCAACAAATTCAGGCTCAATCTTTTGGCTACTCCAATAGTCAATGGGTAAAAGTGCTACTGAACTGTACAGACCTGGTTTAATCTGTGGACTGTGCTGAGTAAGCTAATCTCAGCTAGGGCAGTGATGGGCACTATCTTTGCTCTCAGTATATTTAGAGCTAGAGAAGGTGAAAAAAAAGCTGCCATGGTTCATGGTCCTGATTGCAATCCAGTGAACCCTACTGTAAAATGCACATGTGGGAGATCAAAACAGAGCTAGGCTGTCATGCCCCCCACCCCAATCCTCTCCTCATGGACCCGCAGCCTACTAACACTGCCAATATTTACACATGAAAAATGGTGCCTGTGGAACTATATGCCATCAAGAATTAGTGCTAAAAATGTGTTGTCCATTGAGTGCAGTGGAGATGATTAGCTGTGAAATAGTAAAGATAAATGACTGAGTTCTACAGCTATGTGGTATCAGGAAACTGGTACTATAACATTATACATTTTTGTTTTAACAGATTGCCAGCAAATATGCAGCTTAAAATGGCTGACCTTTCTCCCTACTGTATTTGGACTTTGAGTGTGAAATAAGACCATATGATTTTAAATTCTCTTTGCAGACACTTGGCGTGTGATGAAGATCGGGCTGAGGAAGCCAAGCTGCTGGTGGAGCATGGAGCGAGCATTTACATTGAGAACAAGGAGGAAAAGACACCTCTGCAAATGGCTAAAGGTGGTCTTGGCTTACAGCTGAGCAGAATGATAAATGGTTGAAAATGGAGGTTGTTTTATGACACCAGTCTGAACTGTGGAGTTTCCCCTCAAAACATCGAATAAGTGCAGGATGGGGATAATAAATTCTAGGCGCTTGCATTGGTTGTGTACTACATGCTATCTCTCCGAGTATGTGCACAACACATGTTGTGTTATCTACAACTCATGAAGTATTTAGACTTGTACCTGAAGGAAAGTCCTTTTACCACAGCCTCATTGGCATAATATTCTTTAGTCTGAACAGCTCAGCGCACATGAAACAAGATGTGTACCATCAAGTGACCTGTCACAGCAGTGGTAGCAGCACTGATGGCAGAATAAATCATCTTTCCACTTTGTGTCAAAATTGTTCACTGAAAAGGAATAACCAATGACCAAAACTTACCCTGGTGTGGGGTAGTCACTGTGACCCAACAGCTAGATTGGGTTTAGTCACCATATTGTTGCAGCAAAATACTTAAATTTCTGGATATTCATCATTTTAAGGTTGCTGTTTGCCACTGGATGCTTGAAAGATAGATGTCACTGGAAAACTAGAGATGTGTAAATATAAAAATAGAAGCGTGTTCAGTAACGTGCAGCTTCACACCAATGTATCTCATCGGATATGCTTTAAAAACAGGTTGTGACACTTGCAGTGACTGGTAATTTCTGGGGTTGTCTTCAAATTATTCATTTTCCAAATAAAATTACTTGCGAATCCTCCCCCCTCCCTTCTGATACTTTTTCCACACTATAGATTTCTGCTCAGACCTCTTAATACCATGCCATCATTCAACTTGTGTGTTTATACACTGACTTTTTTCCTCCAAACGTGATCAATATTTTGAAACTTCACTGTTCCAACGGGCTCAGCCTCACAAGATCCTTCAGCTACAAATACCAGTGAGGTGACTAGCTGCCCCTTCAGTGTGTCAGCTACTGTTTGCAGCTTTTAAAAAGTAATTACTTAGGCTCAAAGAAAAACAATTATTGTCTCAAACAGTAGAAGAAAACATAATATTAATGGACTCTGCTAATTAATGAATTGAGAATAGCTGGTTTCTCAGCCGACGAAGCAGTGGTCTTGTCCGTATTGTCGTCTAACATTTATTTGGGTCCTAGTCATCATTGCTGATTGCCTGTGTGGCTATCCTATTTTTATTTGGGGCTGCGAAGCCTTCTATGTGACTTTCCTTTGGGGAGTTGGAGGGGAAGAACGGAATCATCAATGTGAAACAGTAATTTTAACATTCTTTTATTTTCATCTTACTGCTGGCACTAAACACACTGTTTACTGGAGTTATTGACCATCACTTTGGACTGCTGCCTCTCTTACTGTTGGAACCCAGACAGCAAGAGGGAGAAAAACTACCAAATGTTTAAAACAAAAGAGTCTCCAGTTTTTTTTTAAGTTTTCTAATGGTACCTGCTGATTCTGTGCATTGTTAATGTTCATGTTGATTTCACAGCTAGAAATGTCCAGTACAATTCATTAGTGTAGGAACTAAAGTTAAAATAAAAAATAGGTTGTATTTTTGCTGGGGTAAATCTGTTACTATGTCAGTTCTGGTTGGGTGAAAAGAGGTTCACTGAGGAACATTTGATTTTAAATGAATTGTAGTATTGAACTTGTGCTTGTACAGCAGATCATACTTACCGAAGATGAAATTTGATTGAAAGAGCTGCTTCTTACAACTTACTGTACACCCATGTCTTAAAAATGTGTACTGAATATGGTTCCTGTAATAAAGATGTGTACCCAATCATTGCTTTTCTTTTTCCTTTTCTAAAAAAAAATCCTGAATCGGTTTCCATAAGTACCTGTAATTATTTTGGGGGAATATGATAATGGGGCACCTGGTCATTCTTTGCCATTCTGTATTCTTCGGCTGGCCTTGGTTGGCAATTACTCTCCCTTCTCTTCTGGTAATCGTTTCTTGCTGCCATGACTGGATCAAGGCTGTGATGAGGTCTAGATTTGCGTGGTTCTGGTGGAACCCAAACCAAGCACTGGCAAGCAGGTTTTTGGTCACGTAATGGTACTATTGATGACTTCCATAACTTTGATGATTGGGAGGTGACAGAAAGGTTGGTAATTAACCAGGTAAAGTTGTTCAAGGTTTTTGTGGATAGGACAAACTTGTGCAATTTTCCACATCATCCGGTAGATGCCAATGTAATAGCTGTACTGCAATAACCCAGATAGGCCTCCCATAGTTCATAATATAACCCTTAATAAGCTGATTGACCCACAATTCAAATCTGAGCATGTGATTTAAAGTTTCTTACTTGGAAGACATGTTTGTTAGTAGCATTAGTTTCAGTTTCAGGGTTAGTGTGCTGCAAGTTCAGTTATAGGTCAGCCTTATTTGATTTGATATGAGAATAAGTAGCTCACAGCACACAATTTCTCCTCAATTTCATCTGGGTCAAGAGGGGATTGTATTCCACTGTTCCTCAGGTTTCTGAACTTCGGTCTACTATTCCACTGCATTACTGGATCAAACTCCACTGTGCCACTGGCTCCTAGACCTCGCACCCTTGCCATCTGTTTCTGCTGCACTCTTCCATTGGCTTCTGGATCAATCTTTGCTGCTCTGCTACCTCCTGGTTGCCCAAGCCCATGTTCATCTGGGGACTAAAGTCCATGTCCTCCTATGGGAATACTGACACTGCTGTTGGACCCCTTTCAAACTGCTCTGCTGATTTTTGAGATGGACCCCAATCTTCAGCTGGTTCCTAGGCTTTGCTTTACTCCACTCCACTACTGGATTCCTGGACCATTCTCTGCTCCTAAACTAATGACTGACTCAATCTCCCAATCCTCCAGTTTCTAAGTCTAATTGCTGATTGTCTAACCTTCACCATCACCTGAGATCTGGCCCTCCCAAGGTGGCAGTTTGGCCTTTGCTTCCAGACTCCATTCAAGCTGCTCCACTGGCTTCTGGGCCTGCACTATGCTCTACTGGTTTACAGGGGCATTCTTCACTTCTCAGCTGGTTCCTGGGCTGGACTTTTATTTATCTGCTGGTTCCTGCATGAAAGAAGGCAAACCAGTTTGATCAACAGCCAGCTTGGCCTAATTGTTCATACCTGCCAAGATGCCACTAACCATTTTTGCAGGCCCTGGCACACCAACCAGGCAATAACCATGGTCTTCATGGGGACCAGTTGGTGCCAGCTGCTGAAATGACACCTACAGCTACTATGCAACGTAGGTAGGGCTGGCACAGCCAGTGACTAATGGTCAGCAGTGGGCTGATGTTTACCTGCATCTCCTTGCAGGCATGCTGCAATACTGACCTATGGAGATGATGCTGTGGAGTGGCAAACAGGGCCACCGTCCTCACAGCCATCTTGTACTGCACCATCTCCAGTCATCAAATCAGGAACAAAGCTCTGCTGCACTAGCCCTGGCTTGTAGAATCATGCCTGTACCTTGGGTTTCCTTTCCCTTCATTTTCACCTGTCACTTCTCATCCTCTTCCCCCTCCAACCTTGGTAAAGGCTGCCAATGGTTTGAAATGCCTTTTGAGACTTTCTAACGGCTGTAAGAAAAAATTGCGCTGTTCTTCTGATACTTACCTTTAATTGTCTGCAACCCTTTGAATTTCCCTTGTATATAATTTTCCATTCCCACTGCTACTGTGCTTACTGAATACATCCAAATCTGCACCTCAGGCTGTGCATAATGATACAAATGAACAGACCCATAAAATTGTCAGCATAAACACAGGTGTGATATGCCAGATGGCTACTTCCTGCTTAATTATGATTTTACAATTTCTTTGCTATTAGCAATGTACTTTCAGGTAATGTTAAAGTTGCTCAGGACTTTAGGAAGTTCTGACAGTTTAGGTGTCTTATGGTAAGAAGAATTTAGGAATTCGATAATAAAGCAGCATATATCTAAAAGGTTATTTAACTCTTCCGTTACTGACTTTTAGGACTCCATTAGCCGTATCTGTAAGGCAGCTGCATGGAGTACACCTCACACATTTACCAGGCATTGCTGTTTAAATTTGGTATTTACTCAGGGCGATGTTTTTGGCAGATCGGTTTTGGTAGCAGGGCCTAAAGCGCTCGAGCAGGAGCAGGACCTCCTTCCTAAATTGGTATACTTTTGGCAGAACTTCTACAAAGGCTGCAGAGTGACGAAAAAGAATAAGAATACCTCCATTGTCAGGCCTTCGTGTGACAGTATCTATCCTTCATACACCGTGATCTCTCCCAACCACCTCAGGTGCTGCTGGGTTTCTTTTATGATGTTTCTTTTAGGTTGGTTAGGGAGTCAGGGACAAAGTTGCTTCCGAGTCAGGGACAAAGTTGCTTCCGAGTCAGGGACAAAGTTGCTTCCAAGTCAAAAATGAACTGGTTTTATGATGAAAGTTCCTGGGGGAAATACAAGGCAGGAGCAGGAGGGTACATTAGTTGCCACCTGTCATGATATTAGTATTAAATTTTTTACAGGCATTCTTAGCACGTGGTTTCCTCAGAACCAAAGTGCATATGAAAACATTGGAGAGGAAAAGACCAACGGTCAATCTCGCCGACTCATTATGCATCACAATTCCGCCAGCTGCTACAGTGTACAAAGGATGCTATCATTTGAAAAAGGACCCAAACCCTACCAGATAGGGAACATTACTATTTTCTTTTATTTTACCACCAGTGGAAGGAGGAGCTGTCATTCCCACCCAACTATTTCTAAAATATGGTCTTACCACAGGCTGGTGCCTTATTATTCTGAATTGATACAAATCATTTAAGATAATGAAAAGACATAGCTAGCTGATCTGCATGGAAAGTAAGTGAGATGTATTATCTGGATAATTTATACAAAACAGGAAATTTAAGGTCTTGATATCCATCAAATACTCATTTAGATAGGGATCAGTTCAAAGATGGAAATTAATATTCTACCATCCAAGAAGCCAGAAAAGCTATAATACAGTCTGATGTTCAACCTATCCTGCCCCAAGAGCACCCACTCACAGTCTCAGCCAATATATTTGTTACATAGGGCTCGAATTTAGCAGGCCTGCGGGTTCCCAGCGGGTGGTCCTCCGGGAGCGTCGAAAACGCGAACGGCGAAATTAGTGGGTTGCCCACGCGATCGTAGCAGGCAATCCACTAATAGGATCCAATTACCTGCTCCTCCGGGGTCCACGGCGCTGGCCTGCGCGTCGGGCGGGCTGCGCATGCGCAGTACGATCTGTCAGCTGGAGGCTCTCTAGTTAAAGGGGCAGTCCTCCACTGACAGATGCTGCAACCAATGGGACAAATTGCAGCATGGAGCAGCCCAGGGGGAAGGCTGCTCCCAGTTTAATGATGCCTCACCCCAGGTATCATCAGATGGGGTGAGGAGGAGGGGGAGGACACAGATCTTCCCCCCGGCGGGCGGGAGGAAGCGGCCTGCCTCTGCCACCAAGAAGGCCTGGCTCGAGGTGGCAGAGGGGGTCACCTGCGCCACCAACATATGGCCCACCTGCATACAGTGCAGGAGGCGCTGCAATGACCGCAGTAGGTCAGCCACAGTGAGAACACGAAGTCTTTCCCCTACACTCCGTCTGCCACAACACTGCCCCCACCCCAAATCTCCTTCGGCACCGCCAACACTATTCTGTCACATCACCCTTCATGCCCACTCACACCCCATCCTCATCTTACCTCCACCTACTCACCTCGCCAGTACTCATCCTGCCACTAACACGCGACCCAATCCTCATACAATCTCATGGCTCCATCCCATACTCACCCTCTCGTGCATCTCCCTCACGGCCAGCCTCACTCAACCTGCCACCACCTGTGCTGCAGCCACAGGGCATGCATCACATATGTGCAGTAGGCAGGGTAAGGCAAACGTCTCGTCAGCATGAAGGGGGTGCACAAGGGTGTCTGAGGGTTTGTCATGGGTGTTACCCATATTGAATTTCAGAGCCACAAACAGCACACATTATATTGACACCACCACTGCCATGTCTCCGCGAATCCTGTCCATTGTGTCCAATAATGCCCGCTCCTGGGTATCACTATGAGGACCCACCACTGATGCCACCCATCATGTTACTGCAGAGTAGGTGCAGGTGTATTTGCAGGGCTCGTCCGCGCAGACAACTGAGAGACATCGGCGGTGTTGCCGGCTGCACCCTGGAAGGATGCGGAGGAGAAGGTGTGGAGGACAGTGGTGACTTTGCCAGCGACAGGTAAGCAGTTGGTGCTGGGGCCAGCCAGGAGCAGCTCGGCATGAAAGAGGCTGCAGATCTCCACGACTACATGTCGAGCGAATCTGCGCCTCCCTGTGCACTGCTGCTTGGAGAGGTCCGGGGAGCTGCGCCTCGGTCTGTGGACCCTGTGGCGAGGGTAGTGCCCTCTGCGACGCGTCTCTCTCTGCGGTAGCCCTCCCTCCTGCTGTGCAGGTGGGCGTGCAACCACACCGTGTTGGGGGGATCCACGTCTCTGCGGCGGACGGCGTGGACTGCGAGGCTGCTGGTGGTGGTCATGCTCTTCGTCCTCCGAGGGTGTCCACACACCACCCAACTGGCAGGTGTTGGTCTGAGGGGTTGTGCAGGGTAGGTGTGTGGGTCCTCGGACTGGGGCTGCGGTTTCGTGTCGGTCTGTCCTCTGGCTTGGCCGGGGGGTGGTGGGGGGCAGGGGTTGCCCTATGTGACGCAGTGGCCTCCTGCGTGGGTGAGGGCGCTCCCCCGTGGAGCGCACCTTGGCACCTGCCACAGGCTGCTGGCTGCAACACGCCTGGTTTGAAGGGTCCTGTTTCCCCCAGTGTGGGAAACTGACTGCTTTGAACGTAAAATCCCACACTTCCTCTTTTGACAGCTGCTTCAGCTCATTAACTGACCACAACGAGCAAGTTAAGTGCTCTCAAGTGGAACCCCGCTGGCTTTAATTGCCTGCGGGATTCCCACCAGCGGGGCTTGCGCGCGCAGCCCCGCACGTCAGCGCGGTACCCGGAAGTGGCCGGGATTTCGTCCGAATCCGGTCACGTGATCGGAGATCGGGATTTTCGGGGCCCCCCCACTGGAAACCCGCAGGTAACCCGACCCTAAAATCGAGCCCATAGACTCTAAGCAAAAGAAAAATAGGGCATTATAATCCATATTTTTAAAAAAGAAATCTAAATTTAGGAAGAGGGTGGGTGCAATGTATCTGTGCTGGAAAGCGGGAGGGGGGGGGTTGACTTTTATCCTGGAGAGTGGTGGGTGGGGGAGGGGGGGTGTAGGTGATGAAGCTGGATTTTGCCCAGTTGATTCAATAGTAAGAAATTCATTCATTAAACAAGAAGGTGAATGAGGGGTATTCTAGCTGGAAATGCAAACATGAAGCAAGATTTAGGACACACATGGGTGTTTGCAAGTTAAATGCATGAATGTAACATAACCTATATCCTACTGAATATCGGGGTTTAAATACAATGAATGCAGGAAATCAAACAAAAGCAGAATATACTAGAAATACACAGCAGGTCAGCCAGTTTCTGATAGAATTCTGATGGAGGGTTTCATTCTGTTCTGGCCCTCAATTCTTTATTTGGCTCCATTAAAATAAAAGCAACCACACTCCAGGTTCCCCGTCTGAGAGATCACGTAGGTGACCTTCCCCCAAAACTCTGCCACTGGACTCTTAGGAAGTTCACGACGGTGGCCTGGGGCAATCTGCCCACCCACTTTCCTGATGTGTTTGTGAAGGAGTGCAGGGCGGGAAAGGGGGAGTGAAGCACCAGTCTTCTGTAAGGAACGTGTTCCTGTCGGTATAATTGTGAGCTCAAACACGCATCCTGCTCTGGGTGTTGGGAGCGCACTGCCAAGGAGTAATATGAGACCCATTTTGACTAATTCCTACTGCAAATAATGACCATTCCTGACAGTTGAATAAGAAATGTTAAACTGGACAATTTGCAAAGACGTCCAGAAAAACACTTCAAAATTACAGAGAAGGACCAGTTTATAAGTAGCTTTAAATTATTCTGATAGTGTGAAATTGTGTTACAAGCAGTCAATCAGAATGAACATAAAAGCCACATGCAATAGGCATATGGAAGGATATAATTGGGATTTTAACAACTATATAAAAAAATATTTTTCCCAGAGGTGTGTGTGTCTATATTTGGGTAGATATATATTGTGAATTTCCACCCCCCACCCCTCAAATGATTAGTGGTTTCCATCGGAAGGAACAGTGACAGCCCAAGTAGTTACTGATTTACAAAAGTCACTAGCAGAGCTGAGTGGAAAATTTCCAGAAGCCAGGCATCTGTATCTATTACATGCCTAACTACTGCAAATCTTGGGACCTTTATTTCACTGAATGAATGATGCAGATTATTTATACGCATCAATGCATCTTTGTCTGTCTCTGGCAATTTGGATAAATTTGCAAAGCACTTGAATGAGACTCGATCGGTTTAATCAGATCACCCAAATCCCAAGACCACATTATTGCCTTGTAATGGCAACTTTATTTCAAAACAGTGAACATTTTTCTAAATGTTCCTGCTGATTTTTATCATGTGGCTTTGCGCTATATGGCAGAACGGAGTTTTAGATTTTTTAAAAATCCAAGTAGTTGACAGGAAGAGTGCATTATTGATGCACACACTTATTTGGTTACAATGCTCACAGTTATATGAAGTCATTTTTATGTAGTATATGAAAGAATTATTTGCTTTTGTCATCCATACAGAATTCAAATACTACACAAGCACTGTAGATCAATATAAAAGCTAAAGGGCCAATGATTTAATAAGTCAAATTCTGTTTTTATTACATGAGATTCAATGATTTTGACTGGTGTTTTGGAGATCACATTCTGCAATCACATATGTCTTTCCATGAAAATGGAAAACCCATGGCTTTGCCTACAATATACAATGGGGCTGTTATTCCCTATATTCAGAACCATTCATTTATGGGAACTAAATAAGTCGACTTTGAGTTTTTTGTTAGATGGGATTTTGGGATTTGTTTTGGGAGACATATTTCACGATTCCTTCTGTTTTTACTGAAATTGAAAACTAGTAACCTTGAAAAGCTATGAATTGATTTTATATTTCAACTTTGGTGTGTTCTTAACTCTGCGTTCTCCTTGGTTTTTTGATGGATTAGAAATCATTGGATTTGCTTTCAAGTTACCTGTGACGCTTCACGATATTCTATTGAGGAATGTCAGGACATAGCATCTAAACAGCTCGTGATGCGAATGCAGTGGCACCATTTCCTGACCCAAATCCCCAATTACTGGTCAAGATCCCGACAAAATGAACTCAACCAATTATGAATTCCCATTCACTTCAGCTAAACTACAAGAGGTGCAATGCAGGTGAATTTTTGTGTTCCTACAACTTTGGATCTACACATGTCCAATAAAATATTTTAAAATGATCCTTAAAAAAGACAGGATAGTGACATTCAAGCATAAAATGTCAACTGTAACATGCTTAAATTTAAGCAATAGAACAGATGACACAGTCTGTGTTTTGTTCTACATCTATGCAACGAGATAGGAAGAGACGGAAGAAAATAAGTTATTGCCATGGATCACGGTGTATAAATAGACAAACCAACAGTCAGATAAGTGACCATTTTGTAATCAATGTATCTGATTAATTTAAAGCTATTTAAATTCATATTAAGAAAAAGGTCCATGGGGTTCAGGTTACTGTCCATTTACGAGCAATGCTCTTTAACACACTGTTCTGAACCAATGTTTCCTAGCCCAGTCCTTCAGTCTTTACAGTTCATCACGTCTGTGGGAAGTAGGTAATTTCTGTTGGGTTTGGTCATCATCTGACGACATGCTTTTTTTCTCTTCTCGGTCACTGTCCTCCTCTCGTTTCTTTTCCTTCTTTCCTTTTTTCTCTTTCTTTCGATTCCCTTCCTTACCCTCTGTATCCTTATTTTTCTTCTTTTTTTTCTTCTTCTTCTTCTCCTCACTGATCGCTGCAGGGTCCCCCTTCTTGCCATTCCAATTTTCCCTCAAACATTCTGAAATAGATTCAAATTAGTGCATTAATTATAGACTCACCTTCTTGCAGGGACCTTTGGCAAATTACTTTTGTTTTCTTTAACACATAGGACATAAAGGGCAAATCATTCTGAACTGCAGAGCTACACTGTGAAAATACAATGGCTTCCTTTGTGCATTCCCAACAGATATGACATGACGTTCGTCTACATTCCTGATGAAGGCCATCCTCCTTTAACATCAGGAAATATGCTGTGAAACACCACATATGAGACCAGCTCCACAAGAAAAACAACAATCTCCTTCCTGTCACCTGATGGTCTATCATGATTATGTATTTTCAAGAAATTAATAATACATCCTGATAGTACCCACCCATTCACCGCCAGCTTAGAGGAGCAGATTTCAGACTGTGTGGCTAAATTTACACATGGAGTCTTCCACTTCAATAGAACATGAAGAGTTTGTGAACCGAGATTCTCTTGGCGGTTATATTAGGGCCAGAGCGATCTCCTAGACTAGTTTCGATCGCCATGGGGAGGTCGGACAGAAATTTCCCAGATCTTTTCTCCCCAAATTGGCCTGTTTTGGGTGGGATGGAGAGTGTATATATTGTGATACATAAGGTATCACAATTGTGTGGGACAGGCTGGATGGACCAGAGGGTCTTATTCTGTCCATCATTGTTCGTATAAGTCTGATGCCTCTTTCAACTCAAGACACCAAAAGGAGACTGACAGAGATAAAATCTATTACTGCAACTACAACTTGCATTTATTTAGCACCTTTAATAGATAAAACATCCCAAGGCAATTCAGAGAGGCATGAGGGAAAGAAATTACACCTTCACAGGGTTACTGTGGCTATATTCCACCCAGGGATGATTGTTCTGTCTGTGCAGTAAACAAATTAAAGCAGCCTAAATGCAATGCATGTCTCCAAGGCTATTATAATTTTTAAAAAGTTTATACCTGTCTCATGGACCTTCAGCACGTGCCGTTCACAGAGGAACATGGTGAGGTCTTCCTCCTGATGATTTTTATACCAGTCCTCAATAACATCCTCGTACTCTTCCACCATCACATCGCACTGGGGTATAAAAGAGAGCACACACTTGGAGTTAGGCAGGCTCCAACACAGTTTCACTGCTTAAAGGATAAGGATATTTATCTGAATTGCCACCTAATCCCTAAAAGGTAAAAAAAAAGCTACTGGTATCTTCTCTCTTATTTTTTATTGATCAATGGCTGTCTGAGAGCAGACATTTTGTGTAGAATATCATCTCCACACTATCTCCAGGCAGTCAGAGTATGGTTCAACTTACTAATATCATACAACAGTGCTCACCAACAGCAAATGAATTCAAAAGGCGAGTGTGAAAGAGGTCCTGACCCACATGTTCTGCCACCTCTGACTGAGAGGTTATACCTATTAGGAAAGACTGAAGAGATTGGGGCTCTTTTCTCTAGAAAAGAGAAGACTGAGGCTGACCGGATAAATTATGAAAAGATTTGATAGGGTAGATGTAGAGAAGATGTTTCCACTGGCGGGGGAGACCAGAAACTAGGGGCCATGAATATAAGATAGTCATTAATAAATCCAATAGCGAATTCAGGAGAAACTTCTTTCCCAGAGAGTGGTTAAAATGTGGAATTCACTACCACAAGGAGTAGTTGAGGAAATAGCATAGATGCATTTAAGGGGCAGCTAGATAAATACACGAGCGAGAAAGGACTAGAAGGATATGTTGATGAAGTAGATGGGAGGAGGCTCATGTGGATCATAAACACCATCGTGGACCTGTTGCGCCAAATGGCCTGTTGCTGTGCTGTACATTCTATGTAATTCCCCTCCAGTGCTGCTCTGTCTGAGGGCATGGCTGCCTCCTGGTGCTCCTTCCTCTGAGGGTTAGAACCATCTCCTCCTCCCCACCCAGTACTTCTCTCCCCCACCCCCACATTCCCTTAGGACGCAGCCTGGTCCTCAGTGCCCCCCCCCCCTCCCCAAATTAAGATAAATTTGGTTGAATAAACTTCCTGTACATTTTTCCAAAAATTTAAATCCAATTTTTAAAAATATAATACAGCTTTATTTAATTTTGGAATGCAAAGGAACATGCAGCTTTAAATCAAATCATATGTGTTGCTACTGTGTGCATAGAGATCTTGGTCACTATGTAGTGTATTGGCAGATGGGGTCCAAAATCAATGGGATAAAAATATTTTGTCCCTAATTTTCTCTCCTCCTCTCCGAAAGGCACAAACTCATGCTGGGATACAGTTCCAGTGGTGCTGGCCACTTTCCAGTACCTTGATTAAGTGTCCATTTTTCATGTATGAGCCTAGACAGAATGCCAAAAGCCCTGAGAAGGGCATCACAACCAAGGACATCAAAACACACACACACTTTTTAGGAGAGGTCACTGGATAGCTATTAGGAGCAGAAACCCTGGTTGAATTCTCTCCTCTTTACCCCAAGGACACAAAATTGCAGCATCCCAACTGCGGTTCAGGCTGAGATCAGCTCAGAGTCCAGGTCAGACATCAAGCCTAGAACATTCCTGGTCTCTGTGGTCGAGTTCCATACTGGGCAGTGTATTTACAATGGAACAATCATGGGTACTGGAAAAAGTAATTATCTTTTGTGTTATTATTTTACTTTGTAGAGCAGTCTCTGTCTGCCAACCCCCAAGTTGTGGATCAGGTACTCTGCGCATACCTGCTTTTTCATGTCAGAGACCTCAGCCGACGTCTCATTCCATAGCTCGTAGGGGATGTCCATCACCACTTTTACACCTTTATGAACAAGGCCATGGAGAGTCTGGAACGTCTCACTCATTCCCTGGTTTTGGAAAAGAAAAGAAACCTATTGCACTATTTTAAGTTAAATAATAACGGCCAGTCAAGGGGACATAGGTAAAAGTCAGGTTCAGCAATGATGTCAGTAAGGATTTCTTCATTGGAAAAAGTGATGACATCTGGAATGGCCTCTGGGTCATGTAGTGGAGGCAAAAACTCTGGAATTATTCTGGTAGTTAGATACTATGATGGGCAGCTGGGGGAGGGGTGGGGTTGGGGGTGGTAAACCACAGGATTCTGTGAAAGGATTAGCCTGATGGGCTGAATGACCTTCCTCATCTGAACTTACTTTGTGAATCTTTGTGAAGAGTGAAGAGTGCGAGCAGCAGTAAGCAGTGTTGTTTTATGGAGGCAGGAGATGGAAGGAGGCACAGATGCACAGGAAGTGGGAAGATGAACTCTAAGGCTAGAAGAGAGTCTAGAACTAGGAGACATAGTCTCAGGATAAGGGGCGGGCAATTTAGGACTGAGATGAGAAGGAATTTCTTCACTCAGAGTGGGGTGAATCTTTGGAATGCTCTACCCCAGAGGGCTGTGTCTGCTCAGCCGTTGAGTATATTCAAGCCTGAGATCGATAGATTTTTGGACTGTAAGGGAATCATCGGGATTGGGCAGGAAAGTAGAGTTGAGGTCGAAGATCAGCCATGATCTTATTAAATGGCGGAGCAGGCTCGAGGAGCCATACGGCCCACTCCTGCTCCTATTTCTTAAGTTCTTATGTGGTGTAGAATGAAGAAGAAAATACTTAAATAAATCAGAGGCCGTAGCACAATGGAAGAGGCAGGGAGCAGTCACACTTGAAGAATGAAAAATGAATGCACAATTTTTCACTTGCCTTGGTATGATAGAAAGATTTAAGAATATTAAATTTAGATTTACAAGAATTAGAATTCACCAGCATTAAAATATCAATCAGAAAATCTAAGCTACTGTGATTTTTCTTTTAAATTCCAGAGCTCAGATGAAGGATCAAAGCTTATTGTGCAAGACATTAGCAAGGCTCAAACAAGTATGAGAGACCATGAGATAAACCAAGGTGTGATTAACTGACGTAAGGACTTGCACAACACCAGGTTATAGTCCAACAGTTTTATTTTAAAATCACAAGCTTTCGGAGCTTTCCTCCTGTCTGAACACCAACGACACCTTTGATTGCTGTGATCGTCTCCCAGCCGAGGTGTTATAGGGGGCAGTTGGAAAGATTATCTGTAATCACCAGGCATTGTTCTCTGACTATATATGCTATGCGTTTTTAGAACCCTTGACTCACCTGACGAAGGAGGAAAGCTCCGAAAGCTTGTGATTTAAAAGAAAACTGTTGGACTATAACCTGGTGTTGTGCAAGTCCTTACATTTGTCCACCCCAGTCCATCACCGGCATCTCCACATCATGATTAACTGACACCAAGCCTGGATTCGAAAAGCTTATAGATTGTAGTATGAAGGGAGAGAGTGGGGGGATTGGAGTTCCATAGTCATTGGAAAGAATGAGCTGTTAGATATCTTATTTCCCAATCTGTATCCCTGCCACTGGGCTCAATATTCATCCCCTCTATCACCAGTGCACTGAGGCTGCAGTAGGTGTTGAAAACTTTTAAATCATTTTTTAACCGATGTACACCGATAAATTCCTGGATATTTCCAAGTTAGTGCATTGGTAAAAATGATTTCCGCCTGATTCTGATTTTTCAAAAGCATGAAGTCTGCTCCTAGTGTATCCCAAAATGTGCATGCGTCGCACTGGTGACACAAGCATGCACACTGCGCGATGACATAGACACACAACGTACATGAAGTACAAGTACCCCAGGATCAACTTTTAGTTCCAAGTTCTGGCGGTGAAATCACTTTATTGTTGATATTGTTTAAAGGGATTAATTAGTCAGGACAGTATGTTAATTCCAAATATCACAAACATTTCCCACCTGGAAATTTTAATACTTTCACTGATTTCTAACAGGATTTCTCAGCTGCATGTGAGCAGAAAGGAGGCCTAAACAATCTAGGATATAATTTATCTTGACAATGATGCCACTTCCTAATAAAATGTGTATGTTGTGTCTCTGGCTGTTGTGTGCCACTGTTTTGTCTGGATTCCAACCATACATTTTGGAAGGAAGAATGTGGAGAGGGAATATAAACTAAATGGGACAATTTTAAAGGGGAGGCAGGAACAGAGAGACCTGGGAGTGTATGTACACAAATCTTTGAAGATGGCAGGACAAGTTGAGAAGGCTGTTAAAAAAGCATATGGGATCCTGGGCTTTATTAATAGAGGCATAGAGTACAAAAGCAGGGAAGTTATGCTAAACCTTTATAAAACACTGGTTAGGCCTCAGCTGGAGTATTGCGTTCAATTCTGGGCACCACACTTTAGGAAGGACGTCAAGGTTTTAGTGCAGAAGAGATTTACTAGCATGGTACCAGGGATGAGGGACTTCAGTTATGTGGAGAGACTGGAGAAGCTGGGGTTGTTCTCTTTAGAGCAGAGAAGGTTAAGGGGAGATTTGGTAGAGGTATTCAAAATCATGAAGGGTTTTGATAGAGTAAATAAAGAGAAACTGTTTCTAGTGGCAGATGCATCGGTAACCAGAGGACACAGATTTAAAGTAATTGGCAAAAGAACCAGTGGCGACATGAGGAAGATTTTTTTTATGCAGTGTGTTGTTATGATCTGGAATGCACTGCCTGAAAGGGTGGTGGAAGCAGATTCAATAATAACTTTCAAAATGGAATTGGATTTTCTCCCTGTTTTTGATGCTAAAAATAAACACTGATAAAAACCCAAGCCTAGATTTTTAAATCTGCAATAAAAAGATCTTTAAAAAGTCCTTATGTATGCACTATCTACAGGATGCACTGCAGCAACTCACCAAATTTACTTTGACAGCACCTCCCAGCCCTGTGACCTCTGCCACCAAGAAAGACAAGAGCAACAAAATCATCACCTCCAAGTTCTCCTCCAAGTCACACACCATCCTAACCTGGACATATACATGTCCTTGATTGTTGCTGGGTCAAAATCCTGATATTCCCTACCCAACATCACTGGGGAAGCACCATCAGCACAAAAACTGCAGTTGTCCAAGGAGAAGGTCCACCCCACCAGCTTCTCAGAGCAACTAGGGACGGTCAATTGGCAGTGTCGCTCACATCCCAAGATCAAAAAAAAAGTTAATTCTGGGCTGTCACTTGATAAATTTGCAGTCACTTTGCCACAATCAATGATCCTTCAATGCGGATGCCAATATCCAACAAATACACCAGTGTCCACCATGACATCCAGTACCAGCAAAATCCAGAATAAAATTGCTTTTCCCCCCTCCACCAAAAGGCAACTAAGCAGTGCTTACCTTTGCAAAGCGATTACTCCCAGTTCGCTCCTTATGTAGATTATATTCCAGTAGCCGGTTACAAATGTTTTCAGTTACCTCAATCAACCGAATGTCACTTTGAGAGGAAAAAAAGACAGTTAACAAGAAAACCTGTTGTCATACTAGATTAGTCGCATCATTCATTTCATTTTCAGATTCTGGCATGTTGATTTTAACCCTTTAACACTCCAAATCTATATTTAGCTCTTACCTGTGGTCAGGCAGAGTAATCTAGATCTCTGTTTCTAAGACGAGATTTTTGTGTTTTGTTCAAAGCACACTGTATGGTGTTTTAGTAATATGTTTAAAGTAGCCTGGCCCTTTAAAGCCACAAAGCCTAATTGACATAATTCCTGAGGTCAATTAAAGGTTAGTTGTTGGTGAGGTTAGCAACAGCTTCCTCTCCTCAGACCACATGGCCACTTCTCAGAGCTCCATCATTTACATGCTACTCTTTGACAATATAGAAACATAGAAAATAGGAGCAAGAGTCGGCCATTCGGCCCTTCGGGCCTGCTCCGCCATTCAAAATGATCACGGCTGATCGTCTAACTCAGTACCCTGTTCCTGCTTTTTCCCCATATCCCTTGATCCCTTTAGTATTAAGAAATATATCTATAAATCAAACAAAGCATTGAGTCAGCTTCTACATGAACGCTGATAATCGCCCAGTTCTATCTCCACCATCGATCAAAGGCTGTTGCTACACTCTTCAACTGCCTGTTCATCATTGAGACCTGGATAAGCCAAAATTTCATCCAGCTTAATATATGCAAAACTGAAGCCCGTCCTCTTCAACTGCTGCCAGTAACCACTGGCCTCGACTCCATCAACCCCCCCACCCCCAGTAATTATCTCAGGCCAAGACCTGAGGTGTGAAACATTGGCACACTGCTTAATCCAAAATGAGCTTCCTCCCCCATATCTGCACCATTATCAAAACTGCTTTCTTCCACCTGCACAAAACAGCCTACCTCCACACTTCCCCTTCCCCCACTGTCGGCAAAACCCTAGTCCATGCTTTCATGCCTTTGAGGCTCGAATCCCTCCCCTGCCCAATACTCTCCTCACCGGTCTAACCTGCTACAAGTTACAATTAATCCACAAAGCAGTAGCTCACATTCTCACCTCCCATTATCCCTACCATCTCCAAATTTCACTGACTCCCAGTGTCGCAGCCAATTGACTTCAAAATTTTCATGCTCGCTTTCAAATCACTTCATGGTCTCACTCCACTCTACCATGGCAATCTCCTCTAATCTTACATGCCCGTACGCACCTTACTCTGCTGATACCACTTTATTCCTCGTCTTCCAATCTCTAACATCCAAGATCAATGTATGCTTATTGAACCACTATATTCGTATCGTTTGGAAGTTCCTCCCTAACTCTTTCCACCTGCCTCCCTGCTTTCGTAGATCTGCTCAGAATTCTTTTCTTTAACCACGCATTCAGTCCTCCACCCTAACCCTCGCTGCTCTCCCCTTTCCCTCCTGCTTCATATTTATTAGTTTTGATTTTAACCCCCTTAAAGCACAGGCCAGGTCCTCTAGTTCTACAGTTCTGGACAAGGTGAAATAGCTTGTCATGATCTACATTATCTACTCCTTTAGAATCCTATAAACAGCAATCACATCACCTCCCAACCTTCTCTTCTCCAGAGAGAAGATGCCCAATTTCTAATCGCTTCTCATATTCCAATCCCTCCAGCCCCTCAATCATTCTAGTTGCCCTCTTCAATATCCCCTCAGTAGCTGGTGGCATGTTATTTTTCCACCTTGTGATGTGTCGGGAGAGCATGGGAGGGCATTCCACGTATTCGCCTGTAAACAATTGACTGGATTCAAGGTTAACTCTTAAACCTGGACTCTGTTAATCCACACGTGGCAGAGAATTGAGATGCAGAATTTGGTTCGCAAAAATACTCAGTCTGATTTTTGAAACTTCAGTCTAGCGAAGAAATGTTATGGAAAAAGTACTCCTCCATTCCAACAACCTGATCTAAACACTGCATTTTTAAAACTATTATTTTGACTTTTACTTTTTTTCTTGTGAGCAGGTGAATTTTCTGCACATCAATGTAAGGAATATGAATCAGTGCTTTAGAATGTTCTTGCACCGGGTATTAATGTCTACATCAAGCACTACGCAGGTCAGGTGTAACACAACCAGATACAAAGCAAAACACTTTCTCTTGGGCCTAGGACATGTTTGCCCCAACACGTCCTAGCCCCAATGCCAGAACATCATCCCTTATTGCACCAGTGTGGCAATTCCGCTTCTCAAACATTGGCCACTCATATGGCTTTTCTGAACAAGATTGAAAATTTAGTGACAATTTTTGCTAAATTATGCATAGTTCTGTGCTGTGAGCCTGTATCCACTTTAGACTGAGTTAAAGTTGTACCAAAGACATTTGAGAAATGGCAGTACAGCCAGCAGACAGAGGAGATTTTTATCCCATCTAGGATATGAGTTTGAATTCCACCCAAAAACAAAGGACAGTAGCTCGCCCATTGCACCAGTCTCCCTATTGATGGGAAGAGTTGCTACTGTGTTTGCCAACAGCTGCTTCAGAATGTCTTTTGAAGAGGTCTGCAAACTGGTTATCCCACTCTGGGTCCAGAGACAAAAACAAGTGGAAAAAAATAAAAAGTAGTGTACCTACAAAAAAAAAAGTGAACTTGCAGGAATTTGCTTACGAGTGCCTGTATTTTATTCTCGACCCCTTTCCTTCCAGAAAGCTGTATTTGGTATCAATCACCTCATTGGTTTTTCCGGTTTCATCAAAAGCCAATTTCAATTCCACAGCAAGGTACTTGCAAACTGAGAAAAAAAAACGAGATAAACATAGATATCAAAAGGAAGAATAATTCAAAATGCAGACTTCATTATTAAGCCAGAGAAGGAACATTGTACACTGCATTTTTGCCCCAATAACCTGAGCTCCAAAAAACTCTATAATTTACCCAAAGATAGTTGTCTGTTTAGTATATTATACAAGGCATAAAAAGAAAAACATGAATGCCAGAATTCTGAAATAAAACAGAAAACAAAATATACTAAATATTGCACAGTAGATTCAAGTGTTCAAATCTACTAACTACTTTTGTAAAGAGACAGCTGATGGGAATCTGTTAACAAGCTATTAAATCTATTAGCAACACCTTTTAATTTCTGTTGTTTTCTCCTCCCATTTTGTCTACTTGATCAAGTCCTCACTTAGACGGCACTCCTAGGTTGTTTCTCTAGCACGAGTCTGCCAGTTCTCACGAGGTGTCCCACCTGAACCTAACCTAACTTTCTCTTACAGATAATCAAATTGCTGAAGCGTCGAATGTTGACCAGCGATTTTATTTTGTAGTAATAGAGCGAGAGGTAGCAGTGCACTTTTGTGAGTGTTTGTGCTCAAAGTGAGGGATGTTAGTACTGGTACTTGCCACACTTGTGCATGGAATACTTTCTGGTACATATACCATAGTTAAACAAAGCTTCCTCAAATCTGCCCCAACACCATGGGGGTAATTTTAACCCCCAAGAACGGGTGGCTTGGGGGCAGGTGGGAAGGTAATAATTGTAGAAATGTAAAACCCGTCCACTTCCAGTTTTAACGGAGGCAAGTCGAGGGGTGGGCGACCAACCCGCTCTCAGGAGGTGGGTTAGTCAGTGAAATATTTTAAGGAGGCATTTTAATAGCTTTTTTATTTTTAACTCCTGCTTCACATACGAACATACGAATTAAGAGCAGGAGTAGGCCATTCAGCCCCTCAAGCCTGCTCTGCCATTTGATAAGACATGGCTGATCTGATTGTGACCTCAACTCTACTTTCCCATCTACCTAATATAACCTTTGACTCCCTTGTAAATCAGGAATCTATCTAACTCAGCCTTAAAAATATTCAATGACCCTGCCTCCACCTCTCTCTGGGGAAGGGATTCACGACCCTGTGAGAGAAAAAAATTCTGCTCATCTCCGTCTTAAATGGGAGACCCCTTTTTTTAAACTGTGGCCCCTAGTTCTAGTCTCTCCCACAAGGGGAAACATCCCCTCAGGATCTTATATGTTTCAATAAGATCACCTCTCATTCTTCTAAACTCCAGTGTATACAGGCCCAACTTGTCCAACCTTTCCTCATAAGATAACCCCCTCGTCCCAGGAATCAGTCGAGTGAACCTTCTCTGAACCGCCACCAAAGCAATTATGTCCTTTCTTAAATAAAGTGACCAAAACTGCACACACTATTCTAGATGTGGTCTCACCAATGCCCTGTGCAACTGTAGCAAAACATCTCTACTTTTATATTCCATTCCCCTGGCAATAAAAGGCAACATTCCATTTGCCTTCCTAATCACTTGCTGTACCTACATTCTACACACAAAGGGTGGTAGAAGTTTGGAACTCTCTTCCGCATACTAGCTCAATTGCTAAATTTAAATCTGAGATAGATAGCTTTTTGGCAACCAAAGGTATTAAGGGATATGGGCCAAAGGCAGGTATATGGAGTTAGATCACAGATCACCCATGATCTTATCAAATGGCGGAGCAGGCACGAGGGGCTGAATGGCCGACTCCTGTTCCTATGTTCCTATGTTCCGACTAACTTTTTGTGATTCATGTACTAGGACACCCAGATCCCTCTGTACCTCAGAATTCTGCAATCTCTCTCCATTTAAATAATATACTGCTTTTCTATTCCTCCTGCCAAAGTGGACAAGTTCACATATTCCCATACTCCATCTGTCAAATTTTTGCCCACTCACCTAACCTATCTAAATCCCTTTGCAGACTCCTTATGTCCTCTTCACAACTTACTTTCCTACCTACATTTGTGTCATCAGCAAATTTAGCAACCATACATTCGGTCCCTTCATCCAAGTCATTGATATAGATTGTAAATAGTTGAGGCCCAAGCACTGATCCCTGTGGCACTCCAATCATTTCATCTTGCCAACCTGAAAATGACCCACTTATGCCTACTCTCTGTTTCCTGTTAGCTAACCAATCCTTTATCCATGCTAATATGTTACCCCCTACACCATGAGCTCTTATTTTACGTAGTAGCCTTTGATGCGGCACCTTGTCAAAAGCCTTCTGGAATCCAAGTACACCACATCCACAGGATCCTCTTTATCCACGTTGCTTGTTACTTCCTCAAAGAACTCAAATAATTTATGATGTGGAGATGTCGGTGATGGACTGGGGTTGACAATTGTAAACAATTTTACAACACCAAGTTATAGTCCAACAATTTTATTTGAAAATCACAAGCTTTCGGAGGCTTCCTCCTTCCTCAGGTGAATGTGGAAATGAAATCCTCGAACCTTAAATGCGAAAGGTTCGAGGATTTCATTTCCACATTCACCTGAGGAAGGAGGAAGCCTCCGAAAGCTTGTGATGGTCAAATAATTTAGTCAAACAAGATTTCCCTTTCACAAAGCCATGTTGACTCTGCCTGATTGCATTGAGATTTTCTAAGTGCCCTGCTATAACGTCCTTAATAATAGATTCTAGCATTTTCCCTATGACAGATGTTAAGCTAACTGGCCTGTAGTTTCCTACTTTCTGTCTCCCTCCTTTCTTGAATAGAGGAATTACATTCGATATTTTCCAATCTGATGAGACTCTTCCAGAATCTAAGGAATTTTGGAAAATTAATACCAATGCATCTACTATCTCTTTTAAGTAAGGAGTCGCACAACACCAGGTTATAGTCCAACAGCTTTATTTGAAATCTCAAGCTTTCGGAGCTTTGCTTCTTCGTCAGGTGAAATGAAGAGTTGCATAAAAGCACAGCATATATAGTCAGAGAACAATGCCTGGTGATTACAGATAATCTTTCTAACTGCCCTTTATCATACCTCGGCAGAGAGATAATCACAGCAATCAAAGGAGTGTTCAAACAGGTTAGTCAGGGAAACATTACATCCAAGAATACTGAGGTGGGGTCACCAGGGGTCAAATGTAGCAGATGCTGGGGTTAGTATTAAAAACAGATAACTTTTTTTTGCTGGAAATCGCAGCAGGTCCGGCCGCATCGGTGTATGGAGAACAAGCCAACTACGACTTGAGTCTGGATGACTCTACGTCAGGTGGGGTTACATGTAGCGTGACATGAACCCAAGATCCCGGTTGAGGCCGTCCTCATGGGTGCGGAACTTGGCTATCAATTTCTGCTCGACGATTTTGCGTAGTTGTGTGTCTCGAAGGCCGCCTTGGAGAACGCTTACCCAAAGATCGGAGGCTGAATGTCCTTGACTGCTGAAGTGTTCCCCAACTGGGAGGGAACCCTCCTGTCTGGTGATTGTTGTGCAGTGTCCGTTCATCCGTTGTCGCAGTGTCTGCATGGTCTCGCCAATGTACCATGCTCCGGGGCATCCTTTCCTACAACGTATGAGGTAGGCAACATTGGCCGAGTCACAGGAGTATGAACCATGTACCTGGTGGGTGGTGTCCTCTCGTGTGATGGTGGTATCTGTGTCGATGATCTGGCATGTCTTGCAGAGGTTGCCGTGGCAGTGTTGTGTGGTGTCGTGGACGCTGTTCTCCTGAAAGCTGGGTAATTTGAGGTTAGGTGGCTGTTTGAAGGCGAGTAGTGGAGGCGTGGGGATGGCCTTAGCGAGGTGTTCGTCATCATCGATGACATGTTGAAGGCTGCAAAGAACATGGCGTAGTTTCTCCGCTCCGGGGAAGTACTGGACCACGAAGGGTACTCTGTTGGTCGTGTCCCGTGTTTGTCTTCTGAGGAGGTCTATGCAATTTTTCGCTGTGGCCCGTCGGAACTGTCGATCGACGAGTCGAGCGTCATATCCCATTCTTACGAGGGCGTCTTTCAGCGTCTCCCCGCGTGGGAGATTTCTACAGCCTCCCAAAGATACACAAAGCCAACACACCCGGACGTCCTATCGTATCAGGCAATGGAACCCTGTGTGAGAACCTCTCTGGATATGTCGAGGGCATCCTGAAACCCATCGTACAGGGAACCCCCAGCTTCTGTCGCGACATTACAGACTTCCTACAAAAACTCAGCACCCACGGACCTGTTGAACCTGGAACACTTCTCACCACGATGGACGTCTCGGCACTCTACACCAGTATCCCCCACGATGACGGCATCGCTGCGACAGCATCAATACTCAACACCAACAACAGCCAATCTCCAGACGCCATCCTACAACTCATCCGCTTCATCCTGGATCACAATGTCTTCACCTTCGACAACCAGTTCTTTACCCAAACACACGGAACAGCCATGGGGACCAAATTCGCACCCCAATACGCCAACATTTTCATGCACAAGTTCGAGCAGGACTTCTTCACTGCACAGGACCTCCAACCAACACTGTACACCAGATACATCGACGACATTTTCTTTCTATGGACCCACGGTGAGGAATCACTAAAGAGACTACACGATAACATCAACAAGTTCCATCCCACCATCAAACTCACCATGGACTACTCCTCAGAATCGGTTTCATTCTTGGACACACGAATCTCCATCAAAGACGGGCACCTCAGCACCTCACTCTACCGCAAGCCCAGAGACAACCTCACGATGCTCCACTTCTCCAGCTTCCACCCTAACCACGTCAAAGAGGCCATCCCCTATGGACAGGCCCTGCGAATACACAGGATTTGCTCAGATGAGGAGGAACGCGATGGACACCTACGGATGCTGAAAGACGCCCTCGTAAGAACGGGATATGACGCTCGACTCGTCGATCGACATTTCCGATGGGCCACAGTGAAAAATCGCATAGACCTCCTCAGAAGACAAACACGGGACACAACCAACAGAGTACCCTTCGTCATCCAGTACTTCCCCGGAGCGGAGAAACTACGCCATGTTCTTTGCAGCCTTCAACATGTCATCGATGACGACGAACACTTCGGTAAGGCCATCCCCACACCTCCACTACTCGCCTTCAAACAGCCACCTAACCTCAAACAGACCATAGTTTGCAGCAAATTACCCAGCTTTCAGGAGAACAGCGTCCACGGCACCACACAACCCTGCCACAGCAACCTCTGTACGACATGCCAGATCATCGACACAGATACCACCATCACACGAGAGGACACCACCCACCAGGTACATGGTTCATACTCCTGTGACTCGGCCAATGTTGTCTACCTCATACGTTGTAGGAAAGGATGCCCCGGAGCATGGTACAACGGCGAGACCATGCAGACGCTGCGACAACGGATGAACAGACACCGCACAACAATCACCAGACAGGAGGGTTCCCTCCCAGTCGGGGAACACTTCAGCAGTCAAGGACATTCATCCTCCGATCTTCGGGTAAGCGTTCTCCAAGGCGGCCTTCGAGACACACAACTACGCAAAATCGTCGAGCAGAAATTGATAGCCAAGTTCCGCACCCATGAGGACGGCCTCAACCGGGATCTTGGGTTCATGTAACGCTACATCTAACCCCACCTGACGTAGAGTCATCCAGACTCAAGTCGTAGTTGGCTTGTTCTCCATACACCGATGCGGCCGGACCTGCTGCGATTTCCAGCAAAAAAAAGTTATCTGTTTTTAATACTAACCCCAGCATCTGCTACATTTGACCCCTGGTGACCCCACCTCAGTATTCTTGGATGTAATGTTTCCCTGACTAACCTGTTTGAACACTCCTTTGATTGCTGTGATTATCTCTCTGCCGAGGTATGATAAAGGGCAGTTAGAAAGATTATCTGTAATCACCAGGCATTGTTCTCTGACTATATATGCTGTGCTTTTATGCAACTCTTCATTTCACCTGACGAAGGAGCAAAGCTCCGAAAGCTTGAGATTTCAAATAAAGCTGTTGGACTATAACCTGGTGTTGTGCGATTCCTTACATTTGTCCACCCCAGTCCATCACCGGCATCTCCACATCATTTCTTTTAAGACCCTAGGATAATTCCGTCAGGACCTGGGGACCTGTCAGCTTTTAGTTTTAATATTTTTTTCAGGACCCTTTCCCTGGTGATTGTAAATGTTTTAAGTTCCTCCCACCCTTTCACCTCTTGATTCACAATTAATTCTGGCATGTTATTTATATCCTCTACAGTGAAGAGGGACGCAAAATATCTGTTCAATTCATCCGCCATTTCCTTATTCTCCATTATTAATTCCCCAGACTCACTCTCTAGAGGAACAATGCTCACTTTACTTGCTCTTTTCCTTTTGAAATACCTGTAGAAACTCTTACTATCTGTTTTTATATTTCTAGCTAGCTTTCTCTCGTATTCTAATTTCTCCCTCCCTATTATTCTTTTAGTCATTCTTTGCTGTTTTTTATATTCCAATATTCTGACCTGCCACTAATCTTCATGGAATTATATGCTTTTTCTTTCAATTTGATAATATCTTTAACTTCCTTAGTTAGCCACAGATGGTACATCCTTCCCCTAGAGTCTTTCTTTCTCACTGGAATGTAACTTTGCTGAATGTTATGAAATATCTCATTAAATGTCTGCCACTGCATCTCTACTGACCTATCCCTTAACCTAATTTCCCAGTTCAGTTTAGCCAGCTCTGTCTTCGTGCCCTCATAATTGCCCTTATTTAAGTTTAAAACAGTAGTCTTAGACTTATTCTTCTATCCCTCAAACTGAATGCGAAATTCAATCATATTGTGATCACTACTACCCAGATGCTCCTTTACAATGAGGTCATTAATTAATCCTGTCTCATTATACATTACCAGATCTAGAATAGCCTGCTCTCTGGACACATAAGAGGAAGCAAGAAGGGCTGGATCAACAAGTAAGTGCCTTTATTGCACTGCTCATGGGCCAGGAGGAGCAGGAATATTTCCTCTAGGCCCAACAAGCTTATCTGCCGTGACCCACAAAAGTGATCAGCTGACCCCCGCCGACCAACCTCCTGCCAACCCCCCGGGCTCGGAGTGAAAATCCAGGCCCAAGCCTCAATTCCAACCTCAGAGGGGCACCAGTTTACTATTTCAATTTACTACACCAGCCATCTTCATAAGACTGACCATTTAGTTAATTTGAAATAAAATTCCCCACAAGTTTAAGAAAGCTTAAACTATCTTTGGTTTGTACCTCAGTCAATTAATACAATTGGTCAAGACTGTTTCTCAAAAAAGAAACAAATAAAAGAGAAATGGCATCACTGACTCTCACTTCTACTTTTGTTCAGAAAGAGGAACAATTGATACAACAGCACATTCAGATTCAGTTTGCAAATAACCGTATGAAAAAAGGTTAGTCATTTATAGACTGCTGTTCACTAGCTACAGACAAAACAGCTAACAGTAAATTCAACTTAAATACTATCAAGAGACAGCGTTTGAACAAGTGGCACAGAGAACCATATATTCAGTGTGCCTACCACAGACCACAAAGGGACTGTGTTTTCAATAAAAAGGGTTATTTCACTGGACTGGGTCAATCTTATTGTTCCAGCGGCATGCTGAAATGCACACATCTATTCTGGCCAAAAAAGATTTGGGAGTAAAGATTTGAATACAAACTTGAATATTTGGCAAGCGATGCCTATACAGGGGAACTGAATTTTTTTTCCCCCCATTTTTAGCACCCTGTATTATCAACAACAACTTGCAATATATAGCGCCTAGAACACAGAAACATATCCCAGGACACTTCACAGGTACACGATCAAAAAAATGGGCGTCGAGTCACAGGAGACATTAGAAAGGGTGGGATCAATGGTGGGGCAAAAGGATGGAGGGGATGTACGAGGCCAGAGACAGAGGATCGGAGAGCCACTGCAGGACTGGAGAGTTTACAGAGACAGGAAGGGGGCCATGGAGGGATTTAGACATCAAGCCCTTCCAGATCAGGTACTACACAGGTTTGGTGCAAAATAAAGATACTTGGACTCTCACATCCATGTACTTTAGCCCACAACTCAGAAGATTGATCACTGCCACACCATTGTGATGTTTCAATTTCCCAAGTCAGTATCATTCTGGTTTGAGCAAGACTGTATTTGTGCTGAATTATAAGCTATTCGTGCTGTAGCTTCACATGTACCCCAGGGTAAATAATTTTAAAATACCATCCAATCATCCTGCAAACCTGATTTCAAATGCCATAAGGTATAATGGAGGACTTTGCAATCATAGTCAGGATATGCTGGCATCAAAATTAAATTGATTTGATGTCTAACTACAGTCCAAAAATTGTATTATAAATAGACAAAAACAATGTTGAAAAGTTTACTCTACAGCAGACCTTCCACACCCAGGAATGTGGCAGATATTGAGCAGAATGTTCAGAATAGGCTATTCTAGGATGAGCCAACCTCACAGAAGGGACACTTCAAAATACCAAAAAGTAGGCACCATAATCCCACAAAAGGTGTTACCTCTGTACTCAAACAATTACTAAATTTTGAATGACTAAATACAAAATAAAGAAACCATTAACTCTTACTTTAGTTTGTTGACTTTGTATATTTTGAACCATGCATTATTCCTTTTGCTAAAATGATTTCAGTCTAAAAATTCTCAACGAGGAATTTCATAAAGTGGATAAAGCAGCAGCGTCTGCAGCACTATAGTAATCTTAAATCCGCTTTCGGAATAAGCAGTTCCTCTTTTTTTCAGTAAATCAACATTTAACAATGTGCTGCCCGAAAAGTAAATTTTAAAAAACCTTTTAACTGTAATCCGAATGGTTTACATGAAAGCATTGGATCCCTAATGACACCGGTCTATTTTACTTCTGGCTTCTAAATATGCATAAAACCAAAGCAAGCTGCAATTCAAAATAACAAAAATCATGGACCCGAAAGGAGAAGTGGCCCTACAGCCGAATAGTTGGAAAATCGATCCCTCCTGGTCGATTTGCTAAAGAAATCACGAAATACGCTGTTATCAACAGACTGTTTTCTTTCTGTATTAATAGCATTAATTCCCGATTAGGACCATTATTATGCACCGAGGCGGTGAGCATCGGCGACGTGAATATTTGACTCCGAAAACAGAATTACACGACAGAAGTCCAAGTGTTTGTGTGTGACAAGTACAGCTGTCAATAAGGACTGGGGCACAAACCTTCGCATTTATTGGGGAGTTTCACCCATTCGGAATCATCGTCGCCCCAGACTGGCCCAGAGAGTAAGAGGAGGACCGAGATCAGCCTGCTCACGGTCAGCATGGTGCTGTGATCTTTAATGTGAAAAAAATTAAATAACAATCAAAAAATGTTTTCTTAAAAATTTTTTTAAAAATGTTTTATTTTTTACCAAAGCGCAGACTCGCTCATTGAGAAATTGACACTCACCCGACCCCAGCGTCACATTGTATCCACTTCCTCGCCCACCCACCAATCCCTGCGTCCGCCGTGTCCGTCCCCACCAATGGCGGCGCTCGCTTACGGAGCACGCGCAGAGCCCACTATTATGTTGCAAAAATGTTGGGCACCGTGTTTGGAGAAGGTTGGAAGTGGGGCACAGCTGGATTAAAACATCTGTTGACATACTATACTCATGATCCGAGTCCTGGTTATAAAGACACGCCTTCTTTGCAGTGTGTGCTACATTACGCGTTTGTTTCCCCCAGCGTATGATTTAGAGATTATTGTATTTCAGAGGAGGGAATGCTGACGCCCAGGACTAGTAGTTTTTAAAACTTTCACTAGGAGTTGCTGCTTTATGGTAAGCAAATAAGTCAGATTTAATTTTTATTACATGGTACATAGGGTTTTCTGGGAGTTTTGTGAAACATATGCTGCGATTCCTTCTGTTTGGCTTTGATTATAATAAAGACCCAAATTTTCTGATACATCATTAATCCAAAATTGAGTATGTGCAGTCACCAAGGGGAAAAATTGCTGCATTTATTGGATTATCTGGTCATTAGCGCAGCGCTGTTTGTAGGCCTTGCTGTGTGCAAAATTGAGTGCCACGTTTCCTACATTACAACGGTGACTACACTTCAAACGTACTTCATTGTCTGTAAAGCGCTTTGGGACATCCTAAACAAACCCAGGAGCAATTTCTTCACACAAAGGATTGTGAGATATGATCCTCATATATACATTATTCATCTCTGGTCTGCTGTCCTCCATTGTAATATATTCCTCCCCAGCCCCAGCAGAATAGGAACCATTGTGTTGTATGTGCTTGATAAATTCAGTTATACACCATCAAATCCACTCCCAATCAGACATTTATCGACTTGCTTTTTAAAAGAATTTATGAACTCAGTCTCATAGTATTCATTATTCTGTTGGGATAAACTTTCTTCCGACCTTCAAACTTAAACCTGTGCCCTCTAGCTCTGTGCTTATAGTGTAGTCAAGTGCTGATTTATTACACAAATGTTATTTATTCCTATCTCCACTCTTTTTCCCTTGTCCAGTCTCTTCTGACCTACATCCACGATGCTTCCGACGCCCTCCGCCACTTTAACAGTTTCCACTTTCCTGGCCCTAACCATCTCCTTTTCACTATGGATGTCCAGTCCCTCTACACCTCCATCCTCCACCAGGACAGCCTGCAGGCCCTCCGCTTTTTCCTCGGATGGAGGCCCAACCAGTCCCCATCTTTCACCACCCTCCTCCGCCTAGCTGAACTTGATCTTACATTGAACAAATTCTCCTTTGACTACACTCATTTCCTCCAAATCAAAGGTGTCACTATGGTAATCCATATGGATCCTAGCTATGCCTGCCTGTTTGTGGGATATGTGGAACATTCTTTGTTCCTGTCCTACTCAGGTCTCCTCCCTCACTTTTTTGTCTGGTACATTGATGACTGTATCGGTGCCGTTTCCTGCTCTCACCTCGAACTGGAAAATTTCATCAACTTTGCTTCCAATTTCCACGCCTCCTTCACCTGGTCCATCTCCGACTCTTCCTTTCCCTTCCTCGACTTCTCTGCCTCCATTTCTGGGGATAGGCTGTCAACCAATATCTACTGTAAGCCCACCGACTCCCACAGCTACCTTGATTACACTTCCTCCCACCCTGCTTCCTGTAAGGATTCTGTTCCATTCTCTCAGTTTCTCCATTTCCATCACTTTTGATCTGACGATGCCACCTTCCACACCAGTACTTCCGGTATGTCTTCCTTTTTCCTCAACCGAGGATTCCCCTCCACTGTGGATGACAGGGCACTCGATCGTGTCCGTCCTCTTTCCCCCACTTCTGCCCTCACCCCTTCCCCTCTCTCCCAGAACCCCGATAGGGTCCCCCTTGTCCTCACCTTCCACCTCACCAGCCTCCATATTCAACCATTTTTAAGCAAGTACAGAGTCAGGGGGAGGGGAGGAAAGAACAAAAGGGAAGGTCTGTGATAGGGTAGAGGGCATCCTCCGCCATTTCTGCCACCTCCAGCACGATGCCACCACCAAACACTTCGTCCCCTCCCTTCCCTGATTAGCATTCCGAAGGGACCATTCCCTCCGTGACACCCTGGTCCACTCTTTCATCACCCCCAACACCCACTCTCCTTCCCACAGCACCTGCAAGCACAGGAGATGCAACATCTGCCCTTTCACCACCTTCTTTCCCACTGTCCAGGGCCCCGAACACACCTTCCAGGTGAAACAGTGATATACTTGTACTTCTTTCAATTTAGTATACTGCAATTGCTGCTCACGATGCAGTCTCCTCTACATTGGAGAGACCAAACGCAGACTGGGTGATCGCTTTGCTGAAGACCCCCGTTCAGTCCGCAAGCGTGACCCTGAGCTTCCGGTTGCTTGCCATTTTAATTCTCTGTCCCATTCCCACTCTAACCTCTCTGTCCTCGGCCTCCTACACTGTTCTAATGAAGCTCAACGCAAGCTCGATGAACAGCACCTCATTTTTCGATTAGCAACTTTACAACCTTCCAGACTCAACATTGTTTGCAATAACATCAGATCATTACCGCTTCTCCCATTTTTTGAACAGCAGGTGCTGGTAATGGTCCTGCTGTTGCCATTTACAACTCCTCTAGACCCATCTTTTGTTTCTTTACTTGTCCCATTACCAACCCCTTTTGACTTGCACCTTCATCCTTTTTGTCATTTAATCACTCCTGCCCTCTACCCTATCACAGACCTTCCCTTTTGTTCTTTCCTCCCCTCCCCCTGACTCTGTACTTGCTTAAAAACGATTAAATCTCCAACTTCTTCCAGTTCTGAAGAAAGGTTATCAACCTGAAACATAAACTCTGTTTCTCTCTCTACAGTTGCTGCCTGACCTGCTGAGTATTTCCAGTATTTTCTGCTTTTATTTCAGATTTCCACATCCGCGGTATTTTGCTTTTGCCTATTTATATCTACACCCTCTAGCCTCTTAACATCTAAAGATTTGCATCATGTCTCCCTGCAGTCTTCTTTTCTCCAATGGTATTGAGTTCAGTCCTGTGAATCTCTCCTTATAATTTAATGCTCCAAGTCCCAGAATTATTCTTGTCACTCTTCTTCAGTGCATCAGTGAATGTCCTTTTGAGGGTAGGGTACCCAACATTGCATTGAATATTCCAAATATGGCCTCAATCATGATGCAAAAAGGGTTAGAATAACTTCTTTTGACTGTTTCCAGAACTTCCAAGGTTTCTCAAATTATTAGAGCTATTCCATCCACTTATGCAACAGCGCAGACACTGATAAGGAAGCTCACACTGCTTCTGTTGACCAGGTGATTCTGACGGAGGCTTAGAGGTTTGATTCCTGCATTGACAAAAGCCATTTCTGAATGATCAGGAATACCCTAACAATTTATAGTACATAGGACACTTAAAGACAGGCACTTAGAAAGTATCGGTTCATTTGGTAAAGGCAGTACAGAGCACAAAGTCCCAGGTTTGATTCCTGGCCTGTGTTGAGTTCGTTGATATCAACTGGGATTGCAGGAGGAGCAGTTCAAATGGCCTCAGTATCCTTGGGCGGGGGAAGGAAAATCAGCAGGGTTCCCACTTCTGATTGTCACCAGTGACCTTTGCTGGAAAATGCATGTGCAAAGCTTGGGTGAGGAGAGCCCCAGGCTTGATTGTGCTGACACCCATGTTCAAAAGCTTGCCAGCACATACTGTTTATGAAGTCATTTGGGGAAAGTGTTGGAGGGTGTCCTGCACCCATAGAATCATACTCTAACAGGAATCAGCAACTTCAGGAGAGGCGGAGAGAAAAAGGTTTCTAAATATGTCTAATGCCAGAAATGATAGTAATTTCCATGACATTTTGTTAATCAGCTGTTCACTGAAGGTGTCTTATAAATGCTGGTATTTGATCTCAGTGTTAGTTGGCAGTAATAGGAAGATATTCCTTTAAATGTTTTACTCCAGGTTTCAAAATGGTTCTGGCAATGTACTGAGACTTCAGGCCAATAAGGTTGAACTATTAGAAAAGCTATTGTAAAGGAAAACAATATTCAGATAGGTTTACTGACCCGAATAACCTGGACATTAAAAGATGTAAGGCAAAATGTCAAAGTGAAAATAAAACCGCCCTGTCCACTTGCATTTCACCCAATGTATCCTGTAGTGCAGTGCCTTCTGCCCCAGTTCCAAGTGTTAGCAGAAACCTTGTTGCCAGGCAGCGCTGATCTGTAACTAACTGAACTAACTAACTGGAAGCTGGGATTGTTCTCCTTCGAGCAGAGAAGGTTAAGGGGAGATTTAATAGAGATGTTCAAAATTATGAAGGGTTTTGATAGAGTAGGTAGGGAGAAACTGGTTCTATTAGCAGGAGGGTCGGTAACCAGAGGACACAGATTTAAGATGATTGGCAAAAGAACCAGGGGGGAGATGCGGAGAATTTTTTTTACGCAGCGTGTTGTTATGATCTGGAATGCACTCCCTGAAAGGGTGGTGGAAGCAGATTCAATAGTAACTTACAAAAGGAAATTAGATATATATACTTGAAAAGGAAAAATTTGCAGGGGTATGGGGGAAAAGCAGGGGAGTGGGACTAATTGGATAGCTCTTTCAAAGAGCCAGCACAGGTACGATGGGCAGAATGGCCTCTTACTGTGCTGTATGATTCTAGGATACGTGCAAGTGTAATTGGGCTTTCCTGCTTTCTTGATTGCTCACCTCCACCCCCCGCCCCACCCCAGACCCTGCTTTCTATTTTCCTCCTGAACAGGCCGACTGACACCTTGATGGTGGGTCAGAGAGGAAGAGAGGTGGAGAAGGAAATAGCGGCTGTGGCTTCATGTCCTATTGTTCATTTGTGCAGCATGTGGAAACACCAAACCTCAACGCTACTTGGAAAACATTTTAAATGAAATAGCGTGTACATTCATCGCCTACGACAAGACACAGGAAATATTACATCTAAAGGGAGAAAAAGAGCGAGGGAGGAGGAAACTGCTCAACTGAAGAGACGCCTATTATCAGACCACAGAAGAAAACTGCTGCATGCAGGTCTGATACGGAATGGAATTAAAAATGCCTAGTGTTTAAGATTCTAAAATTTCTCAGCAATCACAAAATGGCTAGTCAATACTCGTTGAAAGGACAAGTACTCCCAGAGATGATGTACTTGATCTGGCTGATTGTTTTAAGCAATGTGACACTCGGCATGCAGTCAAATGGTGAGTTTTGATATTTTTCTACTTCTTATTTTAAGCTAGCAGCAAGGAAACATTTTGAAGCGCATATTTACCACTACTCCATTTAGATACCATTTTTCTGATTACACTGTCTGAAATATTTAATTTTAAAAGTTATTTTTGGGTTTCGTAACAGTTGCCTTTAATTTTATTTATATATAAATGTGCTAAGATGTTCATATCTGTTGCTTGATTTTCATTTGAAATGAGGTATCTACATTAACAATGTGGTCAAGCATGAATGGCAATAATTAAAATCTTGTTGAAATGAATCAGGACTACAGGAAAAGATAACTATTGTCTCACATATTTACAAAATATAAAAATGGATTTCTGAATAATTTGAAAAATTTTAGAGGATCTTTTAAAATCAAAATTAATCTCGGCCTCAAGTAGTCACATTTTTATTACAAACACTGAACAAGGAAAAATAATCTTATTTATAGAAGCATAGACCAAGCAGAGTTTAGCCCACTTATAAGAATACTTGACATATCTACTAAGCGAATGGAGAAGTCCTGAACTGTGTTCTATTGAGTGAATCATTTGAGCTGTTCAGTCCTACATAGTCAATTATACATTTTACTTGGTTTACAGCCCAAACTATAGCCTCATGCATGGCCTTGTTATTTTTTTATTTGTCTTTGGAAATGGATATCACTGGTAAAGCAGTATATACTGCCCATCCCTAGTTGCCCTGAGGGCATTAAGAGTCAACTATGCAGAGTCAGACGTGGGCCAAACTGGGTATGGGTGGCAGGTTCCCCTCGTGTTAGTGAACCAATTGAGTTTTGGCAACAATCCAACAACTTTCATGCATATTTTCTGGTGCACCGTAATATGGCAATCTCCAGAAAATTTATGAATTCATTTTCACAACTTGCCGTGATAGGAATTGGACTCATTGGATTATCAGCCCAGTTCCATTATCACTGGGCTATTGTATCCTACTGCTTCAACCAAGCAGAGTTTAGACCACTTATCTACTGAGAGAATAAAAAAACTGAAAGTCCTAACCAGTTTAAAAAAAGTAAATCTTCATCACTAATTAAAATGTGTAACGAATTATGCAACAGAATATTGGAGCTGATATTTCATTGTCACTATGTATTGGGTCAGTAAGTTTTCCACTAAATTGGAATGCAGTACAGTGCAAATTATTTTAAATTGTATGTTACATACAAAGCTATGTCCAGTTTAACGACACCCACTAAGCTGTACAAACATAAAGATCTACACCCTGTGCTGAGTTGGCTCGTCTTAGCCATAGAAAGAATAGTTCACTACAACTGGCCTCAGCACCCATGAGCTAAGGAGGGGGGAGGTGGGAGGAAATTAGCCGGGGAGTTCCCACTCCTGATCACCGTCTAGTGACTCCTGCTATGCTGTAGATTTTGGTTAAGGACAGGATTAATTGACAGTGGTGCCCTCCAATGCTTGAACAGCCTACCAATAAAAATGAAGTACTGATGGATGGCAGATGTACGTGGAGCCATGTGCTACCTTCAGGAAAAGAGGGGAGGAAATTTGAAGGATTATTTGTTTCAAAGACAAGCACTGAAAAACTCATAAAACTATCCTAAATCGTGCTCGAGGCTATCCTTGTTCCCGATGGGAAAGTCTTGCAGGATTATATTTACATTCTTAGAAGTAATTCTCATTAAAGAGCTTCACAATCTATAACTTAAAAATTGTTTTGGTTCATTGTGAAAGTAAATTACACAAAGATAAGACACAGAGCTAATCATGGTGGGGCTTAAGAGTAGGTGATTAATATAGGACTCCTCTGCTCAAGTTTCTGGGGTACCAAGTGTCAAACACCACTTTATCAATGTAGTGCTCAGAACTGATAAGGTTGCACTTAATGGAGTATTCAAGTTTTATAGATAAAATGTCAGGAGCCAAGAAGTAGGCTTCTCCTCCTCATTCTGCAGCCAAATATCAGTCCCTGTTGTGTTATTTCTAAAGATGAGCAACAACAAAAAATACCAAACTTTAAATAAAATTACAAATGGCCAGTCACTGATCAGCCTGGCCGGTCTAAACAGAACCAGTCTCAACGGTAGGCCAGTCTCTCTGGCTGCAATGATAGAGAACAGGAGCATTCCAAGGTCAATCTCCTTTTGTTATTCCAGTGCGTCTACTTCACTGTTTCGTCTGATAAAATGGAACCTACGATTGTAATTTTTAAATTTGGACAGAGGTTAACCTGTTTGTAGTTGGAAGTGACACGTATGTCCACCTTAGAGGAATAGAATGTGTCTAGTAGTATTGCAACCTCAGAGTTTCCTCCACTTTTAAAACATGCGTTTGAAACCGATCACCCTCTCCACTCCCCACTCTCCTCCCAGGTTAGTAATGTACTTGTATTGATAGTACATCAGCTGGCTCAGATTGTTAAATTCAGTCTGAGCTGCAGCTAAAAGAAGATTTGGGGACAATGCAGGAAAAGTTAACACCTCTAATTTAATGAACTAGCATGTAGGGCTGCTTGCTGTACAACTCTTTTCATTACACTTTACCATTTATGGAATGCAATCTAATATTCTAATACAATTTTCTGCTAATTAACATTCTTTTTTTGGCCAAAGAACGATTTTTACACAAAACGTTATACCGATATCAGCGGTTAACTTTGTTTTTACTAAAGCTGTCCGAAGAGTTTTGCTATTGTACATCTGTACTTTCTATCACATTACTTCAGAGACTGATGAGAGTTTCGGAGCATTTCTAATATTGAATAGTAACCCACTGGAATGCAATAAATAACTATTCCCCCCCAATGTATTAGTGTTGTGGTAGCAGACTATACACACATGAAGGTTCCTGGTTCAGTAGAAAGGCTCTGTTGACTTAGCTGATTTTTAGCAGTGCTGGTGTAACAATTGGCTTCAGTGCCCTTCAGCTAAAGAGGGAAAAAATAGAAAGTGTTTCCACTTCTACTCATTATTCAATCGCCTCTGCTGGATATCAGATGAGGGCAGGATTAGCCTTAGCAGTGATACCCCCCATAGTTGAATAGCCTACAGACACTCGCTGATTAGGCTCAGACGTTAAGAAATGCCACATCGTAATGTACCGGAGGATTGTGGAACTAAATCCCGGCAAGAGTCAGCACTTTCAGAAGAGGGAAGAAAAGAGGTAAAAATTGGCAAAAGAAATGTATGAGCAATTATTCATTCTTCGACTGACATTGCACCAGAATTGTGCACTTAAAATATTATTAAGAGATTAACTGTGTAATTTTCCAGTAATCGATTGTTAATCGTTTCTTGGTAAAGTTGGAGTTGAATATGTTGCAATCGCTTATTATTCAGCATTGACAACATCAAATATTAACCACAAGTAGCTGACTGACCCTCAGTGCTCAAGATTAAAAACTACTGCTAGCGGAAAGACTGAGCCCAAATTGAACAAAACCACAGGGTGAGGGTCACAGGTCCAGAAATTGGTTGATGCTGCGCCGTTTTACAGGCATTAAATGGGCACCAAAGCATCCAATAAGGCACGCAGCATGCACATGCACATTCCCCTGCTGAAGTGCGCCACCCATTACATTAGTAAAGGCAGAAAGAGGCGTTCAGGGCTTGCGCTGGATACAGGCCTTAGGCCCTTTGCCTGTGCAAAATAGGGGGCAAAATACCTGTTTGAGTTCCCCTACCCAAATTGGGCTACCATGAATGCAGCCGGAGCCAGGCCGGCTGCGTTCAGGATAATCATGTCTACCTGCGGCCTGACCGATGGTCCTTGAAGGGACCGCTGAAAGCTGCCACCAAACAGGTACGTTTTTAAAAAAATACTTACCTGAATGTGGAGCTGGGAGGAACAGGAGTTCTCCTCCCCGCTCTACAGCCGTCCCGAAGACCGTTGTCAGCCCCCGCTCATCCCCCTCCTGATTGCCCCCACCTCCCTCCCAATCGCCTCCCCCCCCAATATTTTACAACATTGTATGGTGAACAGAGCCTAAGCACTTAAAGTACTGGTCCAACAGAGTTTTCCTATTTAAAACTCGAGTTTAAAATTACGGGGCTAGAAATTGGACTGTGTAGTGCCCGTTGTTTCGGCTCTACGCGACCTCCCAAAGTGTCAAGATGGCATCTTGGCTGCGCACGCACGTTTCCAGCGTGACGTGCGCCGGATGCCATCTTGGTATAGGTATTAGTGCATGCACAAAAACCGAATGCCGACTGCGTGTAAAGTAGGGAGAAAATGGATACAATCAGTGTGCAACGCTGATTTAAAGCAATAGACACCATTTTGGGACTTAACGCTCCACTCAACACACAGTCTTAACCACGACCATCTGAACATGTCTAAGAATGCCTGGAGGGCCACCCACCAGCGCTATTTAAGGGGATCATGCAGGAGTTACAGGTTAGTGGCTGGATTATTGCTTCTGGCTGTTGATGCATTTGAAACTGTTTTTGGAGGTCTCCTATATTTGAATACTAGGACTAGGGGACATAGCCTAACATTTAGAGCCAGGACGTGAAGGGATGAAGATAGAATCATAGAAGTTTACAACATGGAAACAGGCCCTTCGGCCCAACATGTCCATGTCGCCCAGTTTATACCACTATGCTAGTCCCAGTTGCCTGCACTTGGCCCATATCCCTCTATACCCATCTTACCCATGTAACTGTCCAAATGCTTTTTAAAAGACAAAATTGTACCCGCCTCCACTACTGCCTCTGGCAGCTCGTTCCAGACACTCACCACCCTTTGAGTGAAAAAATTGCCCCTCTGGACCCTTTTGTATCTCTCCCCTTACAACCGAGGGCCGGAACACATCAAACAGTCTCGGGCCCTCGCTCCTCCGCCCGCACCCCGGGGCCCCGGTGATTCTCCTCACTCGCTCCGGCTGCCGGACTCTCCACAAGTTAGGAAACGCTTCTACACGCAAAGGGTGGTAGGAGTTTGGAACGCTTTTCTGCAAACGGTAGTTGATGCTAGCTCAATTGATCATTTTAAAACTGAGATTGATAGATTTCTGTGATCCAAGAGTATTAAGGGATATGGGGCTAAGGCGGGTATCTGGAGTTAGGTCGCAGATCAACCATGATCTCATTGAATGGTGGAACAGGCTCCAGGGGCTAATTGCCACGGCCACTTGCTGCCTCCTGTTATGCACCACCTTCTCCTGCAAGAAAGCGGGACGTGTGTCATGGTGATGTGCCTGTCATGGTTGAAAAGCTGCCAGTGTGTGTGGCCTGTGAGTTGTGGGTGGGCGGCTTGCAACAGTGATAATATGTAAGGGTGAGAGAAAGTATCTGATTGGAAGAGTTGAGTACTGATGGAAAGAGTTTGTTGGTATGTGGGTGATTGGGATGTTGTGCATGGATCAGTGGATGCGGCTAGTGGTGCAGTTGGTAGGAGATGCCACTTGACAGTTGACCTCACTCAACTTGACCATTTGTGTCAAAGCATTGAACTTCTTCCTGTACTGCATCCATGTTCGTGGTGCTGTGCGCCTGGCATAGACTTTGTCCCCCTCTGCCTCCTATTCCCTTGTGGGTGTATGACTGGAGGGCCTCTTGCAACCCCACCCCCTTCCCCCCCACCACAGATATAGGATGCCCCTCCTTCTGTCCATCTCTTGCACCAAGGCCTCTAGTGCATCAGCAGAGAACCCTGGTGCATGCACTCTCACAGGCCTGGTACAAACTCAGATCGACAGATTGGTGAGGTCTGGCGTGCAGATTGGAGGATGTGGGATTTAGTGATGCGCAACCTTTATTCAATGTTTTAAAATAAATAAACAGTTTGTAAACATAGGAACGGGACCTGCATCTGTGTTTTACATGTGCGATGTCTGATCTCCGTTCAGACCCCGTACAGACAGCAGACTGTTATTTTTAGCAAATAACAGGTACCGGCTATTTTTAAGAGATTTTAAGAGACATCCTCCCTTTAAGAGATTGGGGTTCCCCCCTGCTGGTGGAAAGTGCACATTTACTTGAATCATTGTGTAAGGCCTACTTTTTAACGCTGCTTGAAGGTAAGTCCACAGGCCTGACGAATGTCTTGTCCTGCCTGCGCAGGGGCCATCGGGCGCAGGCTACCCCAATAATAGGCCTTATCCAATTTTTCCCCCATAGTGTTGTATCCCTGAGTGTGTTTAAAATGCTGGTGAGTCTAGCACTTGCTGACAAATACAATAACTAGCCAGTGCGCTCAGCTCACTGACACATTAAACAAACAAAAAGATACTTTGTTGTAATTTTAAATGGGAAAAGCTTAACTCTGAGGCCGTGTTCACTATACTAGGAATTAACATTTGTAAATGCTGACACTTAAAACACACGTTGATCAGAGCACCAGCCGGATCAAAAGCTGAATTCCGGGGAAAAAAAGGCAAAACGTGGCAGGGGAGATATTCCACAGTAGACGAAGAATTCTGTTCATCTCCTTTACACTTGGGAGCAGTCTTGTTCTGCTTCACTGTATCCTCTGTAATATTTGTATTTTTTTCCAGTGTACTGATTCAATACAATACTTCAAGTACAGTGCAACTGATGTGAAGCTAAAGCACTGTGAAACCAACTTTTCCAGTTAGAAAAACACTAATTCCAAGCAAATCTGATGGAATAATGTTGCAGTTATATAGTTCATTGTGCAACACGAAAACCATCGACGTTGAAAGCATGCATTGTAATTTTAATATAATTGTCAAAAGAACTGGGGGAGATTAGGAGAAATATTTTTACGCAGTGGAATGCACTACCTGAAAGGGTGGTTGAAGCAGATTCAATAGTAACTTTCAAAAGGGAATTGGATATATACTTGAAAAGGAAAAATTTGCAGGGCTATGGGGAAAGAGCTGGGGAGTGGGACTAATTGGATTGCTGTTTCAAAGAGCCGGCACAGACACGATGGGCTGAATGGCCTCCTTCTGCACTGTAAGATTCTATGATTCCACGTGGAGAGGGACCATTGTTGTGCACATGTGCATTTTTTTCACTCATATCTTTCATGGAATAAAACAGAAAGTGCTGGAAATACACATTAGGTCCATCAGCATCGGTCAAGGGAAAAGACAGGTTATCGTTTCGGGTGTATACCCTTCTTCAGAACAGAAACTGGAAGATAAACAAGTCCTTTATAGTTTGGAAAAGAGAAAAAAAAAGGAGGGAGAAATAAAAAAGGACTACAGATACTTCAGTCATGGAGAGGAAGTTAATGGGTTGAATGACCTGAAAACTACTTGATAGAGAAGCAGGAACCTGTTAGATGATATATAAGATCTACTCAGTGAGGCAATGCAAAGACATTAGAAGTACAAAAGAATGTGCAAAATAGTAAGATGGCAAAAGGCATTAGGCCTGAAATGAAAACAGGAAATGCTAGAAACACACAGTTGGTCTCCAAGTCCTGAGAAAAGAAAAGCACAGGGCAACACCTGGAGTACAGAACCCACGGCTAGAGCTGGGCCTGGAAATATCAATGTTACTCAAATAATAAGTGTTTTGTAACAGACTCAGTTTATTAAAAGAAATAGTAACAATCGAAATGATCTGGAATTGCAGAGCTATGTGTTAAAGTTTCAATGCCCTGTATTAAGGTTTGGTAGGATGTGGCTTTGTGCCCGCTGTTCCATGTATGGTGAGTTTCCTATCTCAGCTGTGTCATCGTGGGGAAGGGCTGAGTGAAGACAGACCCTTTGTCACACAGAGGGAAGAAAAATGGAAGGGAGAGTTACCTTGTATTAATCCCCTTGGCAAAGGACTGGGAGCAGCTTTTATGCCAGCCATCATGGCCAGGATGGGTCCTAGCATCAACAGAAGGGATAGAGAAAAAATAATAAAACACTTCCAAGAAATTAATAAATAACTATTTGCAACTATGGCAACAATCGCCAAACAGGAGGGTTCCCTCCCAGTCGGGGAACACTTCAGCAGTCATGGACATTCATCCACCGACCTTCGGGTAAGCGTACTCCAAGGCGGCCTTCGAGACACACGACAACGCAAAATCGTCGAGCAGAAATTGATAGCCAAGTTCCGCACCCATGAGGACGGCCTCAACCGGGATCTTGGGTTCATGTCACGCTACACGTTACCCCACCAGCGAACAAATGTTATCTGTTTTTAATATAACGGGTCAGTTGCTGTCTTTTCTATGTTTCTACCTCTCTATCTCTGTTTTTTTTTGTTTGTTGTTTTTTTTTGGTGATTTGTATATTCTGTGAGACCTGGCAGGTAACACCTGTCTGTCTGCACACTGATTGCCTTGGCAACGGGCAGTTGAAAAAACTGTCTGTAATCACCAAGCATTGTTCTGTGAATTATAAATGCGATTTCATCTCGAGGATTTCATTTTCACATCGTTCACCTGACGAAGGAGGTAGCCTCCGAAAGCTTGTGAATTTAAAATAAAATTGCTGGACTATAACTTGGTGTTGTAAAATTGTTTACAATTGTCAACCCCAGTCCATCACCGGCATCTCCACATCATGGATAAACCTGGTAAGCTATGAGCTGTTAATGCTGTAAAATTATGGAAATCACTAGGTGATCATTAGGATTTGCAGGCCGGAGTTCCATTGTTCCATGTGGTGTAATGTGATAGACGTGTAGATATGTGACTGAACACTGGATAATTCATACTCCATCAAATATAAAGTTAGGTTTTTAAACCTGAGAGTGTTTACTGTGTTCAGTCTAGAAGTGAAACAGAGAGATGCTGGAATTTTTTGAAGACACAGTTACTGTTGCGCTGGATTATTAGTTCCTAAATGAAACCAGCTGCTCCTTTTAAGCCTGCCTTTCAGGCATGGTGCTTCCATTGAGAGCTTCTTGATGTGGCGATGTGGCAGCTTGCTTTCCATTACAGCAGAAAACATCAAGATAAGGGGAAAATCTGAATTGCTTTCACTGTACTGTCCACATATGATTTAAAAGACAAAATTACTCTTAAAGGTCAATTTAAATGTCAAACTAATTTATAACACAGCTGTAAATCTCTGACAAAGTCAGCTCCAAGTGTTTACTTTAAGTTGATATTATTGGTCTTCACATTTTTATTAAAATAAGACACTTAAGTACAACAAAGTGTTATCTTCCTGTATTTATTTATCTATTTGTTTATCTTGCTGTCTATCCAATTAACTATTTTGCACTTCTGTCCTTTTTAAAAATTTAGTTTGTTTCCCCTCACACCAGAATCCATTCATCCACCAAGAAGGCAAACAATCAACCTACTCTCGGGCCTTTACTTAAATAAATCTTAAAGGGGGTACTAGGTTTTGCAGTGGGTTAGGTATTGGCTTTTCACCAATGGGACCATGGTTCAAATCCAGCCTAGATTAATGAGATCAAAATCTTGACTGGGTGTAAGGGTCCTACATGAAATCAGTTTCAGGAATTTCATTCCAGTTCCTAGTTGGCCTAGAGCCACAGCACAAAACAGCCTCTAATTTGGTACCAATTAGTACTACATTGACAACTAGAGAGGATACAGGATGAATTCAGAAATGTCACACTGTTGCAATAAGGGTACTCTTCTGAGACTGGAACTGAGGCACATTGTTTGGACAGAATAGAGGGAACTTTACGCTGTATTTAACCATGTTACACCTGACCTTGGAGTGCTTGATGCTGACACTTGAGCCCCGATTTTAACTCGAGTGTGAGTGGACGGTGCGGGGGCTAGGGCGAACGGGAAGTGCCCATGAAGTGACCGTGAGGCTGGAGCCATTTTAACTCCCGGGCCTCATTACCATGCTCCAGGGTGAGCTTCCACCCAAACCCGATGGGAATGACCCGACAGCGGGAGCAGGAAGCCGGGGACCCAAGGCAACAGTCCCCAGCACTGTGGTAAGTAGAGGCGGAGGGAAGCCCAGGGCAGAGGAGGCCCAAGATTTCCGTGGGGTCCCGGGAGCACTCCTGATCCTTCAGGCCTACAAGGAAACCTTAAAAACATTAAAAATTGACACTTACCTCAGCTTCTTCAGGCCACAATGCTGCCTGCTGCCAGTTTTCACTGGCAGACCCAACACCGTGCTCGGCTTGGGATTAAAATCACATGGGGGTCTGAAGGACGTCAACAGACCCTAACATTTAAATATTAATGAGACCCCCATCTGCTTCTGGCGGGCATCTTCCCCGCAACCAGAAACAATGCGGTTAAAATGGCGGTGGGTGGGAACTTGTTGGGAACACAGCAGGAAGCGCTCAACCACCATTGTCCCTGCCGGATGGGCAGGGTTAGAATTGGGTCTTTGGTGTCGGTGTTGAAAGTGTGCCATTCCTCAACACTCCAACATGCCTTCACACTTCCCGGGGGAGAGTTTGGTTTCCAATTAATGCATCATCTTCATGGCTCATGTAACTTCTGTTTTCTTTCATTTATATGGGAAGCCTGTGAATAAGTTCCTCCTGGCAATAATATTTGAGGCTCACTGTTGGATAATTCCTTCCTTATCCTTTTAACAGATTCGTAAAGCTTGAGACAGTAATATGTCTGAGAATTAACTTCATATATTGTGCTTCAAAACATTCATCATTAAACATTTCATACAGAATAGTACACAGTTAGCTCCATGTCTGAAACCATCTGTGCAGGGAACTTCTAGGGGGAAATCACAAGAATGGCTTATCCAAGCCTATTCGCCCTACCTGGTCTTGAAGGTAGGCAAAAGTTCCTACTGAGTTAAACACTATCTCCTTTTGTACCATTCTCTTTTATGGTCTAATTCCTGCTGGATGCAACACCATCAGGTGTTTTATGACACATAGCTCTTTGAAAAGATTACTACATAGTGTTTTTCCCTAGCCATAGCTTTATACAAACCTTTGATGTCATGTTCTATAGCAACAGGAACCTATTGCCTTTTATATTGCAGTAATCTCCCCTCTTACACTTCCCCCCCGCTGTGATCAAAAGCCTGTGATTTAAAAGTCTACGTGTTTTAATCCAACAACCTTTTTAGCTCAATATTATCCAACTAGCTTATTTATTTAATAATCTATAGGTACCTATCCTTACAGTACAATGTCTTCAGCCCTGAAACTCCAATGTTATCAGTGTCATTGAGGGGAAAAGCTAGGATTTGTGAGAACATAGTTTAAACTAAATCCGTCTACATTACTGTTCTGTCTTTGTTCTGTATTAGAATAATGTAAAAACATATCTATAGTCTCACAATCACATTCTTTCTTATCAATAAAATATTAATATTAATATTCGCTCTGTTTAATGAAACATCAGAACGAGGGGAAATTAACTGATTTAAAATAAACAAATTAACACCTGCTTTAAAATAGCAGACAGAAGAATGTCATACAAACATGTTAAGCATTTGTCCACTAATATTGCAAACAATAATGTGATGGTCACATTTAACTTTTTTTCGTATTCTATACCTTTATTTTTCACCTCTTCCCCTCAGTGTGGTCTCCCCACAGCATACCAATCCCACTCTATCACAGGCTTCCAGGAGGTATGCAATAGTGATTTTGGATAACTGCCCCTTTTTGATTTTAACACCTGTTCCCTCCATCTGAGGATCCAGTATGATGGCTTGCTATTGACAGGATGATGCAGATTATACCAACAACTTGCATTTACATAGCACCTTTAACGTAGTAAAATGTCCCAAGGCGCTTCGCAGGAGAGCTTTCAGACAAAATTTAACACTGAGCTACATAAGGAGATATTAGGACAGGTGACCCAAAAGATTGGTCAAAGAGGTAGGTTTCAAAGAGCATCTTAAAGGAGGAGAGAGAGATGGAGAGGTTTAGGAAGGGAATTCCAGAACTTAGGGCCTAGATGGCTGAAGGCACCGCCGCCAATGGAGGAGCAAAGAAAATTGGGGATGAACATGAAGCCAGAATTGGAGGAACACAGAGTTCTCGAAGGGTTATAGGGCTGGAGGCAGTTACAGAGATATCACTGGGAATACAATCAATCCATAGTACAGTGTTTTCTGGCCGTATCATCACATTGCTAGGCACACAACTACTCTGATCACAATACAGTCTGAAGCAATTTAACATAAATTAATTCCATCCCATCATTTTAATTGAAATAATATTGACTGACCTAGGGCAGACAGATTAACAAGAAGTTCACCGTTTGTGATCAAACTATCAATTTCGATATTTTTCCCTTGACATTAGTCATCTGCCCTTTGTTCACCAGAAGATCTGATATGAGATTGCAATCTTTCAGTAGAAGATTCAGCGGAAATTTTCGTGACACATTTGGTAACAACCAGGGGATATTTTTACTCACCACCTGTGTAAGAGGTTTTTTTTAACATTCCCCAGTCAGTCAGCTTCAATTTTTATGTGGTTTTATAAATAAACCTTTTGTAAGTTTAAAAGAAAATTATCTCAGTTAAAGTTACCACAAGAAGTTGACATAAAAAAATCATAATTGTTCACACCACCGATAGCACAGGAAGAATCATTCTTGGTGTTCACCATAGTAACTTTTTTATTCGTTCATGGGATATGGGGGTCGCTGGCAAGGCCAGCGTTTATTGCCCTTGAGAAGGTGGTGGTGAGCCGCCTTCTTGAACCGCTGCGGTCAGTGTGGGGAAGGTTCTCCCACAGTGCTGTTAGGTGGGGAGTTCCAGGATTTTGACCCAGCGACGATGAAGGAACGCGATGTATTTCCAAGTCGGGATGATGTGTGACTTGGAGGGGAACGTGCAGGTGGGGTTGTTCCCATGTGCCTGCTGCCCTTGTCCTTCTAGGTGGTAGAGGTTGTGGGTTTGGGAGGTGCTGTCGAAAAAGCCTTGGCGAGTTGCTGCGGTGCATCCTGTGGATGGTACACACTGCAGCCACTGTGCGCTGGTAGTGAAGGGAGTGAATGTTTAGGGTGAAGGATGGGGTGCCAATCAAGCGGGCTGCTTTGTCCTGGATGGTGTTGAGTTTCTTGAGTGTTGTTGGAGCTGCACTCATCCAGGCAAGTGGAGAGTATTCCATCACACTCCTGACTTGTGCCTTGTAGATGGTGGAAAGGCTTTGGGGAGTCAGGAGGTGAGTCACTCGCCACAGAATACCCAGCCTCTGACCTGCTCTTGTAGCCACAGTATTTATGTGGCTGGTCCAGTTCAACGTTCAAGTTCAAAAAAGACTATTGTTTCTGATTTAGCTTTTGCTTTTCTAAATATGCACATTTTGAAAACACTATGAAGCAAAATTACCGTATATGGGAATAGTAGGGATTATCTAGGGTCAACACAGATACAATCAGATTGCACGTAAGATTAGTTCCTCTTCCCTCCCCCATTTCTATTCACTGTAATCAAATCTTCTTTTCCAATTTTTCTCCTGCTCACCCTCCCAAAGATGCTGCCTTATGGCTCCATGGGCAACAGGGAATCTGCAGAACCTTGCCTACGTGGCCGTACGCGAGCCCGATCCTGCGTCCACTCAATGCACGCATTCCAGCAGGAGTCACTGTATCGTGATGAGGAAAGGCAAACCCTAGCCCAAAGTGCGATAAGTACCATTGTAGCAACCCATAGCCAGCCGTCCTGAGATCAGCTAGCTCAACACAAACTGGGGATCAAAACTGAGACCTTCATGGTTCCAACCTGGGCTATGCATTCAGCCATTACGCCATCATGGAAGCTCAGCCAGAGAATTCTTAAAGGCCACATACAGCATAATTGCAACACTTTTTTTAAAAACCTAGATGAAGGGTCAAGGCCAGTAGTGCAAGACACTACCAAAGTTGAAAAGAGCAGGAGAGAAGATAAATTAAATCAGGAAATAATGGTTAGCTGCTGCCAAACTTGAATTTTCAAGAGAATAGTTGTATTAGAAAGAGGGAATAGATAGTGGGAAAAGGATAGAGTAAAAAGGTCTGGCAAGCACCTCAAGACACTGGAAAGTTCACTATGGGACTTAGCAATGTCTATTCAAGATGATACTGATACTATTCCAGGAGATCCAAGAAGATATATCACCTCTGAGATATTTTGATGTCGATTAGTTCCACAAGATTCTGTGCACAGGAAGGTTTCATTACAGGCCTGGGGGAGTTTGACAGTATATCCTGACAAATTATGAAAGCTTGTCGTTAAAGTTTCTCAGCAAAACAAAATGCTTAATTATTCTTACACATTGACAAATCAGGGAAACTGGAGGGCTAATAATCCGATCCCAGTGGGACTACTGCTGTTTGATGCTTCACACGCCTGCAGTGCAATGAGCTAACCTCATGCTCTAATGTGAGAACTTTTCCAGGTGACTGTTAGGTTTTTCAGCACATCAGCCAGTTTGTAGTTCATACATGCATCAGGTAAGTTACCAATTGACATGGAATCAATTCATTGTTTTCCCACTGGATAGTGCAAAATTTGGAACAGTCCGTTATGGACGCAGGTGTGTTCATGTCTTAGGAACATAGGAATTGCTAGACGAAGAAAGACCAAGGTCCATCTAGTTCGCCTTCCACCATCCTGGTAGTCACATGATACAACGATAATGAAATTGTTGACTAATCATAGCAATCAATCTCTATCAATTAGTCTAGATCCGGAAATGGCGCAAGGAAAACCCCAATGGTGGAGAGCTTTGGGAACCATAGGTCCAAAGTGACCTTTTTCCTCCCAATCATGCTACACTTACCATGTGTCATGTTTCAAATTACTCAAATACAGTATCCCAAAATGTTATTGTCTGAAAGAAATTGATCATTTGAATGTACTAACTGCTTCCGCAGTCTTCCTAATGAGTCTGTTCCATAGATTGACCACTTGCTCACTGAAATATTGTTTCTGCAGATTAGTTTTGAATTTACCCCGCTTCAAGCGCAGGCTCTGTCCTCTGATTCTACTGTTCTGGATGAGATAAAATAGCTTGTCATGGTCTACGTCATCTAATCCCTTTAGAATCCTAAAAACAGCAATCATATCTCCTCTCAACCTTCTCTTTTCCAGTGAGAACATACCCAATTTACATAATCATGGGCATGCATGCATCAAGTGTTGCAATATTGCAAAATCAGGCTTAATTGTCAAGTTTTCTGACTTCAAGCCAGTGCCAGATGTGAGAACGTTCCAGAATCAGTAGATATTCTAGAGTATAATTTTTGTTCAAATTTTTCTTACATTTTGTTGAGTTTTGGATGGTCAGACCACAGTGTGTAAATGTGTGTTCTGCTTTCCTTCTAGACGTGAATTGCATTGTCTACAATGAGGAATTTATGGAGTGTACGTGGAGCCACAGTGAAGGGAAACCAAACTACACCCTGTATCACTGGTGAGTCTGCTGGTCAGTTGAAGTAGTTTGGGGAGTTTCATGAATTTTTTCTGACAGAACTTGATTCAGAAGTACACAACCAGCAGCTGTTCATGAATACCAGTTTACCTTGCTAACCAGTTTAAAAAGGAGAGCTTCTCCAAGGGCTTGGTTGGTACTGAGCTGTGTGGCACAGCAAGGTCTCAGATTACAATGTTCAGTGTTGAGTTAGCTAACCTCAGCTGGGGAGAAATGGGGGGGAGGGGTGGCAATTAGTTCCTGGTAATTACTCATCAAGTTACCATTTCTTTTAATGTGAAGATAAACAAACACCAAGATACATTACCACAAACTGGGCACACTGTCTCACATAACAAGCTGGTTACTCTGGTGAATATTGATTATTTTAATTTTTCTTATTTATGGAAAATAATATCAAATTTAACATCTGCAGCACTTGTGTGACATGTCCTCTAACAGAGGAAGGGGAAGCACAAGGTTAAAGAGTTGAGGTGGAGGCATGGAGCACTGGGCAGGAACAATCCCACGATTCCTGACAAACTTCTCAGCTGTGTCGTTCTGGGGTAAAGCCAGGCATTTCCCCACTGTGAGGAAGGGTCAATTATCCTGAGGTGCTTTCAAGTAGTCACTTATAGAGCAGCAATGGCAGACACCTGGGAACAGATCACTTGATGACTTTCTTAGCCTGGATGCTGCTAAGAAATAAAAAGCAGAAAAGGAAATATAACAATAAAGTAGATAAATAGTAAATTGGTATCAGCAGAGATGGTCAGAAACCCACATCCATCATCATTCCCTTCTTTGTTTATAAATAAGCTAAGACACTGTAGCCTAGGGAGTAAAAACAGAAGATGCTGGAAAAGCTCAGCAAGTCAGGCAGCATCTGTGGAGAAAGAAACAGAGTTAACGTTTCAGGTTGAAGACCTTTGGTCAGAATGGTCTGTAGCCTCGGGACTACAGAACACTGTAGCCTAGGGAGTACTGTTGGTGATAATAGCAGATTTAATGCATCCATATGCCATTACTCTCTCTGCTATTTTAGAAGTAAGGAATCTAACAACACCAGGTTATAGTCCAACAGTTTTATTTGAAAATCACAAGCTTTCGGAGATTATCTCCTTCGTCAGGTGAGTGAGTGAAAGGTTCTCAAATTGCATATTTTATATTAGGCTGGGACACGATCACACCAATCAAAGGTGTCGTTGGTGAACAGACCGGTTCGCCACGGAAAACAGTACATCCCAGTATACTGAATACACAATGGGTCAGATTACACAGAGAAAGAGACCCGAAAGGCAGAGAGAGAGAGAATGTCCAGTTGTATTAAAAACAGATAACTTTTTTTTCCTGCTGGTGGGGTTACGTGTAGCGTGACATGAACCCAAGATCCCGGTTGAGGCCGTCCTCATGGGTGTGGAACTTGGCTATCAATTTCTGCTTGACGATTTTGCGTTGTCGTGTGTCTCGAAGGCTGCCTTGGAGAACGCTTACCCGAAGATCGGTGGCTGAATGCCCTTGACTGCTAAAGTGTTCCCCGACTGGGAGGGAACCCTCCTGTATGGCGATTGTTAACCATTTCAAATAAACGATTAACACCTCATTAAAATAGAGGACAGAGGAATGTCACACAAAGATGTTAAGAATTCATCTCTTGACATGTCTGGCAATAATTTCCAGTTTGTATCTCAATGACTTTTAATACAGGCCTGTTGTCAACTGAGAGACTGAGAAGTGTTTAAAATAAGACTGAGAGATGACCTTAGAGGTCTTTAAAATTATGAAGGGATTCGATAGAGTAATCTAGAGAAGATGTTTCCATTTGTGGGGGAGTCCAAAACTAGGGGCCATAAATATAAGATAGTCACTAATAAATCCAATAAGAAATTCAGGAGAAATTTCTTTACTCAGAGAGTGGTGAGAATGTGGAACTCACTACCACGTGCAGTGGTTGAGGCGATTAGCATAAATGCATTTAAGGGGAAACTAGATAAGTACATGAGGGAGAAAGCAATAGAAGGATATGTTGATAGGGTGAGATGAAGTAAGGTAGGAGGAGGATCGTGTCGAGCCGAATGGCCTGTTTCTGTGCTGTAAATTCACTGGGCGCTAAATAGGGCCATGTAGCGCCCATTGTTTCGGCACTACGCAGCCTCTCCAACATTCAAGATGGCACGTTTCCAGTGCGCCGGACGCTATTTTGGTGTAGGAGTTAGCGCATGTGCAAATACCGAATGCCAGAAGCGTGTAAAGTAAGGAGAAAATGGATACAATCAGTGTGCAACGCCGATTTAAAGTGATAAGTCCCAAAATGGTGTCTAACGGTCAACTCAACGCACAGTCTTAATCCCGACCAAGAGATCATGTCTTAGAGTGCCTGGAGGACCTTCACCAGTGCTATTTAAAGGGACCATGCAGGATTTACAGGTTAGTGGCTGGATTATTGCTTCTGGCTGCCGAGACATCTGTAACTGTTTTTGGAGGTCTCCTATACTTGAATACTAGGACTAGGGGACATAGCCTAACATTTAGAGTCAGGATGTGCAGGAGTGAAGTTAGGAAATGCTTCTACACACAAAGGGTGGTAGAAGTTTGGAACGCTCTTCTGCAAACGGCAGTTGATGCTAGCTCAATTGTGAATTCTAAATCTGAGATCGATAGACTTCTGTGAACCAAGGGTATTAAGGGATTTAGGGCTAAGGAGTTAGGTCACAGATCAACCATGATCTCATTGAATGGCAGAACAGGCTTGAGGTGCTAAATGCCACTGCCACTTGCTGCCTCCGATATGCGCCACCTTCTGCAAGAAAGCGGGATGTGTGTCTGGGTGATGTGCCTGTCATGGTTGAATAGCTGCCAGTGTGTGGCCTGTGAGTTGTGGGTGGGCGGCTTACAACATGTAAGGGTGAGAGGAAGCATTTGGTTGGAAGAGTTGAATACTGATGTAAAGAGTTTGTTGGTATGTGGGTGATAGGGGGTGTAATGTGTGGAGCAGTGGATGCAGCTAGTGGTACAGTTGGTTGGAGACGCCACTTGACAGTTGACCTCACTCACCTTGACCACTCATGTGAAAGCATTGAACTTCTTCCTGCACTGCATCCATGTTCATGATGCTGTGCACCTGGCATTGATTTCATCCCCTGCTGCCTCCCACTGCCTTTTCGGTATATGTCTGGAGGGCCTCTTGCCCCCCTCCCCAACCCCCCCCCCCCCCCCCCCCTGTGGATATAGGATATCCCTCCTTCTGTCCATCTCTTGCACCAAGGCCTGTAGTGCATCAGCAGAGAACCTTGGTGCACGCACGCTCTAAGGCCTGGTACCAACTCAGAACAGCAGATTGGTGAGATCTGGCGTGCAGATTGGAGGATGTGGGATTTAGTAGTGTGCAACCTTTATTCAATGTTTTAACATAACTCATCAGTTTGTAAACATAGGGACGGGAGCTGCACCTGTGTTTTGCTTGTGTGATGTCTGATCTCCATGCACACAGCAGACTGTTATTTTCAGCTAGTAACAGGTACCAGCTACCTTTAAGGGAATTTTAAGAGACAGCCTGCCTTTAAGAGGTTGGGGCTCCCCCTGCTGGTGGAAAGTGTGAATTGCAGTGAATCCTCGTGTCAGCGCTGATTTGGAACGCTGCTTGAAGGTAAGTCCTCAGGCCTCACGAAAGTCTTGTCCTGCCTGCACAGGGGCCAATGGGCACGGGGTAATAGCGGATTGCGCTACCCCCACCCAATAATAGGCCCTATCCAATTTCATTTTCCCCCTATGTAACTGTTGAAGTGCTGGTACAATGTGAAGAACATTATAGTTGAGGAATGGGACTCTTTTCATTCTTGTCAAGCATTAGGCATGCTCAGATTAGGTATGGCGCATACTAGTTGCAGAAAAAAGCTCCCTCCACACTACCCCACCAAATATTCCCAGGTCAGCTAAAGCATGGATTAGATGCAGGGTAAAGCTCCACCTACACTAACCAAATAATGTGACTTCAATGCAGTTTAAGAATCAAACCTGCATGATGTCAGTGTAGTGAGCATTCTCTCTCGCTCAATATTACTCATACTCAACTGAGCTGGATTTTTCTTACTTCTACTTTCCACATATCTTGGGCTATTAGTCATTTTGGCTATTCAGTTTGATTCATAACCCTATGTGTTGGTACTTTGGACTAATCTGTCCTAGTGTAAATTGGGAAATTATTATTTCAGAAATACTAAAACAGAGAAAGACAGTGGGTGTTAAACATTTTAGTAAAATCCCTTTTGATCTTAGTGTCAAATCTGAATCAATTACACCTCCTTTAAAGACATCTTTCTGACACATCCGTGTTGCACATTCAAAGTCTGGTTGAATTCTACATTCCAAGGACCTTAAAGGTTATGGGTTATATTGTATCCAGAACAGTAAAGTTTTAGCTGAGTGATACTGCCATTAGATTTATCATGGTTAGCCATTTGGATTGTTTAGTTTGGAAAATAGTAGTACAAAGTGCCTAAACAGTAACTATTTATGCTATGCATTTATGCCTCTGGCAGCCAATTTTGTCGACAAAAAAACATCAAATGAATTATTTGCCACAAAATGCAGCCTGCATTTTTAAATTGAGGGCATTGATAGAATGCATACCTATAGTATTTTTCGGCAGTAGAGTCCATTCTTCAGGGGACTTTAGAAATCATTATTTTAAAAAAATGTATAGGTTAGTGTAGCAGTCTGTTGGTTGGATGTTGGATGGTTGGATGTTGGATGGTTGAATGTCCTATTTGTTTGAAGTCCTGATTGGAAAATGGCTGTCCTGGCAACATTAGGGAGAGTTTAGGCCAATTAAAATGATCAATTTTAAACAAACTGCTGGAAAGTTTCAATTTTAAAGGTTGCCTTGCAAAGCAAATAAAATATACATCATCCTTTCATATCTGGCAGATGGAAGATGAGACTGGTCCACAGACTAGTTTTTCCTGGCTTAGTTTACAAATATCCTGGATGTGTGTAACTTTATCAAAACTGAGTGTGTTTTTGGTTAAGTTGGACACTTGTTACAATGGCCTCCCAAAGCATGTCTTGGATAGAAACCTGATAAACTACACTGTTACATTGAAATTGGTGCTGTTGCTGTCCTAGTGCTATGCTGCTATATGCAGGCACTGAATGGAGGCCAGCAGCCTCAGCCAAGGCAGTGAGAGAAAATCAGAGGAAGAATCATCATTGGGTCACTGTCATGTGCTTCCTAATGGACTACTGGAAAGTAAATGTCTGGGCGACATCAGTCCACCCTCTCAACCAAGCAGACTAGGTAGTAAATAAAGGGATTTTATATCCTCACAAAAATAAAAAAATTTAAATTACAAAATAGGAATTCCTTCTACAGCCACCTGAAACATGTATTTTGCAGACTGTCTCATCTGAGAGCTCCATATGCAAAGCTGTATCACTACTTTGAAATTTAATGTATGACAAAGGATCCGGCTTTCAGATGAGACGTTAAACCAAGTACTAGAACTAACTTTTACTGATATCCTTGCCACGTACAATAAATTGTGTTCATGCTTTATTCCACGGCACTATTTCGAAGAAAAGCAGAGGTGTTCTCTCCGGTATTCTAGCCAATATTTATCCCTCAACCAACATCACTAAAATAAAAGGATTATCTGGTCATTGCTGTTTGTGAGACCTTGCTGTGTGCAAATTGGCTGCCTCGTTTCCTACATCAGAATAGTGACTACACTTCAAAAGTACTTAATTGGTTGTAAAGCGCTTTGGGATGTCCTGAGGTCATGAAAGGCGCTATAGAAATCCAAGTCTTTCTTTCTTTAAATAATTCTTGAACATTTAAAGATTTTCAGAAGTGTTCATTTTTCCAACTGATTCTGAATTTCCAGCTTATAAACATTTACTAAAAATGAAATAGTAACCATTTCTCATCCCTTACAGGTATTATTCAAAACCAGGAAAGGAATGTGGGAACTACATCCAGCAGGATGGCTATAACGTTGGTTGCAATTTCTCATACAATGAGGTTTCACAATTTCAAGACTTTCACGTGTACATAAATGGATCCACTGAGTCAGGAAATCTAACATCACATGTTCAAACATTCCAACTGCAGAACCAAGGTAGGAAATCTGGTAAATAAGACACAAGATAGAGCCAGTGATGTCAGTGTGCATTATAGGATGAATTTGCCTCAAACAATTTCGCCCTGGTGTGGCTGGTGAATATGTTGGTGGATTGGGGTTAGGAGTGCAATGCCTCCTTTGCTAATACTGATGCCTCTTCAAGAGGAACCCTAAATGTTATTGACTAGATTACTCTCACTCCAACCTATGTCAGCATGATTCACAGTATGAAAAGAATCCATTGGCTAATGAATTGTGTCATCATCTGTTAAGACATTCTAGCTGCAAAACTATGGTAGGAGACATAGGATATGAGTTGGTGATGCAGGTGTTCATTAGAGAGCAAATTCATTTCAGGCACTCCAGTGGACTGTGGATGGAGATAGGGAGACTTCTTCTAAGTCTAATCTCACAGGCACTTAGACACAAGATGCACATACACTTTTGGTTTACAATTCTTTCTGAAATCATGCTCTAACTCAGTCTCCTTACTTTCAAAATAGGACTCTATTCTCAGACTCTTTCATATAATATACAGCTGAATAGATTTTCAGCCAATATCCCAGACTCTTCCATCACCATCCCTGGGTATGTCCTGTCCGACCGGCAGGACAGACCAACCAGAGGTGGTGGTACAGTGGTATACAGTCAGGAGGGAGTGGCCCCGGGAGTCCTCAACATTGACTCCAGACCACATGAAATCTCATGGCATCAGGTCAAACATGGGCAAGGAAACCTCCTGCTGATTACCACCTACCGTCCTCCCTCAGCTGATGAATCATTCCTCCTCCATGTTGAGCACCACTTGGAGGAAGCACTGAGGGTAGCAAGGGCACAGAATGTACTCTGAGTGGGGGACTTCAATGTCCATCACCAAGACTGGCTCGGTAGCACCACTACTGACCGAGCTGGCCGAGTCCTGAAGGACATAGCAGTCAGACTGGGCCTGCGGCAGGTGGTGAGCGAACCAACATGAGGGAAAAACCTACTTGAACTCGTCCTCACCAATCTACCTGTAGCATATGCATCTGTCCATGACAGTAGTGGTAGGAGTGACCACTGCACAGTCCTTGTGGAGACAAAGTCCCGTCTTCGCACTGAGGACACCATCCAACATGTTGTGTGGCACTATCACCGTGCTAAATGGGGATAGATTCAGAACGGATCTAGCAGCTCAAAACTGGGCATCCATGAGGCACTGTGGGCCATCAGCAGCAACAGAATTGTAATCCAGCACAACATATAACCTCATGGTCCGGCATATTCCTCACTCTACCATTACCAACAAGCCAGGAGATCAACCCTCGTTTAATGAGGAGTGTAGATGAGCAAGAACTCTACTTGCCAAAAAAAACAGCCATGGACAACTAAAGAGGTAAGGAACAGTATAAGGCATAAGGAAAGGGCATATAAAAAGGCAAAAAATGGCACAGATCCTGGCGAATGGGAAAGATGCAAAGATCAACAAGGGATCATAAAACAGATAGTAAGAGCTACAAAAAGAGAGTATGAAAAGAAACTTGCAAGGGATATCAAAACCAATACGAAGAACTTTTATAGTTACATTAGGAAAAAGAGGGTGGTCAGGAGCAGTGTTGGCCCCTTAAAAACTGAAAGTGGGGATATTGTCACTGACAATGGGGAAATGGTGGAAATGTTGAACGATTACTTTGCGTCAGTATTTACAGTAGAAAAAGAGGATAGCATGCCAGAAATCCCAAGAAAACTAATATTGAATCGGGGACAGGGACTCGATAAAATTAATATAAGTAAAGCAACAGTAATGAAGAAAATAATAGCTCTAAAGAGTGATAAATCCCCAGGACCAGATGGTTTCCATCCCAGGGTTTTAAAGGAAGTAGGTGAGCACATTGCAGATGCCCTAACTATAATCTTTCAAAGTTCTCTAGATTCAGGAACTGTCCCTCTCGATTGGAAAATTGCACATGTCACTCCACTTTTTAAGAAAGGAGAGAGAGGGAAACCAGGGAATTATAGACCAGTTAGCCTAACATCTGTTGTGGGGAAAATGCTGGCGTCTATAATTAAGGATAGGGTGACTGAACACCTCGAGAATTTTCAGCTAATCAGAGAGCCAGCATGGATTTGTGAAAGGTAGGTCGTGCCTGACAAACCTGATTGAATTTTTTGAAGAGGTGACTAAAATAGTGGACAGGGGAATGTCAATGGATGTTATTTATATGGACTTCCAGAAGGCATTTGATAAGGTCCCACATAAGAGACTGTTAGCTAAGATAGAAGCCCATGGAATCGAAGGAAAAGTACAGACTTGGTTAGGAAGTTGGCTGAACGAAAGGCGACAGAGAGTATGGATAATGGGTAGGTACTCACATTGGCAGGATGTGACTAGTGGAGTCCCGCAGGGATCTGTCTTGGGGCCTCAATTATTCACAATATTTATTAACGACTTAGATGAACGCATAGAAAGTCTCATATCTAAGTTTGCCAATGATACAAAGATTGGTGGCATTGTAAGCAGTGTAGACGAAAACATAAAATTACAAAGCGATATTGATAGATTAGGTGAATGGGCAAAACTGTGGCAAATGGAATTCAATGCAGACAAATGTGAGGTCATCCACTTTGGATCAAAAAAGGATAGAACAGGGTACTTTCTAAATGGTAAAAAGTTAAAAACAATGGATGTCCAAAGGGACTTCGGGGTTCAGGTACATAGATCATTGAAGTGTCATGAACAGGTGCAGAAAATAATCAATAAGGCTAATGGAATGCTGGTCTTTATATCTCGAGGACTGGAGTTCAAGGGGGCAGAAGTTATGCTGCAGCCATACAAACCCCTGGTTAGACCGCACCTGGAGTACTGTGAGCAGTTCTGGGCACCGCACCTTCGGAAGGACATATTGACCTTGGAGGGAGTGCAGCATAGGTTTACTAGAATGATACCCGGACTTCAAGGGTTAAGTTACGAGGAGAGATTACACAAATTGGGGTTGTATTCTCTGGAGTTTTGAAGGTTAAGGGGTGATCTGATCGAAGTTTATAAGATATTAAGGGGAACGGATAGGGTGGATAGAGAGAAACTATTTCCGCTGGTTCTAGGAGTAGGGGGCACAGTCTAAAAACATTTCTACACACAAAGGATGGTAGAAGTTTGGAACTCTCTTCTGCAAACGGCAATTGATACTAGCTCAATTGCTTAATTTAAATCTGAGCTAGATAGCTTTTTGGTAATCAAAGGTATTAAGGGATATGGGCCAAAGGCGGGTATATGGAGTTAGATCACAGATCAGCCATGATCTTATCAAATGGCGGAGCAGGCACGAGGGGCTGAATGGCCTACTCCTTTTCCTATGTTCCTATGCTAAACAGCGGAAGCAACATGCTATCAACAGAGCTAAGCGATTCCACAACCAATGGATCAGATCAAAGCTCTGCAGTCCTGCCGCATCCAGTCATGAATGGTGGTGGACAATTAAACAACTAATGGGAGGAGGAGGCTCTGTAAACATCCCCATCCTCAATGATGGCGGAGTCCAGCACGTGAGTGCAAAAGACAAGGCTGAAGCGTTTGCAACCATCTTCAGCCAGAAGTGTCGAGTGGATGATCTATCTCTGCCTCCTCCCAATATCCCCACCATCACAGAAGCCAGTCTTCAGCCAATTCGATTCACTCTACGTGATATCAAGAAATGGCTGAGTGCAAAGGATACAGCAAAGGCTATGGGCCCCGACAACATCCCGGCTGTAGTGCTGAAGACTTGTGCTTCAGAACTAGCCGTGCCTCTAGCCAAACTGTCCCAGTACAGCTACAACACTGGCATCTACCCGACAATGTGGGAAATTGCCCAGGTATGTCCTGTCCACAAAAAGCAGGACAAATCCAATCCGGCCAATTACCGCCCCATCAGTCTACTCTCAATCATCAGCAAAGCGATGGAAGGTGTTGTTGACAATGCTATCAAGCGGCACTTACTCACCAATAACCTGCTCACCACAGGACCGCTCAGCTCCAGACCTCATTTCAGCCTTGGTCCAAACATGGACAAAAGAGCTGAATTCCAGAGGTGAGGTGAGAGTGACTGCCCTTGACATCAAGGCAGCATTTGACCGAGTGTGGCACCAAGGAGCCCTCGTAAAATTGAAGTCAATGGAAATCAGGGGGAAAATTCTCCAGTGGCTGGTGTCATATTTAACACAAAGGAAGATGGTGGTGGTTGCTGGAGGCTAATCATCTCAGCCCCAGGACTTTGCTGCAGGAGTTCATCAGGGCAGTGCCCTAGGCCCAACCATCTTCAGCTGCTTCATCAATGACCTTTCCTCCATCATAGGGTCAGAAATGGGGATGTTCGCTGATGATTGCACAGTGTTCAGTTTCATTCGCAACCCCTCAGATAATGAAGCAGTCCGTGCCCGCATGCAGCAAGACCTGGACAACATCCAGGCTTGGGCTGATAAGTGGCAAGAAACATTTGTAACATCTCCAACAAGAGAGAGTCTAACCACCTCCCTTTGACATTTAACTGCATTACCATCGCTGAATCCCCCACCATCAACATCCTGGGGGGTCACCATTGACCAGAAACTTAACTGGACCAGCCACATAATACTGTGGCTACAAGAGCAGGTCAGAGCCTGGGTATTCTGCGGCGAGTGACTCACCTCCTGACTCCCCAAAGCCTTTCCACCATCTATAAGGCACAAGTCAGGAGTGTGATGGAATACTCTCCACTTGCATGGATGAGTGCAGCTCCAACAACACTCAAGAAGCTCGACACCATCCAGGACAAAGCAGCCCGCTTGATTGGCACCCCATCCAACACCCTAAACATTCACTCCCTTCACACCGGCGCACAATGGCTGCAGTGTGCACCATCCACAGGATGCACTGCAGCAACTCCCAAACCCGTGACCTCTGCCACCTAGAAGGACAAGGGCAGCAGGTACATGGGAACAACACCACCTGCACGTTCCCTTCCAAGTCACACACCATCCGGACTTGGAAATATATCGCCACTCCTTCATCTTCACTGGGTCAAAATCCTGGAACTCCCTACTTAACAGCACTGTGGGAGAACCTTCACCACACGGACTGCAGCGGTTCAAGAAGGCGGCTCAAGGGCAATTAGGGATGGGCAATAAATGCCGGCCTCGCCAGCGGCGCCCACATCCCATGAATGAATATTTTTAAAAATCCAGTAAATGGATAATAGTTTAATTTTACTTTGGGGGTAGAAGGAAGCCATGCTGAATGTTTTTTTTTAAAGAGATTAAGTGTATTGGGTAAGGTTTCTAGTGGACCCATAGAAGGAGTACTGTTGATGGTCTTTACTCATTTCATGCATTGTTGTGAATTCTTTCTTGTTAATGTGTTCAGAAGTGCAAAGGTGGCCAATATGTGATTATGCAGAAGCAAACTGGTGCAAAGCAGCCATCCCACATAAAGGCTTAATTTTTCAGTTGTAAAATATTCACTTCCATAAGATCACAGCAATCAGCAATTAAGGCCTATTTGAAGTGGATTTTAATGCTACCCCACTATGAGAAATGTTTAGTTAAAAATATGAAAGATATATTCTTGTACATGTGCTGATTTTTGAAACTATTGGTATTGGCATTAACTACAGTGCAATCACGAATGGGTTTTAGGATTTGGAAGCAATTACTTTCTTTTTATAAATTTCCTTCAATTTGTTATTATGTAGCAGACTTGAAGAGGCAACAGATGTATCAATGGGAGCTACACTTTATCCAAATATTCTAGTGAATTACATGTGATTTGCTAATCACTTCTAAAATTAGAAAAAAGGACCCAGTAAATAATAATACAGCATATTTTCCAGATAATTCAGGCAAGTGAAAATGCAATACACGGGGCCACCCACAGCAATGACTCCACGGTGTTTTCAATATTGTTTTTAAATCATAAACAGTTTTCTGGCATTGAGGGAATAGAATTTAGACACATAATGGCAATAGTTTATTTAGTAAAAATAAACCTTCAGCAAAAAAGGTAAAAAAAGTTTATATTTTTGATTAGTAAGAAGGAAAGATTGGTATTGGCACTTCTAGGCACTATTTGATGTCAAACTTTGGGAGCAAGTGTCAGTACAAAGAAGAGCCTCTGGGAAACGTTGTATGAAAGTTAATTTCAGGTTTTAGATCTCTGAATTATGAAGAGAGGCTAAGAAACAAAATCAAATCTCATTCGAAATAAACGAGGTTAAAAGGAGACAAAATCCAAGTTTTTAACAAAAAGCATGGATAATATAGATATGGGTGTATGGATGTATTTTGTATGAAATGTTGGTTGGGAGATTCAGAGGGCATGATTATAAGCTAAAGAAGCTAAACAGCTCGAGAAATTCTCTGTGTTTTCAGCATTGACCTGTGGAATAGACTTCCCAAATGGTGCAGTGGGTACTGGGCATTCCAAAGGGGATCAGATGGATTCCTCATTTAGCAGGGAGATGAGAGATATGGGTTTGGAATGGGGAAAGGAAAGAAAAGAACGATTCTTGAAATGGGATCTGAATGATGAAGCCAACTGGATGGGCTGAATGGCCTCCTCTCATTCCTTCATTCCTATGTCCTTACATTTCCTGCAGCCTTCTGCACTGTATTTTTTGTGCAAGGGTGTAATTTTAGCCCTGGCCATTCTGATGCCCTTTTATTGCAAGAAAATGTCTTTGAGCCAAGAATTGCTTTCTTTTTTATAAAAAGTATACCATTGAAATGCAAAGCTCACTCTCCTCAAAATGTGACTTACACCTTTGTGGGGTATTGTATACCATTTTGCTTCATTAACAGAGTCAAATGATTCATCTCTCAGTTTTTTATCTGTTTAATTTAATTGATTCCATCTAATATTCTATCAGATGATTTGACTCATCACCAGTAGTAAATTAGCATGCAAAAAGGATCCATCGTATGCTTTATTGCTTTAGTGATAAATGCTGGTAATTACCCTGTATTTATTCCCCAAATAGCCTTCCCCCTTCCTACTGATGATAGTACTTGGGCTTGTAGGTACTGACTGTGTGAGGATGTTAGAGATATAGGAATATCAGATTTTTGCAATGAATTTGCACCTTAATTTGTTCAGAAATGATGATAGCTCCTGAAGCTCAGACAGTTCACTCACTCCAATTTAGTTGAGCTACAATTTTCTTCTGAATAAAATCACCCTCTGAAATGCTTGGATTAATTCAGTTTTGAAATGGGATAAAAACTCAATTTTGTGCTTTTCAGTGAAACCAAATCCTCCTGGAAACCTGGCAGTGAATGTCACGACCAAAAACGAGCTCTTTTTGAGCTGGGATGCACCAATGAAACTATCGAGATGTCTGATGTATGGAGTCAGGTACCGAAGTAATAAGGATACAGAGTGGCAGGTACTGTGTGGCAGTGACAAAAAGGCTAACAAGAGTTTTACCTTAAAAAAAAGGATAGTAACTAGTCTCTAGGAACTGGATGGTGTAGTGGAAGTAGATTACCCCTTTGCCACTGGGAATTAGGATGAAGGTCTCCTCTCTCTGCCAGCCGGCTTGGTTCTAGCTGCTCTGTGTAGGACCTTCCACCAGACTGAAGGCAGAAGTCTGGCATATAGTTGATGAGGAAATTCTGAGATTTGGGATAATAACTGCTTGAGGGTGTTACCTGGAGGAAGGTATGATGACATGTCCATATGTCCGGGACTTGGTGCTGACCATAACTGCTTTGCAGAAAAGCAATCAGCCACTGTTGGTGCTTCCATCAGTTGGAGATGTGAAGCCTATTTAATGGGATATGTTGTGTGCTCATGCTGTAGTTACAAGAATGGTGACAACCCACTCATACATTTAATGATGAGATACGCTGCTCACCATGTTTCATGTGAAGAGCTGCTAAGAACCTGGAAGGCTCAACCCCAGCTTGTTTGTTTCTAACAATGGACTAACGACTATTGTTGGTGGGATGGTAGCCAGGGTCTCTCTGTGGTAAAAGTGACTTCAAAATTACACACCTCGTGATGGATGTTCAGAACCCAATCTAACCCCCCACCTCCCCGCTTCCCCTCCCCCACCCAACACGGAAGACAGGACAGTTCAATACGTTAGCCAGACAGGTCTACAGGACACTGTTAATCATTGACTATCTAAGCTGGCTCACTAATGGAACCTGGAGGTACCATACCTTCACTGGTGGCTGGGATTCTTCCCCCTTCGCTCTGGAGAATCCTGCCCTAATGGATGAGGTGGGCCTAACTGGAAAAGCAGCAGGAAGCTTACCAGTTCCTTGCTCTTTCACTGGTTAAACTCCAGTAATATGCCTGCACATGCTTGAAGTCTCTATGGCTTGGCTTTGCCAACTTGTACCTAATCTGTCCAGACTTAGGTATGTGGAATATGCCCCTATGGAAAAAGAGTGTTCACTTCAGATTGGATGAACAGAAACCATACCAGTGGGCCTAAATTTCCCAGTGGCTTGAACAGAAAACTCTTAAATGTAGTGATGGGCTTCTATGTGTGTCAGGCAGTGATTGACCAAAAAAATATTTTTTGGTAGCTGTAAGGGTCCTCCATAAAACCAATCTTAGCCCAGCTCCTAGCTACTGACAATTTAGAAAAATAGGCAACACATTAGGCTCAATCAAAAAAGGTGATGGAGAGGCTGGTGTGAGAAATGGCAATGTCACTCCAGTACAGTATGGTATATTCCTAGTCTGGAGTCACTTTACATATGGTGTAAGTACTTTTGTATTATATGGTCCACCCATCATTCCATGCAGTGCACTTGTATTATCTGTTAATTTTGCCTTTAAACATAAGAGCAGCAGTGATTGAAACAGGGTGAAATTTGGAAAATTCCTTCATGCAGTGCATTCTCTCCACCATATTGACATGTACAAAGTAGTTTTCATAACCCTGTTATTTTCACTTCGACTGCCTTATTTGCTAAATCCTTACTAATATTTGTCTGTGTCATCATGGCATCTTTGGCATAAGTCTTGAACAACTGCTATTTTCTTTCATGTCTATATTTGCCATGTACTGCTACTTTACATAATATTCCTTATTTTTGTGCTTGTGTGTAACTTCTCCCAACCTCTTGCCAAATCCTGAGTCATTGATAGTGTTGATTCATTTTGTGACAAATTGCTACACTAGTTACCTTTTTTATGTGGCCATCCATTGCTATTAAAAAGGTGCCCACGATTTTCCATCACAGCGGTGACAAGTGCCACTAGGGCCAAATTTGAAAATTGGACTTTTCTCACAATTCCTTCTGCCATTCTCCACAAAGTTTGTACAGTCCACAGCTGCATTAACAATTAACAAGTTTTCAATACTTTTCAATGCTAAATTGCCATTTTCAGTAATTAAATCAGATTCTCAAGAAATGCATGTGTCAAAACCATGCATTTCAGCAATTTCATTATCAGATCGTAACTTTGAAGGTAAACAAGCATTTCTCCTGCTTTTTTTTGAAACACACAGAAATATTCCCCATTGCCAAGGCAGAATGAAGGGAACTTTATTCTGCATCCAACCAGTGCTGTACCTGACTTAGGAGCATTTGATTGTGCACTTCCTTTCATGAACACAAATTTAAAACTAAGATATAGACTTTAGCCTATTTAATATTTAGATGATAAGTGTAGATATTTCCACTTTTGTTCTCAGTACTTACAGAATGTATACAAAAAATGAGTTGAGTAGAATATCTAGGATGATTCCAGGCTTCAATGAAAGGCAAATTGAAGGAGTTCTGGTAACTTCAATAGGATAAGATAGATTAAGAGACAATATGATGCAGTTATTCATTATTTTGGATGTAGGACATAGACTGAGAGAGTCTATTGTAAGGAAAAAGAAAAAGTGTATTCAAGAATTTGAACAAAAATTCCTCCTTCACAGGATAGTGGATGATGATCAGAATTTTCCCATGTGTGGTTCATTATCCCCTTTGCTTTCCTCTGTTTCCTTGATGTTGTCCTCACCTTTTCTTCTATATGCTGAGAGGTCTACCACCTTGTCATAGTGGCCATTGTTCTTCCATTGGGGAACTTGCAAGCAAATTTTGGTATGGTGTCCAGCTCAGGGATCAAAGGTTAGCATTTTTGAATGGGCTATGTGTAAGCCTGAATGCTGATTAACTATATTATCTCAGCTCTGTGACAATGAAGCAGATATCAATTGTTCAAACTGGCTATTCTTTTTCCTGGTTGTCCATGATGCTTCAGCTCAGAAGGATGGATTTTCCCTTTCCTCCTTGTGCTATAAACAGCAAGATGTGATCTGAAATGAATTCCTTACCAATCACTGCAAATAACAGAAGCTTGTGCCATTTTGGAGACATGTTGTTGACCTCCATACTGAGATATTAACCTTGTCATCACATTTGATTAAATTCTACTTTTTCTTGGTTTGTTCATATAGAAAGCAACAGTCAATGTGCAAATGTTTAATTTGGCAAGTGTGGATCCAGAGAAACTCTACACCTTTCAAGTGCAAAGCAAGATTAACGACTATTGTGGCACAACTAACCTGTGGAGTGAGTGGAGCTTACATGTTCAATGGGGAAGAAATGAAACCCAGATAGGTAAATTAAACATATCTGTAACACAATCTTGATAAAAACAGTGTTCTAATGATGTTTGTCCTGAAGACTATTCTGGTGCTGTGGATGTTATAAATTGGATAGCCAGGTGATGAAGGATAAAATACCAGAGCCTGGTCACCAGTTGCTTCCAAGCCTTTATTCACAGAGATCCACACACTCCATACCCTAGATAAGCTCTCATATAAATGGATACAAGAGAGTCCCCAAATGATACACACCACCTGAATACAATTGACGCTAATTGATATGAATTACATGGACACAATTAACAGTGAGCACTGTATATATTCAGATTGTATCAACAGCATTGAAAAGGCAGAAAGTGGCTGAGGAAGAAAGCAAACAATCTCTGAGCCAGAAAACAAGTGAGACCTAACAGGATAATATCAGCACCTCAAAAGGTCCATTTACCAGTCGCAAACTTCCCAACGGCTCAGTTGGTGTGTGCATCGTGCAGTCTGAAACTGAACCATACAGATTATTGAAGGCCCCAGATTTGATGTCCAGTCTGTGCTGATCTCACTGGAGTGGTAGTGGGTACTACAATTAGGCTCGGTGATTCTGTAATAGGGGAGAAATCAGCAAGATTCCCTTCCTTGATTTCTATCACCGCTCCATTATGGCTAGAAAATCACGTGGTGTGCACCCGTCTCTCTGCTGTGCCTCCAATAACATTTCTACACCAGAAGGGCATCACCTACATAGGAACATAGGAACAGGAGTAGGCCATTCAGCCCCTCGTGCTTGCTCCGCCATTTGATAAAATCATGGCTGATCTGTGATCTAGCTCCACATACCTGCCTTTGGCCCTTATCCCTTAATACCTTTGGTTGCCAAAAAGCTATCTATCTCAGATTTAAATTTAGCAATTGAGCTAGTATCAATTGCCGTTTGCGGAAGAGAGTTCCAAACTTCTACCACCCTTTGTGTGTAGAAATGTTTTCTAATCTCGCTCCTGAAAGGTCTGGCTCTAATTTTTAAACTGTGCCCCCTACTCCTAGAATTCCCAACCAGCGGAAATAGTTTCTCTCTATCCACCTATCTGTTCCCCTTAATATCTTATAAACTTCGATTAGATCACCCCCATACTTCTATACTGTAGAGAATACAACCCCAATTTGTGTAATCTCTCCTCGTAACTTAACCCTTGAAGTCTGGGTATCATTCTAGTAAACCTACGCTGCACTCCCTCCAAGGCCAATATGTCCTTCCGAAGGTGTGGTGCCCAGAACTGCTGACAGTACTCCAGTCCTCTAGATATAAAGACCAGCATTCCATTAGCCTTATTGATTATTTTCTGCACCTGCATAGATGTGACAATTCCATTTTCCACTTCAACCATCTTCATGAGATCTCCAAATAAGGTTGTAAGTGTAGTGTCATATTGTAATAAACTGTGGACAGTTTTGTGATGTGGGCCTTCACGCACTAGAAATTGGACTAAGATTGCCCAGATGCATTTCACATAGGCACCCTACAGCCATTGGAGAGAGGAATTTTTATCCCATCAGTCTGGATTGGGGCATGAACCCAAATCTCAGAGCTGTGAAAAGCAGTGCCTAAAGCAAGAATGAAAGAAAGAAAGACTTGCATTTACATAGTGCCTTTCACGACCCCAGGATGTCCCGAAGCGCTTTACATCCATTGAAATACTATTGAAGTGTAATCACTGTTGTAATGTAGGAAATGTCTAACCACCTGCTTTGTCAAGGACTGCCCTTTTCCAATTAGCCATGCTTCTAAAAATAAACCATGGGATTTAACTTTTAGGAAATAAAATGAACACAACATGTTGGTGTACCAACAATGGAAATAAAAATCAGGAGGGATGTAAAACGGGCTGCCAATTCGCTATCACCCGTTTTACATTGTCACAGAAAGTCAAAATTACCCCTGGAGAGAAAGCTGCTGATGTGAATGGTGCGAAACCTTGAATATGGTGTTGCTTTTGCAACATTTTTATTTGCAATTCAGCCTTGATGCAGATTGAAAATTAGATCATTTTTTCACTGAGGGCTTGGCCTGGTATGGACTGGCTCCCCCAAAAGGGCACAGGATTCTTCAGGATTCTCACGGGAAACGGGGGGGGGGGGGTGCAGATAATACAGTGCTGTGGAACCATTAACGGGAGCACTCAGGAAATCTCCCGATTTCCCATATGGGCTGTCTGCCCAGATGGGCCAGCAAGTAGCATTGATGATGACATTTCAAACTCTCAAATCTGCACGACCCACCATTTGAGGTTGCCAAATTTCACTGGGAAAGTTTGGGCAGATGCCATTAAGTTGCTGGAATTAAATATGCATGACAGCAGAAAGATAGGAAGAGTCAGAGAACAGGACAGTGGCAGGCGGAGAGAAAAGAAAAATTCCCCAAATTAGATTGGTTCTATAGAACCACACTTCTCAACCAAACTGCATTGATAGTGATCAGTGAGTAGTTGATATCCTAGGCTGCCCTCTCTCTCATCTGAAGTGGGAGCAAGGGAATGAAGACAGCAGGAAAATGTACTGATAATTGAAAGAAACATTAAAAAAATTGAAGAAGTGATCAGAATTTGTTGTTTTGTTTTACAGAGAATTCAAAAGAAGGACTCCATACTATAATCACTGTAATTTCACTATTGGGATTAATTGTTCTTGTGTTTACTCTCATGAGGAGTGAAAGGTGAGTTTCAAACAGCATAAGTCACCAAATATTGTCACTTATTAATGATTCATCAAGTACTTTACCATGTTGCGCCATCATTTTCATGAGACTGCTGGCAGTGTATTGCCAGGGTGCACTACGTACCCACTTCTACGTCCAGATCATGCTATTGACTGTATACAATAGTTTTTGCCAACTATTTTGTCAACGGTTACAATTCTACTCTCACAAATGCTCCCACAAGGAGTGGTGAGGTGAGGTGTGGCTCTGTGATTCCCTAAATGGTGATATCCTAATCTCAACTATGCCATCATGTGAAGTGGTTGAGTGGAGCTCAACTGGGGGGGTGGGGGGGGCATTGTCCTGAAATCATGCTGTAACATCGGTGGAAGATCGGTGTGAAATCCTGAAACAACGTCAATCTTTCGCTAAAATTATAATGGGAGACTGAGAAGACCCTTGTGGAAATTTTATCCCCAGATGACTAGTCAACCTGTGCCATTCTTATGCTTCTCCCAATGGCTGGCTATAAGGTGTCTCTGGTGGAGTCCTGAGAGGAGGTCTCCAGCCCTCCTCTCAAATGGAGAAAGTGTGTGGACAAGGAGAGCACAAAGCAGAAAAATAAACTATTGGAGGGAAGGGAAATTAAGTTCATCTCCGTTGGTTCTCTCTTTTTCCGTTTTTTCTTTTCCCCACTATCCTCTGTCTCTATCTCTTTATGTTTCCTTTCTCTGCTCACTGAGCCATCAGTATTTGCCAGAACCAGGGCTCAGTATAATTATGTTTCCCCTTTCTCACAGCTGAGAGCTGCAGGTGAAGGGATGGCGGCAACAAGTGGCCATGAGCATAGGCAATCTGTCCATAAAATGTTTGTTCTTGCGTTCGCAGACTTCTCCAATATATTTGTGCCTAGATCTGTAGAATATTTTAATGTCTCTGCGACAGTCCATCCATGGAATATAAAGGGTAATTTTCAGCAGAGCAGCGCACACTGGGAGCGCCAGTCAGAGTATTGGGTGCAGAGAATTGCGTGCGCTTTACACAACCCAACTGATTCTCCATCAACTAATTTAAATGGATGGAATATTGGGCAGACTGTAATAGGCATGCTATCCTCGGTGCTCAATATTCTGATAGATGCTCTCAGCATGCACTGATCTGCTGAAAATTACCCCTTATGCAATGAAAGAAAAGAAAGACTTACATTTATATACCGCCTTTCATGCCCTTGGGATGTCCCAAAGTGCTTTACAGGCAATGAAGTACTTTTGAAGTGTAGTTTCTGTTGTAATGTTGGAAATTATGTTCTATAGATTTTGTTTTACAGAGAATTCAAAAGAAGGGCTCCCTATTTTAGTCGCTGTACTTTCACAATCAGGATTGATTGTACTGCAGAATGAGTGAAAGATGAGTCCCCAAATATTGTCATTTATTAATGACATAAACGTTCTACAAACTTAAGTATAAATATACTGGATATAGAGACACAGAACAAAAGATCATAGACAGCATGCCCACAGTTTCCCCATATACATGATGGGGGGCTCCCCATCAATAGAATGCATTCGGAAAATCGACTGTCTTGGTCTTCCCTTCCTATGGAAAGCTATTAGGTATTTCAGTGGTTCCAGCAACACCAGAATGACTACTCTTAGTCCTTCAGCCAGGAGTGCAGGGAAAGTTCACAGCTGGCACCACTGCCTCTCTGTATAAGCTAGCACAGGGCATGCTTTTCTGGATATGGAACAATGGACCTTTGTGATCATTTTACCTGCTGTCCTCCCTCACCAAGATAAAACATTCCATTAGCTGACCCATTTAGAGAGTTCAGCTGAGAAATGAGTTTGTACGTGATGGGAAGTTGGAATTTGACCTTGAATGGGGAGCTCTGTGCTTTGACATTGGAACTGTCACTGCTGAACCTCCTCCTTGTAGTCTGATTGATTCATACGTCCTGCTCAGTTTTATGATTAAATCAAAGTTTAACCAGATGTATTTTTTCTTGCAGGTTGAAGGTGATAATCATTCCAAAGATTCCAAATCCAGGCAGAAGTTTTGACCCTTTGTTCGACAACCACAATGGCAACTTTCAGGTAAAAAAACAATTAAGAAAAAAAAAAGCCTCTGTTCTTTGAAATATTAATTTTCTATCCCTTGGTCTTTGAGGAGGTATCAAGCAAAGGCAATTCCTCACAGGGAGGGAGGAAAAATCAGTGGAACAATCACCCCAGCCACATTTCTCTATCTGTCTGTGTAATCTGACCCATTGTGTATTCAGTATACTGGGATGTAATGTTTTCCGTGGCTAACCTGTCTGAGCACCAACGACACCTTTGATTGCTGTGATCGCCTCCCAGCCTAATATATGCTATGCTTCACTCACTCACCTGACGAAGGAGGTAAGCTCCGAAAGCTTGTGATTTTCAAATAAAACTGTTGGACTATAACCTGGTGTTGTAAGATTCCTTACATTTGTCCACCCCAGTCCATCACCGGCATCTCCACATCACATCTTCTACAGAACGGCATTGACAAAGAACTGGGGGGGTAGGTCTTGCTCATCCCTTTAACCGGGGAATAGTGAATGGATTACATGAGTGGGGGGTAGTCGAACAGATGGAAACTACAGAAACAAGGAGAAACTGAGGGAGAAATTATAAATGATTATTAGCCACACAGTTACTCACAGTAAGTCATAAGATATTTTGTTTTAGGAGAATTATACCTATTATTCTACAGTGTGCAACTTGCTATATCCCTTTAAGGCTACAAGGTAAAATATCTGAGCCCTCCTCAGGTCAATTAGAGGCTGATTAGTCTTAGCAGATGCTCAGGTCAATTAGTGATCAGACTGGCTTTCTTATTTTATACTTTTAAAGTGTGACACAGAAATGTACATGTGTGACAGCGTGACACCTGAAGTGTGATGGACACAGAAATGTACATGTGTGATAGCATGACACCTGAAGTGTGATGGACACAGAAATGTACATGTGTGACAGTGTGACACCTGAAGTGTGATGGACACAGAAATGTACATGTGTGACAGCGTGACACCTGAAGTGTGATGGACACAGAAATGTACATGTGTGACAGCGTGACACCTGAAGTGTGATGGACACAGAAATGTACATGTGTGACACCTGAAGTGTGATGGACACAGAAATGTACATGTGTGACAGTGTGACACCTGAAGTGTGATGGACACAGAAATGTACATGTGTGACAGTGTGATACCTGAAGTGTGATGGACACAGAAATGTACATGTGTGACAGCGTGACACCTGAAGTGTGATGGACACAGAAATGTACATGTGTGACACCTGAAGTGTGATGGACACAGAAATGTACATGTGTGACAGTGTGACACCTGAAGTGTGATGGACACAGAAATGTACATGTGTGACAGTGTGACACCTGAAGTGTGATGGACACAGAAATGTACATGTGTGACACCTGAAGTGTGATGGACACAGAAATGTACATGTGTGACAGTGTGACACCTGAAGTGTGATGGACACAAAAATGTACATGTGTGACACCTGAAGTGTGATGGACACAGGAATGTACATGTGTGATAGCGTGACGCCTGAGGTGTGATGGACACAGGAATGTACATGTGTGATAGCGTGACACCTGAAGTGTGATGGACACAGAAATGTACGTGTGACACCTGAAGTGTGATGGACACAGAAATGTACATGTGTGATAGCGTGACACCTGAAGTGTGATGGACGCAGAAATGTACATGTGTGATAGCGTGACACCTGAGGTGTGATGGACACAGAAATGTACATGTGTGATAGCGTGACACCTGAGGTGTGATGGACACAGAAATGTACGTGTGACACCTGAAGTGTGATGGACACAGAAATGTACGTGTGACACCTGAAGTGTGATGGACACAGAAATGTACATGTGTGATAGCGTGACACCTGAAGTGTGATGGACGCAGAAATGTACATGTGTGATAGCGTGACACCTGAGGTGTGATGGACACAGAAATGTACATGTGTGATAGCGTGACACCTGAGGTGTGATGGACACAGAAATGTACGTGTGACACCTGAAGTGTGATGGACACAGAAATGTACGTGTGACACCTGAAGTGTGATGGACACAGAAATGTACATGTGTGATAGCGTGACACCTGAGGTGTGATGGACACAGAAATGTACTAGATGTAACTTTTTTTTAATAGGTATGCCTTTGTTTTAATTTATTTTAAAAAAACCTTTGATTTTCTCCCTTCTTGTGAAGGTGATGATTTGTCCTGGGGGACAGTTCCATAGACAGGCACCCTCCAATACCTCACCCAAATTGCTTCACATGTGAAGCTGACAATTCACATCAACAGGCGATTTGGCTATGAGGCACATAACAATCCTGTTGTCAGCCAACACCAACACACATACCTTCCAGCAGGGGGCACCATATAGTGATTAGGAGCAGGAATACTTGGCTGATTTCCACCCCCCCCCCCTCCCCCTCTAGCCCAGGGTTGCTGAGGTCAAATAGCAGTATCCTTATCACCATCTGGGCTGAGATCATTTAGCTCAGAAAGTATCAGGAATCAAACCTGGGATCTTTGACTCTCCATGGTTCAGTTCCAAACTGGGCAGTGCGTTTAGCTACTGAGCCTCTGAAGAGCTTGTTATTTAAAATTTTCAATTGGCAGAAGTGATATTAGCGTGAGACAATAGGAAGCATAATGAGAGAACAATCAAAGAAGACGCGGATAGCTTAAAGTGGTGGGGGGGAGAGGATGGGGGGTAGGCAGATAGAAAGAAAAGCATGAAGAACTGGGAAAGCGAAGCAGGCTCCTGCAGACGTGGAGCCTGGTAGAAGGAAAAACCAGGTTCACACCAAGGATGCAGACTGCTTCACCAGCACGATGTTCCAATGGACGGTCTCTACCCCAATCAGCAACCCGGTCTTTCCCTCCTTCCCCAGAAACATCGGCACCCAATCCACATTGCCAGTACTTCCTGTCCAAGAGAAAGTGAAAGCCATAGTTGAGGTCTGAAGTTATTAAAGTTAATATTAAAGCCAGAGTACCACAAAGTGCCTAAGCTTCATTGGAACAGTGTTGAAGGCCAAAGACAGGGAAATTAGAGTGGGAGTGGGAGGAGTAATTGAAATGGTACGTGACAGGGAGCTCAATGTCGCACTTGTGGGCAGTTTGGCAAAGCGGTCACCTAATCTGCATTTGGTCTTCCTGAGACTGCACTATGTTCAGTGAAAAATGTCTTGTTCTGAATGAAATAAGATTCTGCTTGGAATATTGCTTCAGTAGTTACAAGTTACAAACCATCTTGCCACAGCCTCAGTTAAAGTGTGTCCGTTGCATGTGGTTTCTAAGCCGCACAGATGTGAAGGTTTGTTGCCTACACACAAACAGAAATAATGCAAATTATTACAAAGGGATGCGTAATCACTCCTCCTTCCTCTCTGAGCCACTATCTGACTATCTCTAAAGATGCATTTAACTTGTAGCTAGATTTCAGCAGAATAGTGCTACATTAATTTCCTATCATCATCCTCCTCCTATTTAATTCCTTAAGTGGCACTGATTGGGAATGCAGAGACCCATTCTTTGCAAATGTCTGCAGAGTAATGACGTAATAATGGGACCCCATTTCAAATAGGCAGTTTTGACATTACAGGACTCTCCTGGGGTCTCTGCTGCTACCAGAGCAAGGTATTTACATTTCCAAGTGCAGGTGATAGTGGGAAGATCGTATGTTTGCCATTAGCTGCCCTTGCAAACTTGGCTTAAGAGACATTGGAGGAGATTTTAATCGGCAGAAATGGGGTGGTAGTGGAGCTATAACGGGAGGCGGTAGGCTTAACTCCCCATTCCCGTTCTGCTGCGTTTTTCAAGGGGCCGTCCGCTGGCTAGCCCAGATGCCTACCTGAATCATGCGGGTGGCTCATTTAATCAATGCAAATCAGAGTCCTTATATGTTCAAAAATCCCTGATGCCATTTTAACTGCCTACTGGATGGAGCGCTCAGTGGATGCTCTGCTCAGTAAAGTCTGGCAATACCTAGCAGAAGAGACCCGAAAATGTAAGTGCTAAAGTTACTTTTGGCAGGGCTTCCTCTGGGCTCCACGATGATAATGCGGGGTGCTGCCCAGCCAAGGGCTCCCCCACCACCATCGTAACCCCCATTCCCCGATTTACTTTCTCCCCGGCTGCCTGATATTGCGCCGGCCTGGAGCTGGCGAGCTGCTTTGGGGCGCCCATTCGTGGGGGCTGCAATATGCTATATATATGCTGGCGAGGCCTGGCCTGGCCCTGGAAATAGGGTGGGCCTCACACTGGCACTAAAAGGTGGCCGGCCGAAGCTCTCCACCGGTTGGACGTCCGAAAATTAAGATCTACCCCACTGAGAACTTAGAACTCCTTTCCATTCAAGGTCACCGCCTCGTATATTGGATGCAAATTGCAGTTGAGCTGCTTACTCAAGGATTTCATCAGATAATTCCTTCCTTCACATCAAGATAAGTCACCCTACACAAGAAGACATTCAAAATCTGATTAAAAGACCATACTCTTCCACGTAATTAGATAAGATGGTAGAAACTTCAATGTTACCATGGTTCTAGCTGCTGGGGGTGGGAGTGGAGTGGGTGCGTGGGGTTTGATCTACTTAATCATACAGTGAGTGGAGACAGGATGGGGACTCAATTGAAAGAGTTTGCATTTGTTTTTTTCTCCCCCCCCCCCCCCCCCTCCGCATCTTCCACCCTTCTCTGCTGAAGACACGGGGGGTAATCTTAAAAATAGGGAGATGTAAAACAGGCTGCCGACTCGCTATCAGCCCTTTTTACACTGTCGCACAAAGTCAGAATTACCCCCACTGCCTCGTACTGGGATACAATTCCATGTATCACCAGTCCCTCACACAACTGCATGTTCTTCCTCTCAGTGCCTCAACAGTAAACACAAACAGACTATTGGACTATTAGAATATCACAGCCAAGCCTGATCTTGTTCTCATCCAATGTCCACACATAAGGTTTCTTTGGAATAGATCTTTGGAATACAAATTGGAGTGGGGAACCATGGCTGATTCTTTCCCTCCCTAGCCAGGAATACTTATTTCATTTCTCATGCATCACCAGCGCTTTAACTGAGATCTACTTCAGCATAGTTCAGGGTTTGAACCTGGGCAACTCCTTGGCTCAGTTATTTATGCATTCAACTGTCATTTTTGATCTTTTAACCCCAAAGTCGATCTTTTTCTTCCAGTTTCCTGTTCTTATATCCTTCCGTTTCATTTTTCTCTTGCACGCTTTTTTCTCTGTTCGTCTTCTCTTGTTTCTCTTTCCCTTGTTTTTTTTTCTTGCATCTGCCTTCTCGTTCATGATTGCTGTTACATCCTGTTTACTGATCTGTAAGTAAAGCAAAATTCAATTAAAGCCTTTAACATAGGAACAGGATTAGACCATTCAGCCTCTCGAGCCTGTTCCGCCATTCAATTTTTTTTTTTTTTTTTTATTCGTTCACGGGATGTGGGCGTCGCTGGCAAGGCCGGCATTTATTGCCCATCCCTAATTGCCCTCGAGAAGGTGGTGTTGAGCCGCCTTCTTGAACCGCTGCAGTCCGTGTGGTGACGGTTCTCCCACAGTGCTGTTAGGAAGGGAGTTCCAGGATTTTGACCCAGCGACAATGAAGGAACGGCGATATATTTCCAAGTCGGGATGGTGTGTGACTTGGAGGGGAACGTGCAGGTGGTGTTGTTCCCATGCGCCTGCTGCCCTTGTCCTTCTAGGTGGTAGAGGTCGCGGGTTTGGGAGGTGCTGTCGAAGAAGCCTTGGCGAGTTGCTGCAGTGCATCCTGTGGATGGTGCACACTGCAGCCACAGTGCGCCAGTGGTGAAGGGAGTGAATGTTTAGGGTGGTGGATGGGGTGCCAATCAAGCGGGCTGCTTTATCTTGGATGGTGTCGAGCTTCTTGAGTGTTGTTGGAGCTGCACTCATCCAGGCAAGTGGAGAGTATTCCATCACACTCCTGACTTGTGCCTTGTAGATAGTGGAAAGGCTTTGGGGAGTCAGGAGGTGAGTCACTCGCCGCAGAATACCCAGCCTCTGACCTGCTCTCGTAGCCACAGTATTTATATGGCTGGTCCAGTTAAGTTTCTGGTCAATGGTGACCCCCAGGATGTTAATGGTGGGGGATTCGGCGATGGTAATGCCGTTGAATGTCAAGGGGAGGTGGTTAGACTCTCTCTTGTTGGAGATGGTCATTGCCTGGCACTTATCTGGCGCGAATGTTACTTGCCACTTATGAGCCCAAGCCTGGATGTTGTCCAGGTCTTGCTGCATGCAGGCTCGGACTGCTTCATTATCTGAGGGGTTGCGAATGGAACTGAACACTGTGCAGTCAATTAGACCATGGCTGACCTGTATCTTAATTTCATCTACCCGCCTTCGTTCAGTAATCCTTAATAATCTTGCCTACTAAAAATCTATCAATCTCAGTTTTCAAATTTTCAATTGACCCCCAGCCTCAACAGCTTTTTGGGGGAGAGAGTTCCAGATTTCCACTCCCCTTTGTGTGAAGAAGTGCTTCCTGACATCACTCCAAAACTAACCAAAGGAATTAAATGATTTTCAAACAATTGAAACTTAAACACACGGGGGGCTGAAATTCCGTGGGATTTCCACCAGTCCTCTGCCACAGGTCCTCTGGTGGGAGACCAGTGCACCTCTGGTAAGCGGCAGAAGCAGCTGTTTCTCAGTTTGAGAGGTACTGATCTTACCTACATTATTGTGAGGAAGGAGGAAGTGAGGGTGGGCACTTCTCTGCAGAGAGGGGAAAAATGAATGGGAGAACCATCCACTGGCCTCTCTCATGCATAGAATTACATAGAATGTACAGCACAGAAACAGGCCATTCAGCCCAACTGGTCTATGCCGGTGTTTATGCTCTACACAAGCCTCCTCCCACCCTACTTCATCTAACCCTATCAACATATCCTTCTCCTTCATGTGTTTATCTAGCTTCCCCTTAAAAGCACATTCTAGAGGTTGTTTCAGAGCAACTAAACAGCAGCCTAGGAGCGGATGTCCAGGCTCCCCTCTAGGGTGCATGGCCAAGGAAGAGAAGGATAAAAACCTTACAGCAAAAGAGAAACAAAATATTTGGATCAGTATTGCCCCAGCAGTGGCAGAATCTTCATGCGAATACGTGGAGCTGCAAGTCCATTCAGAATCAACATTCAGAGTGAGTGAAAGAGGGGTTTTACAATGCCGTGGCACTCAGTTACCATGGCAAACTAATACGAAGAACACAGATGCTTTACTATGGTCTGTTGTCTCTTATTCATTACAGGACTGGCTTGGCGTCCCAAAGGACACATTGGAAGGTTTCAAATCAATCTATCATGAGAACGTGTGCATCGTGAGTGAGTCACCGTCCGACTCCACTGAGAACGGTGACCACGAAGGGTCCTACGAGCAGCTCGGAAGGACGGCAATCATAGGGAAGGAGTCCACTCCTGACAACAAGGGAGAGATTCAACCAAAAAACACCTCACCTGCGACGCTGTTTTCTGATATTGCGGTTTTTGTAGAGAGCAGTAGGTACGCCATAAATGAGAACATCTATGTGAGAGTCTAGTCTTCGCGGTGTTACAGGCCTTTATGACACTGGAGAAATCCCAATTAAAGTGGTATAAAATCCTGAAAGATTCTGCAGGTCTTTTGGGAATAAAATCACTGAAATTGTAAATTCTTCCAGCAACTTCCCTAAGGAATTAAAACAGAAGATGTTAGAGATGTACAACAGGTCAGTCAGGATATGAGAAAGAAACAGCCAATCTTTCTCTTTCAGAAGCTGATCAACCTGTTGTGTTTTTCCAACATTTTCCATTTATATTTCAGATTTATAGCAAACTGTTTTACTCTCTCAAGTATATATGATACATGGAAAGTTGGACAAGATAATCAGAGTTAAGGTTTCAGGTCTAAGATCTATCATCAGAACAGTTTCTGATGAAAGGTCGTCGACCTGAAACATTAACTCTGTTTCTCTCTCCACGGACACTGCCTGACTTGCTGAGTGTTTCCAGCATTTTCTGTTTTTATTTCAGATTTCCAGCATCCGCAGTATTTTGCTTTTGGACAAAATAAGTATTGCTTTACATATCACTCTGTATTTGAGGGCTGATTTCCCAATTGAGGGCTACTGGAGAGGAGTGGCAGCCGCAGGGAGTGCTGGTTGGGAAATTGTAGGCCCGAAGCCCCTGATCTTTCATCCATTCATTTAAGTGAATTTTTTTGTTGCTGTAGAGTAGGCATGTTTTTCAATAAGGATATATGAATAGACTTGACTTCTTAAGGGAGAGAATTTTGAAATGTTGTGCTTGATCTTTCCAGATGTAAAAATATTGAAAGTTGGACTTTAGTGGGTTAAATGTGAAATAACAAATGGTAAGAAATGTGCTTCCAGGCTGTATCACATCTCACAAATTGAACAACATCATAAGCAGTGAGAAAATATCAAAGAACTAAATGCAAGCATTTTGTCTGATCCATGAGGTGTCACAAACTTGAAGCACACTGCTGCGTATTTGTTTTACTATTCATATGTAATACGTATATACGACTGATCTGAGAGTATTTTTGTGTTTTGTTTTTTGTTTTGTTTCATATTTTGTTGAGGCCATAGCGGCAGCAAGTCTGGCTGAGGAACATAACAGGGAGCGAGAACTGACCGGAGGGACAGAGAGTCGGCGGCTGCTTGACCATTATAGCGTGGGAATCAATTGGTTGCTGCTGTATTGTGTTGTCATAAGTGGCTTAGAGGAATGTAGGAACAGGAGTAAGTCATTCAGCCGCTCAAGCCTGTTCGCCATTCAATTAGATCATGGTTGATCTGTATCTTAACTCGATCTACCCGCCTTGGTTCCGTAAACCTTAATATCCTTACCTAACAAAAATCTATCTATCTCAGTTTTGAAATTTTCAGTTGACCGAGCTTCAACAGTTTTTTTGGGGGGAAGAGAGTTCCAGTTTTCCACTACCCTTTGTGTGATGAAGTACTTCCTGCCATCACCCCTGAACAGCTTAGATCCACTTTTAAGGTTAAATCCTTTAATCATCTTGAACACTTCAATTAGATCACCCCTTAAGCTTCTATACTCATGGGAATACAAGCCTAGTCTATGCAACCTGTCCTCATAATTTAACTCTTTTAGGGCAGGTATCATTCTGGTAATACCAGGCTGTTGTGCACTTTTAACATGCAGTTTGATGCTGAATTATTGAATGCTTTGCATGTGTTATGATTCTGTAATTCTGTCTCCAATGTACTTTTAAAATTTTGTGTATGCATTTGAAGGTAACTTAATTTCCACATGTACAGGTACTGCAAAATGTTTTAAAAGCTTTGCTTGGTTAATGAACCATTATTTGAATTCGTCAAAATGGATGTTTGACTTGCTCAGTGCTCCCATTTCAAGGACAATGGGGTAGATCTTGACTTTGTGCGATAGTGTAAAACGGATGATAGCGAGTTGGCAGCCCGTTATACATCACTCCCGATTTTTATTTCCATTGGCTTCAAGGATAGCTTAGCAATCTGGAGTCCTGATTCCAAAATGGATGTCTTAATCAGTGTTAGGGAGAGATCAACTCAATAAAATCAAATTTGTGAAAAGAACTACTGTAAATAAAAGTTTTTTTAACAGACTGTTCAAGCTGGATATAATAACAAATCACTGAAGCTTTCATTATTTTAATTATGAAATATAGCTCCATTAAACAAAAAATGTTGGCATTGCCATACTGTAGATTTTGCAGCTTGTCTTTATTACTACACACATACTGTATCCTGAAGCAAACATAGCTGAATAAAGACTTTAAGAGATTCCACATAGATCCCGCTGATTTGGACAACTGTTTTATGTTTCCAGGAGCAGCTTAAGAAAGAGGGTTGGAAATCGAATAGACAGCGCACACTAACCAGGCACCCAGGCTGAGAAGCGGTGCCCTATATGTGAAATCTCCCTTTCCTTTCATTTGACTCAAACCTTTCACCTTCCATAACTTTTCGGCCTACATGCCACAGGTGTCCAGGTGGAAAATCTGAAAAAGAAAATTGATATGCATTGATAATAAAATATGGCTGACATGCCTTAATGGAAAAAGTTGACAATTCTGAACTAGTGAATTTTCAAATGTATTTAATGTCAAATAAGGTTAGGTGTACCCAACTGTGGCATATAGGAAAGGAACAGCAGGATCTATTGCCAAATGTCCCATCAAGCACTGGCCAGGCTCATTAGGGAAATATGTTGCTTTCCCCATGACAATGCACCTTCCTCAACTATCGTAGGGACTACAGAATTTTGTTGCTATGGCATGTAAGAATGATCCCTAGAAAGACATTTACCTTTCTGGTAATCATTTATTCTGTATTCCATTTCCCCCCCTGCCTTGAGTCTCCCTAGGTCACCCACCTTCCTTGATCAAGATGGCTGCCAGACCACCACCAGTGTTAATACGTTACCAGTTGCTAAGGGGTGTGTACGATAGCTGCTTAGGGCAACTGTCTCTCTCTCTCCCCTTCCCTGTTCAAAGCACTAGGGAGATTTGTTGCCTCTCCCTACAAAAAAAAATGGTAATGATCACTAAGTGGGGAATAATGGGTGAGAAGCACTTTGCGGCAAAGTGATTTGAAACTAAAAGCTACTGCCTGACCAGAACTGTTATACTTCTTAACTCTGTTGATTATTGAGTTCATCTTCTTTTAAATTCTGCCAAATTCACTACAAGTGAATTAATGCTTTTTAGTTTACTCTTTATGCAAGACTACCTTTTATATAAAATGAACCTTAAAAGTTGTATTTAGTGATACAGTAGTATTGTAGCAGTTTGTGAGCTTTTTAATGGACTTTTTGCTGGGACTCCCCAACATACACAGCAAACCTCTGACAGGAAGGCTAATTGTTTTTCAACCCCCACGGAAACACAGAAACAGATTGCTGATAAAGCTCATTTCCTTCAGGTGAGGGTGGGGGCAGAACTGGGAGGAGAAGAGCTAAACTTGACCTGCCAGAGCTAAACTTCCCTTTTAGATGAAAACAAAAACTGTTTTTGGCTCAGGCTATTCGTTTGAACATTCTGTATCAATATTAATTATTACGTCCAAGAAAGTGACTTCACAGACCTATGGTTACGTTAAGTTGTTAGGCAGTTTCCGTGAGATCTGTGAACTCCCCGCAATAACTCAAGAGTTACACCAGTTTGCTGCTCTTCATGAACCTGAACAATTTCCTGTAATTAATAAATAAATAAATAATGTGCAAAATAGCCAACCTCTCATTCTGTTTGTTCTCCTGAGATTTTTTGTTTACTTGGAACCGTCAAGAGTCAAATTCTTGGGTCAATTGATGGCTCAGTAGGATGGTACTGAACCTCACAAACCCAAAGATCCCAGGAATGGTCTCTGATCTACATGTCTGCCAATCTAGAAAATGACTAAAAGCTGACGCATAGCTTCAAAAAAGTGGACATTGTTAAAACTGGATAGCCATGTGGTGAAGGAAGGAATACTGGAGCCTGGTCTTTAGTTGCTTCCAAGCCTTTATGCACAGCGTTTCCTCTTGCACACTAGCTAAGCTCTCCTCTCAAAAGGATCCAAGAGAATCCCCAAGCGATACCCACCACCTGAATACAATTAACAGACATGGCCTACAAACAGCTGGCAACTCAAGTACAGCCCTGATTATAGCTTATGACATATAAAAGCAAGTAGTTACGAGGCTTTGTAGCCTCAGCTGGGGCTTTACACAACATTCCTTCATTTGCATTGGAGGAAAATTTTATAGGACACATTTTCCTAGCCAATGCGTCTAGGGAACATTCAGTTCCCAGGAACAAAGGCGAGGAAAAAGAGGCACGGATCCATGACACTAGGGGGTAAATTTTCAACTTAGCGCCCAGGTGTAAAACCGGCATTGCCGATCGGCCCTCTGTTGTAGAAACCGCCCAATTTTCATTTCCATTCAAATCAATGGAAAAAAGAACCTGAGAGAGCAATATCTTCTTGGAACTCAAAGGATTATGCGATAATTTAGAAAATAACAGCTGCTTTTTTAAGAAAAATTAAAAGAAGTCATTATAGAGGCCGAGTGCAAAAAAATGAGAGTGATCACTGATGCCAACTCCAACACAAAATAACGAACTCATACGAGGCGGGCATAGAGTTTTATCACTGCGCTGCTGGATCCATTGCATGTTTTCTTCTAAGATAAAGTTTATCAGACAGGAACAGCTGCGGATTTAACTTAATGTCACAGGAAGTTTGAGGCACTTGAGGTCTTGTTCACAGTTGTTAAATCAACAAAAGATCTCACAATCCCATCATAGTGGTAGATACACCTGCATCTTTCCTTTTTTTCAAAATTTTCTTGCTCCTTTCAATGTTCTCCCCTCCACTTCTGTAGGCGCTGACCTACACTGAAATATGGTTCCAGGGGCACTGCCACCCTCTGGTACCTCACCCAAAGTGGTCATTCTCTATGTGTGAACCTGGACAGAGAACGTTAACAGGTGATTCAGTAATGCAGGCATCACCCCCTGACCTTCGACCTCAGTTTCCACTGTGTGCACCTTCCAATAAGCGAGAAACCTGGCTGACTTTTCCGCACTCTATTGCAGAGTTGTTGTAGCCGATTGTACCATTCCTACCTTCACCCTAGGTGAGATCAGCTAACTCAGCACGAACCAACAATTGAACTTGTGACCATCCTGGTCTGCCTGGCTCAGTTCTACACTGAGTGGTGCACTTATCAACTGAGCCATCGGGACAGCAATCCGCTTTTCTTCTTAATTCTAGTTCTGCCACTGCTCTTTTTGACTAAAAATCAATAAGAACATTGCTCCGCCTTTCAATAAGATCATAGCTAATCTTCAACCTCAACTCCACTTTCCTGCCTGATCTCCATATCCCTTGATTCCCTTAGAGTCCAAAAATCTATCGATTTCAGCCTTGCATATACTCAACCACTCAGCATCCCCAGCCCTTGGGGGTGGGGAATTCCAAAAATTCACAACCCTCTGAGTGAAGTAATTTCTCCTCATCTGAGTCTTAAATGGCCAACCCTTTATCCTGAGATTATGTCCCCTAGTTCTAGGCTCTCCAGCCAACAGCAACAGCTTCTCAGCATCTACCCTGTCCAGCCCTCTCAGAGTCTTATATGTTTCAATGAGATCACCTCTCATTCTTCTAAACTCCAGGGAATATAAGCCCATTCTACTCAATCTTTCCTCAGAGGACAACCCTCTCGTCCTAGAAATCAATCTAGTGAACCTTCGTTGCACCGCCTCTAAGGCAAGGTAAGGAGACCGAAACTGTACACAGTACTCCAGATGTGGTCTCACCCAAAGCCCTGTATAATTGTAACAAGAATTCCTTACTCTTGTACTCCAACCCCCTTGCAATAAAGGCCAACATACGATTAGCCTTCCTAATTGCTTGCTGTACCTGCATGCTAAGTTTCTGTCTTCCATGTACAAGGACACCCAAATCCCTCTGAACACCAACATTTAATAGTTTCTCACAATTTAAAAAATATCCTGGTTTTCTACCTACCAAAGTGAACAACCTCACATTTCCCCATATTATCCTCCATCTGCCACTTTCTTGCCCACGCCCTTTGCAGACTCTTTGTGTCCTCCTCACAGCTTACTTTCCCACCTACCTTTGTATCATCAGCAAACTTGGATACATTATACTCGGTCCCTTCATCTAAGTCATTAATATGGATTGTAAATAGCTGAGGCCCAAGCGCTAATCTTTGCAGCACCCCACTAGTTACAGATTGCCAACCTGAAAGTGACCTGTTTACTCCTACTCTGTTTTCTATCCGTTAACCAATCCTCTATCCTTGCTAATATATTACCTCCAACCCCATGAGTCCTTATCATGTGTAACAGCCTTTTGTGTGGCACCTTATCAAATGCCTTTTGAAAATCCAGATATACTACATCCACTGGTTTTCCTTTATCTACCCTGCTAGTTACATCCTCAAAAAACTCTAATAGATTTGTCAAACACATTTTCCCTTTCATAAAACCATGTTGACTTTGCCTAATCATATTATGATTTTCTAAGTGCCCCATTAACACATCCTTAGTAATGGATTCCAGCATCTTCCTGATGACTGATGTCAGACTAACTGGCCTATAGTTCCCTGGTTTCTCTCTCTCTCTTTTCTTGAATAGCATTGTTACATAGGAACATAGGAATATAGGAACAGGAGTAGGCCATTCAGCTCCTCGAGCCTGCCCCGCCATTTGATAAGATCATGGCTGATCTGTGATCTAGCTCCATATACTTGCCTTTGGCCCATATCCCCTAATACCTTTGGTTGCCAAAAAGCTATCTATTTCAGATTTAAATTTAGCAATTGAGCTAGCATCAATTGCCGTTTGCGGAAGAGAGTTCTAAACTTCTACCACCCTTTGTGTGTGGAAATATTTTCTAATCTTACTCCTGAAAGGTCTGGCTCTAATTTTTAGACTGTGCCCCCTACTCCTAGAATCCCCAACCAGCGGAAATAGTTTCTCTCTATCCACCCTATCTGTTCCCCTTAATATCTTATAAACTTCTAAACCCTAGAGAATACAACCCCAATTTGTGTAATCTCTCCTCGTAACTTAACCCTTGAAGTCCGGGTATCATTCTAGTAAACCTACGCTGCACTCCCTCCAAGGCCAATATGTCCTTCCGAAGGTGCGGTGCCCAGAACTACTCATGGTACCTCAGGTGCGGTCTAACCAGGGTTTTGTATGGCTGCAGCATAACTTCTGCCCCCTTGTACTCTGGTCCTCTAGATATAAAGGCCAGCATTCCATTAACCTTATTGATTATTCTATGTACCTGAACCCCTAAGTCCCTTCGGACATCCACTGTTTTTAACTTTTTACCATTTAGAAAGTACCCTGTTCTATCCTTTTTTGATCCAAAGTGGATGACCTCACATTTGCCGACTTTGAATTCCATTTGCCACAGTTTTGGCAATTTACCTAATCTATCAATATCCCTTTGTAATTTTATGTTTTCATCTACACTGCTTACAATGCCACCAATCTTTGTGATGTGGAGATGCCGGTGATGGACTGGGGTTGACAATTGTAAACAATTTTACAACACCAAGTTATAGTCCAGCAATTTTATTTTAAATTCACAAGCTTTCGGAGACTTCCTCCTTCCTCAGGTAAATGTTCAGGAGCTCCTTGAAGCCTGAGGTAAATGTTCAGGAGCTCCTTGAAGCTTCAAGGAGCTCCTGAACATTTACCTGAGGAAGGAGGAAGTCTCCGAAAGCTTGTGAATTTAAAATAAAATTGCTGGACTATAACTTGGTGTTGTAAAATTGTTTACAATAACCAATCTTTGTGTCATCGGCAAACTTAGATATGAGACTTTCTATGCCTTCATCTAAGTCGTTACTAAATATTGTGAATAATTGAAGCCCCAAGGCAGATCCCTGGGGGACTCCACTAGTCACATCCTGCCAATGTGAGTACCTACCCATTATCCCTACTCTCTGTCGCCTTTCGCTCAGCCAACTTCCTAATCATACTTTCCCCTCGATTCCCTGGGCTTCTATCTTAGCTAACAGTCTCTTATGTGGGACTTTATCAAACGCCTTCTGGAAGTCCATATAAATAACATCCGTTGACATTCCCCTGTCCACTACTTTCGTCACCTCTTCAAAAAATTCAATCAGGTTTGTCAGGCACGACCTACCTTTCACAAATCCATGCTGGCTCTCTCTGATTAATTGAAAATTCTCGAGGTGTTCAGTCACCCTATCCTTAATTTTAGACTCGAGCATTTTCCCCACAACACGTTAGGCTAACTGGTCTATAATTCCCTGGTTTCCCTCTCTCTCCTTTCTTAAAAAGTGGAGTGACATGTGCAATTTTCCAATCTAGAGGGACAGTTCCTGAATCTAGAGAACTTTGAAAGATTATAGTTAGGGCATCTGCAATGTGCTCACCTACTTCCTTTAAAACCCTGGGATGGAAACCATCTGGTCCTGGGGATTTGTCACTCTTTAGAGCTATTATTTTCTTCATTACTGTTGTTTTACTTATGTTAATTTTATTGAGTCCCTGTCCCCGATTCAATATTAATTTTCTTGGGCTTTCCGGCATTCTATCCTCTTTTTCTACTGTAAATACTGACACAAAGTAATTATTCAACATGTCCGCCATTTCCCCATTGTCAATAACAATATCCCCACTTTCAGTTTTTAAGGGGCCAGCACTGCTCCTGACCACCCTCTTTTTCCTAATATAACTATAAAAGCTTTTCGTATTGGTTTTGCTATCTCTTGCAAGTTTCTTTTCATACTCTCTTTTTTAGCTCTTACTATCTGTTTTGTGACCCTTTGTTGATCATTGTATCTTTCCCATTCGCCAGGATCTGTGCCATTTTTTGCCTTTTTATATGCCCTTTCCTTATGTCTTATACTGTCCCTCACCTCTTTAATTGGCCATGGTTGGTTTTTTTGGCAAGTAGAGTTCTTGCCCCTCAGGGGTATAAACTGATTCTGTATCACGTTAAATGTTTCTTTAACCATTTCCCACAGATCATCAGTCGTTTTACCCATTAACAGATTTGCCCAGTTTGTGGACAGTCTCTGTCTCATCCCATTGAAGTCGGCCTTATCCAAGTCTAGAATCTTAGCAGCTGACTCACTTTTTTCCCTTTCAAACACTATCTTGAACTCGATCATGTTATGATCGCTATTGGATAGATGTTCACGCCTAGTTAAGATGTTAACTAAATCTAGTTCATTACTCATTACTAAATCTAGTATGGCTTGCCCCTTTGTTGCCTTTAGGACATACTGCTGTAGAAAACTATCCCGACACTCAAGAAGTTCACTACCTTTCTGACAGTTGCTAGTCTGCTTTTCCCAATCTACATGAAGGTTAAAGTCCCCCATTAAGACCACTATGCCTTTCTTACACGCTTGTCAAATCTCTGCATTTATACAATCTAGCACTTCAGAACTGCTGCCAGGGGTCCTATACACAACTCCCACTATAGTCTTAGATCCTTTCCTATTTCTCAATTCAACCCATAAGGTCTCTGTTATGTCTCATTATATCCTCCTTTATCATTGAAGTGATTTCATGTCTAATCATTAAGGCTACTCCTCCCCCTCTTCCATTTTCCCTATCTCTCCTGTGGACCTTATAACCTGGTATATTTAGTTCCCAATCCTGACCATCCTGCAGCCATGTCTCAGTAATAACTATCATGTCATACCCTCCAATTTGAATTTGAACCTGTAGTTCATTTAATTTATTCCTTATACTCCGTTCATTTGTATATAGAACTCTTAGTTGGGCCACACACCCTAGCCTGACCTTCAGCTTTGATGCTGGATTAATCACTTTACACCTTCTAGTTCTCACTTGATCTGTAGTGCCTAAAGTACACTTTCTTTCTGCTGCTCTACACTTTTCCCTTTCACTTGTTCTTGAACAACTATTTGTACTATTTGTATTGTAAATTTCCCCTGGGTCCTCCCCTCTCTTGCTGCTCTCAACTTTACTCTCTTCTGACTCCCCGCTCAGGTTCCAATCCCCCTGCCACTCTAGTTTAAACCCTCCCCAACAGCAGTAGCAAACCCCCCTGCAAGGATATTAGTCCCAGATCTGTTGAAGTGCAATCCGTCCGGCTTGTACAGGTCCCACCTTCCCCAGAATCGGTCCCACTTCCACAGGAATCTAAATCCCTCCCTCCTGCACCAACCCTCCAGCCACGCATTCATCTGATCTATTCTCCTATTCCTATACTCACTAGCACGTGGCACTGGGAGTAATCCTGGGATTACTACCCTTGAGGTCCTGCTACCTTTTACATTTGCTACCTTCCAATCCACTGGGTCCATTCTAGAATCTAGGGAATTTTAGAAGATCACAACCAATGCATCCACTATCTCTGCAGCCACCTCTTTTAGAACCCTAGGATGTAGGCCATCAAGTCCAGGGGATTTGTCAGCTTTTATTCCCATTAATTTCTTCAATACCTTTTCTTTACTAGTATTCATTATTTTAAGTTCCTCGCTCTCATCAGAACCTTGGTTCCCCACTATTTCTGGTATGTTTTTTGTGTCTTCTACTGTGAAGACAGATACAAAGTATTTGTTTAATATCTCTGCCATTTCCTTATCCCTTATTATAATTTTTCCTGTCTTGGAAATATATCGCCGGTCTTTCATCGCCGCTGGGTCAAAATCCTGGAACTCCCTACCTAACAGCACTGTGGGAGATCCTTCACCACACGGACTGCAGTGGTTCAAAGAAGGCGGCTCATCACCATCTTCTCAAGGGCAATTAGGGATGGGCGATAAATGCTGGTCTTGCCACCGACGCCCACATCCCATGAACGAATTTTTAAAAAGCCCCTAAGGGACCCATGTTTACTTTCACTACTCTCTTCCTTTTTACGTACTTATAGAAGCTCTTACAATCTGTTTTTATATTTCCTGCTAGTTTAATCTCATATTCTATTTTCTCTGTCTTTATCAATTTTTTGATCGTCCTTTGCTGTTTCTAAAACTCTCCCAATCCTCAGGCTTACTACTTCTTGGCAACATTATAAACCTCTTCTTTTAATCTACCACTATCCTTAACTTCTTTAGTTAGCCACAGATGGATCACTTTTTCCATGGAGTTTTTATTCCTCAATGGAATGTATATTTGTTGAGAATTATGAAATATTTCTTTAAATGTTTGCCATTGCTTATCTACCATCATATCTTTTAATCTAATTTCCTAATCAATCTTAGCCAACTCACTCCTCATACCCATGTAATTAGCTTTGTTTAAGTTTAAGACTCTAGTTTCGGACTTAAGTACGTCGCTCTTGAACTTAATGTGAAATTCTATCATATTATGATCACTCTTCCCCAGAAGATCCCTTACTATGAGATTACTAATTAACCCTGTCTCATTACACAAAACAAGATCTAAAATAACCTGTTCCCTGGTTGATTCCATGACGTATTGTTCCAGGAAACTGTTTCAAATGCATTCCATGAACTTGTCTTCCAAACAACTTTTGCCAATTTGATTTGCCCAGTCTATATGAAGATTAAAGTCCCCTACGATTATTTCATTACCTTTGTTACGAGCTCCTCTTATTTGGTGATTAATACTCTGTCCCACAGTATAACTACTGTTAGGGGGCCTATAATCTACTCCCACACCAGTGTTTTCTGCCCCTTGTTATTTCTTATCTCCATCCATACTGATTCTACTTCCTGATCTTCCGAGCCAAGATCCTTTCTCACCACTGTCTTTATGTCATCCGTTATTATCAGGGCTACCCCCCAGCCCCCCACCCCCCCAACCTCCTTTTCCATTTTGTCTGTCTTTTCAAAAAATGAAGTACCCTGGAATACTTAGTTCCCAACCTTGGTCACCTTGCAACCAAGCCTCAGTAATGGCTACTAGATCAAACCTATTTATCTCTATTTGTGCCATTATTTCATTTATCTTGTTACGAATGCTTTGTGCATTCAGATAAAGCACCTTTAATTTTGACTTTTTACTACTTTTCCCTGATTTGACCTTATTCACTGATGCACTATTCCCATTAAACTCTCTGTCCCTTCCTGACACACTCTGCTTATCTTTATCCAAGCCACCAAACTGTACCAGGGCCTTGACTTTTCTCTTTAGATTTATAAATTTACCCTCACCTGAACCCTCCACACTGCTTTTTAGTCTGAAGCCCTATCTACCACCCTAGTTATTCGATTCACCAGGACACTGGTCCCAGCCTGGTTTAAGTGGAGCCCATCCCAATGGAACAGCACCCTCCTTTCCCAGTACTGGTGTCAGTGCCCCATGAATTGAAACCCTGTCTCCCACACCACTCATTGAGCCATGCATTTACCTCTCTGATCTGTTTGACGCTATGCCAATTTACGTGTGGCTCAGGTAGTAATCCAGAGATTATTACCTTTGAGGTTCTGCTTATTAATTTGGACCCTAGCTCTTCAAACTCCCTCAGAAGAACCTCATTCCTAGTTCTACCTATGTCGTTGGTTCCTACGTGTACCACGACAACTGGATTCTCCCCCTCATGCTCCAAGTTCTTCTCCAGCCTCGAGGAGATATCCTTAACCCTGGCACCTGGCAGGCAACACAGCCTTCGGGACTCCCAGTCGCAGCTGCAGAGAACAACATCTATCCCCCTGACTATACTATCCCCTACCACTACCACATTCCTTTTTACTCCCCCCACTTGAATGGCCTCCTGTACCATGGTGCCGTGGTCAAATTCCCCATCCTCCCTGCAGTCTTTGTTCTCATACCTTGCACCTCCTCTATTACTGCATCCAGGGTTCCCATACCTACCTGACTCTCAGGATTAATAAAATGGTGAAAAATCAGTCAAGGTTTCAGGTCTTGATCATTATCCAATAATTCGTTTTGGGAAATGCAAGTGGTAGAAATTGGGTGAGGAGAGGATCAAGCTCAACGGTGAAGACCAAATATAGAAGAACACAGAGCGTTCGACTTTCAATTATTACAGAAACAAAGAACTTTAAAAAATCCTACTTTGAAGAATTGTTGTGCTTATTGATTTAAGTGACAGAGTTTGGAATACTCTCTTACATTTGCCACCTAATGTCAGCACCAAATGCTCCAAGATCAGGCACGGCACGGGTTAGGTGCAGAGTAAAGATCCCTCTGCTTTGCCCCAACAATATACCTTAGCTCCAATCTCGGAAAGGCACTGCTTACTCCACCGCCATGACGTTTCTTAGCAATGAATTCTCTCAACTTGATGATTTCAAAGTTCTATCCCACCCATAGAATAATATACATCTCGTAAAGAGGTATTGTAAAAAAGACTTGCTTCTAAGCCTCTACTAGTGTGACTATCCCATAAGTAGTACAGTGTAAACTCACTTTCAGTGATAATTCAGAGCTGCTTGTCCTGGGACTGAGGTGGGGGGAGAGAGGAGACCTCCTATCCATCTGACTAAATTCTAATGCCTGAGACCATGTGCAAACGGTAGAGAAGAAGATGTGGCAAATTTCCTTGTCTAATATTAAGGCACTTTCATATTGTAAGGATTTAAAAACATGGTTCTTCTGCCATTGGTTAAGCCTGTAAATATAACTAAACTTACTGACATTCTTTGTTCTGAAGATAGCAAAGACCCACTGCTGCAGGACTCCATTTAAAAGTAAAACCATGAAGAGGAATCCCATTCCATTTAGAAATGGCAAATGTGGCTATCCAGCTTCTAAAAGATCTTCCTTAGGATTGGTGACAGTAAGTAAAATAAACAGGGACGAGTGATGGTCGGAGGTCGGAGGTCGAGATCTCAATTGCAGCAACACTTCCCCCCGGACCCTTAGGCAAATATAAAAAAATATTTAGTGAGTCAACCTCCACTAAACAAACATTTATCAGTGACAGTCATTATTGGTGTAATCAATTACAGGCTGTTTCATAGCCAATGTTTGGCAGCTATTCCATTGAATACTGTACAGTGATGCTACAAAACAATACTATTTCTGTAGATTAGTAGCTAGATTTAAAGGAAACAAACATTCAGATACTTAAATCAAACATTAATCATTAGCAAGTGACCAGGGCAAGATGATAATCTACCCAATTTAAGTTACGGGAAATTCAATAGCCAAATGTATCTCTATTTTGACAGTAATATGAGTAAATATGTTCCTTATTTTTTCTTTCAATATGCAATATCTTGCACTTATCTATTTTGAATTTCATTTGCTGCAATTCTTACCATTTGCAAATTTTGTCTCGGTCTTTCTGTAATCGTTGGTTTCTTCATCAGACCCAACTACTCTTTTCCTCATTTTAGTGCCATCTTTGAATTTCATCAGCTTGTATTACATTTTGGCATTTTGGTATTCAAGTCTTTTGTGGACATTAGAAATAAAAGCACCAATCCCTGGGGCACTGGTACCCGCTGTTTCCGCTCCTTTAGCCAAATCCTTATCCACTACCAAGCTTTCCCTAGGACACCTACTGCATTAAGCTTGTGTGGCAATCCTAGCCATTGCCTTGAGCTTGAGAAAGAGTTGTGGAGAGAAACTGTAGGACAGATACATTTTTTTACACAGGGGGTGATCAACAGTTGGAATGAGTTGCCAGATAGTGTGGAAGTGATATTGTGAGTGCAGTAAAGGGGTGCTCTTCTAAGGTTGGAAGTGGTGCAGTAGGGATATTGTGCAAAACGGGTGCCTAAACATCCAATATGGAGGGCAGCACGCACAAGTTCATTCCGCGCCAGAAGTGCACTGTACGCCATATTGGAGCGGGCTGCTTCATAGCCGTCCAGGGCACGTGCCAGAAGTATGTTATTAAAATATGATTTGAAACCTGCTGCAGAAGTAACATTTCTGCAGGCAGCTAAAATACTGTGATAGAGAGAAATGTCTTCAAGTATTACTGTCCATGCTATGCATTTATCATGAATCCCCACAGTTTGTAGAAAGGCTGTAATCTAACAATAGTCATAAAATGAATATAGAGTGTTATTCCAGCCCTTAGACATCAACCTCAAAGCTGCTTTTCCCGTGCAGCTAACCACGAGGTCCATATCCTCTCACACAGGAACACAATTAGCTGCAGCTCTGAATCGATAACAATCTCTTACCTTTTACAAAACCATTGCATGCCACTGCCTCACGAAAGAGTGTCAAACTCTCACGGAGGAGTTTCTTTATTCATCTCCCGCCCACTCTACGCCTCTGGTGCTCTTTTGTATGAAATGGCTTCATGCAGCCATTTTAGGTCTCTACAAGATCCTCACTGATGCCCTCTTTCCCCAAAACTGGCAGTATGATAGCACGCGCTGCCTCCTCTTTCTATGTATCCTCACCGAGTCCCAAAATGGGGAAAAGTAAAAACGATGAGATAATTCCACCAACTTCATCCAGATACGGACAGAAAACAGAGAGTAGGGATAAATGGGTCATTTTCAGGTTGGCAGGCTGTAACTAGTGGGGTGCCGCAAGGATCAGTGCTGCGGCCTTAGCTATTTACAATCTGTATTAATGACTTAGATGAAGGAATTGAGTGTAATGTAACCAAATTTGCTGACGATACAAAGCTAGGTGGGAAAGTAAGCTGTGAGGAAGACACAAAGAGTCTGCTAAGGGATATCGACAGGTTAAGTGAGTGGGCAAGAAGGTGGCAGATGGAGTATAATGTCGGGAAATGTGAGGTTATTCACACTGGTAGGAACAATAGAGAAACAGACTTTTTTCAAATGGTGAGAAACTATTAAATGTTGGTGTTCAGAGAGGTTTGGGTGTCCTCATATAAGAAACACAAAACGTTAACATGCAGATACAGCAAGCAATTAGGAAGGTAAATGGCATGTTGGCCTTTATTGCAAGGTGGTTGAAGTACAAGAGTAAAGAAGTCTTACTACAATTGTACAGGGCTTTGGTGAGACCTCACCTGGAGTACTCTGTACAGTTTTGGTCTCCTTATCTAAGGAAGGATATACTTGCCTCAAAGGCAGTGCCATGAAGGTTCACTAGATTGATTCCTGGGATGAGAGGGTTGTCCTATGAGGAAAGATTGAGTAGAATGGGCCTATATTCTTTGGAGTTTAGAAGAATGAGAGGTGACCTCATTAAAACATATAAGATTGTGAGGGGGCTTGACAGGATAGATGCTAAGAGGTTGTTTCCCCTGGCTGGAGAGTCTAGAACTAAGAGGCATAGTCTCAGGATAAGGGGTCGGCCATTTAAGACTGAGATGAGGAGGAATTTTGTCACTCAGAGGGCTATGAATCTTTGGAATTCTCTACCCCAGAGGGCTGTGGATGCTCAGTTGTTGAGTCTATTCAAGGCTGAGATCGATAGATTTTTGGACTCTAGGGGAATCAAGGGAAATGGGGATCGGGTGGGAAAGTGGAGTTGAAGTCGAAGATCAGCCGTGATCTTATTGAATGGCGGAGCAGGCTCGAGGGGCCGTATGGCCTACTACTGCTCCTATTTCTTATGTTCTTGTATTTGTATGTACCCAATTCTACCCAAAACAGCAGTGTCCCATTATTACCGATGTGGGTGCCATTGGAAAAATGGTTGAATTTGATCAAGTGTTATTGGTGCCAGATGTTAATTCAGTTCCTTCACACCATGGGCTTCAATAACTACCCTTGTTTAATGACTATTATATCAATACCGTTCTTAATCTAATTCCATCACTGACAGCCTTCACAATTTCTCCCAATGATTAACTCTGTTAACGGGTGCATTTCTGCTGATATTAATCCATCTGCTAGCCAGCACTGTGGAAAAACATAAGGCTGGAACAGGAAAAGGATATTCAGCCCATCAAACCTGCTTCGTCTGTAGATGATAGCTGCCCTATAATGGGCGCCATTCCATCCCACCCATTTAATCTCCTAAAGGGAACCTGTGCATAAAATACCACTGATGTTCAGAGGCAAAACTCCAGAGGATTTATCTATTTCCATATCTCCACTTTTCAACATTGGCATGCTGCCCTCCACAAACGTTTCCCCTCCTGCTTCATCCTTAAAGCACAGAAATCATTGTGTCCTGTGGAGTATCCGATTATCTTGTAAGATCATCCCAAATCCTGTGTTGCTGAGTGCATATCTAGCAATGTTAGTCCAGCACCCTCATTCCTTCAGGTTCATCCTCCAACCTAGTTCCACTGGAGATGTCATCAGCATTCGTTGAGTTAACCATTATAATATGTATTTGATTTGCATTGTACACATTTGCACATTTTTAAGCAGCTTTGCTGTGTGTATCAGCTATTTTTAATAAAGATTTTTAGGGGGGGGGGCACTGTCTTTGCAAAAAAAAAGGGCCTTTCAAACCTCTCTCATGTACTTGAAAAACATTGAAGCAGAATGACACAAATCACATTGAAACACATAATTACACTGTGAAAATGTTGCCATGTCAAATTCAAAGAAGATTATTCAAATAGGATTTCTGGCATTCCTTGTCAAAGTCTCTGGTCAAATTGTTCTCACCAATTTGAGGGTATGAATACTAATAGTTGTCTGGCCTCCCCAGTTTCCTCCTTCAGAGACTGTTAAAATGACTATAGCCACCTGCTTGTGAATATGCAATTGTGTTTATGGTTGTGCGTATGTTTTTATCGAGAAACATGGATGAAGGGCCAAGGCCCATAGTGGATGTCACACGAAGGTCAAGAGAAGACAAGATAAATTAGCAAGCAGTGATTGGGTATTGCCAAGTTTAGGATTTTGAAGCCTGAAGATTGTTGGTAAAAGATTTCAAGCTTCTATAAAAGAATGAATTAGAATAGGAGACTGGGCAATGGGTCTTTATTTCAACAGCGTGCAAGGAATAACTTAGCAGTGGGCCTGGAAAATTGTGAGTAGGTGAAATTTAACAGGATATGGACAATTAAAGAGAAGTGTCAGAACACAGAACAAAAATCTTTGCATATTTAGGAGAGGCCTTCATTGGTAGGCTTGCCGAGGCTGAAGGAGGAGAGAGCTAAGAAGTGACAGGCAAAAGTGAAGGGAAATATAAGCCAATGTACAGGTATTACTACCTATATATGAGGGAGAGAGCATGAACTTAGAGAATTGAGGTCTTGCTGCATGTTAGTTGCAGCAGATGGTAAAGCTCTGGAACCGGCTGTCTGCTGACAGCCCGCCTGATAATTTCCAGATAAATGGGATAATGGGAGTGCAGCGTAGGTTTACTAGAATGATACCAGGACTTCAAGGGTTAAGTTACGAGGAGAGATTACACAAATTGGGGTTGTAATCTCTAGAGTTTCGAAGGTTAAGGGGTGATCTGATCGAAGTTTATGAGATATTAAGGGGAACAGATAGGGTGGATAGAGAGAAACTATTTCTGCTGGTTGGGGTTTCTAGGAGTAGGGGACACAGTCTAAAAATTAGAGCCAGACCTTTCAGGAGCGAGATTTGAAAACATTTCTACACACAAAGGGTTGTAGAAGTTTGGAACTCTCTTCCGCAAATGGCAATTGATACTAGCTCAATTGCTAAATTTAAATCTGAGATAGATAGCTTTTTGGCAACCAAAGGTATTAAGGGATATGGGCCAAAGGCAGGTACATGGAGTTAGATCATGGATCAACCATAATCTTATCAAATGGCGGAGCAGGCACGAGGGGCTGAATGGCCGACTCCTGTTCCTATGTTCTTATAATACCTGCCAATATGATATATATCATATCGAGTGGCATCTTGACAGGTGCAGCTAATCGGGCTAGGTGTTACAAATTTTGGATCTGTTTTAGATATTCTCTTGGGTTCAACGTCACTGGGCACTCTCGTAACTGGACATCACACATCCTACGATCAGGAGCTTACCGTTTCAGCCCAATACTTAGTCATGCAACAGCGTGATCGCAATAATGAAACCCACTGTGTGCAACGCATCAACCTCCTATCTTCCGGAAGGTGGACTGATAAACACTCTGGTAACAAAAGGCAAATTGTAAACCAACATGTTGTTTAATTTTACATATAACACATGAACAAACAGAATACAGAGGATGAATTTTCTTGCCGCTTTCACAACATTAGCAGGGTTTAAACAACATAGAATGTTTTCTTCAGTGAGGAAGTTTGGGTGGAAGTCAATTCCACTGCATGTCTGCCTTTAAAATGCTTCCCCCAAGTTTCCTCGTGCTCTTTGACACTTCCCATGCTAGGTCCCTACTGGCCTCATTCGCATATATCAGAGTGGGAGCCAGTGGCATAGCAACTGCAAGTTTCCTGGTTTTACACAGCTATTTCGCGCTGGGTAACTTAGACTGATTTACAAGGTGCAGCAGCTGCCAGGATCAGCTTGAAGAGTCTGGAAATACTATACAGTGAGTTCTGAGGGCCTGGACTCTGAGAGGTGGTAGATTCCTCATGCTGCACATCATGGGACTGAGGTGGGCCTACTCTCATGGCAGCTGGCTCCTGGCATGGAGTCACTGTTGGCTGCATTTCTAAAAGGAGCTCCTGAGCAGCTTGGTCTCATGTCCCACATTCCACTGGCATTGCAGTCCAAGGGGGAAGGCCGAAGGCCTGGCATGTGCTGATGTCCTTAGAGGCAGCATCATCAGGCAGCTGCGATTCCTGGGTGGCCTGGTCCACATCATCCTCTTCACCATCATCTTCCTCCTGCGCTGCCTGTTGCTATGGTAGATCGGCAGGAAAAGAGGGTAAAAGCAAAGAATGGTTGAGCCTTACCATCTTAGGATTAAGGAGTAGGAGATGGGAGTGGAGGATTGTAGCTGGGCGGTGCTTTACAAGGTTGCAAGGGCGACAGTGTAGGTGCTCAGACAGTCACCTGGTCCTGGCAAGATGCTGCCGATCTTGATATGGTCCATGCCAGGAGTTCCTTCTCCGGATGGATATGTCGGTGTTTCTGGGGAGCACAGGTTGGTGCTTGGGGATCCCTGTTGAAACACCGTGCTGGTGGGGTGGTCTGCACCCTTGCATGGACCTGCTTTTTGCTTCCACCAGACTCCTGGGGCCATTAGATCCTGCTAGTTTTTCATGCTTCCCATTGTGCTTACCTATCCCCCTTTTAGCTATTCTCACACTCTCTCTGTCTTGTACATGCCTTTTATTCCAGTGGCCAGGAATTTCCTCAGAGCTGCTCCCACTCTGCTGCCGTAACTTCACCAGAGTTTTGGCGGAAACCCCGTTTACACCCGTTAATGGGCTACACTCATTCTACAGACTAGAAAACCTCCGAAACTAGTCAGCTCTAACCTTAGGAAGACAGATCTGTCCCTTTGTAACTGTTTCCACTTCACACTACTGCAAACTTTCCTTGTGTTCCAGCTAGACAGGAAACCCAAAATCCTGACCTCTGTCCCTTACCCAGCTTTTCTTAATAGTGATTGGCCAGTTGAGCATCCAATCAGACCTGCTTCCACCCTCTTAGGTGTGGGCCCTCTGGCAGCTGCCTCCCTTCCTTCAAAACTCTTATTTCTACCCTTTTGAGGTTCCATGTTTACTGTTTTTTATAACGCAGCTACAACACTGGCATCTACCCGACAATGTGGAAAATTGCCCAGGTGTGTCCTGTCCACAAAAAGCAGGACAAATTCAATCCAGCCAATTACTGCCCCATCAGTCTACTCTCAACATCAGCAAAGTGATGGAAGGTGTCGTCGACAGTGCTATCAAGCGGCACTTACTCACCAATAACCTGCTCACCGATGCTCAGTTTGGGTTCCGCCAGGACCACTCGGCTCCAGACCTCATTACAGCCTTGGTCCAAACATGGACAAAAGAGCTGAATTCCAGAAGTGAGGTGAGAGTGACTGCCCTTGACATCAAGGCAGCATTTGACCGAGTGTGGCCCCAAGGAGCCCGAGTAAAATTGAAGTCAATGGGAATCAGGGGGAAAATTCTCCAGTGGCTGGAGTCATACCTAGCACAAAGGAAGATGGCAGTGGTTGTTGGAGGCCAATCATCTCAGCCCCAGGACATTGCTGCACGAGTTCCTCAGGGCAGTGTCCTAGGCCCAACCATCTTCAGCTGCTTCATCAATGACCTTCCCTCCATCATAAGGTCAGAAATGGGGATGTTCGCTGATGATTGCACAGTGTTCAGTTCTATTCGCAACCCTTCAAATAATGAAGCAGTCCGAGCCCGCATGCAGCAAGACCTGGACAACATCCAGCCTTGGGCTGATAAGTGGCAAGTAACATTCGCGCCAGACAAGTGCCAGGCAATGACCATCTCCAACAAGAGAGAGTCTAACCATCTCCCCTTGACATTCAGCGGCATTACCATCGCCGAATCCCTCACCATCAACATCCTGGGGGTCACCATTGACCAGAAACTTAATTGGACCAGCCATATAAATACTGTGGCTACAAGAGCAGGTCAGAGGCTGGGTATTCTGTGGCGAGTGACTCACCTCCTGACTCCCCAAAGCCTTTCCACATCTACAAGACACAAGTCAGGAATGTGATGGAATACTCTCCACTTTTCTGGATGAGTGCAGCTCCAACAACACTCAAGAAGCTCGACACCATCCAGGACAAAGCAGCCTGCTTGATTGGCACCCATCTACCACCCTAAACATTCATTCCCTTCACCACCGGCGCACAGTGGCTGCAGTGTGTACCATCCACAGGATGCAATGTAGCAACTCGCCAAGGCTTCTTCGACAGCACCTCCTATACCCGCGACCTTTACCACCTAGAAGGACAAGAGCAGCAGGCACATGGGAACAACACCACCTGCACGTTCCCCTCCAAGTCACACACCATCCCGACTTGGAAATATATCGCCATTCCTTCATCGTCGTGGGTCAAAATCCTGGAACTCCCTTCCTGACAGCACTGTGGGAGAACCTTCACCACATGGACTGCAGCGGTTCAAGAAGGCGGCTCACCACCACCTTCTCAAGGGCAATTAGGGATGGGCAATAAATGCTGGCCTCGCCAGCGACGCCCAGATCCCAAGAACGAATGAAAAAAAAGGTATAGTTCTGATAGTCCTTTTTAAAAAATATATTACAGATAGGATGAATCCAAAGTCTTCTGAATTTGAGACAAAACATTTTAACCTCTTGAATTTCACCCAATAGAAGTTTGTTTACCATAGTTTTGAAACTAGGGTGAATGGTGGTTAAGAGCAAAGGCCAAGAAAGTCTATAGGGCAGAATCAAAACCTCATTGCTATCTTGTTTTTCCATCATGATATGCTTTGTCAACAAACAGGAAACCTCAAAAATAGTTTGATTACACTTCACTTTTGCAGTCTCGCTAGATCCTCACCGCAGGTTTTGTGTGAGAAACTATTAGTACATGTTATCCTAGTCCCATCCGATTGCATGAACTAGACTTATTTAAAGGCAATGGTTCAGGAAGTGTAATGTATTGAATTGCCCCCATAACCTTAGATATTTAAAGGAAGATATCTGTGCATTGACCACTGTCACCCAGTCACCCCTTCTTACATTGTTTTATGCTTTAGAATTGCAGATGTTTCGAATTGTAGTCTGGGAGCAGGCATTTCATGCGCAGTGCCTCCTGCTCTGATATCTTAAGGTTGAGCTCAGTTACATCATGAACGAACAGTACTGCCCACATCCCCTTGTCTCCATATTACTGGAGCAGAACATAACACAAGGTGCTGCACAAAATGTCTACCTCTGGGCAACAGCTCTAACATATAAAACGGGGTAAAACGTTCTTATTATGGGATTCCAGTAATGGCTCTCTCCTGTTCCCAAAATGATGTCAGAAAATAAGTGTAATTTGCAGTTGCTGCCATCTACTGGTCAGGCTAAAGACTGCAGGACGTGGGAGTTTGTGGACAGTGAGAATGTCCCGAGCGAACACATCTGCAGTAGATGTCTCCGCCTCGAATGTCTCCAGCTCAAAGTCAGTTTGCTCCAGACCTCGGTCACACCTCGTAGAGACTTGCACAATCAGAACGGGGATGGTGTGACTGATAGTGTACAGAGTAAGGGGAATGCAGGTGAGATAAAGAACGAGAATCCACAGAAACTGATCCTATCTAACAGGTACAATGTACTTGCTACCTGTGAGGATAAGGATACAGACTGTCGGAAGGACAGCCAGAATGCTGACCCTGGCACCCTGGAGCAGGAGGCTGTCCAAAGGGAGGAGGAGGAGAAGTGTGATGTGGTAGCTGTAGGGGATTCAATAATTAGGGGGACAGATAGTATCCTTTGTAAGCAGGACCGAGAGTCCCGCATGGTATGTTGCCTACCTGGTGCCAGGGTGAAGGACATCTTGAACCATCTGTCATAGGGAAAATGCTAGAAACTATTATTAAGGAGGTTATTGCAGGGCACTTAGAAAATCTCAAAGCAATCAGGCAGATTCAGCACAGCTTTGTGAAAGGGAAATCGTGTTTGACTAATTTATTAGAGTTCTTTGAGGAAGTAACAAGCAACGTGGATAAAGGGGATCCTGTGGATGTGGTGTACTTGGATTTCCAGAAGGCTTTTGACAAGGTGCCACATTAAAGGCTACTACACAAAATAAGAGCTCATGGTGTAGGGGGTAATATATTAGCATGGATAAAGGATTGGTTAGCTAACAGGAAACAGAGAGTAGGCAAAAACGGGTCATTTTCAGGTTAGCAAGATGTAACGATAGGGATCAGTGCTTGGGCCTCAACTATTTACAATCTATATCAATGACTTGGATGAAGGGACCGAATGTATGGTTGCTAAATTTGCTGACGACACAAAGGTAGGTAGGAAAGTAAGTTGTGAAGAGGATATAAGGGGCTCGATGTTACCAGGGCTGCGGGTTCGCGGCGGGTTCGCGGTGGGGCTATTGGGCGCGTGGGTAACGCGCCCGGTAAAATCAGTCTGCCCCGCGCGTGATCGCAGCCTAATTGGATCCACTTACCTGGTCTTCCGGGTTCTCCGCTGCTGAGCTGCGCATCGGGCGGACTGCGCATGCGCAGTAAGGTCTGTCAGCTGGAGGAGCTCTATTTAAAGGGGCAGTCCTCCACTGACAGATGCTGCAAGAAATAGGAAAAATTACAGCATGGAGCAGCCCAGGGGGAAGGCTGCTCCCAGTTTAATGATGCCTCACTCCAGGTATCATTAGATGGGGTGAGGAGGAGGGGGAGGACAGAGATCTTCCCCCCGGCCGGCGGGAGGAAGCGGCCTGCCTCTGCCACCAGGAAGGCCTGGCTCGAGGTGGCAGAGGAGGTCACCTGCACCACCAACATATCGCCCACCTGCATACAGTGCAGGAGGCGCTGCAATGACCTAAGTAGGTCAGCCAAAGTGAGTACACTTACTCATTCCCCTACACTCCGTCTGCCACATCACCGCCCCCACCCCACATCTCCTTCTGCACTGCCAACACTACTCTGTCACATCACCCCTCACACCCACTCAAACCTATTCCTCATCTTACCTGCACTTACTCACCTCGCCAGTACTCATCCCGCCACTACCACTCAACCCAATCCTCATACAATCTCATGGCTCTATCTCATACTCACCCTCTCATGCATCTCTTTCACGGTCAGCCTCACTCAACCTGCCACTACCTGTGCTGCAGCCACAACGCATGCATCACATATGTGCAGTAGGAAGCGTAAGGCAAACGTGTCGTGAGCATGAAGGGGATGCACAAGGGTGTTTGAGGGTTTGTCATGGTCTTTACTTAGATTTAACTTCTGACCAACTCACATCATATATTATATTGGCACCACTACTGCCACGTCTTTGTGAATCTTGTCTGGTTTGTGCAATAATGCCCTTTCCTGAGGATCACAATGAAGACCCACAACTGATGCCATCCATTGTGTCACTGCAAAGTGGGTGTAGGTGTATTTGCAGGGCTCTTTTGTGCAGACGACTGAGAGAAGTGGGCGATGTCCCCGGTGGCACCCTGGAAGGATACGGAGGAGAAGTTGTTGAGGGCAATGGTGAAATTGACAGCGACAGGTAAGAAGATGGTGCTCGGGCCAGCCAGGAGCAGCTCGGCATGAAGGAGGCTGCAGATGTCCACGACTACATGTCGAGTGACTCTGAGCCTCCGTGTGCACTGCTGCTCAGAGAGGTCCAGGAAGCTGAGCCTCGGTCTGTGGACCCTGTGGCGAGGGTAGTGTCCCCTGCGACGCATCTCTCTCTGCGGTTGCCCTCCCTCCTGCTGTGCAGGTGGATGTGTCACAGCACTGTGTTGTGGAGCTCCACGTGTCAGAGGTGGACGGCTTGGCCGGTGAGGCTGGTGATGCTGTTCGCCTTCCGAGGAGGTCATGACTGCAGCTATGGCGGCCCCCATCCGGAAGATGTACATCTGATGGGGTCCGCAAGGTAGGTACATGTGTCTGGACCCCGGGGTAAGTGTGCAAGTTGGTAAATTTGATTGTCAGGAGGAGGGTGGTGGAGGCCAAACTTTGTCCCAAGTGACAGAGTGGCCTCCTGCAATGAGTGAGGGTCTCCCCCCCCCACTTGTCAAATGGACCTTTGCAGCTGCCACAGGCTGATAGCTGCAACACGTCCATTTCAGTATGGGAAACAGTTCCAGTTGTTTCTAAAATCCCACCCCTCCTAACATATTCCCTTAATCAGGTCTGTTAATGACAGGTAAATAGTCTCAAGTGGCACCCCGCTGGCTTTAATTGCCTGCGGGAGTCCCACATGCGGGGGCTGCGCGCGCACATCGGCACGTCTGTGGGGAACCCGGAAGTGGGCGGGTTGGAGCCGGGCTCCTGACCCACTCCGGGATTCCCCGATTTTCAGAGCCCCCCCACCAGGAACGCACCCGATAGCGGGTGCTAAAATGGAGGCCAAGGAGTTTGCAAAGGGATAAAGATAGGTTAAGTGAGTGGGCAAAAATTTGGCAGATGGAGTATAATGTGGGAAAATGTGAACTTGTCCACTTTGGCAGGAGGAATATAAAAGCAGTATATTATTTAAATGGAGAGAGATTGCAGAACTCTGAGGTACAGAGGAATCTGGGTGTACTCGTACATGAATCACAAAAAGTTAGTATGCAGGTACTGCAAGTGATTAGGAAGGCAAATGGAATATTGTCATTTATTGCAAGGGGAATGGAATATAAAAGTAGAGATGTTTTGCTACAGTTGTACAGGGCATTGGTGAGACCACATCTAGAATACTGTGTGCAGTTTTGGTCTCCTTATTTAAGAAAGGACATAATTGCTTTGGAAGCGGTTCAGAGAAGGTTCACTCGACTGATTCCTGGGATGAGGGGGTTATCTTATGAGGAAAGGTTGGACAAGTTGGGCCTGTATACACTGGAGTTTAGAAGAATGAGAGGTGATCTTATTGAAACATATAAGATCCTGAGGGGACTAGAAGAGGTAGATGCTGAGAGGATGTTTCCCCTTGTGGGAGAGACTAGAACTAGGGGCCACAGTTTAAAAATAAGGGGACTCCCATTTAAGAGGGAGATGAGGAGAAATATTTTCTCTCAGAGGGTCGTGAGTCTGTGGAACTCCCTTCACAGAGAGCGGTGGAGGCAGGGTCATTGAATATTTTTAAGGCTGAGTTAGATAGATTCCTGATTAACAAGGGAGTCAAAGGTTATAGTCAGAAGACAGGAAAGTAGGGTTGAGGTCACAATCAGATCAGCCATGATCTTATCAAATGGCAGAGCAGGCTCGAGGGACTGAATGTCCTACGCCTGCTCTGAATTCGTATTTTAGTATGAACCGGCTTGAAAGGATATTGGAGAGGGAGGGGGTGGATCCAGTCATTGTGGTCCATGTTAGGGCCAACAACAGGGGAAAGAGTAGGCAAGAAGTCCTGTTCAGAGAGTACCAGGAGCTAGGAGGAAGAGAAAACTGAGTGAAGTAAAGTGTTGCACAGTTTGTAGAGCACTGGGAAAAAATGATTAAGAGTGGGAGATGGTGTGATGAATCTTGATCTCAAAATAACAAGGATGCAGGGAAGGAGGAAGAACCAGAAATGGTTTGTGCTTCAAGAAGACCTAAAGATGGGAGAAAACTAACAGAAAACAAATCAACAATAATAGGGAAATAAAGGAAAACACATTTGGGTATTAGATTCTTTTATTAGCTGATTGCTACATTAATGCATCTGTTAGTTATTACATTTTTGCTCTTGTGTTAGGAAAAGCTATTTTGGGAGCATTACATATGGCATATACTATTGTGTAAGCTAGTGTGTGGAGGACATGTTCTCTTTATTTAAAGGGACTATTTGCCTTGGGTAAAATCACTGAGACTTTAGTTGGATAGTAATGTGCTAAACATTACTATGTGTTGTGTACAAAATTATGAGGGGCACAGATAGGATGGATACTAAGGAGCTTTTTCCCTTCGTTGAGGGTTCTATAACAAGGGGACATAGATTCAAGGTAAAAGGCGGGAGGTTTAGAGGGGATTTGAGAAAGAACTTTTTCACCCAGAGGGTGGTTGGAGTCTGGAACTCACTGCCTGAAAGGGTTGTGGAGGCAGGAACCCTCACAACATTCAAGAAGCATTTGGATGAGCACTTGAAATGCCATAGCATACAAGGCTACGGACCAAATGCTGGAATATGGGATTAGAGTAGACAGGGCTGATGGCCGGCGCGGACACGATGGGCCGAAGGGCCTCTATCCATGCTGTATAACTCTATGACTCTATGACTCTAATCTTTGTTGGAGCTTTAATTTTTGCACACGTGTGAAGCATAAACACCGGCATTGTGCTGTTGGGCCAGAAACATGTGTAATGGTGTTCTTTGCAGGTGCTGTTAAAAATAATTAGTAATCTTCAAGAATGTGTCGTTGTTCAAGTGAACAACATCATTGGGAATTATGCCATCTTTGTTTTCCAGTTGCAAATACACAGTCACAGCAATGTCCTTTTAAAAAATAAGCTTAGACAAAAACAATGTTGCTCCTTAACAAAAACATCCATTTTCCTTTGGAAACTTGGTGAAGCTATTTGCTTTGCAGGAAATCCTCAGTTGTGGGATTATTTTATTTCATTGGGTCCCTGTGAAAAATGACATACAATATATTTTTAAAGAATCAAACCACTTGGTTAGCAACAAAGAAACTATTACATCATCATCATCTTAATGATGATAGTCTGGAGGTCAAATTCATGGAATGCATTCAAGACAGTTTCCTAGAACATTACATCGCGGAACCAACCAGACAACTGGCTATTTTAGATTTTGCATTGTGTAATGAGACAGGGTTAATTAGTAATCTCACAGTAAAGGATCCTCTGGGGAAGAGTGATCATAATATGATAGAATTTCACATTGACTTAAGTCCAAAACTAGAATCTTATACTTAAATAAAGCCAATTAGAGAGGTATGAAGGGCAAGTTGGCTAAGGCGGATTGGGAAATTAGATTAAAAGGTATGACGGTAGATAAGCAATGACAGACATTTCAAGAAATATTTCAGAATTCTCAACGAATATACATTCCATTGAGAAATAGAATCTCCATGGGAAAAGCGATCCATCCGTGGCTAGCTAAAGAAGCTAAGGATAGTATCAGATTAAAAAAAAGAGGCTTATAATGTTGTGAAGAATAGTAGTAACCCTGAGAGCTGGGAGAGTTTTCGAAACCAGCAAAGGATGTCCAAACAATTGATAAAAAGGGAGAAAATAGAATATAAGAGTAAACTAGCAAGAGATATAAAAACAGATTGTAAGAGCTTCTACAAGTATGTAAAAAGGAAGAGAATAGCAAAAGTAAATGTTAGTCCCTTAGAGGCTGAGACAGGAGAAATTTTAATGGGGAATCAGGAAATGGCAGAGACGTTAAACAAATATTTTAAATTTGACTTCATAGTAGAAGACACAAAAAGCATGCCAAAAATAGTGGAGAACCAAAAGACAAATGAGATTGAGGAATTTAAAACAATTAATATCAGTAGAGAAAAGTACTAGACAAATTAATGGGACTAGAAGCCGACAAATCCCCTGGGCCTGATGCCTACATCCTAGGGTTCTAAAAGAGGTGGCTGCAGCGATCTTCCAAAATTCCCTAGATTCTAGAACGGTCCCAGTGGATTGGAAGGCAGCAAATGTGACCCCGCTATTCAAGAAAGGAGGGAGAGAAAAAACATGGAACTACAGGCCAGTTAGCCTGATATCATTCGTTGGGGAAATGCTGAAATTCATTATTAAGGAAGTGGTTACAGGGCACTTAGAAAATCATAATATGATTAGGCAGAATCAACATGGTTTTATGAAAGGAAAATCGTGTTTAACAAATTTATTAGAGTTCTTTGAGGATGCAACTAGCAGGATAGATAAAGGGGAACCAATGTCTGTAGTATATTTGGATTTCCAAAAGGCATTCAATAAAGTGCCGCATAAAAGGTTGTTACACAAGGTAAGGGCTCATGGGGTTGGGGGTAATGTATTAGCATGGATACAGGATTGGTTAATCGACAGAAAACAGAGAGTAGGGATATAAACAGGTCATTTTCAGGTTGGCAGGCTGTAACTAGTATGGTGCCGCAAGGATCAGTGCTTGGGCCTCAGCTATTTGCGATCTATATTGGGAACAACACCACCTGCATGTTCCCCTACAAGTCACACACCATCCCGACTTGGAAATATATCGCCGTTGCTACATCGTCGCTGGGTCAAATTCCTGGAACTCCCTTCCTAACAGCACTGTGGGAGAACCTTCACCACACAAACTGCAACGGTTCAAGAAGGCGGCTCACCACCACCTTCTCAAGAGCAATTAGGGATGGGCAATAAATGCTGGCCTCGCCAGCAATGCCCACATCCCATGAACAAATTTTTTAAAAAGTAATGACTTAGATGAAGGGACCGAGTGTAATGTATCTAAGTTTGCTGATGATACAAAAGTAGGTGGGAAAGTAAGCTGTGAGGAGGACACAAAGAGTTTGCAAACACTATGGACAGGTTAAGTGAATGGGCAAGAAGGTGGAAGATGGAGTATAATGTGGGGAAATGTGAGGTTATTCATTTGGGTAGGAAGAATAGAAAAGCAGAATATTTTTTTAAATGGTGAGAAACTATTAAATATTGGTGTTCAGAGAGACCTGGGTGTCCTCGTACAAGAAACACAGAAAGTTAGCATGCAGGTACGGCAAGCAATTAGGGTGGATAAAGGGGAACCAGTGGACGTAGTGTATTTAGACTTCCAGAAGGCATTCGACAAGGTGCCACATAAAAGATTATTACTTAAGATAAAAAATCACGGGATTGGGGGTAATATTCTGGCATGGGTGGAGGATTGGTTATCGAACAGGAAGCAGAGAGTTGGGATAAATGGTTCATTTTCGGACTGGCAACCAGTAACCAGTGGTGTTCCACAGGGGTCGGTGCTGGGTCCCCAACTCTTTACAATCTATATTAACGATTTGGAGGAGGGGACCGAGTGCAACATATCAAAATTTGCAGATGATACAAAGATGGGAGGGAAAGTAGAGAGTGAGGAGGACATAAAAAACCTGCAAGGGGATATAGACAGGCTGGGTGAGTGGGCGGAGATTTGGCAGATGCAATATAATATTGGAAAATGTGAGGTTATGCACTTTGGCAGGAAAAATCAGAGAGCAAGTTATTTTCTTAATGGCGAGAGACTGGAAAGTACTGCAGTACAAAGGGATCTGGGGGTCCTAGTGCAAGAAAATCAAAAAGTTGGTATGCAGGTGCAGCAGGTGATCAAGAAAGCCAACGGAATGTTGGCTTTTATTGCTAGGGGGATAGAATATAAAAACAAGGAGGTATTGCTGCAGTTATATAAGGTATTGGTGAGACCGCACCTGGAATACTGCATACAGTTTTGGTCTCCATACTTAAGAAAAGACATACTTGCTCTCGAGGCAGTACAAAGAAGGTTCACTCGGTTAATCCCGGGGATGAGGGGGCGGACATATGAGGAGAGGTTGAGTAGATTGGGACTCTACTCATTGGAGTTCAGAAGAATGAGAGGCGATCTTATTGAAACATATAAGATTGTGAAGGGTCTTGATCGGGTGGATGCAGTAAGGATGTTCCCAAAGATGGGTGAAACTAGAACTAGGGGGCATAATCTTAGAATAAGGGGCTGCTCTTTCAAAACTGAGATGAGGAGAAACTTCTTCACTCAGAGGGTGGTAGGTCTGTGGAATTTGCTGCCCCAGGAAGCTGTGGAAGCTACATCATTAGATAAATTTAAAACAGAAATAGACAGTTTCCTAGAAGTAAAGGGAATTAGGGGTTATGGGGAGCGGGCAGGAAATTGGACATGAAGCTGAGTTCGGATCGGTCAATGCCCTGTGGGTGGCGGAGAGGGCCCAGGGGCTATGTGGCCGGGTCCTGCTCCGACTTCTTGTGTTCTTTAGATTTGTGGTTGGGATCAGATCAGCCATGATCTTATTGAATGGCGGAGCAGGCTCGAGGGGCCGATTGGCCTACTCCTGCTCCAATTTCTTATGTTCTTATGTTCTTAAAGATCAGCCATGATCTTATTGAATGGTGGAGCAGGCTCGAGGGGACATATGGCCTACTCCTGCTCCTAATTCTTATGTTCTTATGTGTAGGCCCCACTACAAACTGGCACTTTGCTAGTTTGGTAGCCCTCAAGTTGTCTTTGTAGACTTTTTTGCCTTCAGTTTAAAGGAAATTTCTTTTTAAAATTAGCTTATTATCATCTCTTACTGTTTTAATTTTTCAGAGAGATTGGGTGTGTATTCTACCTCTGGGACTCTTGAACCCTGTCCAGAACAGCATCGGCAGTGCATTACAGGTTGACTCCCAAATCCATATATGTAAGTGTCTAATTTCAGCAGGAGCAAGTGGGAGAGCATCAAAAAAAAAGTATATCCCCCTGGGGGAGGGAGGAAAGGAGGAAATGATTCAACTTGTGCTGCTCTTGCACTTGCTTCCTAGTAAACAGTCTAAGTGTGGAATTGAGAATGGTCCAGGGCAAAAAAAAACCTCTCATAATCTACCTTCCCAAATACGTGAACAAGGCCCACATGACATTTTGAAAATGGATTCATTCTAGCCAGCCAGAAGATCACGATGGGTGATTAGGAGGCAGGAGATTCATAGAAATTTTCAGAAGTCTCCTGAATATTTTTGGGAGACATAGATGACACATAGAGTACAATTTTCTACTTCTTGCTAATTTTAGCAAAGTAGATGTGAGTATGAAACAGGAAACACTCATCCATACTGACCTCTACTTTTCTCCTAATGTTACCAAATTAACATATATATAATTTCATAATGAGTCAAGAGAATAGAGGAAGAAAATATACTATCCACTCTGGGGGGTTTTGATGGAGTAGATAGGGAGAAACTGTTTCTACTGGCAGGAAGGTCGGTAATCAGAGGACACGGATTTAAGGTAATTGCCAAAAGAACCAAAGGGGAGATGAGGAGACATTTTTATTAAGCAGTGAGTTGTTATTATCTGGAATGCAGATTCAATAGTAACTTTCAAAAGGCATTTGGATAAATACTTGAAGGGGATAAATTTGCAGGGACGATGGGCTGAATGGCCTCCGTCTGTGCTGTGTAATTCTATGATATCAGAATAGCTCTCTTTACTTAAGGAGACAGAAACAGTATTATGTGTATTTAAGAGAATGAAATATGATTATTTTTACCTTTAGGGGTGTTGTTCATCGGAGGGACAACACTTTCTGTACCTGTAAGAAAATTTTGTCCAAAACAAATCTGATTAAAACATGAACATCTTACAGCAAAACAAAGCACACTCCTTTCATTTCACATCCGAACATGTCAAAGACTTCTGGAGGTGTTTGCACCAGGAAGTGGGCAGTAGTTAATAGATTTATTAACCACAATAGTTAATCATTTCTTCTTGCTAGGGCACCTTACCTTTTAAACTAGAAAAATTCAATGGTCCACCCAGTAGACTTTGTGTTATGTGTTCAATTGCAGTTAATCTTATGAAAGACAACTGTAAAGCAATTATAACTGCACAGCTTACTGAAACAAAAGGTTTGATTTTAACCATGCCCGCCTGGCAGGAACAGGGTGGATGGATGATTATCAGTGAAGGAAACCAAGCCAGAAATACAGAAGGGCAGAGTCAGAGAGGGAAAGATTAAAAGGATAGACACAGGTTATTAAATATCCATAGATGATTAAATATACGCTAAGGACAAATACTCTTTGGAATAAAAATAGAAAATGTTAGAAATACATAAGAGTTCCATCAATATCTGTAAAGAGAATGGACAGGTCAATATTTTGGGTGTAATAAAGAAAGAAATTGCATTTATGTAGCACCTTTCACATCCTCAGGAAATCACAAAGCGTTTTACAACCAATTAATTATTTTTGAAATGTAGTCACTGCTGTTATGTAAGCAAACGTGGCAACCAATTTGTGCACAGCAAGAGCCCACATGCAGCAATGATATAAATGATCTGTTAATCTATTTGGGTGTTATTAGTTGAAGAATGAATGTTGGCCAGAAAACCGAGAGTATTCCCCTTCAAATAGTGTCACCTGACCCCTGTCAGCCTGCACACCCACTTAAGTTTCAGCATCAACTAACCTTCACTTTCTATGCACCTCTTCACCTCCCCCTTTGTGCACCCACCACTGCCACTCACCCCAATCCTGATGCAATGTGATGTATCTGTCTGATAATCACCCTCTGATGTATCTGTTTCATTGTCAGCCTCACCCAAAACATTGCATCCATCAGGTGAAGACATCACCTTCAGTCACTCACAGGTCTGTAGGAGTATAGAGTGCAAAATGCAAGGGAGAGGAGGTGGACCACCACAAATTGTCCAGTCGACAGATGCAAAGGAAGCCATGGTTATCAGTCGGACCTGCCTGCCCGTCAGAGATGGAGAGACTGGCAACGCGCAGATGGCTGATGATAGAACTTTAACATCCTTCACACACATGATGAATTGATGTTGTCAATAATTGACCTGTTCCAGTTCTCAGTATGGTCAGTGGAAAGATTATCACTTTTCCGATGAATAATTAATATTGGTTTCTGTTGTCTTCCAGGGCCTTCAGGGATTCAGCAACATTCAGCCCCAATGGAAGAAAGTGATTCCTCAGAGGATTTCATTCCTTCTGAGGATGCACCATCACATGACACACAGCCATGCACCAGTGCAGATACTCGCACTTCGGTGGGTCCTATTAGGCAGATTGTTGGGTTGTCATCTGGTGATTCACCACTTACAAGTGAGCACAAGCAGGCGCTGGTGGCAGGGGCAGCTGTGGAGAGTCCACATCGGTGGACGCACTCCTCTCCAAGCTCTGCTCAGCTGGACACAGATGCTGAACCCCGGGGACCATCGTTGAGAGTGAGAATGATAGAGGTACAGCTGTACCTTTGCGTCGTACTGGAAAACGTGCCATGCACACTCTCCACAATAGTGGAGAGGATAGAATCATAGAATCATAGAATGGTTACAGCATGGAAGGAGCCATTTGGCCCGTCGAGTCCGTGCGGCTCTCTGCAAGACCAATTGAGCTAGTCCCACTCCCCCACCCTTTCATTGTAGCCCTGAAAATTTCTTCCTTTCAAGTACTTATCCAATTCCCTTTTGAAAGTCATGATTGCATCTGTCTCTACCACCCCCTCAGGCAGTGCATTCCAAATCTTAACCACTCACTGTGTAAAAAAGATTTTCCTCATCTAGTTCTTTTGCCAACCACCTTAAATCTATGTCCTCTGGTTCTTGACCCTTCCGCCAATGGGAACAGTTTCTCTCTATCTCCTGTGTCTAGACCCTTCATGATTTTGAATACCTCTATCAAATCTCCTCTCAAACATCTCTGCTGTAGGGAGAACAACCCCAGCTTCTCCAGTCTATCCACGTAACTGAAGTTCTTCATCCCTGGAACCATTCTAGTAAATCTCTTCTGCACCCTCTCTAAGGCCTTCACATCTTTCCGAAAGTGCGGTGCCCAGAACTGGACACAATACTTTGGTTTTGGCCAAACCAATGTTTTATAAAGGTTAAACTACATTACTAGTGGATTGGTGGCGCGGATAAGTGCGGGAATGTCTGCAATGGAGAGAATGCTATCCTCCATTGATCTTCAAGCACAGCTCTCTAATGAGTCCATGCAAGCCATGACAACGGCCGTGCAGACTCCCGATGCCAACATGTCTTCCGCCTCAAACAGGCAGACAGATACTTTAGCCATGGCCTTACAATGAGTCACATCTGCTGTCCAGCAGAGTGGTGGGCGTGATGTTTCGCTGGCCCAGGAAAGGAAGGATGGTGAAAGGGGACATGGAAGTGGGGGCTCCACTCAAAGCACTCCTACCCCTCACCCATTGCCCCACCCCAATCCCTTCAACGGTACCCGCAATGTTGCCTCCTCTCCCGATGATCAAGTCTGCCCCTGCACAGGTGCAGGTGAAGCAGACTTTGGCGGCGCCCTCATGGGCACCAAAACCTATGAGATCCTGTTAGAGATGAGGGAATCCCTGGCATCACGAGCAGCTATGTGAGCTGCTGCTCTGGCGATGGGTTCCCCATTTTCATTTTCCTCGTCCTCACCTCATCATCCACCTCCTCCTTCTCATCTTCATCCTCTTCTTCAATGTTGCCACCAGATGACGATGCTTCATGAGCGCATTTGGCCTCCTCCACCTGTAACCCTTTCTGTTGAACGATGTTGTGCATGACACAGCACACGACGATTATTCTGCACACCCTCGCCGGTGAGTACTGAAGGGCTCTCCCAGATCTATCCAGGCATCTGAAGCACATCTTCAACATTCCTATGGCTTGTTCAATGTCAGAGCTGGTGGTGATGTGACTGTCATTGTAGCACTGCTGTGCCTCATTGGTGGGGTTTCTCACAGGTCTGTCTTCTGTGTGGAAGAGATCCAGGAGATTGGACTCGTGTAAAACGAATGAATCATGACAGCTGCCAGGGAATCTGGCAGACACCTGCAGAAATCTCTTCCGGTGGTCGCACACCAGTTGTGCATTGATGGAGTGATATCCCTTTCGGTTGATGAACAGTCCTGGCTCATGTGGAGGTCCTCGGATTGCTACGTGTGTGCAATCAATTGCGTCCTGTACCCGTGGGAAGCTAGCCAGGGAGTTGAAACCCATTGCCCTCTCAGTCTGGCTGATGTCATCGGCGGGGGAAGTTGACATAGTCGGATGCCCTGGCAAACAAGCCATCCGTCACCTGTCTTATACACACTTATACGTGGACGACTGAGGTACCTTGGAGATGTCACCAGTGGCAGCCTGGAAGGATCCAGAGGTGAAGAAATTGAGGGCAGTGGTGACTTTAACTGTGACTGGCAATGCGTGACCAACAGGCCCAGCCGGGAGCAGCTCTTCATGAAGGAGCGTGCAGACCACCTGCCGACTCAATCTCAGCCTGGGTAGGCACTGCTTCTCAGTGAGGTCCAGGACGCTCAGCCTCTGCCTATAGACCCCCTCACATGGGTAGTGCCTCCTGCAACTTCGGCTCCTCTGTTGTTTTCCTCTCTGCTCTTCTCCAGGTCCTTGTTGGGTACCTCAGTCTTGTGCACCTGCAGATCCCAGAACTGCACGCCATGCCTGCCACAGATGGTGATGTGCCTCCTCCTCAGATGTACTGTTGAATAGATCCATTGCGCCCCCCTCCCATCCCGATGTTGTTAGTTTGAGGGGCTCCAAAATGTAGGTAAATTTGTGTGAACACAAGAATTCTTAGTCTCAACAAAGCAATCTCACTCTAAACACAAAGAACTCCCAGCCAAAGGTTTGTCTGAGAGAATTGAGCTGCAATACTTCACTTTTTATTGAGATGTGTCAATCACTGGTTTAAAAGGGCCAAATGAGTTTCGGCTGCAACTTGCCTCCGTTTCAATGGCGTGTTGCAGAAGCCACGGGAGACACGTTCAGGAGAAGTTAAATTCGATTCTGTTGCAGAATCCACAAAAAGTTAATTAAATAAAGTCTTTCCAGTACCTTTAAATATCGGCCCACCAGCTTTAAGTGGCGGCGGGATTTCCAGGTGTTTGTTGTGCACGCACATCCCAACACGTCTGGGTTAAATCCGGACGTGGTCGCGTTGGAGCCGGGATGCAGTCCTGCTCCAAAAAGCTGCTACTTTAACCTCTCATCCGCCGCCAACCCACCCGTTCTTGGGGGTTAAAATTACCCCCATCCTGACAGTTCTAAGATGCTAGCAGCCCTACTAGGACCTATTCCATGCAGGCATTCTTTACATTATGAACCCAGGCCGGACTGATGTGATGGAAACTTCTCTCTTGTTGTATAAGTTTAAGTGAAATGAGTTTGGCCAGTTTCAGTCCGTGTTTCCATGAGTTCCAGTTCACTGGCCAGAACAATTTGACATATAGCTAGGTAGACCAGTTTATCAAATAACCCATGTAGTCATAGCAACTAAATCAAAACAGACTTGTGCTCACCTTTTACTCTTTAACAGGTTCAACACAATTATCAATAAACTCAAAACTGGTACAATAGGAAATAACGTCGACCAACAGAATCTTCTTTGCATATTCTCTGAAAAACAAAACAAAGATCTATCCTTTTTTCTTTTCCGCCCTCCCCCCATTTTCTTCCCTAATCTCCCAAAAGCACAGACTTATGTTGGGGTATAATCCCACAGGTACAGTTCTTCATGCGCAGGCCGTTAAACTATGGAGTGCATAACAGCCAAGTCCAATCCTGTTTCACCCACTGTCTACCTTCATCTACTTTCCAGCAGGGAATCGGTGTACACAATACGATCCCTGCAGATTTTTTCACTTCCCTAACCCAGAAGGCCACTGTAGCCCTGGCTGAGATCAGCTAACTCAATACAGACCAAGAATCAAACCTGGGTCCTTTCTGGTCAGCTTGGCTCAGTACCATGCCAGAACATTTGCCGGCCAAGCCATCAGGAAAGTAATATCTTTTATTTTAGTACTGAAACCATTTGGGGGCTTTGACCTTGCATTCTTTTTTTCGGGGGGGGGGGGTGGAATTTCTTAATATTTTATTATTTTTATGCTTAGCAGGGTGGACCTACAAATTGAGTTAGATAAAATATGTAATAGGTGGAACCAATGCTTCCAGATGAGGTGCAAAGGGCTAAATGCAATGAAGAATGCCTACAAGGGGGTGCAGCCAAATTCCAAGGTCACAGTTGACCTTTCCTGATCCTGCATGTGTCAGCTCCATGCTACAAAGGTCACCACAGATGTCCTTGCAGCAGACGTCACTGTTCTGCATCTCTACTGACTCAGATGCTGAGAAGGTAGATCCCCATAGCATTCCTAGGATAGGTGTGCAAAGGCCTGCAGAAGTGGTTGGTGGCATCTTGGAACGTGTGACCACTCAGGCAACACTGGCTTGTGATAATCCTGGCATTCGTTCTTTTCATGCATTATCACGTAAAGTACGACATGCTCTGGTTGGGTGCTTTGGAAGAACCTTTAGAAGTTAGGCTTTCACAACACATAGTGGTGACACCAAGGGTCTGCTGACACAGTCTCCTTTGGGAAGAGGTGCCTCCACCAACCCTGTATATGTCAAAGCAAGGCCATCTCTCCTCTCTCCACAGCTGTGGAGGCACTGATGCCAACTGCAGGGCATAGGGTTCGACTTAAGAAGTTTGACCATCCTGGCAATCGTCACCAGGTCAATCTCTTCCTTTAAACACATCAGCTTGACAACTCCTACTGCATATGGTGACAAGGGATGTGGAGGTAAAAAGAAAAAAATAACAAATGGCACGATGACTCATCAAAGTCTAAGTACCTGCAGAAAGAAAAAACAAGAAGACAGATGACCAAGGAGGGCCCGTTAAGCCCTCCAAACACTTATCCTTCACATCAGTAAAGACCCTCCCGTGTAATGGTCTGCACTGAGGCCCCCTCCCTGCTAAGTTTCCTGGGCATGCTAGAGGCTTCCCTTCTCTTTATGAATATAGTAATAAAGCTCCTGTCTGCTACAGACCAGAGCTTTAAATACCCGTCCCACGGCTGCTGGGAAATGGAGCAACACGAATATCAGACAGGAATCCAATGCGATTCCTTTCTGCTGGATTTAGCAGTCCGGTACGCCCCATCTCAATCTGAAAATGGAGCCAGTTGGACACTAAAATTGGCCATAAAATGTTGGGTAGAAAGAAAAGAAAAAGCAAAATTTGATGTTTAGGGAATAGCACCTTCAGGAGTCGTCACAAAGTCATTTTATTCATATTGTTGGCTCTGATATTTGCGGGGAGGGAGCGGGGGCAACTTTTAGCGACTGGGAAACCCAGAAGTATGGGGAACGCGGAGGTCCTGCCGAATTTAATGGCAGGACCTCATTTGAATTTTTCTTCTCCACTTCCTGCCCGACAGCCACTCAGATTGATAGGCTGGCCGGCAGTCGGGTGGGAAGGTCTGCGGTAGAAGGCCGCAGCCAGGGACCGGAGAGGAGGGAGGGAAGGAGAATCGCGGTGGGGGTGGGAGGGGGAGAGATCATGGTGGGGGTGGGGGGAGAGGGGGAGAGATTGCGGGGTGGCGGAGAGATCACGGGGTGGGGGAGACATCGGATCGCGGGGGGTCGGATTGCAAGGGGGGCGGGGGCCAGATCACAGGGAGCGAAGCAGGTCATGGCAAGTTAGGTTGGGGGGCAGGGGGAAAGCACTCCTGCTCTTCCTGGCCCACAAGCAGTGCTGGAAAAGCACTTAACTGCTGAATACGGTGGTTCTCGCCTTCATTTAGCTGCCGGGTTTCCCGAGTCCCAAGCAGCCTCATTAACATATTAAAATTACTGACCCGCCTCTCGAGAGCAGGTTACTCTGCCCCCAACAACCCCCCCTCAACTCGCCCCAGTTAGAATCATAGAATCAAAGAAGTTTACAACATGGAAACAGGCCCTTCGGCCCAACATGTCCATGTCGCCCAGTTTATACCACTAAGCTAGTCCCAATTGCCTGCACTTGGCCCATATCCCTCTATACCCATCTTACCCATGTAACTGTCCAAATGCTTTTTAAAAGACAAAATTGTACCCGCCTCTACCACTGCCTCTGGCAGCTCGTTCCAGACACTCACCACCCTTTGAGTGAAAGAATTGCCCCTCTGGACCCTTTTGTATCTCTCCCCTCTCACCTTAAATCTATGCCCCCTCGTTATAGACTCCCCTACCTTTGGGAAAAGATTTTGACTATCGACCTTATCTATGCCCCTCATTATTTTATAGACTTCTATAAGATCACCCCTAAAACTCCTACTCTCCAGTGAAACAAGTCTCAGTCTATCCAACCTCTCCCTATAAGTCAAACCATCAAGTCCCGGTAGCATCCTAGTAAATCTTTTCTGCACTCTTTCTAGTTAAACCGGAAGCAGGCGCGTTCACGGCGGGTTGGGACTTGGGTTTCCCATTTTTAAGAATTTAACCATCGCCCCTCTTTTGCCTGTCTTGGGTAGGGGGGGTTTAAAAGTCCCCCCACAGTGTGAGTCAACATACTACAGATACCATTAAAGACACGTTGAATGTGAAATATAGAAGATCTCCCCTTTTCCTTCAATGGTCCGAAAGCAAAGTTTTTCTGATTGAGACTTAGCCTATGGTTAGTATCTCCAGCAGCGCCCACACCACAGTGTAGTAACTATCTTCAGGCCAGGACAAGTTCATACAAATCTCACCATAGAAAGCTAGTCCATTATGTAACAAAAACATTTAATTTACCTGTGCCATTTCGTCCCCACTGAACAGGAAAGCTCCACTCACTCCACAGGTTAGTTGTGCCACAATAGTCATTAATCTTGCTTTGCACTTGAAAGGTGTAGAGTTTCTTTGGATCCACACTTGCCAAATTAAACATTTTCACATTGACTGTTGCTCTCTATATGTATGAACCAGTAAAAAGTAGAATGTAATCAAATGTGATGACAAGTTTAATATATTTCGTCACAAACCTCAGTAAAGAGGTCAACAAGATGTCTCCAAAATTGCACAAAAGTTTGTTAATTGTAATGATTGGTAAGGAATTCATTTCAGATCCACATTTTATCACTTCCTTAGCAACTAACTTACAGTTTACAGCATGGGAAGGAAAGAAAAATCCAGAAGTCTGTGAGCTAAAGTCTCATGGAGTATGATGGTGTAGTGGTTCTGGAACTGGACTAGCAACTCAAAGGTTCCCATCCTGGCAAGTTGTGAAATTGAATTCTGATAACTTGTGGAGTAACCAGAAAAATGAGCATGAAAGCTGCTGGATTGTCCTAAAGACCCAACAGGTTCACTAATGTTTTCAGGGAAGGGAATCTGCCACCACTGCCTTGACTGACTCCAGTCCCATACTACCTGGTTAAATAAGAATTGATTGTTAAGCCCTCAAGGCAACTAGGTATGGCTTTATTGTCATTGAACAGAGATGGTGCAATTCACCAAAGCAGGTAAGTACAGCAGCAATTTGTCACAGCTGTGGAATGTGTGAACTTTGTGGAAAAAGACAAAATGAAATGTGTGAAAATGCTGATTTGTAGACTAGGCACTTGAGGAGGTTGTCACTGCTGCGATGGAAAGGCTTGGGCACATTTTTTTTGGATGAGGATGGTTACGCAAAGCAGGTAAGTAGTGCAGAAATTTGTCACGAAAACGGTCAATGCGGTATCAATAGTTCACAGGGCCTGACAGGATTCTGGGAGAAATTGCACATTTAAAGAAAAGGTCAAAGGCAAGACAGGAATGTTACTGTAAAGTAACAGCACAGGACTTCTACAGATATGAAGGAAGGTAGCAATTCTTAAAGATTTATGGCAAGAGAAATGTTAATAAGGGGATAGCAACTAAGGTACTAGAAGTGAAAATAACAGGGCTATGAAAATTGCAGTACACGTGCTACAATGGGAAAGAGAATTGCTGCAGAATGGAATTTCCATGGGTCCAATTACCTTATTCCAACCATCACTGGTCTCATGATTAAAGGCAAAATTGGCAAGTAACCCAAGGACACTGCATAAAACTGGAACATATTCAAAAAAGTTCTCACAGCATATGATAAAAGACTGCAGCCTCAGAAGAGTATACCATCATGTATTGGTGTGACATCTGTCTCTTTATTGCCCTTCTCAGTGAGCTTCACGTATTTCCTATTTGCACTAACTTGCCAGCAGTTCTGTGTTGTGTCCGCTAGGAGATTGCTCAATTTCATTTTATGTAAGACCCTTACAGCTGGCAAAAGATTTATTTTTGGTCAATCACTGCCTGACACACATAGAAACCCATCACTACATTTAAGAGTCTCCTGTTCAAGCCACTGGGAAATTTAGACCCACCTGTATGTTTTTGGTTTGTCCAATCTGAAGTGCACAGTCTTTTCTCAGTGGTGCATATTCCACATTCCCAAGTCTGGAAGGATTAGATACAAATTGGCAAAGCCAAGCCATAGAGACTTAAAGCATATGCAGGCATACTACTGGAGTTTAACCAGTGAAAGAGCAAGGAACTGGTAAGCTTCCTGCTGCTTTTCCAGTTAGGCCCACCTCATCCATTAGGGCAGGATTCTCCAGAGCGAAGTGGGAAGAATCCCAGCCACCAGTGAAGGTCTGTCCCTCCAGGTACCATTAGTGAGCCAGCTTAGATGGTCAATGATTAACAATGCCCTGGTATACTGCAGACCTGCATGGCTGACGTATTGAATTATCGTATCTTCCATGTGGGGGATTGGGTGGGGGGAGGGGAAGTGGGGAGTTAGGGGGATGGATTTGGTTCTGAACTTCCATCATGAGATGCGTCAGTTTGGAGTCACCTTGACCACAGAGAGACCCAAGCTAGCATCCCTCCAACAATAGTCATTAGTCCATTGTTAGAAACAAACAAGCTGGGTTTGAGCCTTCCAGGTTCTTAGCAGCTCTTCAAACGAAACATGGTGAACAGCGTATCTCATCATAAAATGTATGAGTGGGTTGTCACCATTCTTGTAACTACAGCATGAGCACACAACATATCCCATTAAATGGTGCTTCCATCAGTTGGAGATGTGAAGCATAGCAGTGGCTGATTGCTTTTCTGCAAAGCAGTTATGGTCAGCACCAAGTCCCGGACATATGGACATGTCATCATACCTTCCTCCAGGTAACACCCTCAAGCAGTTATTATCCCAAATCTCAGAATTTCCTCATCAACTATATGCCAGACTTCTGCCTTCAGTCTGGTGGAAGGTCCTACACAGAGCAGCTAGAACCAAGCCGGCTGGCAGAGAGAGGAGACCTTCATCCTAATTCCCAGTGGCAAAGGGGTAATCTACTTCCACTACACCATCCAGTTCCTAGAAACTAGTCACTATCCTTTTATAAAGTAAAACTCTTGTCAGTCTTTAAGACAAAGCTTTCACTGCCACACAGTACCTGCCACTCTTTATCCTTATTACTTCGGTACCTGACTCCATACATCAGACATCTCGATAGTTTCATTGGTGCATCCCAGCTCAAAAAGAGCTCGTTTTTGGTCGTGACATTCACTGCCAGGTTTCCAGGAGGATTTGGTTTCACTGAAAAGCACAAAATTGAGTTTTTGTCCTGTTACAAAACAGAATTAATCCAAGCATTTCAGAGAGTGATTTTATTCAGAAGAACATTGTAGCTCAACAGAATTGGAGTAAGTGAACTGTCTGAGCTTCAAGAGTTATCATAATTTCTGAACAAATGAAGGTGCAAATTCAATGCAAAAATCAGGTATTTCAATACCCCTAACATCCTCACACAGTCAGTATCTCCAAGCCCTTAAAGTATTGTAGGGGTAATTTTTCCATTGTAGAAATAAAAATCGGGAGAGATGTAAAACGAGGCGCTGATTCTCTATCACCCGCTTTACACCGCACAATGATAAATTACCCCCAATCAGTGGGATAGAGTTTAAGGTTATCTGGGCAATATCAGGGTAATTATCTGCATTTACCTTTGAAACAATCAAGTTTACTATAGAGCCTTTTTGCATGTTAAGTTGCCACTGGTGATGAATAAAACAGCCAATAGAATGCTAGATGGAATCAGGTAAATTAAACAGGTTAAAAATTGAGAAATGAACCACTCGGGGTAATTTTAACCTCCGAGAACGGGTGGCTTGGGGGGTGGGGGTGGGGGGTTAAAGTAGCAGCTTTTTGGAGTGGGACCGCATTCCGACTCCAAAACTCAGGCACAATAGGATGCACTCTCACAATAGAAACTCAGAAGTCCCGTCGCCACTTAAAGCCAGTGGGACAATATTTAAAGGGCCAATTCAGGTGGTTGAAACACTTTAGGTACTTAACTTTTTGTGGCTTCCGCAACAGAACCGGATTTAACTTCTCCTGAACGTGTCTCCCGTGGCTTCTGCAACACGCCATTGAAATGGAGGCGAGTTGCAGCCGAAGCAGGAAAGAAAGTACTTGGACCTGCAATTAAAGTGCTGTAAGCTGCAGGGCTACGGACCGGGTGTTGGAAGGTGGGATTAGAATGGGCACCTGGTTGTTCTTCGAGCTGGCGCGGACACGATGGGCCGAATGGCCCCTTCTGTGCTGTATCTTTTCTATGGTTCTAAGCTCATTTGGCTCTTTAAACCAGCGATTGACACATCTCAATAAAAGATGAGGTATTGCAACTGGGCACTCTGTCCTATCAGCTGGGAATACTTTGGGCTCGATTTTAGGGTCGGGTTACCTGCGGGTTTCCAGCGGGGGGGCCCCGAAAATCCCGATCTCCGATCACGTGACCGGATTCGGACGAAATCCCGGCCACTTCCGGGTACCGCGCTGACGTGCGGGGCTGCGCGCGAAAGCCCCGCTGGTGGGAATCCCGCAGGCAATTAAAGCCAGCGGGGTTCCACTTGAGAGCACTTAACTTGCTCGTTGTGGTCAGTTAATGAGCTGAAGCAGCTGTCAAAAGAGGAAGTGTGGGATTTTAGGTTCAAGGCAGTCAGTTTCCCACACTGGGGGAAACAGGACCCTTCAAACCAGGCGTGTTGCAGCCAGCAGCCTGTGGCAGGTGCCAAGGTGCGCTCCACGGGGGAGAGCCCTCACCCACGCAGGAGGCCACCGCGTCACATAGGGCAACCCCTGCCCCCCACCACCCCCCGGCCAAGCCAGAGGACAGACCGACACGAAACCGCAGCCCCAGTCCGAGGACCCACACACCTACCCTGCACAACCCCTCAGACCAACACCTGCCAGTTGGGTGGTGTGTGGACACCCTCGGAGGACGAAGAGCATGACCACCACCAGCAGCCTCGCAGTCCACGCCGTCCGCCGCAGAGACGTGGATCCCCCCAACACGGTGTGGTTGCACGCCCACCTGCACAGCAGGAGGGAGGGCTACCGCAGAGAGAGACGCGTCGCAGAGGGCACTACCCTCGCCACAGGGTCCACAGACCGAGGCGCAGCTCCCCGGACCTCTCCCAGCAGCAGTGCACAGGGAGGCGCAGATTCGCTCGACATGTAGTCGTGGAGATCTGCAGCCTCTTTCATGCCGAGCTGCTCCTGGCTGGCCCCAGCACCAACTGCTTACCTGTCGCTGGCAAAGTCACCACTGTCCTCCACACCTTCTCCTCCGCATCCTTCCAGGGTGCAGCCGGCTACACCGCCGATGTCTCTCAGTCGTCTGCGCGGACGAGCCCTGCAAATACACCTGCACCTACTCTGCAGTAACACGATGGGTGGCATCAGTGGTGGGTCCTCATAGTGATACCCAGGAGCGGGCATTATTGGACACAATGGACAGGATTCGCGGAGACATGGCAGTGGTGGTGTCAATATAATGTGTGCTGTTTGTGGCTCTGAAATTCAATATGGGTAACACCCATGACAAACCCTCAGACACCCTTGTGCACCCCCTTCATGCTGACGAGACGTTTGCCTTACCCTGCCTACTGCACATATGTGATGCATGCCCTGTGGCTGCAGCACAGGTGGTGGCAGGTTGAGTGAGGCTGGCCGTGAGGGAGATGCACGAGAGGGTGAGTATGGGATGGAGCCATGAGATTGTATGAGGATTGGGTCGCGTGTTAGTGGCAGGATGAGTACTGGCGAGGTGAGTAGGTGGAGGTAAGATGAGGATGGGGTGTGAGTGGGCATGAAAGGTGATGTGACAGAATAGTGTTGGCGGTGCCGAAGGAGATTTGGGGTGGGGGCAGTGTTGTGGCAGACGGAGTGTAGGGGAAAGACTACGTGTTCTCACTGTGGCTGACCTACTGCGGTCATTGCAGCGCCTCCTGCACTGTATGCAGGTGGGCGATATGTTGGTGGCGCAGGTGACCCCCTCTGCCACCTCGAGCCAGGCCTTCTTGGTGGCAGAGGCAGGCCGCTTCCTCCCGCCCGCCGGGGGGAAGATCTGTGTCCTCCCCCTCCTCCTCACCCCATCTGATGATACCTGGGGTGAGGCATCATTAAACTGGGAGCAGCCTTCCCCCTGGGCTGCTCCATGCTGCAATTTGTCCCATTGGTTGCAGCATCTGTCAGTGGAGGACTGCCCCTTTAACTAGAGAGCCTCCAGCTGACAGATCGTACTGCGCATGCGCAGCCCGACCGACGCGCAGGCCAGCGCCGTGGACCCCGGAGGAGCAGGTAATTGGATCCTATTAGTGGATTGCCTGCTACGATCGCGTGGGCAACCCACTAATTTCGCCGTTCGCGTTTTCGACGCTCCTGAAGGACCACCCGCTGGGAACCCGCAGGCCTGCTAAATTCGAGCCCTTTGTGTTCAGACTGAGATTTCTTTGTTGAGACTGAGAATTCTTGTGTTCAGATAAATTTGCCTATATTTTGGACCCCCTCAAACTAACAACATTGAGGTGGGGGGGGGGGGGTATGCAATGGATCTATTCCACAGTACATCTAAGGAGGAGGCACATCACTATCCATGGCAGGCATGTCGTGCAGCTCTGTGATCAGCAGTTGCAAAAGACAGAGGGGCACAATGAGGACCTGGGGAAGAGCAGAGAGGGGACCAACGGAGGGACTGAGGTCACAAGAGGCACTACCCACGTGAGAGGGTCTACAGGCAGAGGCTGAGCTTCCTGCACCTCTCCGAGGAGTAGTGCCTACGCAGGCTCAGTTTGAGTCGCCAGGTGGCCGCAGACATCTGCATGCTCCTTAATGCAGCTACTGGCTGGGCCTGTTGGCGACGCATTGCCCGTCGCAGTTAAAGTCTCCACTGCCCACAATTTCTTCGCCTCCGGGTCCTTCCAGGATGCCACCGGTGACAGCTCCAGGGTGTCTCAGTCATCTGGACATAAGTGTATTCGACAGGTGACAGATGGCTTGTTTGCCAGCGCATCTAGTACGTCAACTTCCTCCACAACGACATCAGCCAGACTGAGAGGGATTCAACTCTCTAGCTGGCTTCCCAGGGGTGCAATTGATTGCACACACATAAGCCAGCCAGAGTGAGGACACATGAGCCAGGACAGTTTATAAACCGAAAGGGATATCACTCCATCAATGCCCAGCTGGTGTGCGAAAGAGATTTCTGCAGGCATACGCCAGATTCCCTGGTAGCTGTCACAAATCGTTCATTTTGCACAAGTCCAACCTCCCGGATCTCTTCCACATAGAAGACAGACATAAGGATTGGCACCTTGGAGAGAAGGGATACCCCCTCAGGCTCATGACACCTGTGAGAAACCCCACCAACAAGGCACAGCAGCGGTTCAACCAGAGACACATCACCACCAGGTCTGTCATTGAACAAGCCATAGGAATGCTGAAGATATGCTTCAGATGTCTGGATAGATCTGGGGGAGCCCTTCAGTACTCACCAGCATGGGGGCGCAGAATAATCGTCGTGTGCTGCGTCCTGAACAACATCGCTCAGCAGAAAGGGTTACAGGTGGAGGAGGTCCAATGCACTTATCAAGCATCCTCATCTGGTGGCAACATTGAAGAAGAGGAAGAGGAGGAGGAGGATGAGGAAAATGAAGATGGGGAACCCATCGCCAGAGCAGCGATGCACATTACTGCCCGTGATACCAGGGATACTCTCATCTCTAACAGGATCTCATAATGAGATACGCAAATTGAAGACTTTGAACTACTCAGACTGCCTGGAACAACCACCACCAGCAAACCGCAGCTCCCCCCCACCCCCACTCCCTTTGCACAAACCAGTCCTTCAACCATACATACACCCATTGCACACTCGCCCAATGGGTGGCATCATGTCTTGGTATTCATGAAGAAGCACATGAAAGGGTGAATTCACAAAAGGGACTCAATAATGGCCAAGACGTGGCAGTGGTGATAATGATTAAATTTAATGTGCCATAATAAAACTATATAAATTAACAACATGACAGCTCGCTCGTCAAACACCCTTGTGCATACTCTTAGTGAATTATAATTCACCTTTCTCTTTCTACCACTTCAACTTGGTGCATCCCCAGCAGAGGTAGGGGCAGGTTGCTCAAATCCCTGCCCTGACTTCTGAGATGCTACTAGCCTACACCCTCTGGGTTTTGGAGCCCGTGAGGACCCCGCCAAAGACTGCTCCACTGGCACCTGTGTGGGGGCAGACTCGGCCATCGGGAGAGGAGGCAATATTACAGGTACAGGTTGGGGTGGGGGGGCAATGGGTGAGACGTGGGAGTGCTTTGATTGAAGTCCCCACTTCCATGTCCCCTTTCACCTTCATCCCTCTCCTGGGCCATGGCCACATCACTCCCACCATTCTGCTGGCCAGCAGGCTGGTGAGCAGATGTGCCACATTGCGTGGCCATGGCTAATGTGTCTGTCTGCCTGTTTAAGGCGGCAGACATGTTAGCATCCAGAATCCGCAGAGCCGTTGTCATAGCCTGCATGGACTCATTTGAGAGCTGTGCCTGAAGCTCGTTGGAGGTTACCATTCTCTCCATTGCAGTCATTCTCGCATTTACCTGCACCACCATTCCACTAGTGATGGAATTGGACTCCTCCATCCTCTCTGCTATTGTGGAGAGTGTGTGCGGCACATTTTCCAATACCTCACAAAGGTGCAGCTGTACCTCTATCATTCTCATTCTCAGTGATGGCCCTCGGGAGTTCAGCATCTGCGTCCAACTGAGCAGAGCTTGGAGAGGAGTGTACCCACCAATGCAGACTCTCCACAGCTACCCCTCCAACCAGTGCCTGCTCGTGCTCACTTGTGAGTGGTGAATCACCAGGTGACAACCCAACTAACAGGACCCACCGAAGTGCGAGTATCTGGGCTGGTGCATGGCTGTCTGTCATGTGACGGTGCACCCTCAGAAGGAATGAGGAATCATTTTCTTCCATTGCGGCTCTTTCCTCTTGAAGGCGTAAAGGCCCTGGAAGATATCACCAGCCATCTGCAGGTTGCCAGTCTCTCCACCTCCGACGGATAGGCATGCAACGGTCCGACTGATGTCCATGGCCTCCTCCTCCACATCTGTGAGGTGGACTATTTGTGGTAATCCACCTCCAGTCCTCATCCTCTCCCTTGCATTTTGCACTCTCTTCTACAAGGGGAGAAAGAACAGACCTGTGAGTGACTGAAGATGACGTATCCACCCGATAGATGAAATGCTTTGGGTGAGGCTGACAATGAAGCAGATATATCAGAGGGTGATTATCAGACAGATGCATCACATTGCATCAGGATTGGGGTGAGTGGGAGTGATGGGTGCACAAATGGAGAGGTGAGGAAGTGCACAGAAAGTGAAGGATTGGGTGATGCTGAAACTTAACTGGGTGTGAGGAGTGATGTGATAGAGTAGACGTGCCAACACTGGGGGCGTGGAGGGGGGAGGGGAGGTGTTGCATTTCACAGGATTTGGGTGAATCAGCAAATGTACTCACTTGACCTGGTTAGGTCATTAGACCGCTTTCTGCACTGCACTGCAGCCAAGACCTGGGTTCCTGCTGCTCACCTCTCCTACCACCTCCAGCGATGCCTTCTTGGTGGCAGAACCAGGTTTCTTCCTCCCATCGCTTGGGTAAATTACCTCCCTCCTGGTTCTCACTGCACCCAGTAGTACATCCAGTGAAGTATCAATGAACCTGGATGCAGCCTTTGCTTTCCTGGACTCCATTTCTCCTTTCTCCTTCAAAATCCATTCTTGTACTGGCCCTTTAAATAATGGGCTTTAAATTGCATCATTCGGGTGCGCAGTATGCCCACTGCGCAGCTTGGAGACGCAAAACCCAGAAACAATGATAATTGACTGCAATCGAGATGCAATCGGAGATTTAAACATGCTCACTTTGCCTCCAGATTCCCCACGTGCAAATTCACCCACCCGCTGACTTCCTGTCACCATGCTAAAATCATGGCCTTGGTCTCCGTTAATGACTTTAATGAAGCAAAATGGTATACAATATCCCACAAAGGTGTAAGTCACATACTGAGGAGGGTGAGCTTTGTATTTTAATGGTATACTTTTTATAAATGAAAGCAATTCTTGGCTCAAAAACATTTTCTTGCCTATCCCTCTTCTCTTTGCGGAATGAGAAATCCATTTGATTCCCTTTGGAATGCCCCTTACCTATGGATCGATTGGCAGTCTATTCCACAGATCAATGCCCTAAACACAGAGAATGTGTTCCTTAAGCTACTTAGCTCTGGGCTTCTTTAACTTATAATCATGTCCTCTGTCCACTCACGCTGCATTTTACACAAAATACATCCATATATCCATATTTATATTATCAATGCTCTTCATTAAAAACTTGGATCGTGTGTCTTCTTAACATCATTTACTTCTAATGAGATTCAATTTTTTTTCTTAGCCTCTCTACTTAGCTGAGAGACCTAAAACCTGAAATCAACTGGCTTACAACATTTCTCAGAGGCTGTCCTTTGTACTGATGCCCCCTCCTAAAGTTTGCCTTCAAGTAGCATCTAGAAGTTATATCAATCTTTCCTCCTCACTAATCAAAAATATAAATATTCATTTACCCTTATCTTAATGAAGCCTGTTGTCACTCTGTGTCCAATTTCTTTATCCTCAATGTTCGAATACTGTTTATCATTTTAAAGTTATATCAAAAACACCATGGTGTCATTGTTGTGGGTGTTCCCGTGTGCTTCATTTTTCACTTGTCTGATCTTCTGGAAAATATGCTGTATTATTATCTACTCGGTCTTATTTTCCATATTATATGCATAAAGGTAATTTGCTTTATGCACCACACATTTGATGCATTAAAATCTTTGAAAAGAATGCAATTGCAATTGGTATATTTGCTGTCTCTTCAAGTATACTACAGAATTGTAGCAAATTTGTTAAAAAATGCACATTGCTTTCAAATCCTAAAACTCCTCTATGATTGCATCATAGTCAACATCAGTATCAATATCTATGCCTTTATAAATCGCAGCACACATGCAATAGAATATATCTTGTGTTACGGGGCAATTTAATTAAATGTACAACACAGTGACAAGACAGTAAACCGATCTCCCTCATTCAGACTATTTCACTTGACATGTCTGGACATCAATAGCTTTATCTCAATATATAGGAATCAGCAGTGTTTTAAGTTTCCACTTTTCTTCCATTAACCTGTGTACTATTAATTGTTATTTATTCACTTATTAAACTTTGTACCGAAGAAACTAGACCTTAAAGGCATAAGTTGCATGTTTGTAGTAGATAAGGAGCAGATCTTTGGGCTTGGAAAGCACTGCAACAACCGCCCAAACTGCTGCAATTCTGCAGGAAAGCAGAGAAAGGAAAGTTAGAGCATCCAAAATCGAGGAAGAAACACAGAGAGTGGGAAATCAAACACAAGGATTAACAATGAAAAACACAAGATGGAGGATAATCCCACTGAAGAATAAGGGACGGAGGGGAGATAAATACACTGAGGGAGTGGAGGCAGAGGGAGGGGTGTGGTAAATAAATACTCTGAAGTACTCACAAGCTGCCGAGGTGCTTTGTTTTTCAGCCATGTAACTGCTGAATAGTAATCACCCCCGACTTGTTAGCGAGAGGAATTTTCCATCCTATACCCAATGCATAAACATCTTCATTTTACAATTTTACGATTCTCCCAATTGAGATTAATTTCTCTTTTGTCATCGTTAAGTTTCATGTATGTTTGAACAAAATATTTCCATGACAGAAATAACCTTCATTTAATGTTGGAGGGTTCTTCTACCACATGCACAATTTTCCAGCTCTGTAGCATTTTAAAATGACACAGCAGCTTTAGTGCGATTGAGATTTTGAGTTATTTTAAGTGCAACATTAATTCAAATAAGTGAGGGGAAAAGCACTCACTGCTCTACTGCACCTTTAATGTTTAAGGCAAAGCTTTCACTGCCCCACGGTACCTGCTAGTCTTTAAGTTACAGCATTCACTTGCCCTATTGCACCTGCTAGTCTTTAAGGCAAAGCTTTCACTGCCCCAAGGTACCTGATAGTCTTTAAGGTAAAGCTCACACTGCCCCAATGTTACCTGCTAGTCTTTAAGGTAAAGCTCACACTGCCCCAAGGTACCTGCTAGTCTTTAAGGTAAAGCTCACACTGCCCCAATGTTACCTGATAGTCTTTAAGGTAAAGCTCACACTGCCCCAAGGTACCTGCTAGTCTTTAAGGTAAAGCTCACACTGCCCCAAGGTACCTGATAGTCTTTAAGGTAAAGCTCACACTGCCCCAAGGTACCTGCTAGTCTTTAAGGTAAAGCTCACACTGCCCCAAGGTACCTGATAGTCTTTAAGGTAAAGCTCACACTGCCCCAAGGTACCTGCTAGTCTTTAAGGTAAAGTTCACACTGCCCCAAGGTACCTGATAGTCTTTAAGGTAAAGCTCACACTGCCCCAAGGTACCTGATAGTCTTTAAGGTAAAGCTCACACTGCCCCAAGGTACCTGCTAGTCTTTAAGGTAAAGCTCACACTGCCCCAATGTTACCTGCTAGTCTTTAAGGTAAAGTTTTCACTGCCCCAAGGTACCTGATAGTCTTTAAGGTAAAGCTCACACTGCCCCAAGGTACCTGCTGGTCTTTAAGGTAAAGCCCACACTGCCCCATGGTACCTGCTGGTCTTTAAGGTAAAGCTCACACTGCCCCATGGTACCTGCTGGTCTTTAAGGTAAAGCTCACACTGCCCCAAGGTACCTGATAGTCTTTAAGGTAAAGCTCACACTGCCCCATGGTACCTGCTGGTCTTTAAGGTAAAGCTCACACTGCCCCATGGTACCTGCTGGTCTTTAAGGTAAAGCCCACACTGCCCCAAGGTACCTGCTGGTCTTTAAGGTAAAGCTCACACTGCCCCATGGTACCTGATAGTCTTTAAGGTAAAGCCCACACTGCCCCAAGGTACCTGATAGTCTTTAAGGTAAAGCTCACACTGCCCCAAGGTACCTGATAGTCTTTAAGGTAAAGCCCACACTGCCCCAAGGTACCTGATAGTCTTTAAGGTAAAGCCCACACTGCCCCATGGTACCTGCTGGTCTTTAAGGTAAAGCCCACACTGCCCCAAGGTACCTGATAGTCTTTAAGGTAAAGCCCACACTGCCCCATGGTACCTGCTGGTCTTTAAGGTAAAGCCCACACTGCCCCAAGGTACCTGATAGTCTTTAAGGTAAAGCCCACACTGCCCCAAGGTACCTGCTGGTCTTTAAGGTAAAGCTCACACTGCCCCATGGTACCTGATAGTCTTTAAGGTAAAGCCCACACTGCCCCAAGGTACCTGCTGGTCTTTAAGGTAAAGCTCACACTGCCCCATGGTACCTGATAGTCTTTAAGGTAAAGCTCACACTGCCCCAAGGTACCTGATAGTCTTTAAGGTAAAGCCCACACTGCCCCAAGGTACCTGATAGTCTTTAAGGTAAAGCTCACACTGCCCCATGGTACCTGCTGGTCTTTAAGGTAAAGCTCACACTGCCCCAAGGTTCCTGATAGTCTTTAAGGTAAAGCTCACACTGCCCCATGGTACCTGATAGTCTTTAAGGTAAAGCTCACACTGCCCCAAGGTTCCTGATAGTCTTTAAGGTAAAGCTCACACTGCCCCAAGGTTCCTGATAGTCTTTAAGGTAAAGCTCACACTGCCCCAAGGTACCTGATAGTCTTTAAGGTAAAGCCCACACTGCCCCAAGGTACCTGCTGGTCTTTAAGGTAAAGCCCACACTGCCCCATGGTACCTGCTGGTCTTTAAGGTAAAGCCCACACTGCCCCATGGTACCTGCTGGTCTTTAAGGTAAAGCCCACACTGCCCCAAGGTACCTGATAGTCTTTAAGGTAAAGCCCACACTGCCCCAAGGTACCTGATAGTCTTTAAGGTAAAGCCCACACTGCCCCAAGGTACCTGATAGTCTTTAAGGTAAAGCTCACACTGCCCCATGGTACCTGCTGGTCTTTAAGGTAAAGCTCACACTGCCCCAAGGTACCTGCTGGTCTTTAAGGTAAAGCTCACACTGCCCCAAGGTACCTGATAGTCTTTAAGGTAAAGCCCACACTGCCCCATGGTACCTGCTGGTCTTTAAGGTAAAGATCTCACTACCACATTGTATTAATCTTTCTTTTCCCTTAATGCTCTGATGCTTGATTTTACACATCAGACATCTTAATGGTTGTAATAGTGCATCCCATTTCAAGGAGGGTTCTGTTGGTGCTGACATTCACTATGAGATTTTCTGGAATGATTTGGTTTCATTGAAAGGATAAATTGAGCTTCCGTTCAGTTATAAGAGTGATTCATGCGGACCCCTGTTAATTCTAGATTATAAAAGTAATTGGTCTTTGGCTGTAGTGCAAAACGGGCGATGGTGAATTGGCCGCCTGTTTATGAAGTCAATAGAAAAGAGAATTGTGTGGTGTGTAAATCAAGCTACTGATTTGCTATTGCCCATTTTACGCAGCCGCCCAAAACCAATTTCACCCCACATGATTTTCTGATATTGATGTAATTTACACTAGAATGTCTATTGGGGGGTTTTGGACAGACTAAACTGGAAAGCTTAGATTTTCCAGTCAGCGCTATTTTAACACCAATGTTTACCTGTTGGGTAAACGAATGAGTGAAGGCTGGCATTTAAATTACACTGATTGGAAAATCTTAATGGGCAGAACGATGGAAGATGAAATTTAATGCAGAAAAGTGCAAAGTAGTCCACATAGGAAGGAAAATAGATAACACGCATGCTCCAGGAATGGTGTTGAAGTAGCTGAGGATGAAGCTGAAAGAGAATTAGGAGTTTTAGTAGATTTCACACTAAACATATCCAACCAACACAGAGCAGCAAACAAACCAAATAGATTGTTGCAATACATAGTTAATGCACTAGAATATAAGTCAGAAGAAGTCATGATCAAACGTTATCAAACCCTAAAGCATAATTTTTACTTGGAGCCGGGAACTCAGCAGGTGGGTAGATTTTCGCATGGGAAACCCAGAAGTGAATTGAGTGCATTCGAATCTGGTAAAGGAGAGGAGAGAGGGAAAATGGAAGAGGAGGGGAGGAAGAGAGAGGGAGCAGGAGGAGGGTGGAGGAAGAGAAGAAAGTGAGGTGGAGGAGGAGAGAAGCAGGTGAGGGGGAGAGAGGGATGAGTAGAGGAAGGGGGAACGAGGCAGGAGCTTGAGATATATCCGATTTCTGAATGGGGTGTCTTGGTGCTTCCCAAGAACTCAGCAAAAGTTTGATTGGTAGTTTCCTCATCGGGTTGGAAGTTTGCCGAGTTATTTGCAGGACACGTATAACTGTCGCCAGCCACAAGTGTAATTCAAGTCGATATGTTAACGAACTTTTTCAATCATTTTTGGTTGGCTTCTGTGTTTCATGTTATTTGGGATTCATTCTTTGGGGTTGCCTGTTGCTCTGAGGATTCTATTGTTGATTCTGTGTGTGTTTCTACCATCCTGGATTTCCAGGGACGTTTACTCTTTGCAGCTTATGCATCTTTTTATGATACTCTACACTTCCTTACGTTTACAAACAACTTTAGGTTTTTTATTACTGACCGTATATTGATGGGGAGAAGCCAGCGGACAACGTATACCATTATTAAACAAGGAAAGACCTGCAGCCAACGTACTGAAGTTGAGCAGGGAGTCAATGGGAGCCACCAGCATCTCACATCCACTGCAAGACATGCCGGTCAGCATTGGGGCTGTGCGGGGAGGAGGGCATGAAGAGCTGGCTCCAGATTCAGGCCAGGAATAAGGAACATATACCAGGGTGAGCAGGAGAGAAGCAATTTGATGATCAGTGCAATATAAGTAACATTCATATTTAGAATTTCCTAACAGCACCAGCACGAGCATAAGCATTAAAAGATGAAAAGCATAATAGATGTCCTTGGTAGTTATTTTCAGCTACACATGGGAAATATGGTGGATTCAATCAAAGAGCCTGTCACTCATTGCTGAGGGAAGACTCAGCTGAGAAAAAGTAGGACCTTTAGGAACTCTGGTGTGGAAAGTAGATTTATTACAGCAGATATGACAGAGAAGGAGAAAATTAGAGAAAGGGATGAAGTATTTACTGGAGGTGGGGTGGGAAGAAACACGATCCAAATAGTTGTGCGAGTCTGAGTTTGTAATAAATATCTATGGAAAGCCTATTGTCAAAGATGGAGAGCGAGAAAGCCAGAAAAAGAAGGGAAGAGATGGACCACACAAAGGTAAAGAATGGATGAGAATTGGAAACATATTTGGAGTGCCAAAATTTATATTAGCAAAATAGCCACGTTCTTATAAAATTTTGTAATTCTTTCAAGAAACTTGACCGCAGAATATTCCAATATTTCAGATTTTGTCATCATTCTTAAAAGTATAAGCTTGTGCACATATTCCAGATTGGTTCAGGATGTTAACAATTGATTATTTTCTGAATCTTTAATTTAATTGAGTGATGGCTAGAAGAGTGAATAAAGACCCAACACAACGAACTCTCAGCCAAACGTTTGCCTGAGAGAACTGAGAGACCAGCTGCAATACCTGAGCTGTTGTTGAGATGTGTCAATCACAAGTTACATGGGCCAAATCAACTTCGGCTGCATCTCGCCTCCATTTCAATGGCGAAATGAAGAAGCCATGGGAAACCCATGCAGGTGAAGTAAAATTAGTTTCAGGTTCAGAATCAACAAAAAATTACCTACCTCAAGTATTTCAAGTAGGTAAATTGCCTCGTTAATGATCTGCCCTGCGGCATTAATTGGCAACGCGACTTCCGGGTTTCGGCTGTGCGCACATATCCAAACGCGCCCACGTTAAACACGGAAGAGGGCGCGTTGGAGCTGGGTTGCGGTCGTGCTTCAAAAGCTGTTATTTTATCTCCCACCCGCCCCCAACCCACCTGTTCTTTGGGGTTAAAGTTACCCCCTTAGTGTTAAAAGTCTGAATTATGAGGAAAGACCGGAGAAACTTGTGGCTTTTCAGCCTGGAAAGAAAGCACTGAGAGCTAACCTTATAGAGGTCTACAAGATAGTTGAGGGATTGGAAAAGGTAAACCTGAAATATTACTTTAAATTGTGAAAGTAGGATAAGGGGACACAGGTACAAACTAGTAAAAGGCAAATTTAGGACTGATATCAGGAAATTATTCTTCACACAAAGAGTGATCAATACATGGAACGGACTCCTGGGCAGAGTAGTAGAGGTGAAAACCATGGAATCATTTAAGAAACAACTGGATGCTGCAATAGGAAAGCTTTAGGGTGTTTCCGAATGGATGAATTTAGATGGGTCAAATTCTTTTGTGATCTTGAGATCACTGACTCTATCCTAGGTCTTATTTACCAGATTTCCTACCTTGGTTCTGCAGTTGGAATGTTTGAACATGTGATGTCAGATTTCCTGACTCAGTGGATCCATTTATGTACACGTGAAAGTCTTGAAATTGTGAAACCTCATTGTATGAGAAATTGCAACCAACGTTATAGCCATCCTGCTGGATGTAGTTCCCACATTCCTTTCCTGGTTTTGAGTAATACCTGTAAGGGATAAGAAATAGTTACTATTTTATTTTTAGTAACTATTCTCAACTGGAGACTTCAATTTGAAAATAGCCCTCAGTAACTGCTTCACAGGGCTGTCCAATTCTCCACAGCTTAGACAGTATCTCTCAGACAAAGGGGACAGATCTTGACTTTGTGCGATAGCGAGTTGGCAGTCCGTTTGATATCTCTCCCGATTTTTTTATTTCCATTGACTTCAAGCACAAAGTCAAGATCTACCCAAGGAGTTTCAAGTCACATCATTGTTGGTAACTGAATACTGTGTGCTTTTTCTTTCAAACTTTGGGGGTGATAATGAGGTAGAAAAAGTTGATTGACTGACAGTAGCTGTGGTTAATTTCAGTACACATTCTGATGGGCTTCTGTCCTTTCTATGAGATAACCTATCAGAGAACCCAAAACACTAGCAGGGTTTTCTCTAAACAATTCCTACATTTTCCAGTTAAATTTATCATTTAGTTCCTGCAAAAAAGAGCTGAATAAATATCATCTTTGGAACAGGATTGGTAGTAGGACTATTACATATTTCCAATATATACAAACACATTAATGATCTTTAAAAGAATCTACCCCACACAAAGGTACAACTCTATCCCCTCCCCAGCAGTAAAGTAGGAGACTTCACACACACAGGGATTTGATCATAAATTTAATGTGCTACTTTCTACAGACGCATACAGGGTATATTAACAAATGTGACTTCCTTATTTGATTGAGTTGCCATACCGTTGCAAACAAGGAGTCAGCTTTAATATTCTTAGTTATGGTCCCTTGAAAAGGAAATAAATTCTGGGGATGTGGGTGTCTCCGGCAGGGCCAGTATTTATTGCCCACTCCTAGTTGCCTCGAGAAGGTAGTGGTGGGGCCGCTTTCTTGAACCGCTGTAGAGATTTTTTGATTCAACTTAGTGGCTTGCTAGGCCACTTCAGAGGGCAGTTAAGAGTCAATCACGTTGATGTGGGACTGTAGTCACATACAGGCCAGACCGGGTAAGGACGGCAGGTTTCCTTCCCTAAAGGACATTAGTGAACCAATTGCATTTTCATGACAATCCGACAGCTTCGTGGTCGGATGAATGCATGATGAGTGGACCTATGGTGATGATTGATTGATTGCTCATGGCATCGTTTTAGATTCTAGAAAGAGTTAGGCGTTTTTGAATTGAAGCAAAAGCAATAGCAACCCCGAATGCTAATTTGATCGATTATCATTTTCTTTCCTGTGCCATAAATCTCAGAAACAAATGCAGGAAAGCCAATAGATCTTGGGAGCATCGAAACTTGAATAAATTCTTAGTATTGTAAACTTTACAAATACAGGAAACGTTTGTGAAACTCCCAGAATAGTTACATCTGACCAGCAGACTCACCAGTGATACAGGGTGTAGTTTGGTTTCCCTTCACTGTGGTTCCACGTACACTCCATAAATTCCTCATTGTAGACAATGCAATTCACATCTACCGGTAAAGCAGAACACACTGTTATGTACTATGGCCTTCATAGGAGAACAGGCTCTGTACATGGAGCCCACCATGGCAATGCAATAGGCTAAGCACACAAAAGAAAAATGAAATGTTATTCCTTTTCATCCTTAAATAGTGTAACCAAAGCATCTTAGTCCTGACCCTTCCTTCAGTCCTATTTTTGTTTAAATGGGGAGTGCTGATAACGTCGTTAGTGAACTTAGCTTGGAGAAGTACTGCCTTGTAGTAGCGTGTTCCACATTCTTACCACTCTTTGGGTAAAGAAATTTCTCCTGAATTCCCTATTGGATTTATTAGCGACTATTTTATATTGATGACCTCTAGTTTTGGACTCCCTCTCAAGTGGAAACATTTTTTCTACGTCTACCCTCACAAAGCCTATCAATGGGCGGAACTTGCTCCGACCGGTGTGGCAAGGCTCTCCGCACGTCCTGCGGATAAAAAGTATGAATGTAGTCACTGCATAGGCCACGACGTCCATTTGCTGAATTTTGAAATCTTCCTGCGCTCCGAGATCAGCGCAGGCCATGTGCTCCTGCAAAGACTATGGGAATGGAAGCCCCGCCCACAAGCAGGCAAGTAATACTCATTCCCTATGTTAGTCCAAATAAAAAATTAACATAACAACATACCTTATTATAAAAAAAGGCAAGGAAATAGAAACATAGAAACATAGAAAATAGGAGCAGGAGTAGGCCATTCGGCCCTTCGAGCCTGCTCCGCTGATCATGGCTGATCCTCTATCTCAATACCATATTCCTGCTCTCTCCCCATACCCCTTGATGCCTTTTGTGTCTAGAAATCTATCTAGCTCCTTCTTAAATATATTCAGTGACTTGGCCTCCACAGCCTTCTGTGGTAGAGAATTCCACAGGTTCATCACCCTCTGAGTGAAGAAATTTCTCCTCATCTCAGTCCTGACTGTCCTACCCCGTATCCTGAGACTGTGACCCATCGTTCTGGACGCCCCCGCCAGGGAAAACATCATCCCTGCATCCAATCTGTCTAGCCCTGTCAGAATTTTATATGTTTCACTGAGATCCCATCTCATTCTTCTAAACTCGAGTGAATACAGACCGAGTCGACCCAATCTCTCCTCATACGACAGTCCTGCCATCCCAGGAATCAGTCTGGTGAACCTTCGCTGCACTCAATCTATGGCAAGTATATCCTTTCTTAGATAAGGAGCCCAAAACTGCACACAATACTCCAGGTGTGGTCTCACCAGGGCCCTGTATAACTGCAGTAAGACATCCTTGTTCCTGTACTCAAATCCCCTGGCAATGAAGGCCAACGTACCATTTGCCTTCCTAACTGCTTGCTGTACCTGCATGTTTGCTTTCAGTGACTGGTGTACAAGGACACCCAAGTCCCTTTGTACATCAATATTTCCCAATCTATCACCACTTAAATAATACTTTGCCTTTCTGTTTTTCCTTCCGAAGTGGATAACTTCACATTTATCCACATTATACTGCATCTGCCATGTATTTGCCCACTCACTCAACTTGTCTAAATCGCCTTGAAGCCCCTTTGCATCCTCCTCACAACTCACGATCCCACATAGTTTTGTGTCGTCAGCAAACTTGGAAATATTACATTTGGTTCCCTCATCCAAATCATTGATATATATTATGAATAGCTGGGGCCCAAGAACTGATCCCTGCGGTACCCCACTAGTCACTGCCTGCCACCCCGAAAAAGACCTATTTATTCCTACTCTCTGTTTCCTGTCTGTTAACCAATTTTCAATCCATGCCAGTATATTACACCAATCCCACGTGCTTTAATTTTGCACACTAACCTCTTATGTGGGACTTTATCAAAGGCCTTCTGAAAATCCAAATAAACCACATCCACTGGTTCTCCCTTATCTATTCTACCAGTTACATCCTCAAAAAACTCCAATAGGTTTGTCAAACATGATTTCCCTTTCATAAGTCCATGTTGACTTTATCTAATCCCGTTGATATTTTCTAAGTGTCCTGTTATCACATCCTTTATAATAGACTCTAGCATTTTCCCTTCTACTGATGTTAGGCTAACCAGTCTGTAGTTCGCTGTTTTCTCTCTCCCTCCTTTTTTAAATAGTGGGGTTACATTTGCCACCCTCCAATCTGCAGGAACTGTTCCATAATTTATAGAACTTTTGAAGATGATAACTAATGCATCCACTATTTCCATGGCTACCTCTTTTAGTACTCTGGGATGCAGATTATCAGACCCTGGGGATTTATTGGCTTTCAGTCCCATTAATTTCTCCAGCACTATTTTTTTTACTAATACTAATTTCCTTTAATTCCTCCTTCTCACTAGTTCGTTGGTTCCCTAGCATTTCTGGGAAGTTATTTGTGTCCTCTTCTGTGCAGACAGAACCAAAGTATTTGTTTAATTGCTCTGCCATTTCCTTGTTCCCCATCATAAATTCTCCCGTTTCTGACTGTAAGGGGCCTACATTTGTCTTCACTAATCTTTTTCTTTTTACATTCTGTAGATGCTTTTACAGTCCACTTTTATGTTCCTTGCATGTTTACTCTCATACTCTATTTTCCCCCTCTTACTCAATCTCTTGGTCCTTTTTTGCTGAATTCTAAACTGCTCCCAATCCTCAGGCTTGCTACTTTTTCTGGCAACTTTATATGACTCCTCTTTGGATCTAATACTATCATTAATTTCTTTTGTTAGCCATGGTTGGGCCGCTTTTCCTTTTGTGTTTTTGCGCCAGAAAGGAATGTATAATTGTTGCAATTCATGCATTCGTTCCTTTATAATGATTTATAATGTACTGAAACATACAGAAATTAAAAGTTAATTTTTTTTATTTTTAATACTTTTTTTAATGATCAAAAAATATTAAAATAAGAATAATTTGACATTCCACATTTTTAAAATTTAATTTTTTGTTGTTTTGCAGTCATTATAAGTCACCGGGCTTTTAAAAGGTAGTGTAGAGTTGATATTTTCAAGCGTACCTTCTATGTGGCGTAAGTATCTTCATTCCAGCTGGGCAGATGGGTAAGTTTACAGATGTTTGCTGATTGTATTGATTGTAGCGTTTAGTGGCCCTTTAATTTATAACGATCAAAACGCCGGTGAACCAATCGGAGCAAGTTCCCGATTTCGGGGTTTTACTGTGCATGTACGCATTCGCGAACTTACTCCGATGGATTCAACGGCAGTTGGGATGGACGCCATTACTAAGCGGCATCCAAGGTAAGTATGTTCTGGGCCATTATCTTAAAGATCTCTATCAGGTCACCCCTCAGCCTTCTTTTTTCTAGAGAAAAGAGCTCCAGCCTATTCAGCCTTTCCTGATAAGGATATGCTCAATTCTGCTTGAATGCAATAAATCTGCAGTGAAACAGAAACAATTTGCTCCCGAGACAACAGTTGGTTGGCGGGCTGCTGCTGCCCGGTGAGAATCTTGAATTTTGTATCATGTTTCCTCTCTACATCCCTATTGACCCCGAAATGAAAGTCAGAACTGGTGCTAAAGCATTATTAAATATTCAGATACAGCACTGGAACAAGAGCTGGAACTGTACCTCATTCAACTGGTACTAGAAAAATACAGGCTCAGCAAGGCAAGAGGGAACTAAAAATGGGCTGAGCTGGCTCTGAACATCAACCTACTTCTGCTTGAAATGGTTTTGCAATGTGTCAGGGTTCCTAATAATCAACGTCACTAAAACAAGATTATCTGATCATTATCACATTGCTGTTTGTGGGACCTTGCTGTGTGGCATATTAGCTGCTGCGTTTCCTACATTACAACAGTGACTACACTTCAAAAGTACTTCATTGGCTGTAAAGCGCTTTGGCATGTCCTGTGGTGGTGAAAGGCGCTGTAGAAATGAAAGTTCTATCTTTCTTCTTTCTTTCTAATGCTGTGGAATCTGTCCATGTGCAATGTACGGTGCATTCTATCGCACTAGTGACAGCAGAGAAAAAAAACGAGCGTGCACTAGCATCTTCTAACTGCAGCACTTTCCCAATGTTGCTGCCTTGTTTGGGTGGGCTGAGCACTCAGCTTGCATGGAGCCAGAAAGACCATGGGCAGCACTGCTGCCAGTAACCATTTACATTTGTCGGCAGCACCACTGCTGCTTCCAGAGGAGCAGCTGCTCGTTGACATCATGACCACAGTTGCCATATAAAAGGGAACATTAAGTGACTGTATATTCCCCTACTTTTTTCTGTATTTTAGTCATAAGACGGGTGCATTGTAACTCATCCATCGAGAAAAAAAACCTGTGGTCCGCACAAGATAACATCCAACTGCTTTTAAATGATTCCAGGATTACTGCCTTCACCACCTTACTGTATGCCACTCCTTTCTATATATCAGTTATTGTTTGTGTGAAGAACTTCCAGACATCAGTACCAAATTTGCCTCTTGCCAGTTTGTACTTGCGCCTTCTAGTTCCACTGTCACAATTTAATTTGAAGTAATATTCCAGAATTACCTTTTCTATACTGCTCACATTCTTATATATCTCTATAAGGTCCCCTCTTAGTCACCTCCTTTCAAGGTAGAATAGCCCAACTTTCTCCAGCCTTTCCTCATAGCTTAATCCTCTGACACTACAGATCAGTCTAATGCCTTATCTCTGTACTGCCTCTATAGCTTAAATGTCTCCTTCATGTATTGGTGACTGGAACTATGCACAGTAAACAAAGCGTGGTGCTTTCTATTTTTTACATTTGATGTGACTCAGTTGGTAGCACTTTAATTTCAGAGCCAGTAGGTTTGGAGTTCAAGTCCCAAGCATGGACTTGAATACATAACCTAAGCTTCACAGTGCTGCATGCTGCATTGTTGGGATGAGATGTAAACTAAGGTCCAATTTTCTGCTTTGAATGGATGATAAATATCCCATGATGCTTTTCAAAGAAGAGCAGGGAGTTCTCCCGACGTCCGAGCCAGCATTGCACCTTCAACACCACCAAAACAAATTAACTGGTCACTGATCTCATTGCTGTTCATAGTATCATAGTATCATAACAGGCACAGTGCAGGAGGAGGTCATTTGGTCAATCGTGCCTGTGCTGGCTCTTTGAAAGAGCTATCCAATTAGTCCCATTCCCCTGCTCTTTCCCCATAGCCCTGTAACATTTTTACTTTCGAGTATTTATCCAATTCTCCTTTAAAACTAATAGTTATGACCTGGAATGTGCTGCCTGAAAGGGTGGTGGAAACAGATTTAATCGTGGCTTTCAAAAAGGAATTGGATACATTCTCGAAGGGAAAAGATTTGCAGGGCTATGGGGATAATGGGACTAACTGGAGTGCTCATACAAAGAGCTGGCACAGGCTCGATGGGCCAGATGGCCTCCTTCTGTGCTGTAACCATTCTATGACTCTGTGATTCTATGAAAGTTACTATTGAATCTGCTTCCACCACCATTCCAGGCAGTGCATTCCAGATCATTACAACTCGCTGCGTAAAAAATGTTTCCTCATTCTGCTGATCACCTTAAATTTGTGTCGTCTGGTTACCGACCCTTCTACCACTAGAAACAGTTACTCCTTATTTACCCTATCAAAACCATTCATGATTGTGGGATCTTACTGTGTGCTACAGTGACTGCACTTCAGTTCCTTGTATGTGAAGCACTTTGAGATGTGATGTGATCAGTGGTTACATAACTGCAAGTCTTGCTTTTTTTGGTCTGCATGGTGCTGAATCTATACATTACAGCATGTTCTGTGGTCTGGTATATGCTAGGGAATGAAATGAAACTGTTATGATTAATTTCATTTAGAATTTCAGCAGGGAAACTCCAGGCTTTAGGTCATTTCTGTTTAATACACAGTATGTTTTTGCTTTCACAGCAAGTGAATATGAGATCATCGGGGAGCTGATTTGAAGGATACAGCGAACCAGCGAGCACCAGATTGCTGAGTTTAAGGGAAATTCCAGCCTCCAAACAAGCTTCTACCTAATACACGGAGCACTTCTTCAATATCTGGCTCCAGACACTGCCCATTTTTCTCAACTTCCACTGTGGTTGAGCGCACTGAAACTTATAAAGCTCAATTGTCTAAGATGGACATTAGTATTTAAAGTATTATGCCTATTGTATATAGGATTTATGTGGTTAATTTGTGACAAATATTTTAATTTTATGATGTGAAATAAGGCATTGTGTTGGCCGCTAAAATACAAAGAACACTGTCAGAGTTATTAACTACCTTGCGTGACCTCCACCACCCATCAATAATATGAGTACAAAGATAACAAAAATATTACAGAACACAGAAAGAAAATTGCATCTAATAATGTCTCCATTATATCAATGGGAGCAACTGCTCCCCCAATCGTAATTTTGATTCTCCGATGTGGAGCTGAGTCTAGACACAAATCTTCTGAACTCCTCGATTAAATTCCAGCCTATAACTCACTCCCACATACCCAATATTATACAGGTAAACCATCTAAACCTCCAGTTAGATTCCAACCTGCAGCTTATTTCCAAATAGCCATTGTTTTATATATAAACCACTTGAACCAAGTCTGTAATTCACTCTAGTGTACCTATTATTCTATATATAAACCATTTGAACCCCATGATTAGATAATCCAGCAATGCTCAAGCCATTATATTCTAAACAATTAAATAATACTGAATCTATGATGTCGGGATGCTGTTATTGTTCTGAACTGCATGTGAAAGCCCTGAAATATTTTCATTATTATATATGATAATGAGGTAATGCAGTGAGTTTAAGAATGATAAAATAGAAGCAATATCACAATAACTAATCAACAATGAAATTCAGACGATACCTTGAAGTTTCTAAGCCACAAAAGTGTAGAAATTACTGCCAGTGAGTTTGCTCGACCTCTTCTAATACATTCCTTTGCCAGCTGTTTAAATGCAGGCATTAACCCATTTCTTTTTTAACCTCCACTAAAATAACAGAGAAAAGGCTATCTTAAGAAACACATTAAGCGTTATCACCAGCAATAATTTCTAGGCTGTAGAGTTCTTTTAGGTATTGAGTGCTACAAAATTCTACCTTTCCTTTTTAGGTAAAACTGTAAAAGATGAAAATCTGAAATATAATCAGAAAATGCTGGAAAAGCACAAGTCGGTCATCAACTGAAAAGTTAATGTTTCAGGTGTATGATTCTTCATCAGAACTTTCCCTTTAATCTCTCCCAGTTATTCTATAAATCTCAGAGCGTGTGTGCTTTCTTCCCCTCAGACTGTGGGGGTAAAAAAAAATCAAAAATAAAGATGTCGAAAAGAAAATTACAAGTTGCTTACCATTTGACTGCATGCTTGGTTCCACACTGTATAAAACAATCAGCCAGAAGAGATAAATCTGCTTCAGGAGCGCCTGAGTTCTCAGGAAGCATTTCCCAGCCATTTTCAACACTAACTTATTTTTTGATGAGATTCTTATATGTAGTCACCTTCCCCTTTCATTACATGTCATTGATTCTGCTGCATCAAGAAAGTTTGTTCCGTGTTCTGGTTTTGCCTTCCATCAGGCCATGTGTTAGTGGGAGTATAAATATTTTTTTAATTAAAAGAGCCACACTTCTAATTTAGTCAACTACTATTAAAACTATCCATTACTATTAAATTTGGACAGGTGCTGGGTAATGTAGAGCTAATAAAAAAGAAAGACTTGCATTTATATAGCACCTTTCATGACCCCAGGACATCCCAAGGCACTTTACAGCCAATGAAGTACTTTTGAAGTGTTGTCACTGTTGTAGTGCAAAGGGTAACATTCTCATGAGAAAGTATTTAACAAACCTTTTTCAGTCTGGGGGAGATTTCCTTTCTATGCTATTTGTAGTGGAATTGTAAACCCATTCTTTATAAACCTATTTATGACTTTGCTGCAAAAAGCGCACAAAGAAATTCTTCCTCCTCCATTTAAGAATAGAATCATACAGCAAAGAAGGAGGCCATTCAGTCCATTGTGCCTGTGCCGACTCTTTGTAAGAGCTATCCAATTAGTCCCACTCCCCTCCTCTTTCCCCATAGCTCTGCAAATTTTTCCTTAATTGACACAATAATAAAAATAGTGCTTGTGGTGTTTTATTAAATGGCTTTCAATGTTTACTATGTCTACTTATCAGTTCCACTAAATGCAAGATTTAATTGATATTTTTAGTTTTTATGTCAAAAATATGTAAATTTGGAGTAACCTCAGGTGCAGATTCTGAAGATTAGCTTGACAATGTTTCTATCTCAAATGATTTGGAGCTGAGCCTCCACAGAAGGGAGGAATAGTCAGAAGAAGATGAACCAACACTGTCATTTGAAAGTGGGAGTGGAGGTAAATGGCATCCTGTTAGTCATCAGTTCAGGCCATTAGTTACTGGAGTCTGTGATCATGAGATTGGCACAGCACTGAGTATCCTTTTCTGGAAAATGTCACCGAGAACCTTACAATCTCGCTCAAGGAGTATTGTAGCACATGCAGAGGTGCATGTTCAAAAGTAGTTTCAATTAGGACTATTGAATCAGATGTTAAGTATTTGACCAACAAGGAGTTCAAAGGATCAAGTTATGAACTCACATTGGGGGTTTTAGTAGTGTTTTAAAAAATATATATTTTGAGTGGGAGCACAGTTATCAGGTACTAACAGTTTATCCTGAAATATCAAAATTTTTCATCATGACATTTGCATGCGATGCTATCACAACAAAAATAACCTGTCAGTTTTCTTGTCCTTTCCCCCTTCTCGACAAACAAAAGAAAAATTTGCCAAGCGCTCTTCCATGAATTGTCTCACTAATATATAAAGCACCTGATTAATTACCTTAATTTAATTTATTTTAAGTCACTAAAATTTAAAGAAAACCTCAAGTAATGTTGGGAATTAAACTGGGAGCCTCCAGTGTAAGCAAGTTGTATAAATATAAAGAAATAGGCAATTGCTCAGTATGACCACCAGGTGATGCTATTCTAGGAATCTTAACTAGCTGTTACCTGCTTCAACGTTGCAGTTCACCTCATCACAGGTGAATGCCAGTGACGTCAGCTGGCTGTGATGCCTTTCATAGTTCAATAACATGCAACGCTCATTGTCTATGCTCATAAAGTTAGAATGGTTGCTTAAGCAAGGAGCTGGAGGGCTGCCAGTACCATAGCATCATCCCAAAGCAAGATTCAGCAACTTCAGAACAGGAGGTAAGAAAGAAGAGAAAATGGACAAGAAAAGTCAATGTACTTACTGAAGATTAAGATGATGTGGCACAAATTGATTTTATGAATTCATAGAAGATAAGATGTCTTTTCAAGCTGCAGTGGCTGTGAATGCATGGGCTATTTAATTGGTTGGTTAAGGTCATCTATCCATTGGTGTCACTATGATTGTTAAGGGAGATTTGTTTAGTGCACAATTTTCTAAAGCGGTTGAGCAAAAGGAGAAGTGTGCACATTCTGCTGTGCTAGCACACTAAGAGAAAATAGCACTGTAAAAGTTGTATCTAATCGGTCTTATTTCAAGGGTTGAACTGTGCCGGTCCATTTACTCTTTAATGAAGATTTAATTGAAGTTATACGAGTTAACTGCCAGGTTGAGAACAGATTTCATCAACTGAAGGAGAAGTCCGAAGGTTAATGTTGATTGCCACTCTATTTGCCAGTTTTCAGATTAGTAAAATATTATACACAAAAAATGCTATTCCTGTGGAATAAATATAGGAAAAAAAGAAAGATCTTGAATTTATGTAGTGCCTTTCACAGCCTCAGGACATCCCAAAGCAGTTCATAACTAATGAAGTACGTTTTAAATGTAGTAATTATTGTAAACAGCGAACAATTTGTGCATACTAAGATCTCACAAACAGCAATGAGGTAAATGACCAGATAATCTTTAGTGATGTTGGTTGAGGGATGAATGTTAGCCAGGGCACTGGGAGATCTCCCCTGCTTTCTTCGAATAGTGCCATGGGATCTTTCATGTGCTTCTGAGAGAGCAGACTGGGCCTTGGTTTAATATCTCATCAAAAGGCTAGAAATACACAACGGGTTGTTCAATATCTGAACGAGGTTAACTTTCTGGGTGTAATCCTTCATCGGTTATCGCTGTGCATTTCTCTGTTAAGGTGCTTGTGTTTACTTCCTTTATTTTTTGTGTTTGTTTACTTGTTCACCAAGTAAACAAACTTGATGAGCCATTAGCTGTCCCTCTGGACTATTCAATTTCAGACAGGAGCTCCATCAGTTCTAACTATACTGCACACAGTAGGGAAGGAAAACTGGGTAAGCAGTTCCCTTGCTAAAACATTCAAGTCAAACGGATGTGACCAGGAACAGAAATATAAGATGTGACGTGAAAGGTAGACTGCATGAAGCTAGCAGGCAATTGACCCTCCAAATGGTACCAAATGAGCTAGACCCTGATGTAGGTGCAGAAGCAGAAGATGCTTTTGGAATGTACTGTACAAGGAGGATCCTGGATTTCAGCTGGAAAGACACAGTACTAAACACTGAAGTAACAAACAATACTGTAACAGAGCATGTTACAGTTAGAAGATTGCCGGGCAGGTCAAGTAGGTCATATGGCTGAAGGTCTGTACTCTTGGAAGTTGATGAAATAGGTCCTAGCCTGCAGCGTAGATTTAATGTAATTGGGCTTGTAACCAAATCCCCTCTAGCCCACCTCCATCAGCCAACAATCACTCCCTCCTCCCCGCCTGCTCATTACTTACCCTTTCTCCACCATCAGGACATCCTGCTTGTTTCCTTCTGCACCATCTACTGATTCTGATTGCTGCCATGAAAAAAAACTACAATAAAACTTTCATGATGCATAACATCTGTTCGTGTCTGACTTTATTCATTTGTTTCAAAAGTTGTAGACTACTGACCTGTATTGTTTGAGCTCCAGAGATAATTTTAATTTTAGTTTACATCTTGTCACTATCTTGAATTTCAATCTTAGTTTTAGTCCTAAGAAATTTATTCCTAATTTGACAATATTAGTAAATGACTAATTTCCTCCCGATTGCAATAATCCAGCAGATAATGACCAGTAGAAGGAACTGTGGCTAAATTCATTTTCTTCCCAGAAGCTAAGGGCGGTGAGGCCAATTAAGTTCTGAGGTAGGGTTCAATACCTGAGACATCGACTTGTATTCTCTCGACAGAGGTTGCCTGACCTGCTGAGTGTTTCCAGCATATTCTGCTTTTGTTCCAATGGTAATACCGCCACTGCCACTGACTAACTCAGCACTGAGCAAGGGACCCTTTCTCACGTATATCGCTCAACTCTTTTATTCAATATAATTGGAGGAACTCCACAGAAAGCGTTCGAAAGAAGTCCCGCATGGTCTTGCACTTGTTTCTTATCCAACCTGCTAAAATCCTGCACTTCTTATCCAGTGACTTCATCAGCCTGCTTGATGTCACAAAGCCGTTGATGTCAGATTGACACGGAGAAGGAGACAGAAATTTGACCCAGTAGAGGAAACTTGGCAAAAGGATATGTTCATCTACATCAAGTATGGAGGTGAGCTGATCTTGCATTGTGCATGTCTGCAGAGGGGAAAAGTATCATTTACATTTCAAATAACAGGCACACAATTGCTTAACGTGACGAATAAGCGGGCACTGCAGAAGCTTGGTGTACAACAAAAGCTTTGACAAGTGCTCTGAAGCTTAGGATAAATCAATAAATAATAGCAGAAGTACACCAGGCCACCTTTGTAAAGTTGTTTTTGAAAGCTGAATAGAAAAACTGTTACATTGTTGGGTTTGACTAATTGCTTGTTGAAATTACTGGACTTTTGTGTATAACTAATTACAGCTGTTAACAAAATGTAAAATAATGTGTTATTGTATATTAAAAAAAATTAAGCTGCAGAAATAATAAAGTACAGAATAGTCTGACCACACGCTGATCGTGTGTGAGGTAATGGCCCCGATAGTAGCGGGGAGGCGGGATGGCAGCGGGGAGGCGATTGGGCGCGTGGCAAACCCGCATGAACCAAACTTACCGTTTCCGACTCGATCGCACGTTGATTGATAGTGGTTAACGTCCTCTCTGGGTTTCGGGCCCGGCAGCTAGCCTGATTGACAGGCTGGCTGCCATCAGGAGCTGCAAGGCGGGGAGGGGCGAAAAATAGAGAGAGCCAGACGTCATCTGGTGCTGGAACGGAAGACTGGAGGGGTGGGGGGAGAATGGAAGATCCGGCACTGGACTGGAAGACCGGGGCAGGGGGGAAGAGGGGAAGATCGGGAGGGTGAGATCAGGGGAGAGGTCGGGAGGGTGAAGAGGGGGACATCGGAACGGGAGACATCGGACAGCGGAGCAGGTTTCGAAGGTAGGTGCATTTAGTGTTTTCACTTCATTGCGTGTTTTTTTATTTAATGTATTTAGTTTCTTTCTCCCTGATCTGGCCCTTCACACCAGGCATGAATCAGAAGCGGTGGGCAAGTCGCCCAGGTAAGTTAAAAATCTTTCTAATCCCTTCATCTGTCACAGGTAAAGTGCCTTAAGTACCTCAATGTGGTACATTTGGATCTTTATCTGTCATCCCGCCGGTTTTAATTGCCGGCGGGACTTCCGTTTTCGGATTGCCCGTGCGCACACAGGTGGGTCCCTGGGAAATTTGGAAGCCAGTGGGTTGGAGCCGGCTTCCAAACCCGATCGGGAATTGCGCAATTTTCGGAGCCCCCCCGCCCCCAACACACCTGCATTTGCCTCCTAAAATCACCCCCAATATCTCAATCTTAAGAAAGACAACGGAATAGGGAAGCAATACACAGATGTACAAGCATTCCTCTGAATAAGAAGAACCTTGGGGGTGAGGGGAAGGTTTGCACGGAGAACTGCTTAAGTCAGGTAAAATACTCCTCCTGAGATGTAAACAAGTGGGTTACAACAGCTCAAAGGTGAAATTTCTGGCGCGGTCAAGAGGAGCCAGCAAGCAGGCCAGGTCTGCCATGACGGTTAAGCTGGGCGAGGGGAAAGGAGAGTCGGTGAACCGATCGGGTGGAAGGACCCAGGATCTCTCAGACAAATGCAAACAGATGTTCGTATACTGTGTTATGCTGAAATGATTATAAATAGATTTAGAGGAGTAAAAGAGACTAAAATCTCTAGGGGCGATTTTAACTATCGGGTGGGCCGGCCGGTGGGAGGCCCAGTCCATTTTGAGGATGAGGCCTTGTTAACATGCGGCTGGTGAGTATGTGGGATCGTGGGGGGGGGGGGGGGGCGGGGGGAGGTGTTGGGTGAGGGTGAGGGGACATGTTTTACAGAGGAATTGTATTGCACCAACTGGTGCAAGTCCTGGCATCATTTTCAGCAGCAATACAAGTGAGGAGCTGCAGTTACACTACTCACTTGTATCCCTGTTAAGTGGGGCAAGGCATGGCCCCATGCTTGGCTATAAATCACTGGTTAGGCCTCAGCTGGAGTATTGTGTCCAATTCTGGGCACCACACTGTAGGAAGTAGCAGACTTCAGGAGGACATAGACAGGTGAAATGGGAAGACACATGGCAGATGAAATTTAAAGCAGTGAAGTGTGAAGTGATACATTTTGGAAGGAAGAAGGAGGCGAGGCAATATAAACTTAGTACAATTTTAAGAGGGATGCAGGAACAGAGAGACCTGGGGGTTTACGTATACAAATCTTTGAAGGTGGCAGGACAAGTTGATAAGGCTGTTAAAAAGCAGTCTGGATCCTTGGCTTTATAAATAGAGGCATTAGAGTACAAAAGCAAGGAAGTTATGATAAAGCATTATAAATTAGGCCTCAGCTAGAGTATTGTGTCCAATTCTGGGCACCACACTTTAGGAAAGGTGTCAAGGCCTTAGAGAGGGAGCAGAGGAGATTTACTAGAATTATACCAGGGATGAGGGACATCAGTTATATGGACAGACTAGAGAAGCTGGGATTGTTCTCCTTAGAACAGAGAAGGTTAAGGGGAGATTTAATAGAGGTGTTCAAAATTATGAAGGATTTTGCTAGAGTAAACAAAGAGAAACTGTTTCCACTGGCAGGAGGGTCGGTACAAAAGCAAGGAAGTTATGCTAAAGCATTATAAATTAGGCCTCAGCTAGAGTATTGTGTCCAATTCTGGGCACCACACTTTAGGAAAGGTGTCAAGGCCTTAGAGAGGGAGCAGAGGAGATTTACTAGAATTATACCAGGGAATTATACCAGAGGACACAGATTTAATATAATTGATAAACGAACCAGAGAGGAGATGAGGAGAATTTTTTTTACGCAGCAAATTGCTATGATCTAAAATGCAATAAGGGTGGTGGAAGCAGATTCAATAGTAACTTTCAAAAGGGAATTGGATATACACTTGAAAAATAAATATTTGCAGGGCAATGAGGAAAGAGCGGGGGAAATGGGATTAGTTGGATAGCTCTTTCAAAGAACCAGCTCAGGCACGATGGGACAAATGGCCTCCTTCTGTGCTGTAAGATTCTATGCGGGCAAAATTGGGCCATGTAGCGCCCGTTTTGTAGGCGCTACGCAGACACTTAAGCCCCGAAAATGGCATCCAAGATGCGCGCACACCTAACGAATGGCGGCAGCATGTAGAGTAGGGACATTATGACATTAATCAGTGTGCAAAGCTGATTTAAAGGGACCGTTGCTATTTTGGAAGTCGACAATCCAGCCAGTTTTAACCTCGCACAGCTGAGGTATGGAGGATTCTCCACCAGCGCTAGTTCAAGGGATCATGCAGAAGTTACTGGTTAGTTGCTGGATTATTTGTTTCGGCTGCTGATGCATTTGTATCTGTTTTTGGAGGTTTCCTATACTTGGATAATGTTTCAATACTCTAAGGGAGTGGGCTGGCTGGCTGACACGCAATAGCAAGGGCACTGGCGGAGTGACAGGAGTGGGACAGGAGTGCTGTCATCCTGAGAGAGGACAGCAGGTTCATGTTCCATGGAGTCACTGCCACTTGATGCCTCCTGTTATGCGCCACCTTCTCCTGCAAGAAAGCGGGAAGTGTGTCGGTGAGTGTCCTGCAAGATGTTTGGGTGATGTGGCTGTCATGGTTGAATAGCTGCCAATGTGTGTGACCTGTGAGTTGTGGGTGTGCAGCTTGCAATAATGGTAATGTGTGAGGGTGAGATGAAGCATCTGTTCAGAAGAGTTCAGTACTGATTGAAAGAGTTTGTTGGTGGATGGGCGATGGGGGCTGTAGTGTGTGGAGCAGTGGATGCCGCTAGTGGTGCAATTGGTTGGATATGCCACTTGACAGTTGACCTCACTCACCTCGACCACTCGTGTCAAATCATTGAATTTCTTCCTGCACTGGATCCATGTTCGTGGCACTATGCTCCTGGCATTGACCTTGTCCGCTATTGCCTCCCACTGCCTTGTGAGCATATGTCTGAAGGGCTTCTTAACCCCCCCCTCACCGCGGATATAGGATGCCCCTCCTTCTGTCCCCCTCTTCCACCAAGGCTTCTAGTGCATCATCCGAAAACCTTGGTGCATGCTCTCTCACAGGCCCGATACAAACTCAGATCGGCAGATTGGCTGGGTCTGGCAGTGCAGATTGGAGGATGTGGGATGTAGTGTTGAGAAACCTTTATTCATTATTTTAAAATGCAATAACAGTTCTTAACCAAAAGGATGAGATCTGCATCTCTGTTTTAAGTGTAATTTCTGATCTCTATTCAGACTCCGCTCAGACCCGTATCTTACGTTTTGAAGCTATCAGAGTCCTGCAAACTTTGAGCTGCCAAGTTGTTGCTCATTAAAAATTCCAGTGTTCCCATCATCACCATTCTTCACTATATTCCAGCACAGATTCACTTCACAATTGACTTCCACCACTTCCTGCATCCACATTGCACCTCCCCTTTAAGAGGTGCAGGCTGCCTTTAAGTGGTGCACGAATGTTATGTGCTGCCTGCATCACAACCAACGGGCACGGGTTAATCGCGCACTGCGATCCCAGCACCCGTTTTTGGGGGTGAACCAATTTAACCCCCTATGATTCTATGCTACTTTGACATGCACAGAGCACTGTTCATCAGGTTCCAATTGTCATTGAACTTTCTAATAGAAGAAAGCTCTTTCCTATTGTAACAATTCAATTCTGTTCATGGGGCTGAAGTTTAAAAACTGGGTTGCACTCCAGCTAGAGTTACAATATAACTGACATGCAGTGCTTACAATGCAGAGCGGCCATTACCAAATAATGCCATAACCAATGCCAAGCTGTGCAAAAATTCTAGTTCAGTAGGGTTATACGGCACATAGTGTGAAAGACTGCAACAGGAAACCAAGAAGCACGGTATAATTGGGGCATTATATGGCTTCTTTGAGAGACAGGGTCAGGGCAGGTGTTGAAACCTGGCTGCCGTAATGACAGTGGACAGTACTACCTGTGACTGGTCAACACCCATTGCCAAGTGGCAGTTCGGTAACCTGGCCACCTCCAGGAAGTGCCAACAGCTTCAAGCGAATGAGCTTCTGGAGGTGAGGACTGGAACCCTTAATAGTGGAAAAGAGAAACTTTGACACGACATGGAGAAACTTTTGTAACAGTATAAAGTTTTAAAAATGTTTAAATTACATGAGGATGGCCCAGGTCATGGAGGGATTCACCTGCAGCAACTGCAAGCTGGTCGATGCACTCCAAGCTCAAGTGGTCAGCCTTGGTGTGCGATTGGCCAAGCATTAAAGTATTTGGGAGGGAGAAGTTTTTATAAATGAGAAGACCACGCTGGGGGTCAGAGTAGGAGAGGAGTCCCCGGTACCTAGAGGCGAAGGGTGGGTCTCTGTTAGGAAGGGGGCTGGAAGTCATGGTCAGGTAGTGGGGCAGGAGCAGTCAGCCCTAGTGCTCTCCAACAGATAATGAAGACTCGAGGCATAGCTGTGTCAGGTGAGGATGTGCCATATAATGAGGCAATCCAGCAACCTGTCAGAGAAGGAGGCAAAAAGAGAAAGAGCAGCAGACAAGTTGTGGTATTAGGGGATTCAATTTTTTGGTTTACAGATAGAATTCTGTGCAAACCAGATTCAGAAAATGAGTGGTGTGTTGACTCCCGGGTGCACGGGTTGACGATCTGACATCCTAGGTTGACAAAGTGCTGGAGGGAGCAGGTGAGGAACCAATTATTGTTGTCCATGTGAGAACGAATAACACAGGTAGAAGTAGACCAGAGTCCCATCATGTTAAATTTAGGGGATTAGGAAGGAAGCTTAAGGAAAGGACCTCAAGTGCAGTATTTTCTGAATACTATTGAGGAGAGACAGAACGTAATTAGGCAGACCAATGCGTGGATAAGTATTCGCTGTAGTGAATAAGGCTTTCGGTTCCTCAAACAATGGGGCACCTTTTGGAAAGTTTGGGCTTTATAGATCTGATGGGCTCCACCTAAACAAGAAGGGAGTGGAGGTGTTAGCAGGCAGGATAGATAGTATGGTGGGGAATGTTTAATCTAGATGCGAGGGTGGTCACGGCAGGTGTAAGAGAACACCCGCATCGATTAGAGCAAATCTTAAGGTCTACAAGTGAAAGTACAAATAATCAGTCTAATTCCAAGGTTGGGCCTCAGGAGTCACGCCAGAAATTGGGTCAAGTGGATGGGCTGCCCGATTCTGCATGTGATTGGGAGAGCAGCCATCCATCATTTTTCAGTGAGGCCCAGGAGTTAAAATTGTCCGGAGCCCATACCGGAAGTGTCATGGGGGCTTGCCGCCCGCCCAATTTCTGCCCTGGGTTAAAATTGGGGCTTTTGTGATTGAGTTTTAATTTATTAAAGGGCTCTTTTTATTGTTGCTGTATAATCATGCATTTATTTTGATTTTTTATTTTTCTGATTCTAGATGGCCAGCATTTTCTTGCTAACACTAACTGTGGTCTCATAAATTTCCTGCATTACATGGAGCAAAAACTGGAAATTCAGCATCCAGGTAGTAGTTAAAATTAATCAGATCTTTAAGACCTTCTGACAGTAATTATGGGAAAATAACCAATATTTATCACTAGAGTATTGCCCGCAATTCCTCATAGTAAGTTAAGGGGAGAATGTCTGCTTTGGTGGGCCTGAGGCACACTGTAGGGTTGCCAACTCTGGTTGGACATATTCCTGGAGGTTTCATCACATGACCTCCTGCCTCCAATTGCCCCGCCCCCACACTCCTGCCATTGGTCGCCCAACATGTCCACACTCACAGTGCACCACCTTCCCAAGCCAATTAGAAAGCGAATAGACTCTTCATTACCCGATTGACTGACAGTCAAGAATCATCCAAACAGCTTTCTTTTCCCCATGTCCAATATTTTTCTAATTAGTAAACAGAAGTAGTCAAAGAATTTTCTTTTGAAAACAGAACTTTTTAATGCCCTTATGATTTTTCTCCTGAGTTGCTTGCAGCAGTGTCCTGGAAATTAGTCTTTAATTACTGGAGACTCCAGGGCAATCCTGGAGGGTTGGCAACCCTAGCACATTTGGATACACCAGGGTCACTAAGGCAGAAAACTTCCCTTTAAATGCCGGTGCTAAGTGAAGTCAATCTAACTCTAAGTTACATTAAATCATCTTTCTTAACCTCCTTTGCTGAATTGAGCATCCTTCCCCCAAAATACAGACTAGGAACATAGGAACAGGAGTAGGCCATTCAGCCCCTTGAGCCTGTTCCGCCATTCAATTAGATCATAGCCGATCTGTATCTTAACTCCATTTACCTGCTTTGGTTCCATATCCCTTAATACCTTTGCCTGACAAAAATCTATCGATCTCAGTTTTGACATTTTCAATTGACCCCCAGCCTCAACAGCTTTTGGGGGAGAGAGTTCTAGATTTCCACCACCCTTTGTGTGAAGAAATGCTTCCTGACATCACCCCTGGACGGCCCAGCTCTAATTTTAAGGTTATGTCCCCTTGTTCTAGACTCCCCCACCAGAGGAAATAGTTTCTATCTATCTACCCTATCAAATCCTTTAAATGTCTTAAACACCTCAATTAGATCACCCCTTAATCTTCTGAACTCAAGCCTGGTGTATGCAACCTGTCCTCGTAATTTAACCTTTTAGCCCCGTTATCATTCACCCCGGAAGCTAAAGACGAGAACAACTTTAGCTTCTCTCAGTGAGAAGGTGCTCTGCTATGGTAAAAACCCACCACAAATATGCTGAGAAAGCAGCTATGGGACATGTGTCAGTGGGAACAAATGATGTACAGCTTCCACCCAGTACTTGGAAAGTATCAAGCGATTTGGACCAACCTCTTGGAGGCCCCTACAAGTGAACCGCTTCACCTCACCAACTCGAGGCCCCACTCCACAGAAAAATAGACTGGCTGATATAAGGGGAAAGATGGGAGGACAATTTTACTCACTCTAGGCACTATAAAGCTGACTCTGCGATCTGGCTGAAATGGTGCCAGGAGTTCTGTGTTCTGGAATGGGTGGCTAAACTTAGTGAATTTAGTGAGATCGGTTCAGGCATATCATTGGAATAAGTTCCCTGTATGTTTGTCATAACACAGGGTGCGTTATAATTGCTGGAGGAAGGATATTCAGAGAATAGCAACTCTTAAAGGGCTGCTGCTCTCACTTCAAACTAACTCCTTTTTTTGGCTGCAGGAAATCGACCAAGTCAAAAGTGGAAGATGGGCAATGAAATGTCCAGACCTGCCCCCTTTGATGAAGATAACTTGGCTGTTCTGTTCAAAGAGCTGTGGCAGAGGAAGATAACCATACTTGTGGCTGAGTGAAACATTCTCTGCACCATAATGTGCATTAACCATGGCAGGAGATGGCTTATCAAGTCAACACTGTTTCCCTCATACGTAGGTCATGGCAGCAGATGAGAATAAAGTTCCGTGACCTGAGGAAGATACTGGGCACTGGGAGGGCACTCTCTGCTCTTCAAAATACTAACAGCTGTACGTTTGTCTGGCTTTAAAGGAGGAGCCTATCCAGAATTATAGGTGATGACAGGTAGCGGCCCTTCCAACCTGAAGAGACTGTCTGGACATGAGGAAGAAGTCCTGAAATTAGTTGGAGTAGAGGTAATTGAGAGTAAAGGAAAGCTTGGCAACTTCATGCCAACATATAGGGGTGAATTTTCCCCTTTACCGCCGGGCGGTAATGGATTGGCAGTACGGTATACACCCCATTTCCATTGACTTCAAGTGGAGAGATAGAGTGGACCTTATTAATGGACAGAAACGCTTCATGCAATCTTCTGAGAATGTTCAGTGCTCCCGGCATAGTAGACTTTGCAGAAATGTAGCTTTGATATTTCTGCCATGGTGTGTGAGGGCTTCAGAAACCTGCAGTCCACCATTGAGCAAGTGGCAACTCCAAAGGCATCTGTAGGGAGGTCCCTGTGGATAGAGCAAACCACAGACCCTGTTTCTCTCACGAACACGATGGCCTAGAAATTGGATCAGGTGAAAATGGAGTGCCGAAGGGTCCAATATGGTGTGCAGCGTGCATGCGCTCATTCCACACAGGGTATGCACCACACACCATATTGGTTAGGGCACCCTGTAGTCTATCCAGAGCACCTGCCTGAATCAGGCCCATTGCCTATGCAAATCAGAGGCCTAAGACCTATTTCAGGCCCCTCTCCAATATTGGATCGCAAATACCCATAGCAGTTTTCTCAGGTCTTTAAGGGGACCGCTGTAGGCTGTCATCAAAAAGGTAATTTAAAAATGTTTTACTTACCTCATTGTGGAGCTAGAAGGAGTAGGAGTGCTCTACATTAAAACTATGGGCTACTGCCGGCCACCGCTGGTCCTCTCCTGATCTCCTCCCACCCACGACTCATGGTAGGTCCGGAGCCAGTGTCCTTGCCAGCCAAACTTCATCTTCTTCGCAGCTGATACACTGCCCCTTGGGGCATGACTGGCATCCCCAGCACGCCGGTCACATCCTGGTAACGAAAGATGACCAATTTCGTGTTCATCACTTTCAGTGTGGCGGTTCCTGGTTGCCATTTGGTTCACGCCTGAGGTCAGGTGTCAACCCATTCCTGGACCTGTTGAGACCAGGGGCTCCAATTTACAGCAGGCTCTCAGTGTCCTTTCACTTTATCTTTTTGCCCTCCCTTCAAACTCACTTGTTCACTAAGAACCAGGTTCATTCTGCACAAGGGCTGCATGACAATCAATGTATTTGTCTTGAACTTCTGTGTCTAGCCATTTCATACAGGCACCATGGTAACACGTTTCTTTTCTGTTTTTACGGGGTCTCTCAAGATGTGCGTCGGGAACCTGGTCCATCACAAGACCACCCATCACACACTCCTGATTACACAAGCGTCACTCAGATACACGCACCTGGGGGATTGAGACGCAGAAGAAGCAAGCAGAAGTAGTAGCAGAGGAGATAGAAACAGCTGAACAGAGGCCCAAGCTCCGATCTGGAGCCACAGAGTCTTATGTAGGGGGGCTGCCTATAGAGTGGTGCTTATTAATGGTCAGAAGTGCTTCATCCAGTCTTCTGAGAATGTTCAGAGCTCCCTGCATAGCATCTTGGAAACTCCTGCAGTTGCAGCTGTGCCATTTCTGCAACAGTGGTTGAGGAATTCCCAAACCTGCTGTCCACCACAGAGAGGGTGGCTCCAAAAGAATCTGCAAGGGAGGTCCTCAGGACAGAAATCCAAAGCACAGATACTGTTTATCTCAAAAACACTCTTGACTGCAGCTATTGAGACCCAGGGATCCAATTTAGGGGAGGCTCTAAGTTCTGGACTAGGTAGATTTGGGTATCGCTTTGAGGAAAAACTTAATGGCGGTTAAGGTCTGTTGTCGTGCAGATCACAAGTCATCGAGAAGCATTGCCCAAGAGCCAGGGCACAGCAGCAGGAGGCACATTACTTGTATGTTAATGGAATGGAAGCCTTGTGTATTCAGATAAGCCAAGGTGTGCCATTAGGTCTTGAATAGTCAGATGCATGATATGAAAGAGGCCCTGCACTTTTGGGAAACCTGCCACCTGGTAGACATGTTGTGTGGTCTCTGCCGCCTCTTCCATTCCGTGAGGAAAACGATCCTGCTAATTATGTTGGGATTGCACCCGCCATTGACCTCCACCACTCACTCCGCTGGAGAATGTGGAAGGTCACCTCTCTACATACAGGTGGTGGGCACCTATGCTATTAGAGGCTTATCTTGGGTTTCCACCAGCCACAAGAGGCCAGAAACTGTAACTTTGTAAGGGAGCTGGATGTTACAATTGTTTCTTAACAAATGTTCCTCTTCAGAGGTCCAGGCCATGGTTCTTGGCCTGAATCTCCATAGTGAGCCCTACAACCACCATGGGGGAGGCCTCCTTCTTCTGAGTGTATTGGCCCTCCACATCCGCGACCTAGATTGGGGTGGGTTGATGGGTCAGGCCAGTACCTGGCATATCCAGGTATGGGCCTAGTTTGCGCTCCTTTCTCTGCAATTTCACCAGACTTACAGTGGGAGTGTGCCGAAAGGCCAAACATTTTCAACCTTTGAGCTAGAGAGGGCAATAATTAGCCAGGAGTCGCACTCCTGTTTGCTAATCTCTGCTGGAAAGTGCTTGGAAAGCTGAGGGCCTGATCAGGCTTGGCTGTGATGTCCCCACTCAAATAGCCTGCTAATATTCAAGGCTCACAAATGAGACGTTAAACTGAGGCTCCGTCTGCCCTCTCAGGTGAATGTAAAAGATCCCATGGAACTATTCGAAGAAGAGCAGAGGAGTTCTCCCTGGTGTCCTGGCCAATATTTATCCCTTAACCAACATCACTAAAAAAACAGATTATCTGGTCATTATCACATTTCTGTTTGTGGGACCTTGCTGTGCGCAAATTGGTTGCCACGTTTCCAACATTAAAACAGTGACTACACTTCAAAAGTACTTTATTGGCCATAAAGTGCTTTGGGACGTCCTTAGACCATGAAAAGCGCTATATGAATGCAAGTCAGCATGGATCTGTTGGCCAGAATGGCCTGTTTCTGTGCTGTACATTCTATGTAAGTCTTTCTTTCTTTGTATCTGAACAGCTGAAACCATTGGAAACTGTGCCTGAGCATGAGCCAGCACCTTCAGGACAAAAGGGGAGAGATAGAAACCATGATATTTTTAATCAGTTCCATAATACAAACCTTCTTTCTCTGCAGACACAGTAGACTTGTATGATGAAAAGAAGAATCTGAAGTTCCTGTTCCGCATCAAAGATCCAAATGAAAATGTTGAAAACCTATTTGAGCCAAGAGGGACCTACTATGCATGCAAAATTGAACGTAAGGATTCCATCATTTCATTGCTGCTTTTATTTTGAGAGGTTTGGATGAATTATTTTATTCATTAAGGTGATGGATGGCACTGCTAGAAATGGAACATTTTGGCACCCGATGACAATATTACATTAATCATGGGTTCTATGCAGGGTAAAGCTCTTTCCATCCTACCCCAACAATGTACCTTCATCCCAACACCAAGACCAAGCTCTACTGTACCAGTGTGCTACTATTTTCCACACCTGCCAGCTTTGTGACCGCCCTGAGTGGGACGGCCGTTTAGAGCCAATTGGTAAAGAACTGTGGGTATTTTTCACTTGTGGTCCTGTTGTTAGAGGAAAGAAATTTCATCCCATTAATCTAGATTGGTCCCAGAGGTGTAAGGATAGTGTTCTACCTCAAATAAAAACAGAAAATGCTGGAAATACTCATCAAGTCAGGCAGCATCTGCGAAGAAAGAAAGAGAGTTAACATTTCAGATCAATGACCCTTCGTAGGCTCTCATGACCCTGTTCTCACAAAGGGCCATCGACCTGAAATGTTAACTCTGTTTCTTTCTCCACAGATGCTGCCTGACTTGCTGAATATTTCCAGCATTTTCTGTTTTTATTTCAGATTTCCAGCATCTGCAGTATTTTGCTTTTGGTCTACCTCATTGGGGCTGATTCTCACTACCTCCGACAGGCGGGAATGTGGTGGTGGTGCTATGAAAACCACATTGCTGAACTTAACGCCCTGATCTTGATCCACCCGCCACCATTTCCAACCAGTCCTGGAAATGGGCGGCCAAATTGCCTGCCTGTTTCAGGCGGGCACCTCACTAAGGCATGCAAATCAGGGTCCCATGATGTACATTGGACACCAATGCTATTTTCAAATACCAATGGGCAGAGTGTGCACTGCGCACGCTCTGCCCATTGGTACCAGGTGTAGAGCGACCAGTGCAAGCAGCTCTGGAAACAGCAGAGGTAAGTTTTTAGATTGATTTTTGTGGAATGCCACTCCTGGTCCCACAAAAATCTTACGGCCCATTGCCGGTCCTTTCTTGACCCCTACCTCAATTGCCTCCGCCTCCTTGAAGTCTTGACTTCTGGCTTGGCTCCATGGAGGAGCTGCTAGGTTCCACCCCCACCCACTTCCCCCTCCCAATCAGCAAGGTGCGCTTGCAGCTCAACAATCAGATGCAAATGAGGCCCGATCATCAAAATGACTCGGACTTCTCACCAAGGACATCGGGCAGGTGGCATGATCGCTCTGCCCACCTCCCGCCCAATGCGCATCAATAATAAAAATCAAACTTTGAATGTCAAGCCGTTATTATTGCTTTTGAAAACAACTGTAAATCTTTATTCCTCTCAGTTCTTTGGAAAATTATCTCAATTTACAGAAACTGAAAGCTATCCAGCTCCCTTGATGGCTTGGTAAATGCATTCAGTGCCCAATGTGGTACTAAGCCATAGAGATTAGGAAAGTCCCACATTCATTCCCAGAATGATGGCATTACAATTGGCTCCAGTGCCCCTGTAGTAGGGAACAGAAAAATCAGTCAATGCTCCCACTCCTGCTCAATATTCAGTGCTCCCATGAATGTTTGTGTCAAGTGAGGACAAAATTGTGCCTGGCCATGATATCGCCCCACATTCAAATATCCTGGTGACACACTTTCTAGACTCGCATGTGAGAATAATGGCAATTAGTATGAGATGCTGGAACTGGTACTAGCACTTGTGGAACTGTCCCTCAGTGGAATTCAGCACCCTCAGGAGAGGAGAGGATAGGAGAAAACTGGGGGAATAAATTAGCAAATGAAACTAAGGGAATCATGGATTTGGGGATAGAATGGGAAAGTGGAGTTGAGGTAGAAGATCAGCCATGATCTTATTCAATGGCGGAGCAGGCTCGAGAGGCCTTATGGCCTATTGCTGCTCCTATTTCTTATGTTCTTATGTAAACTGAATTTTGTCTGTCTTTTTACAGGAAACCTACCAGACAATTCCTTTAAATCGATCATGCCACTTCAAAACAATCCAAAGGAAGAATTGATAGGTACAGTAACTACTAACTACTAATAGAGGATGGAAGACACAGGTCCTTGTCACATATATCAGGCCTTTTTGAGCAGACCCGGGTGTGGGAGCTGTCCCCTCACAGACTCACAGTCTTGATTGTTTTTTTAAGAATTACATACAAATTACAACACAGAAACAGGCTATTTGGTCCAACCAGTCTGTGTCGATGTTTATCCTTCACACGAGCAGTAGTCCTAATCCCATGTACCCAATCTATTTCCCCTATCACTTTATTCTCCCTTTCCATCAACCACTTACCTAAACTATTCTTAAATGATAACATGGACTCTGCTTCAATCATTAACTTCGATAAGGCATTCCACAGCCTCACTACCCTCTGTGCGAAAAAGTTTCTTCTGCTCTCTGTCCTTAATCTCTTACATTTAATCTTATATCTATGTCCCCTTGTTCTAGACTCCACAATCACTGAAAATAGTCTGTTTCTATCTATTCTGCCTCTACCCTTCATAATTGTAAACATCTCTATCTAATCACCCTTTATTCTCCCCGATTCTAACAAAAACAGCTTCAATTTTTCAAGTCTTTCTTCGTATTTATTTGTATTTCCTAAGAACAGGCTGCATCCTCATAAATCTGCGCTGTACTCTCTCTATTGCCTCAACATCCTTCAACTATGACCTTAATAATGTTTTATATAAATTCACCATTACATCTCGACTTTTATATTCTATACTTCTTGCCATAAAACTCAGCATTCCATTAGTTTTTTGGTGGTCTAATCCACTTGAGGTGCTGTTTTTAATGTCTTGTGAACCTGAGCCCCCAAATCCAGTTGCTCATTCACTCCCTTCATCATCGGTGCACTGTGGCTGGCTGCAGTGTGTACCATCCACAGGATGCACTGCAGCAACTCGCCAAGGCTTCTTCGACAGCATCTCCCAAACCCGCGACCTCTACACCTAGAAGGACAAGGGCAGCAGGCACATGGGAACAACACCACCTGCACGTTCCCCTCCAAGTCACACACCATTCCGACTTGGAAATATATCACCATTCCTTCATCGTTGCTGGGTCAAAATCCTGGAACTCCCTTCCTAACAGTACTGTGGGAGAACCGTCACCACACGGACTGCAGCGGATGAAGAAGGCAGCTCACCACCACCTTCTCAAGGGCAATTAGGGATGGGCAATAAATGCTGGCTTTATCAGCGACGCCCACATCCCATGAACAAATTTTAAAAAGCACCTAGTGTTCCTACATTCAAAGTATAATTACATTTTTTTACCAGAATGTATTTTCTCACACTTGAATTTCACCTGCAATTTCTTTTTGACCCATTCTTTTATTTATTTAAACTAGCAATGTCAAGTTGTAAACAACAGGTTCCAACCAAGCTTTTTTTTCTTAGTTTTCAATACCCCAGCAAAATCCTACATAGTTTCAAAACTGTTTCCCTTCCTCTTTTCTCTCATGAAGGCACTGACTCATGCCATAGTACGGCTCCAAAAGTGTCAAGTACCCCCACTGAAGAGGTCGTCTTCATGTGTGAGCACAGACACTGTGGGTCAGCAGGATATTCATTCATAGGAGGGCATCACAGCCAAACCTGACTCAGTCCTCACCTGATGCCTATGCAAAAGCATTTTCCAGCAGGATTCATTGAATGGCAACCAAGAGCAGGAATACTGGCTGTTTTCTTTCTCCTCCCTCCCTAGTTCAAAGATACTGAAGGCAATTGTGACTTCCCCATTGCTGCTTTAGTGAGATCAGTGCACTCAGCACCAAGCAGGGTTCAAACCTGGGACCTTCCAGTTCTGCATAATCCAGTTTCACGCTGGACAGCAGAGTTATAAATTGAGCCCTCGTGGGAGTTCATGGGCATTTTTTTAAAATCAGAAATAAAAGTTGATCTTAAAGAGGACTCACTTTATTTTCATATACAATTGGATCCCAAACACTTTTTCTAAAAAAAAGAGATTTCTAAAGACATATACCCATATTTTAGGACCTTGTTATTTTTACAGTATTGAGTTACTGGAATGGCTATACGTGCAATAAGGCAATTTATTTGCTCATTGCCAGTTCAACCAGGTGGTTATAAAGGGTCATGTTAGATCAGAGTCCTTTCTTTAACTGTGTATTGTCCTTTGTTTACAGAGGCTCTTCAGATTCAATGTGCCACTTTGGACCAACCGAAACAGCAAGGGACCGTCCCTGAGAAGATCCCGATGACCCCTTCTGTAATATGGAGTTTTTCTAATCTATTTTATTGTTTTTTTTCTCTATCTCTCCTCTCATGAAGGTATTTAGTTATGTTGGGGAGCAGTGCCAAAGCCATCCTTTACTACTCACCCAAGTGTGAACCTCGCTAGTGAATGCTGGCAGGCAATTCTACCCCAGGGACGTCAAGGACAAGCCCAATCATGTCCTCACATAATGTCTATACATCCACTTTACAGCAGGGGTCACTGGATAGCAACCACAGACTCCCGGACCCCTGCCTGATTTTCCTTCCCTAACCCAGAAAACCTAATTGTGCTCTTAGCAGGGAGTCATATCAGCTGGAAGCGCAATTTCATAAAATTGGCCCTAATGGATGAAAAACTGCAGTGACCACCTGCAGAAATATAGAATATTAAAGCAACCAATTTCAGATATTAAATTGAGGCCTGGCCTTTAAAATCAGCCAGGCCTTGCTTCCTTCAGAACATCAGGGTGCACCGCCTGCTTCGGGCCTCCCATGCCCCGAACCCATCCTCCCTTTAAAATCTCCCTCCCTTGAGTCTTATGTCTTCTTTTGGCCAAATCACCAACCAGTGGAAACAACCTTCACTATTTATCCTCTCAATCCTTTCCTTACCCTTTCATTATTTTGAAAACCCTCTATTTGATCCCCACTTTATGCTTGGCTCTGGGGTAACAATCTTGCCTCTGAGTCAGAAGGTTGTGGGTTCAAACCCCACTCCAGGACTTGAGCACATAATCTAGGCTGACGCTTCAGAGCTGTACTGAGGGAGTGCTACATTGGCAGAGGTGGGGGTAAGATTTTGCCTTCACTGTCTGGGTGATAATCTGATGGAACGGATTGTCTGCCCATTATAGGGGAGGGGGGGTTCTACAACAGATGGGAAAATGGCTCCACCAGATTACCGCCATGCGATGAAAATTTACCCTGTGGTGTCTTCCAGTTGAGATGTTAGACCCAAGCTCTGTCTTTCAGTTCAGGTGGACATAAAAGTTCCCATGGCATTATTCAAAGTGGAGCAGGGAGTCCTGGGGTTCTGGCCAATATTCATCCCTCAATCAACACCACTAATGCACATTAGCTGGTCATTTGTCTCGCTTGCTGTTTGTACCACCTTGCTGTGTGCAAATTCACCTGAAAACAACAGTGGCTACATTTCAAAAGTAACTTCTTGATTGTGAAGTGCTTTCAGGCACCCTGAGAATGTGAAAGGCAAGTTCTTTTTTTTCTTTCTGAATCATATTAACTATTTTTATGGCCTTTATATTAAAAACTGTACAATAGTTTGCATTTCATGTGCATCATGTAACACTCCGGCTGTCACACTTTCCTGTTGTATTTTGGCGTGACACTCTTTTTATTGGCACAAAAAAACTAAATCACAGCTCATTAGGTCTCCTCGCCCCAGTCTTCCCTTCTCACCCAATTACAAACTTGCTGATCCCCCTCCCACCCTCCCCTACCCAACCATTTTGACTCCCACCCGCCAGTGGTGACATCATTCCCACTGGCTTCGAGCGGGAGGCAATGTTGGGGCATGCAAATGAGGTCCGGGAGTTAAAATCTCGGTGGGGGGGGGGGGGGGGGAGGTGGTGGTGGCCGGATAGATCACCGTCCGCTTCGGCCCCCCACACCCCCAATTCCCGACCCGTGTTAAAATCAACCCTTTTGCTTCAGACTTATTCGCTCCTTTTCTTCAGCCGGATTGCACATTCTTACTCCCATCCTACCATCTGCTACTTCAAGTCCTCCCCCCACCTGGGGTTGCCAACTCTGGTTGGACGTATTCCTGGAGGTTTCATCATATGACTTCTTGTTTCTGACCACCCCACCCAATCAAACAGCCTTTCTCGCCATCTTTGATACTTTTCTAGCTAATAAAATCATTCAAAGAAAATGAAACAGAAAAAAAATTGCAATTTTTGTTTAACGACTCTACGATTTTTTTTCCTCCCGGGTTGCTCGCAGCAGTGTCCAGGAGATTAATCTTAATTCCTGGAGACTCGAGGACAATCCTGGAGGGTTGGCAACCTTTCCCTTACCAGTCCAAAGCCCTTCCCCAACTCCAAGTACTTCTCCACTTCAATGCACATAATCCAACAATCCAGCATCTCTCTCCCACCACTAATTACAAAGAACCCCGCTGCTTACTTTCTCTCTCTCACTGTCCACACCCAATTCCTGTGCTTTCTCAATCCTCCGAGCACATCATTCAGCACTACTACAATGCTTTTAACTCTAAGCAATTCATGTAAGGGCAATTTTTTTTTAGATTCACGCGTTTTGGGAATTAGGACACAGAAAGCAATATGCCCCACAATATTTTCTGTAGTGGAATTCTGTAATGGATTTTCTACAATGGATCTCTGTAATAGACAGACAATCCTGCAGGGCTCTCTGTGATTCAATAAAAACTTACATTTTTTATATCAACTACTTCTTATAAACTATATCAAATACTATATATATTATAGATTCTGTACAAATTCTATAAAATATTCTAAATTATTACTAAGCATATGTTTTTATACAATTTAATCTATTTCATGTTTTTTTGTTTATTTTAAACAAATTTTCCTTTTATTTCTAAAGCTTTAAGATTGTATGAAAGCCTTTTTTATATACTAACGAATCTTACTGTATGATTTAATCTATTTTGTGTTCTTTTGTTTATTTTAAACAAGCTTTTATTTCTAAACCTTTAAAATGATATAATATACCAATTTTTCAATGACATTAATGTACTTTCCAGTTCCAATGTAATCTATTTCACGTTGGCTGATTTATTTTTAACTGCTATTGAGTATGGAGGTGATCTTGGGTTCCCAGTGGGGAGCCATGCGTGCAGGGAACGGATAATTGGCTAATTTGGGCTACAATATTGTAGCCCTGTTTTTGATCCTATGCTCCCTGCTGGAAGTATGAGATTAGAAAGTTCACCTTTATATTCCTAACATACCCAGCAGAATGACGTATTCTGCATTACATCTAATATGCTCCTCTCCTTGTAAAACAGCACAGCCCATGACTCACTGTGAACAAAGCCACAGGAGATGTGCTCGTATTTATTAAAAGTGGTTAAATAATAAAATGACTTTTTTTTCACACTTGCCACCCTACAGTAATGATGTGATGTGCTTTTTGCAATTTAGGTGATTTTTCTTGCACTCACCATGATGAAAAATGTCTGCTTTTGGGAATGGAACACTTTTCTATTTTTGTCCTCCCTGTCAGCGTTGTGCACTCTCAGGTCAGGTATAGCATAGGTTTGATGCAGAATAAAGCTCCTTCTACTGTGCCCCAGTCATGTTCACAAGACCTTCCTTATTGCTCCAATGTGACATTTCCACTCCTCAGACCATCCGAGTAGCTTCTCAGGCCTCAATTGTAACTTCCCCCGCTTGGCGGAAACTGGGCTGTTCAAATGAGGGCAGCGACTTACCCCCACTAATCCCGCTGCCTTTCCGCCATGTCCTGATCTTAACCTGCTCTTCTGAGCAGGCGAACGGGACACCCACAGGAGGGCAGTGAGGTCCTTCTTTAAATATGTAGATCAGGGCCCTGTGATGTCATCAGGACCCGATCTGCGATTTTAGTCTGAGGCCTGAGCAGGGGAGCAGTGACGGCCCAGTCCTCCAGGCCTCACAAGGGGAAGCCTTGGGCCGCCGTTACTCCAGGCTCCCCTCCCCTTCCCCCCACCTCCAATTGTGTCCAGAACCCTCCCCACCCAGCCCCCCACCGGCACTTACCTGACTGCTGTCGACCGATCCTTCCTGCTGCCAAATTCCCGCTCCCGCACACTGGCTGGGCAGTGGAGCTGGCTGGGCATCAGTAAAAATTTATGGTATTGAGGCCCAGCCGTTAAGATTGACCGGGCCTCCACATCCCCGGACTCCCCGGGTGCGCTGCCCGCTTTGGGGCTCGTGCCAATCGTACCCACCCCCCCCCCCCCGCCTCCTTTTAAAACTGGGACCTCTAAGTGAGATTACAAATTCAATGACAGTGACAGCTGAATTATGATCAGTTTTGTAATGTGTGCTTGCACCCACAATCAACCTGGGTTTAGACAGTTTAAACTAATTTAATGTAAGATTTTTACAGTTTGAAGAGGGGAGGCTTTCAACCCATCAGTACAGGTTGGATTGACATCCTTCTGCGTTGAAAGACTTGGCCATGAGATGGTTATGATGGTGGATGTCTTTGCATATCTAACCGCTGATCACAATATCAGAATATAAGAAGAAATGATTCATTTCTCTTTTCCCCCAATTTTCTCCTGAAGGTACTGGGCTGCAATTCTGTGGGACCCTTCAAATCTCTGGAACCTCAGCAAAGTGCTCGTTCTTCGGGAGTGTGCATCAGCAGGCTATTTAAGCATAGGGGGCATCCCTGCTGAGTTTGATCCTGTTCACACCTGACCACCACACATACACACACACACACACACACACACACACGTCTTTGTGGCTAGTGATCAGGAGCAGGAATCCTTTCTGATTTTTTTCCCCTTCTCAGCTCAAGGTTGCTGCCCCATTCTAGTGCTCTCATTACTATCCTTCCTGAGATCAGGGATTGAATCTGGAACTTCTCCCTCTTTCTATGCACCTTCCGCACTCCCGGAGCTTGCTGACTAGTGCATTCCATACTATCTGGTCTCAAAACCGGAATCGGCAGCTAAAGGTCCATCATCTAGCCACATTTTTCTTTGCTTCCCGTCAAAGCTTCCAAACAATAACAATCCCAACAACGTTCCCAGTGATTCCCACAGGCAAGTCATCATTCTCCTGGAACCTACCTCGTCTGTATGGCTTAATACCATACCTTATAGTACATATGTCCAACTGAACTATCAGAGGAGCTCCTGCAGTTCATTTTTAACCACTTTCATTGCTTATCTTGATGAAAGAACTACAGCGGTAATATATATATTTTAATAGATGTAAAGAAGTGCAGTGTGACAGTATAACAGTGCCACTGAGTGATAAGATATGGGCGTGTCCAAATGATTCCTCACACAATGAGGACAAGAGCTTCCTCAAAGTGGAGGAGGAAAGGAAGATGAGAGCTTTGGTCAGCTTTTCTCACTCTTGTGTAGCTCCCAGCAACGGGTTACCAAGCTGCATTGGTGTAATCCTGGAACTAGGCCTGCACTCTGGAGGGAGAAATGGTCTTGGTGGGGGGGGGGGGGAGGGGAGGAGGAGTTGTTTTAGGGGGGAAAGTAAATGAAAGAAATAAAAATTGGTGCTGTTCATCGGAGGAAATATGTATCTTATTTAAATTGTAGAATATGAAAGGTGAAAGGAGCCCGTGGGCCAAAATAATGTCCATCCATGTGTAATGGGTGAACAATCTTGTAAAAGTTCCATGATTTCAGTCTAAAACAAAATTCTAAACCATTTTATTCTCTTCTTTTTAAATGTATTTGCTAAGCAGACGAAGAGAGGGAAAATAAGCACAAAGCTTACATTGGAAGACGAACCTGTATTGAGCAAAGGAAGTGGCAGTGGGAGATCCAGAGGGGATCAGGGAAAAAAGACCAGCAAAAGTTAAAAAGTGATGCACAACTTTATAGCACTGTGTTCTCGTACTGCATTGTGACAAAAAGGACCTCAGTTCAGAAGTCACACATGTCTGCATTTGTATCAAGTCATTGTTTTACTGTGTCACCAATGTAAACTTGGAAAAGAAAAGGGAAAAAAATAATTTGTGTTTATATAACTCCTTTCACGTCCTCAGGACATCTCAGAATATAAATGAAAAACAAGGCCTAATCTTATATTCAGAACTGCTATAAGTTATACAAAGGAAGAGTAAGAGGATGAAGTATTATAGTGTACAATAACAATACAACATGTATGATTTAGCAATAGTTTGATTACACCAAATGTGTAAGCAATTATTTCTGGTACTTTGCATGCTTGGGATATAGTAATCTATTGGCAGGATATTTAGCTGTCTTATGAATTAATTGTGAATTATCAGTACAGTTGTTAAATTATTTCTAATAGGAGCTTAAGTATAAGAGGAGATTTAAGAAATTAAATCATTTTAAGATTTTATTTTGAAAATTTGGTAAAATAATAACTAGTCTTGTACTAAGTTAAATAAAATATGAGTGCAATTTGAGCTGTAAAAGCAGACAATTAATAATCTGAATAAAACAGAAGTATTCATTCACCAGCACTCTGAACTAAACTTACCTGTGATTAATATAACTGATGTAGAGGCAGAGAAATTATATTCTATTTATTGATCAAACTCGTTAGGTATTTTCCTACCTATGAATAATTGTTACTAAGTATTTTATTTGGAATGAACATTTTTTTAATGTTTCTCTATATTTAATCATTCTCAGCATTTTATTCCTAACTGTTTAACTATTTTAATGGATTCCTCAAATATGTTTCCCAATAGTTCTGAAACGCATTCACTTTGAAAACAATCAATGCATTTTCTTTTATTTAACGGAGTATAGTGATGTACATTTAACATTTTTTGCCCTAGCGATTCCAGTTTGTGTGCAAACCAAGGATAAATGGTGTCATGTGAGTGTTTCTGGAACTCCTTTTTCTTCCTTTCCTCACTTTTCCAGGTCCACAGAGTCTCAATCAGGACTCACTCCCAAAACCACAAGCCAGCACCGTCGATCCCCAGGTCATCAAACGAAAAAAACCCTTCTAAAATTGCCCTCTTTTTAGAGGAGCACAACTAATACAAAACTAAATCATCAAAAACAAAGGAAACTTATCAAATTAAATAATAATATTGCCACCCGTGTCCAGAATGCGCTGTGGTTCCCACTGGTCGCAGAAGGCCTCAAGCATACTGGCGGACACCACGTGCTCCTTCTCCAGGGCCACCTGGGCATGGTCAAGGCCACGCAAGAGAGGCAGGTAGCTGGAACGACCCACCCACGGGCCGTGTCCAACCTGGATTTGTGGATGGCTACCTTGGCCTGGCCCAGGAACGGACCTTAGACTTTCCCGCCCCGGGTGGCCAAAGATCAGGAGTGTGGAACTGAAGTGCAGCCGGAAATTGAGGAGCAGCCCCTTCAAATTGTGGAAGAGGGTCTACAGCCTCTCACACTCCATGTAGATATGAAACATGGCCTTATCCAGGCCTCAAGCGTACCAGCAGACACCACATGTTCAGGCAGCCTGGGAGTCCATGAAATGGCACTGTCAGCACTGCTCTGCGCAACACTCTCCACCCCAAATCTCCAATGGTGCAGAGGAGGACTCCCGTGTAGAGAGCCCTCCACTGAGGACCCCCACCTCCAGCGGATGGCAAGATAGCACATCAAGGCATGTCTGGATGGGCAACGAGAAAGTGGAGAGTGTGTAGGAGCAGCCTGTACAGGAAATGCCTCCACGCAGTGTGAAATGACACAGAGGGAATTTCCAAGGGACATCTCAAGTTGTGAGGCGTAGGCTGCCGAGGGAGGTTTCAAGGTCTGGCACTGGTGAGAAACTCCATCTGATTTGGGGTCAGCTCAGACGGGATCACTCCACACACTTGAGCCTCCTAAGCAGACCTAGTTGAATCAGGGCCAAGTGCGACTTTTAGCACCTGGATGGCTTTGGCCATGTGCTGGACATAGTTTCAGGGTATCCTTGCTGCCAACATCTCTGGTGACATCCAGCCTGTTCCTCTGCCATCCAGTGCATCCCTGACTCTGGCTACCATGGCGACCATAGTCTTCCTTAGCCTACTGCACCTGGTATTCCCAGGCAGTGTCCTATCCAAGTACTCGCCAGGCCTGACTCTGCTTAGCTTCTGATAGCAGACAGGGTGGGGCATGATTAGAGTAGTGTCTCCATAAGGTTTCTAAACCTCAATAGTATGCCTGCACTTGCATAGCTGTTTACACCCAATATTTGAGATTTGCATATTTTGACCAGTGCAAGCTGCAACCAGTCTAGTGAAGTGTTTCCACCAATTCCACAGCTGATTTAAAGGGCTGTGGCTGCTATATAAAACTTGACAAACAAAAGGAAAAGGGATTTAAACTACAACCTTCCTAGATAATGGTGGCGTCGTGCCCATGCACTGCCAGATTTACAGATCCTGTGCTACAACTCAGGCAGTAGGAAGTGATGGAAAGGAAGGCAGTCCTCATTGGCACTGAAAGGCATGCTCCACAGACAAGACTGGTGTAATAAATCTGGGGCAGGTAGCTAACAAGGGTGAACAACCTGGCTGCAAATGTGCAAGAAGGTGGAACAAAGAGGGGAGGGGTCAGGCACTGAGAGGAAGTTGTGGAAGAATCAGGTGAGGTAATCTGTACATAAGAAATGCAATAGAATTGTACGCTCTTATTGTACATTAGGTTGGAGGGAGGGCAAATTGAATGACATCATCACACCTGACATGCTGTGAACCTATTGTAGGAGTGATTGTCTCTCCGGCATTGTAGGGCAGTTGGTTTGGAATGAGGAGAAAGTCCAAACAATAAGAGATTGGTGGGTATTGTCATGATAACGTTGTGCTCTGCTAATTTAACAAAAATGCTTTATTAACATAAATATTCTCTCAGTCTCACATAAAGTCTGTTACAGGAGGAACATCACATTACATAAAAGATTATTCACAGACCTGAGGAATCTCACACATCATTTATTTAATTTTAATGCACTTTTACTGAATTTTGGGAGTGAATTCTCCTTTAAATCTTCTGTTACCATATAAATAACCTGAACTTTTTGTTAACTTATTGTGTTTATGAAATGTAAACACTAGGGGACAGTAAAAGGAAAGAAAAGAATTGTGACAATGTCCATCCTGTTTTTGAGCAGTTTATTCATCAGTTGAGACTTGCTCTGGTTTCAATTTCTAATTAATTTTATTCATACTTGAGAATAAATGTTAACAAATTGGAAATTTAGGAAAAATCAACCTATATAAAACCTGTTTGGTAAAAGGAGGTAAGTATCTAGGAGTAATCTAATAGGAGAGCAACTAGTTATATTCCTATAAATTGATTTCTAAAAGATTGTCGATGGTGTAACTCCCTTTATAACAAAGCATCTTCCATACTTTTAGCTGATTTACACCATCTGCATTGTGACATTGTGACGATGGCTGATGAGATTTTTACACAGTAGGGATCTGATGGACTCCTGTAATTTATTCCCTGGCCATCTGTTTATTTTCTGTAATACAAGATAGTTTTCTCCCAGCCAATATTTTCTTTGTAAAGAACAGCTGGAAATGAGTCAAAACACTCCCATCCCTGGGACACAGTACTGAATGTGTGTTGTAACATGTGGATACAGTACTGTGTGTTGCAACATGTGTATACAGTACTGAGTGTGTTCTAACATGTAGATACAGTTCTGAATTTGTATTTATAACAAGGGATACAGTACTGAATATATTGTAACATAGGGATACAATACTGAGGTATTTATAACAAGGGATACAGTACTGAGGGTACATTGTAACAAGGGGATACAGTACTGAGGTTGTATTTATAACAAGGGATACAATACCGAATTTGTGATATAACCAATTTGATACAGACTAAATGTGTATCATTAGATAGGTGATACAGTACTGAGGTTGTATTTATAACATTGAGATACAATACTGAATGTGATTTTAAAAAAACACAATGGTCTAGAAATTCAATTGTGCCTGAATACGGGCAAGCAGTGGGCAGTGCATCTGCCCATTCAGGTGGTCACGGACCACCCGATATTGGCACACCTACTTCATTACACAGAAACAGATGTACAGCCAGCACCACCTGCACTACTTATTGGCTGCATGCCTGTTTGGATAGGGGGAGGGGCAGGAAAACGGCCATTCCTGATGTCATTTAAAGGCAGCCTGCACCTCTTAAAGGGGAGGTGCATTATGGCTGCAGGTAGCAGGAAACGTTTTTGAAAGCTGACAAATGGCTGGAAGAGCTGCAGAAGCAAAAGCTCCTAGATTTTCTGATGTAGCATTGGAGGCCTTTGTCGAAGAGGTCAGCAGAAGGAAGGAGATATGGTCCCTCTGGGCGGGAGTGGGAGGGAACAGAAGGCCCTCCAGGCAAGTTGTCTATAGACAGTGGGAAGAGGTGGCTCAAGAGGTCAATTCCAGGAGCATTTCATACAGGACCTGAATGCAATGTAGACAAAAGTTTAATGACCTCACCAGGGTTGCCAAGGTAAGATTCCTAATTTCTTACTCTCTGCTCAGACCTCCACCACTATAGCCCCACTACTCCCTACCCTATCCTCCCCCATTTCCCTTCACTCTCCTACAATCACTACACCACACTTCACTCCACCACCTGCTGGTCCTACTGCCATACTCTGTAGCTCTTTCTTTGCTCACTATTAAGCCCCTCACTTCCCCACATCAGTCATCTTTCACACATCTACACTATTCTATCTTGACATGCACATTCTTAAAACATCTCACAAGGATACCAGTAACACACTCCCTTCTTTCTTGCAGGACACATTAGGGCAGGTGACCAAAAGCTTGGTCAAAGAGGTAGGTTTTAAGGAGCATCTTAAAGGAGGAGAGAGAGGTATAGAAGTAGACAGTGAACTAGGTGGTGTCACCTGTTGCAGTCTGAAAGGATCCAGTGGCCTAGAAGTTAAGGGTCATGGTCACGTGGACAGCCCTGGTTTCAGGCTTCAGTTACAGACTCCCTGATGAAACGCAGGGGCCTCACACATTGCTCCTCTGTCAGGTTGAGATAGGAAAGCTGTTGCCTGAAGCCCCGTGCTATTCACAATAAGTCATGCAATGCGCTGTCTTTTAAGGGCATGTGGTGCAGAATGTATTTTCTGCTGAAGCGCGGCTGTGTCCTGTTAAGGCAACAAATTTAATTGTTGCCCGGTAAACACAAACTCCAGTCACTAGGTGGGGGTGAAATTGGCCTTGGGCAGTAGTGTAAAATGGGTGATAGCAAATCAGCAGGACGTTTTACTCTCCACTCAACTGAACTCAATGGAAAAGAAAATTGGCCGGGGTGTAACACGGGTTGGTTATTCTCTATTGCCCGTTTTTGAGCTACTGATCCAGACCAATTACCAGGTCATTGTGAAGGCTTATAATAAGGTAAATGGTGATCGATTGCTTCCTTTGGTTTGCAAGGCGATAATGAGGACAAAAATTTAAGATAATGACAAAAAATAATTAAACCAGAGATTAGGAAATATTTCTTTATACTAAAGGCAGTTAGAAAGTGGAACTTTCTGCCACAAACTGTTATTGATGCAGAGTCCATAAATTCTTATGTATGGGGATTAGATTATTGCTTGAAAAAGATGATTAAAGGGTATGGGGAGTGAGCATAGAGTGAGATTAGACCAGACAGCTCCTATCAAGAAAAACACTCACCAGTTTCCGTGCTGTAACATTTTATATAAATGGGGGATATAGTGATCTGTCTGTATTATAATGCGGGAGATACAGAATTGATTCTGTATTACAACATGGGAATATAGTATTGAGCATATATTATAACATGGGGATACAATAGAGTATTATAATACAGGGGTATAGTACCAAGTGCATTATAATGCAGGGATGTGGTACTGAGTGTGCATTATAATGCAGGGATTTGGTACTGAGTAATACAGCACAGTGTATATTACAATTTTAGGATACAGTACTGTGTATTATAATGTAAAGTGTGTAATTTAACATTGGGAATACAGTAGCGTATATATTAAGATATGGGATACAGTACTGTGTATATTGTAATACAAGAGTACAGTACTGTGAATGTCATATAATGAAATAGACTAATTCCTTTTCATGATATAAATTATATCCAGTGGAATGGCCAAAAGAAGCCCTCCCTCTAATACTTCTGATTATGACACACATGATGGGGATTAAATTGGTTAACCTCTGGAAATGGGCACTGGGATTGCGGTGCGCGATTGCCTGGTCATTGAGATGCAGGCAGCATGTAACATTCTTGCTGCCTGGTGATTTCAGTGATTGCGGTGTGCAGCCAGCCCTACCTGTGCTGTTGAGTGGCTGCTCAATCCCCAGCAGGGGGCCCAAATATTGGGAGTGGCTAGAACCATTTAAAGACAGCCTATATGTCTTAATGGGGAGGTGCACTGTGGCTGCAGGAAGTGGTGAAAGTTAATTGTGAAGTGAATCTGTGCTGTAATATAATGAATAAATGTAAGGAATCTTACAACACCAGGTTATAGCCCAACAGTTTTATTTGAAAATCACAAGCTTTCGGAGATTATCTCCTTCATCAGGTGAGTGAGTGAAAGGTTCTCAAATCGCATATCTTATATTAGGCTGGGACACGATCACACCATTCAAAGGTGTCGTTGGTGTTCAGACAGGTTAGCCACGGAAAACAGTACATCCCAGTATACTGAATACACAATGGGTCAGATTACAAAGCCAGAGAGAGAAAGAGACCCGAAAGGCAGAAAGAGAGAGAGAGAGAATGTCCAGTTGTATTAAAAACAGATAACTTTTTTTTTCCTGCTGGTGGGGTTACGTGTAGCGTGACATGAACCCAAGATCCCGGTTGAGGCCGTGCTCATGGGTGCGGAACTTGGCTATCAATTTCTGCTCGACGATTTTGCGTTGTCATGTGTCTCGAAGGCCGCCTTGGAGAACGCTTACCCGAAGATCGGTGGCTGAATGCCCTTGACTGCTAAAGTGTTCCCCGACTGGGAGGGAACCCTCCTGTCTGGCGATTGTTGTGTGGTGTCCGTTTATCCGTTGTTGCAGTGTCTGCATGGTCTCGCCAATGTACCATGCTCCGGGCATCCTTTCCTGCAACGTATGAGGAAGACAACGTTGGCCGAGTCACAGGAGTATGAACCATGTACCTGGTGGGTGGTGTCCTCTCGTGTGATGGTGGTATCTGTGTCGATGATCTGGCATGTCTTGCAGAGGTTGCCGTGGCAGGGTTGTGTGGTGTCGTGGAAGCTGTTCTCCTGAAAGCTGGGTAATTTGCTGCGAACGATGGTCTGTTTGAGGTTGGGTGGCTGTTTGAAGGCGAGTAGTGGAGGCGTGGGGATGGCCTTAGCGAGGTGTTCGTCGTCATCGATGACATGTTGAAGGCTGCGGAGAACATGGTGTAGTTTCTCCGCTCCGGGGAAGTACTGGACGACGAAGGGTACTCTGTTGGTTGCGTCCCATGTTTGTCTTCTGAGGAAGTCTATGCGATTCTTCGCTGTGGCCCGTCGGAACTGTCGATCGCCAAGTCGAGCGTCATATCCCGTTCTTACAAGGGCGTCTTTCAGCGTCTGTAGGTGTCCATCGTGTTCCTCCTCGTCTGAGCAGATCCTGTGTATTCGCAGGGCCTGTCCATAGGGGATGGCCTCTTTGACGTGGTATAGTGAAGCATGGGAACTCTCGAATTTTTAATGAGCAACAAACATGGCTGCTCAAAGTTTGCAAGAATCATATTTGTAAAATGTAAGATACGAACCTGAACGAAGATCAGAAATTGCATATGTAAAACAAATGCAAGTCCCGTCCTTATGTTTAAAAACTGTTGATTTATTTTAAAACGTTGAATAAAGATTTCTCACAACTATGTCCCACATCCTCCAATCTGCACGCCAGATCCCACCAATCTGCCGATTTGAGTTTGTACTGATCCTGCAAGTCGGCGTGCACCAAGATTCTTGGATGATACACTAGAGGCCTTGGTACAAGAGGTGGACAGAAGGAATAGCATCCTACATCCGCAGGGGGGGGGGTGCAAGAGGCCCTCCAGACATATGGTCCAGAGGCAGTAGGGGATGACGTCAATGCCAGGAACATAGCACCATGAACATGGATGCAGTGCAGAAAGAAGTTCAATGATTCGGCATGAGTAGTCAAGGTGCGTGAGTTCAACTGTCAAGTGGTATATCCTACCACCTGCACCATTAGCCTCATCCACTGCTCTACTCGCTACACACCCCATCACCCACATACCAACAAACTCATCCAATCAGATGCTTCATCTCACCTTCACACATTACCACTGTTGCAAGCTGCACACCCACAACTCACAGGTCACACACACTGTCAACCATGACAGCCACATCACCCAAATATCTTGCAAGTCACTCACCGACACACTGCCAGCTTTCTTGCAGGAGAAGGTGGCACATAACAGGAGGCAGCAAGTGGCAGTGGCTCCATGAACTTGCTGTCCTCTCTCAGGATGTCCCACCCCTGCCACTCCACCAGTGCCCTTGCTGTTGCCTGTCAGCTAGCCAGCCCACACCCTGTAGTGTATTGAAATTTTATTATAGGAACATAGGAACAGGAGTAGGCCATTTTTTAAATTCATTCATGGGATGTGGGCATCGCTGGCGAGGCCGGCATTTATTGCCCATCCGTAATTGCCCTTGAGAAGGTGGTAACGAGCCTGTTCTGCCATTCAATGAGATCATGGCTGATCTGTGGCCTAACTCCATATACCCGCCTTAGTCTCACATCCCATAAATTTTTGTTAACCAAATGTATTATCAATTTTTTAAAATTAATTTATGGGATGTGGATGTTGCTGCCAAGGTCAGCATTTATTGCCCATCTGTAATTGCCCTTGAGAAGGTGGTGGTGAGCCGCCTTCTTGAACCGCTGCAGTCCATGTGTGAAGGTTCTCCCACAGTGCTGTTAGGAAGGGAGTTCCAGAATTTTGATCCACGACGATGAAGGAACGGCAATATATTTCCAAGTCAGGATGGTGTGTGACTTGGAGGGGAACGTGCAAGTGGTGTTGTTCCTATGTGCCTGCTGCCCTTGTCCTTTTAGATGGTAGATATTGCGGGTTTGGGAGGTACTGTTGAAGCCTAGGCGAGTTACTATAGTGCATCCTGTGGATGGTGCACACTGCAGACATGGTGCGCCGGTGGTGAAGGGAATGAATGTTTAGGGTGGTGGATGGGGTGCCAATCAAGTGAGCTGCTTTGTCCTGGATGGTATCGAGCTTCTTGAGTGTTGTTGGAGCTGCACTCATCCAGGCAAGTGGAGAGTATTCCATCACACTCCTGACTTATGCCATATAGATGTTGGAAAGGCTTTGGGGAGTCAGGAGGTGAGTCACTCGCCGCAGAATACCCAGCCTCTGACCTGCTCTTGTAGCCACAGTATTTATATGGTCCAGTTAAGTTTCTGGTCAATGGTGACCCCCAGGATGTTGATGGTGGGGGAATCGGTGATGGTAATGCCGTTGAATGTCAAGGGGAGGTGGTTAGACACTCTCTTGTTGGAGATGGTCATTGCCTGGCACTTGTCTGGCATGAATTTTACTTGCCACTTATCAGCCCAAGCCTGGATGTTGTCCAGGTCTTGCTGCATGCAGGCATGGACTGCTTCATTATCTAAGGGGTTGCGAATGGAACTGAACACCCTGTAATCATCAGTGAGCATCCAGCTTGGCTGGAGGAGTGGCTAGTTCTGGAGTACAAGTCTTCAGCATTACAGCCAGGATGTTGGCAGGGCCCAGAGCCTTTGCTGTATACAGTGCACTCAAATATAAATCTTAGATTTAAATCTAACAATTGGGTCTACGCGGCCCAATTTAGCTCCCACTGTGTTTGTTCGAAAAACTTTTGATTTACATTTCTGTGTAACATTGAGATCATATCTTTTATAGAAAAACAGCTGTGCTCTGAAGATTTAAAAAATCAATACATACATTCAATTAAAGTAGAGATTAAAGTTTGATGAGAGTCATTTCCACTGAAGATCAGCCTTTTCTTATAGCCCAAAAAAGCAATTGATTTGTGTCAAGGTTCAGCCATAGTGTTTCTGCTTGGTGCATTCAATAGTTTACTTATGAACACGTTTACGCCATTCAGCTATCAAGTCTGCTGTACCATTTTGTTAGCCATGGCAGCTCTGTTTCTTTTTAATCCCAATTCTCCACCCTTTCTCCATATCCCTTAATGCTCTTATTGTCCTTGAATGATTCTACAACTATGGCTTTTTGGAACAGTGCATTCCACATTCTAACAATTTTTTGTCTGTAGAATTGTTTTCTACTTTTGCTTCTAACCGGTTTCATTCTAATTTTAAGATTATGCCGCCAGGTTTGATCCCCGGTCATTGCTAAATTAGCTGATTTCTGCTAAGCCAGCTTTACGGGTTCTATAATTGGCCTTAGTGGCCCTGAGTCAGACAGGAGAAAATTGCCCAGAGTTTTCCTACACAATCACAGGGCTGGGTTATGGTACCTGCAAGTTCTGTGATCACATGGACACTCGACTCAAGGGAAGCCTCAATGCTGAGGTGTGTACATCATCCACAGATTATGGGTCAGCTTCCACAAGTACACTAACGTCACCCAGTTCAACCCTTCCAAAATATCTCTTGACCCTTCCACTTGTCAGACTGCTTGTATAAAGACTAGTCACTTTACAACCCATGGCACGTACTGTATGGCTAACAGTTTGATGAATTATACTTCTTTCTTCCAACAAATAATAACAGGTCTAAGCTGCCTTGTTGACTCATTTTAAAGGCACCAGCTGGAAGGAGTGTTGGGCTAATGCATCAAAGGGCATGGACTGCTATTGTTTGATACAAAAGCTATATTTAGGCTGTCAAACCCAAATCCAACAGGTCTTTCTACATTTACAGCTTTTCAAAACATCAGATCATTTTTTTAAGTAAGGCCAAAGTGACCCATTGCTACAATATCCTTGTCCAGCTGAATCTGTGTGTCCCTGTAACTAAAACCGATCACAAACGTAAGGCCGGATATTGCGATCCCAGCATAAGTACCACCGCCACCATCACAGTGGGGAGCTGGGGTCACCCAGCTCATACATCTAATTTAAATACGCTCCCTGTACTGCTGGTACCTTGCACAGGGAGCATGACTATGTGGCGAGGGGATGGGAAATCTCAGGTGCTTGCAGACTTTAAGGCTTCAAAAAAATGTGAGTCCTTTTAAATGCTAAAAGATGATCAGATAAAGTTGGCAGTGTTTGTAGAGGCTGGGGTGGGGGGAACACGCGACAGGTGAGGCCAAAAGGAAGAAAATTCAACATGTGGAGATGAAACAGAATCTGTGGTCAAGTGGCAAAGCTGCACCCAATCCGAGTCACCATAGACTAGCTAGTCTGGCTTTAGTATCAGGTGCAATTTTACAATCAATTGTCAAAGGCAAGGTGATGGGACACTTAAAAAGGTATACTGATTGTTCTGCATACCCAGAAAGACCACATTCACAGCAGTGCACAAAACTTATGTTTTGGTATCATACCGGCCAGCACTGACTCGCTGGAGCCATTAGAGCATCCATCAAGTAATTTAAATTGGTTTTGTGGTGAAGTGGAAGAAATACTGACCTCTGGAACATCAATTCAAAACCACCCCAGATTGATGGGATAAAAATTCCTATTGTCTGCTATCTGTAAGGGTCATACATGACATGAAATTAAATGAGTTCCTAGGCATATTGCATAAAATTGGCATTAACTGGCAATTTCCCTCAGAAGGCCATAGGAGGTTAATGTAGAAGGTGCACATGGGATTATGGGGATGGTGGTAACTTGGGTACATACTTGGCTAAATGGTAGGAGGCGGAGAGTAGTGGTGAACGGATGTTTTTCTGACTGGAGAGAAGTATCCAGTGGGGTCCCCCAGGGATTGGTATTAGGACCATTGCTTTTTTTGTTATATATAAATGACCTGGACTTGGGTATAGGGAGTACAATTTCAAAGTTTGCAGATGATACAAAACTTGACAACGTAGTAAATAATGAAGAAGATAATAGCAATCTTCAGGAGGTCATAGATAGACTGGTGAAATAGGCAGACACTTGGCAGATGCAATTTAATGCAGATAAGTATGAAGTGATGCACATTGGGAGGAACAACATGGAGAGGCAATAAAATCTAAATTATATTATTTTGAGGGTAGTGCAAGAGCAGAGGGAGCTGGGGTGCATATTCATAAGTCTTTGAAGGTGGCAGGGCAAGTTGATAAGGTGGTTAAGAAGGCATATGGGATTCTTGGCTTTGTAAATAGGGGCATTAAATACAAAAACAAGGAAGTCATGTTAAACCTTTACAAATCACTGGTTAGGCCTCAGCTGGAGTATTGTGTACAATTCTGGGCACCACACTTTTGGAAGGATGTCAAGGCTTTGGAGAGTGTACAGAGGAGGTTTACCAGCATAATACCAGGGATGAGGGACTTCAGTTATGTGGAGAGATTGGAGAAGCTGCATTATTCTCCTTAGAGCAGAGAAGGTTAAGGGGAGACCTAATAGAGGTATCCAAAATAATGAGGGGTTTTGATAGAGCAAGTAGGGAGAAACTGTTTCCACTGGCAAGTGGGTCGGTAACCAGAGGTCATAGATTTAAAATAATTGGCAAAAGAGCTAGAGGGGAAATGAGGAGACATTTTTTCACACAGAGGTTTGTTAAGATCTGGAACACCCTACCTGAAAAGGTAATGGAAGCAGATTCCACAGGAACTTTCAAAAGGCAATTAGTCATACTTGAAGAGGACTAATTTGCAGGGTTATGCGGAAAAAGCTGGGGAGTGGGACTAAATTCAACAGCTCTTTCAAGGCAGGACAAGCCGATTGGCCTCCTTCTGTGCTGTAAGATTCTATGATTCTATGATAAGGTGGGAAACTTTCACACTGGTGTAGCAGGGCTTACTCTTTGGAAGTTACAACTGAGGCACGTTGCTGGGGACAGAGCACAGGGATCTTTACGCTGGGTGCTGCCAGCTAGGAGCCTCAGCTCATGGAAGCATACATTGGTAAATCAGAGCCTTGCTTCCCATGATTTTCTATCCATCAATGGATTATACTTATGATTTCCCAACAAGCGCTATCGTGTGGTGAGGCTCCCCACCAAGAGCACGCATTTATAAAACCAGCCCTTGTATATAAAGTAGGGAAGAGGAGGCTTGACGCTGGCATTGGATGTTCAAAATGGAGTCTGCCATTCCACAGCACTAATATCCCTCACATGAAAGTAAAGTACGGAAAATAGTTTGGTGGGTAAATCCCTGATTAACGGATTAAAATAACATTTACCTTGTTCATTGAAGCCTGAGCAAGGCTGTAACTGGATTTTATGCTACAGCTACAAAACAAATGATAACAGGAAACACTTTGGGGCCCATTGGATACAATATTCATCCAATGACTAGTCATAACACACTTTCAATGTCAGCACTTGCTCTGTATTAAACCAGATTTATTAGTCAACAGTCCAACCCCATATTTTTCCCTAATTTTGGACATTCACAGAATTAGAAATGAAGCAGCTCTGTAATTAGCTAGAGGTAGGGCTCTGCATTTTAGACCAGAGAGTCCAGTTTTAAGTGGAGTGACTGAAAATTCTTCAAATATAAATGACTCGTCAAAAGCTCGATTTTTTTTAAAACTAAGAAAAAATGCTTTTTTTTGTCCCCATTTACTTTTGCGTCTCATGATGTGGAGAAATTAGTTATTGACCCTGAATGCCTAAGATCAATTTCACCCCCATGATCCTTTGGGTCAAAAAATATACTTTGGATTGATTGAGAAACCACAATAAGTCAAAAAAAGAGTGCACTAACAGTGGGCGATGAATCAAGTCAGTCAATAAGAATCTATTCTTTCCCAAAGGGGAAAGGTATGTTGCATGCCATATGATGTGGATCATGTTTCTTGTTTGTGGCAAGGTGGCAGCAGATTATTTTTACTCTTACGATGTTGAAAATAATATTTGTGTGATAGGATTTTATCAGATTTAACTTGAATTTTGGAATTCATCTTCAGGGGTAATTATAGGGTTTTATTGGATTAATTCTTAAAATCAGAGGGCCTGCTTTTATAAGGGTCTTGGGAGCATCCAGACTTTTGAACCACCATAGTCAAGAGCTGTTGTAATTCATTACCATACTGCACACAACATCAATCAGTCTTGGCAGAAGTAAGCTATGCTAGAATTGAGAGGCTTTTCTTTTCATCTTTCCACACACTGTTTATTCAATCGGTGAAATTAGGGAATGAAACATGCAGCCTGAGGCTGCAGCTGAGGAATACAAACACTACTCTCACCTCCCAGCACTGGTCAGCAGTTCAGTTTCCTGTCAAGGAATCAGTTCAAAACATGGGATCCATCTGTGTGCACTCAGCTGGCTACTAAGCCTTTGAGAACCAGAGTAGGATTTCATTATCGCTCCAAAAATAATACACAAAGAGAATCTTGTCTGTCGGAAAGGTAGTTCTTGGGTCATTGTTTTGGAACAGCAAGGGATTCATCTGCTGAAGGGGCAAATTCAGTTCAGTGTATCTGTTAGAGTTCAATCAGGTTGCCACCTATTTATAAGTCCAAAACAGACAGCGCAGCAGCACAGGGCATGAATAGGAGGGCTAGGATCATGATCAATTCTTCAAACACATTGTTTCTTTTCATATCAAGTCCAAAAAACAGGTTCCATTTTTGATGGCACCACCCCAAGCCTTTCTTACTGTTATCTTCTCTGATCTCAAAATTGGAACTCCCAAATTTCTTCCATTTCTAAAGATGTCTTTACGAACCTCAGTATTCCTCTTTCATGCCAAACACTTCTTCCCCCCTCAACAACTCTTCACTCCCTACAAAGCCCCCAAGTCCCAAGTCCATCTAGAATGTGAATACTGCTCTCATGTCTGTGGAGACACTTCCAGTACCTTGTTCATGCTCCTGCACAGGATACAAGAAATCGTCTCATTTAATATGTGACTTTTCTTTCACTATAAGCCTCAACCTTTACCATCACAACCTTTCTTTCCTCTATCTATTTTATTAATACTGTTATAGTCATTATTCTTCTGAATTTTTCTCTCTGGTTCCTCCTAAGCTCCAAATATACTATCCTACGCACCCTTCGCTTTGTATCCTCGCTGTGTTGAAATCCAGACTTATCACATCTACTAAGCAAACTTATTCTTTTCCAGGGCCTCAAAAACACTGTTTTTGTGCACACGTTGACTCTAGATAACAATACCATTGGCATAACTCTGAGCAACTTCCAATGGAAAATTTCTAGGCTGTTTTCTATGGGTGATGGGGTTGGAGATTATCACAGTACAAAACCAGAGTGCGATCAGGGTGGCATAAAATTTAAGACAGCTTTCTGTGGGGGACGAGCGTTGCTAATTTATACCAGTTGACGTTTTCCCAGGAAATGTAAAATGTGGGCACTGGTTGGTGGAGAGTGCTATAAGTTGAGTGAGTGAACCTCTAGTGGTTTACATCATTTGTGCCCTGAGAGAGATGATGAATGATATTTTCTATATGATTGACTACTAATTATCACAATCTTAATATTACAGTGAGATGTTAGTATCCTGATGTTAGCATCCTAACCATCAATAGCCTAGCAATAACCAAGAAAATGCAAAAACAGAAAATATATCTTATTCTTCCCTACCCTTATTGTTGACCATCCTGACCCCTTCCCTTGTCTGGCCAATGTTTGAACACCTTTCTGTTACCTGCCCTCAGTCTTGACCTCTATACTGTTGCAGACCGCACTCTTCCATGCTTCATTCTTTCACACTTTGACCTCACCCACTATCATTATTAATCACTTTCATTTTTGCCTTCCCTGCTGTTACGCGTTCAGTCTTTCATGCCTCACTTGTGCACACGCTACCATTGCACTCCCCACTCCCAGATGTCTTCCAGTTGCATATTCCATTCTTGTACACTAAGCTCTTGCCAATTTCATCCCTGTATGTTCTGCGTTTACACACTCCACCCTCCCTCAGTACATGATTTGTCCACATATGAGATTATGAACATTGTAAACAATGCCTAATTGGGATGACCTTAATATTAATGTAATATTTCAGCTGAGATGCAGTACAAAGACTGATATTGTTAGTTGGAGTGAATAGGGGCAGAGGTTCAAGTGACTAAACCTTTTCTTCTCCTGGGAGGATTAAGCAATCTGGATGTGTGGTTGCATTATAGAAAACTGATTGGAAAGCTGCTTACTGTAGTGTAAAATAACTTGGCCAGGATGTGTCATGGTGTTGTGCTCAAATAAGACAGGATATGGGGAAGAGACTCCTGCTGTGGAGAACTGCTAATGTGCATCGTGACAGCTGGAAGAACAACAAAAGAAATTGTAACCTTTTGTTGACCGTGTATTTTCCCAGTTGCACCAGAGTTTCATGTTTATAGACTTTGTTAACTCTAGAAAAATTTGGGTAAAATGCACACTGGGTAAAAGCCGATAATTCACTTGTGTCAGGTACAATGTGCTCAGCATCATCTTCTGTACATGCCTGGTGCACAATTTACTCTTATTTGGTACTGTGTGACTTTTGCATGTCTCATTTGTTGTCTGCCCACCATGGTGGGTGGGTGGGGAGGGGGGGGGGACATTTGAGAGTTTGACAAGTTGCGCTGGTGGTGGAGCATCAGTTATCCAGTTGTTTACGTACTCATATAGGTACATTAAGTGTCTAAATCTCCTGTACAAAAATTGTGTGCTTTTAGTATTGTTGGCTCAGAAACATACACGCACTAGACAAAAAGTCACATTCATGCCAATAAATGGACCACTAAGGTGTCTTTTCTTACCTGCTACTGGATGGTAACAAGGACCGTGGACCACAGAGTATAACAAAGACTCAAGGCCTGTGTCTGAAGTAAATAATATTACAATCTCACAGCATGTATCATTACTCAGAACCAGTCTTTAATGAGCCAGTCACATCTGAATAAGAATGAATGGAGCTGGGTCCAATTTTTTCTTCAACCACCTAAATGTTGGCCCCATTGAGATCATATTAGACTTGGCACACATCCCAACCTACACGCAGGGTTTGAGTATTGAAAAAGAGAGATCAGTAGATTAAAATCAGCTGTCCCATCTGGAACAGAATTGTTAGGGACAGAATGGTTAATTTAGCCACTTAACCGGGAATAGCCTATACACCGAAGTTACTCATTTTCAGGCCCTGGCCTGTGGAGACAAGAGTTCTGGTCTTTTAAATACTGGGTTGACATCCAGTGGAATACTTATGTCCGATGGGAGAGAGTGCTCTTGCCCCCACCCCCCCATCATAGCCCTGGTGCGCAGGTGACCAGTGATCCAGTCTCTGAATACTGGGTTGACATCCAGTGGGGTACTTGCATATGATGGGATTGGCAACCCTAATCTCCCCCATTGCATCTAGTCATCCTATCTGGAAGTTAGTTTGCTCATGATGTCACATAAGATCAGTCTCCAGGGGCCATGAGTGATAAAAGATTCCTAATTTTTAATGTGTAATTTGAAAAAAGACCTTACCTACAGCATAAATAGAATATAGGGATTGGGATATGGAAGACTAATCAAACTTGTATTACTGGGTTGATACACATGTCTTTCAGGGTCATGAATTAGTGGCTTTTTCAGTGTCACTCACTGAATGTGTTTAGGATTTCCAATTATTTTCCCATCATCTACTTGATATAATATTTACATAAGAAGCAATGGCAATTGAACTGTGAGGTAAGGCTTTTAAATACTGCCGATATACCACCTGTTCATCAATCGTATTGTATACAGGAACTGCTTCTAATTGCAATTTAAACAAGAAATGTTTGGCTCACCCAGATAGTCAATTGTTCCAGTTAGCATAGTGTCATAAAAACCATCTGTATGTAGGGTAGCACTAAAGATTTTTATCAGTCGGTACACAGATGCTGAAGTGTTATTTGTTTAAATAAAGCAAAGACCTTGACTTGAATGAGAGGCTAGATATCCATTAACTGCCTAGAGGCCTAGAGAAGAAAAACTTCATCCATTTGGAGCGGGGGAGGCAGAAAGAAAGTCTTCAGTCCACATTATATTTAAAGAGACTGTCTTCATGAGAGAGAGAATTCGGGAAACTTTTTTTGCTTTGTTTGGGAAAGGAGGACAGCCAGAAGAGTTGGCAGCAGCAAGTGCTGGCTGCATTAAATTTTGCAAAGCAAACCCTTTCTTTTTATTTCCATATATTCCCTTTGCATGGGAAAAGTGTGCAGGAAGACAGACCTGCATGTCTGTTGGCTGGGTTGTCCAAAATTGAACAAGCCAGCAGTTCTTATAGGGCGGTGGCTGGATGGAGATTGATCGCTGTTTCCTTGCCAAACTGCATGCAATGATAGCAATGAGGAGAACTCTACTATTTAGCTTTAATTCCCTGGTGATTCTGCTGCTGCTGTTGCTGCTCAAGGTCACATACCTGCTAAAACAGAGGTCTAAGGTGCATGGTTGGAGGTAGTGGAGTGTGTAAGTGTATTCTCCTCCATCTGTCATACCTGGGAGCTAAAGTTTGCTCGTATCAGAAGAAGTCCTAGGGTAACTGTACCTTCCTTAATGCTTGATCTTTCTCCATCGAAAGCATGGCACTAATGTCATTGCTTCTGTTCTGCACCCCAAGGAAGATAGCATCCAGAGGTCATTTACTCACTCCCTCAGCACTCTTTCATACAACAGAAAATGGAGGTCAAAATTTCAGTAATATCTTGCACGTAGCAGTTCAATTCGCCTATGCCAGCTAACTTGCAAAATGGTGGCCGCAGGAGGGGGTGATCTGAGCACAGGAGTACTGTTTTGGGTGTGTGGGTAGTTGATAACATCTTGCTAAATGTGTTCTGCTTACAAGCCAAGGCTGCACATAAAATCACAGAAAGAGGACCAGGACCGGCATGGGAGAAGTCATTAAACAGCTCACCTAATATGAAGAGTTAGCCCTGGTCTTTTCAGCAAGTATCTGTGAAACAAATCTGTGAGGGTGAGTTTGGGGTATGGTGCCACCAGCCAGCAAGTATCCTCCATTAATTATTATTCTTCCTGCAATTGCTTTCACTGGGACTGCCCTTATTCAGCAGCTGTGTGACACATAAAATGCTTTATCACTCTTTGAAGGCGTGCCTTGGGGATGCATTGGAAATCTTCATCACCAGATGAGACGAGGAAAGTGGCACCACAGAGCCTGGAACATCACAGCAGCTTGCATCAAGCACCTCTCCCTGGCCCATCACATTCAAAGATATTAGACATCCTAGGATGCCTTTATTCTGCAACAGTTCACGATGCCTGCATTATTTGAAGAGCCTTAGAGAATGAACAGATGGCTCTTGTTTGTGGCTGACTCAAGATGGTAATGAGCCAGTAGAGCATGTCCATGGTCCTCAAGGAGACATCTGTCCAGTCTTCCAGGACCTTCACATAATGATGGCCCCAAAATGAAGGAGTCATGACTGCTGCCAGGGTAGCGGTCATTCATATGCATAATTTTCTGCCTACGGTAACAGACCAGCTGCATATTAATAGTCTGGAACTCCTTTCTGTTCAAGAAAGATGTGGGGTTGAAGGCCACAGATGTGTCACTTTGCAGAAATCTGCAACATGAATGTGCAGTGGTCTTGTGTGTTGCGGCCTGCTTTCCATGGGGAAATGCATGAATGAGGTAGCTCAGGCAAACAAGGCATCTGTCATCTGCTTAATGCATCAGTGTATTGCCAGTTGCAAAATTTGGCATGTATCCCCTACTGCTAGATCCAGTAAAGCATTTATATAGCACTTTATCATGTCCACAGAATGTTACAAAGCACTTTACGACCAATAGATTACTTTTGACATACAGTCACCAATGTTATGTTGTCAAATATGGCAGCCAATTTGGACACAGCAAAATCCTACAAATAGCAAATTATTGAATAACCTGGTAATCTCCTTATTATACCAAAAGAACTCCCTGTGTCACTGGTGCACGGAAGCAGAATTTCAGCCCCATTGTTCCCTCGATTCCTAAATCTAGATCATTTGTCTATAATAAAGAGCTGCCAAACACTGATATGGGTTTTTCTCAGGCCCTACAATTTCCTAGCTTATCTCATTTTTTTGAAGAGAGGCACGATATTTGCCACCTTGCGGTGCTCTGGTTCAATTTTCCTTTCCAAAAAATTTTGGAAAATTATAGTCTTACTATTTTTTCTCCAGCTTCCCTCAGGACCCTCTGGTGTAAACCATCAGGTCCCGATGATTTGTCTACCTTGCGTTTGAGTAACTTCTTCAGTACCATCTCTCTTTGAATGATAACCTGCACTAACATGTATAGAAAAAGTAAATCTAGAGTATTGTCTCAAACTCAATCTTAAAATTGGACTGTGGGGATGGGGGCGGGAGGGAGGAACACAAGTTCAAACTAGTGAAGGCAAATTTAGAACTGATGTCAAGAACTTCTTCACACAAAGAGTGATCAATATATGGAATAGACTTTCAATGTAGCGTAATGGAAGCAAAAACCCTTGAATTGTTTAAGAAATAGTGGATGCTGTGATGGGGGTTTGTTTTTTTTTCTGAATGGATGGAATAAAAGGCCATCTTCATATATACCTGTTTTGTGAAGTTGATCTTGTGAAACTGTCATCCCTATGGTGTGGAGATGCCGGTGATGGACTGGGGTTGACAATTGTAAACAATTTTACAACACCAAGTTATAGTCCAGCAATTTTATTTTAAATTCACAAGCTTTCGGAGATTTTCTCCTTCCTCAGGCAAATGTTTTGCCTGAGGCATTTGCCTGAGGAAGGAGAAAATCTCCGAAAGCTTGTGAATTTAAAATAAAATTGCTGGACTATAACTTGGTGTTGTAAAATTGTTTACAATTGTCAATCCCTATGGTGACAAAGCAACAGTTATTGCAGAGCCAGACTTTAGGGAATCTTAAATGCTCACTATACTGAGAGGTTATTGGGCAAATCCAGACGTTTTGCCTAGGGCTGTTGCTAATGGTGCACACACATGCAGAAATGCAAATACTCGCAAATATAAACATTGCAATAACAAAACAGGGGCTTGGCTCTTTTGTTCTTATAAGCAAGTACTTACCTGACCCACACAAACAAATAATATGGGGTCATATAATATACAGAGACAGACATCTACGCAAACACACAGATACACACCCATATCTATACATGCATATACATCCTCAGCGACAAATAAACACACTCGTCTGCATACACAAATACACAAGGGGAAAATTTAACTGGTTGCGGGATTCGGGTGGGCGGGGGGATGGAGTGAGCTCCTGACTCCGGTAAGAATTCCCAGGGTCAGGTTCTTTAAATAGATTGGGAGGGCGCCTGCCCACTTTCGGTACAGTTGCGGTACCCGCTAGAAAGGGGAGGAAATAGTGGTATTGGGTAGCCATTGTGTATCAGTGTTGGTAGGTCCGGCCGAAGAATCGGGGGGAAGAAACAACCTCTTTTCCAGTAAGGCTGCTTTCCTCACAGCAGCTGATCGCATTTCAAGTGGCTGCCGTAAAGAAACCGGCCTTTAATAATCTGGCGGGACCTCACTTCTGCCTTCTTTAAAATACTGTACACCTGCTTCTTGCAGTATGGTGGTGGGACTGGCGGAGCTTCTGGTGGGTGGCATCATCTCGGCAGTCCCGCCTCTTTTACTGACATCAGGACTGAGGGTGGCGGACACAAGGACACTCCGGTACTGCCCAATCAAGGCAAAGACCCAATGTGGCTGAGTCCTGCCCAAAAATCCACCGCCACTCACCTCTAATGGCAACCCAAATCTGCCAAAAGGCTGCGGATTTTTGGGCTCCTCTCTTTAAAGATATAGTACGCCAAATCTGACACAACAATGATCACCATGTTCTAAAAATTATTTTATTGAACATCACCCCTTTAAGAGTTTGTGCTTCATGTATGGGAATGGACTTGTTTTTCAATTTAAGATACAGTGAGGCAGATCAAAGAATAAAGTAAAATTTCACTGCTTGTAATGTACTAGATATCCACTGTGCAGCCAGCTGTATATAAAGGAAGCACAGGGTCACAGGATCATCAGATAATAAGTGAGAAACAGTCAAAGTTAAAGCTCCCTTTGTTTTCAATGGGAGTGAGTTTGAACTTTGGCCTTTCCTTGTGCTGGAAAGTTCCCAGACCTTTAGGCTGTCTCTTATTTTCAATGAGGCATGCCAAGATTGTTGAAAAACAATTCACCTGTTTGTGTGTGTCAGCATTTTCTTTTTCCCTGATTAAGTTTCTCTCCCCACCCCCTCCCTTTTCCTGAAGGTACTGATTTGGGTTGGGTTAACTCAATCCTGTCTTCAATCATGTGCTCATCACACACTTCCCAGCAGGGATCATTGGACAATAATCAGGAGCTTACTTTCCCTCTGCACTGTGCAGTCCACTCGGACACCTGCATCTTTGGGAAGTTCTTTGTCACATTTTTGAGAATTAGAATCCTTGTATTTTCTGCATGATCTCGCCAGCTCACACAGTAACTGCAGTGAAGAGAGCAGGCGACAGCACTAATCTGTTACCAGTGCACCGCTGACCTGGTCACGAGTGGGCACTAGCAGTGACTCAGGAGGCTTCTTCCTCTAGTTCTTTCCTCCTCCACCTGGTTCTCCCCCATAGTGGCATGGCTAAGATCAAGAACTCAGCAGAGCTGGAGAATTTTTACCTGCAACCCGTCATTTAAGTGGTGCTGTTCATTGTGTTCCAATCTATCGCACCATCCTACTTAGATTTTTCATTCAAACTGATTTATAGCCAGCATTGCCGTCGTTCTCTGGAATTTGTACTGGACTAAGTTTTATTTGCATTGGCACAGGCTCTGACACACAGTGGCACATGATGCCTGCCTGAACATATCGGCGGAAAAAATTGGATAGGGCCTGTTTTTGGGCGGGGGTAGCACGATCTGCTATTACCCCATGCCCAATGGCCCCTGCGCAGGCAGGACGAGACTTTCATCAGGCCTGAGGACTTCCCTGCAAGGTGACTGGGGTCAACTGTCAAGTGGCGTCTCCTACCAACCGCATCCACTGCTCCAGGCACAACACCCCCTATCACCCACCTACCAACAAAGTCTTTCCATCAGTACTCAACTCTTCCAATCAGATGCTTCCTCTCACCCTTACACATTACCATTGTTGCAAGCTGCCCACCCTCAACTCACAGGCCACACACACTGGCAGCTATTCAACCATGACAGGAGTGTGATGGAATACTCTCCACTTGCCTGGATGAGTGCAGCTCCAACAACACTCAAGAAGGACAACGTCCCGCTTTCTTGTAGGAGAAGGTGGTGCATATCAGGAGGCAGCAAGTGGCAGTGGCATTTAGCCCCTTGAGCATGTTCCGCCATTCAATGAGATCATGGTGGACCTGTGACCTAACTCCATATACTTGCCTTAGCCCCATATCCCTTAATAACCTTGGTTCACAGAAATCTATCAATCTCATATTTAGAATTCATAATTGAGCTAGCATCAACTGCCGTTTGCAGAAGAATGTTCCAAACTTCTCCCACCCTTTGCTTGTAGCAGCATTTCCTAACTTCACTCCTGCACGTCCTGGCTCTAAATGTTAGGCTATATCCCCTAGTCTTAGTATTCAAGTCGAGGAGACCTCCAAAAACAGTTGTAAATGTCTCGACAGCCAGAAGCAATGATCCAGCCACTAACCTGTAAATCCTGCATGGTCCCTTTAAATAGCATTGGTGGGAGTTCATCAGGCACTCTAAGACACATTCAGATTTTTCTTTTTTTTATTCGTTCATGGGATGTGGGCGTTGCTGGCGAGGCCGGCATTTATTGCCCATCCCTAATTTTGCCCTTGAGAAGGTGGTGGCGAGCCGCCTTCTTGAACCACTGCAGTCCGTGTGGTGAAGGTTCTCCAACAGTGCTGTTAGGAAGGGAGTTCCAGGATTTTGACCCAGCGACGATGAAGGAACGGCGATATATTTCCAAGTCGGGATGGTGTGTGACTTGGAGGGGAACGTGCAGGTGGTGTTGTTCCCATGTGCCTGCTGCTCTTGTCCTTCTAGGTGGTAGAGGTTGCAGGTTTGGGAGGTGCTGTCGAAGAAGCCTTGGCGAGTTGCTGCAGTGCATCCTGTGGATGGTACACACTGCAGCCACTGTGCGCTGGTGGTGAAGGGAGTGAATGTTTAGGGTGGTGGATGGGGTGCCAATCAAGCGGGCTGCTTTGTCCTGGATGGTGTTGAGCTTCTTGAGTGTTGTTGGAGCTGCACTCATCCAGGCAAGTGGAGAGTATTCCATCACACTCCTGACTTGTGCCTTGTAGATGGTGGAAAGGCTTTGGGGAGTCAGGAGGTGAGTCACTCGCCGCAGAATACCCAGCCTCTGACCTGCTCTCGTAGCCACAGTATTTATATGGCTGGTCCAGTTAAGTTTCTGGTCAATGGTGATGGTGGGGGATTCAGCGACGGTAATGCCGTTGAATGTCACGGGGAGGTGGTTAGACTCTCTCTTGTTGGAGATGGTCATTGCCTGGCACTTGTCTGGCGCGAATGTTACTTGCCACTTATTAGCCAAAGCCTGGATGTTGTCCAGGTCTTGCTGCATGCGGGCTCGGACTGCTTCATTATTTGAGGGGTTGCGAATGGAACTGAACACTGTGCAATCATCAGTGAACATCCCCATTTCTGACCTTATGATGGAGGGAAGGTCATTGACAAAGCAGTTAAAGATGGTTGGGCCTAGGACACTGCCCTGAGGAACTCCTGCAGCATTGTCCTGGGGCTGAGATGATTGGCCTCCAACAACCACTACCATCTTCCTTTGTGCTAGGTATGACTCCAGCCACTGGAGAGTTTCCCCCCTGATTCCCATTGACTTCAATTTTACGAGGGCTCCTTGGTGCCACACTCGGTCAAATGCTGCCTTGATGTCAAGGGCAGTCACTCTCACCTCACCTTCAGAATTCAGCTCTTTTGTCCATGTTTGGACCAAGGCTGAAATGAGGTCTGGAGCCGAGTGGTCCTGGCGGAACCCAAACTGAGCATAGGTGAGCAGGTTACTGGTGAGTAAGTGCTGTTTGATAGCACTGTCGATGACACCTTCCATCACTTTGCTTATGATTGAGAGTAGACTGATGGGGCGGTAATTGGCCGGATTGGATTTGTCCTGCTTTTTGTGGACAGGACATACCTGGAAAATTTTCCATATTGTTGGTTAGATGCCAGTGTTGTAAGTGTACTGGAACAGCTTGGCTAGAGGCGCAGCTAGTTCTGGAGCACAAGTCTTCAGTACTACAGCCGGGATGTTGTCGGGGCCCATAGCATTTGCTGTATCCAGTGCACTCAGCCGTTTCTTGATATCACGTGAAGTGAATCGAATTGGCTGAAGACTGGCTTCTGTGATGGTGGGGATATTGGGAGGAGGCCAAGATGGATCATCCACTTGGCACTTCTGGCTGAAGATGGTTGCAAACACTTCAGCCTTGTCTTTTGCACTCAAGTGCTGCACTCCGCCATCGTTGAGGATGGGGATGTTTGCAGAGCCTCCTCCTCCCGTTAGTTGTTTAATTGTCCACCACCATTCACGACTGGATGTGGAGGACTGCAGAGCTTTGATCTGATCTGTTGGTTGTGGAACCGCTTAGCTCTGTCTATAGCATGTTGCTTCCGCGGTTTAGCATGCATGTAGTCCCGAGTTGTAGCTTCACCAGATTGGCACCTCATTTTTAGGTACACCTGGTGCTGTTCCTGGTATGCTCTTCTACTCTCCTCATTGAACCAGCATTGATCCTTGGCTTGTTGGTAATGGTTGAGTGAGGAACATGCCAGTACATGAGGTTACAGATTGTGCTGGAATACAATTCTGCTGCTGCTGATGACCCACAGCGCCTCATGGATGCCCAGTTTTGAGCTGCTTGATCTGTTCTGAATCTATTCTATTTAGCACGGTGATAATGCCACACAACACGTTGGATGGCATCCTCAGTGCGAAGACGGGACTTCATCTCCACGAGGACTGTGCGGTGGTCACTCCTACCAATACTGTCGTGGACCGTTGCATTTGCGACAGGTAGATTGGTGAGGACGAGGTCAGGTAAGTTTTTCCCTCATGTTGGCTCGCTCACCACCTGCCACAGGCCCAGTCTGGCAGCGATGTTCTTCAGGACTCGGCCAGCTCGGTCAGTAGTGGTGCCACTGAGCCACTCTTAGGTGATGGACATTGAAATTCCCCACCCAGAGTACATTCTGTGCCCTTGCTACCCTCCGTGCTTCCTCCAAGTGGTGCTCAACATGGAGGAGGACTGATTCATCCAGCTGAGGGAGGGTAGTAGGTGGTTCCTTGCCCATGTTTAGCCTGATGCCATGAGACTTTATGGGGTCCAGAGTCAATGTTGAGGACACCCAGGGCCACTTCCTCCTGACTGTACCGCCACCTCTGGTGGGTCTGTCCTGCCGGTGGAACAGGACATAGCCAGGGATGGTAATGGAAGAATCTGGGACGTTGGCTGAAAGGTATGATTCTGTGAGTGTGGCTATGTGAGGCTGTTGCTTGACTGGTCTGTGGGACAGCTCTCCCAATTTTGGCTCAAGTCCCCAGATGTTCGTGAGGAGGACTTTGCAGGCTCGACTGGACTTGGTTTGCCTTTGTCGTGTCCGGTGCCTAGTGGTCCGATGCCAGGTGGTCCGTCTGGTTTTATTCTTATGACTTTTTTTAGCGAGGTTTTACAACTGAGTGGCTTGCTAGGCCATTTCAGAATCAATCACATTGCTGTGGGTCTGGAGATACATAGCGGCCAGACCGGGTAAGGATGGCAGGTTTCCTTCCCTAAAGAGCATTAGTGAATTAGATGGGTTTTTACGACAATCCGGTAGTTTCATGGCCACTATTACTGATACTAGTATCTTCATTCCAGATTTTATTTAATTTAGTTGAATTTAATTTCCCCAGCTGCCATGGCGGAATTTGAACACATGACTCTAAATTATTAGTCCAGTAACATAACCACTATACTATCCTACCCAATGTCAGGGTTGAGACTGTGCGTTGACTTCAGCGTTAAGTCCCAAAATGGTGTCTATCAGCATTGCACACTGATTGTATCCATTTTTTCCTTACTTTACACGCTTCCCGCGTTCGTTATCTGCGCCTGTGCTAACTCCTATACCAAGATGGCGTCCGGCGCACGTTATGCTGGAAATGTGCGTGCGCAGCCAAGACGCTATCTTGACACTTCGGGAGGCCGCTTAGCACCTAAACAACCGGCGCTACACAGCCCAATTTAACACCCATCATTCTTTGCATATGGTGCTTGAAGCACCAGTTTATGCTGCAAATAAATATTGGTCATCTTGTCTGAAGCCATTTCTGTCTCATTTGTTTATTTGGTCTTGGGGTATGAGCAATGCTGGCAAAGCCGGGTTTATTGCCCATTCTTAGTTGCCTTAAGAAAAATGTAATTGTTTTTACAACCAGGCGGCTTGCTAGGCCACTTTGGAGGACATTGAGAGTCAACCATGTAGTAGGAATTGAGTCATGTGCAAGCCAGACCAGGTGGGTGTAGCATGTTCCCTTCCTTAATTTCACATCGTTCACCTGACGAAGGGGGAAGCCTCCGAAAGCTTGTGAATTTAAAATAAAATTGCTGGACTATAACTTGGTGTTGTAAAATTGTTTACAATTCCTTAAAGAACATTAGTGAACCAGTTGGGTTTTACGGTTTATCCAGCAGTTTTCCCTGGTCATTTTTATTTTCTGATGCCAGCCCACAAAAACCACATTTAGTGAATTCAATTTCACACCTTGCCCTGATGGGATTATGAACTCATGACCACTGGATTGCTAGTCAAGTACCATAACCATTCCACTACCATAACCAAAGTTTTCATTAGGGCATCAATATGAAGAGAATGACCACGTACAAATGCTAAGGAATTTTCTCATCCAAGACAAAGGAAAAAGAAAAAAAGATAGCTGTTTTGATATCTGATCCTTGAGAGATGAGTGAATTTTTTTGTTATTAACTAAATGCACTGCCAGTACTTACTCCTCTGTGGGCGTATTTGTTGCCTGGTAGTCAAGCAGGCACGTTCAGCAGTAACCAGCTATTGCATTGGAATGGACTTCGCCTGTGTGCGGTCGGTAATGATGTGCCATGGAGCATGTTCAAGTGCACATTGAAGCCCTGGTGTGCTCAGATTCCACACTCGAGTCCTGTTGTACAAACAAGCAGCAAAGGGAAGCTATGGCACCTTTCTAAAGGGGAGAGTGGATGGATTAGGTCTGGGTCCAGGCTCCTTCTGGTCGCTGGTTACAGAAGAGGGTATTGCTGTGTGCTCAGCCTCTCGACTGCAAGATGTCAGGCCAATTGGAGAAAAAAACTAAAAATAGGGAATGCAATTACTTGGAAATGGGGGACAAAATGGACCTATCCCCACACTCAGAAAGGAAAGTAATGCAGTAAATGTGATGGTAACTACATTGATTTGCAACATACTAAATGGTCCATAACCTTACAAAATACAATACAACCACTTATCACAAGCCTGCTATCAGTTAATGCCCAACCTAAGAAAAATAAGCCTGGAGTTTATTTCTTAAAGGATGAATATGTTAGTCCCTTAAATTGTTCATTGGACTCACACCAAAAACAATAAATAATATAATGTTTTTTCTTTAAACTGATTCCTAGGCTGCACAAGGACAGTGTGCCTGAAAACCAATGTCTTGTAAGACCCTTCACTACATTTATAGACAGCTGTTGCACAGTGACACTTATGCAACGACATCACTGTGCTGCTAATTGTGGAATGGAATTTTTTTTAGTATGAATGAAAACTTAACAGTAATAATTGAAAATTGAATTTAAAAACCTTCTCTGCTGCAGCACAAAACCCCACCCCATGGTGAATGAGGAACGGAGCCTACTCGATTGAAAGATGCACCTTATTTTTAAAGAACCAGAAGTCCTTCGACCAATGTCAAGTCCCTCGTCAGGTCTTTTTTTTTCGCACTCCAACTTTCTGTCTTCCCCCTTCCCCCTGCTCTTCTGAAGGGGCTGGCTTTCATCGTGGTGCAGTTCATATGGTGCATGGCACGCTAGTAAAGTTGGTGAAGACACTTTGCCAGCTGAGCCAACAGGGATGAACGTGGTGATGCACCTTTAACTTCATAGTCACAGCAAACGAGATTGGTTTCTGAAGAACTAATAACTGAAACACAAGATGATGCCAGCAGAATCCAGTTTGCCGAATGTAGTGGAGGAAACAGCTGCTGGCTGATTAATAGTATGTGGGTGATGAAGGGAACTAAGTGTGAGTGTGCGTGCCACCAGTCAGCTAGCATCTGTTTCCTAATATAGGCCTTTATAATGACACCGAATGAACCCAGTCCCTAACTATTCTCTTTAGGACTGAGCTAAGGGCAGGAGGGCTATCAGTGCATAGATAGTGTGACTCCTAATACGGCTTTGAGCCTAAATCATTTGTTGATTGCTGAGTGGTCAATACAGGCAGGTGGTCTTTGGAGACTGATTTCACCACACTCCACTCCATTAAGAACATACATTGTTTCTGGGTTCTCTTTTTCATGCAGCACATTCCCAAGTTTGGATAGGAGAAAGACGCAAAAATGTATGTGAGGGCAGCAAGAAAAGACAATTCAACTCTGGCCACCTTAGTGCACCGCTGGCTGGTTACAGAATGGTATTTGGCTGAGTTCACATTGCAATTGGCTCCCTCACTGCAGCAGAAACCCAACAAATTTCTCTTTCTGTAACAGACTCTTTTTAGCACTCACGGATATAACAGATGCTGTTTCTGGATCCTCACTGGTACAGAAATCAGATAAGTCTTTATCTTTTTCTCTCTAGTAATACTCCTCTCTATAGCGCTTTCTCACATAAAACATACTAGGGTATAAATTCACCTCGGGCAGTAGCAAAACAGCCGCCGGTTTTGCACTCCGGCCAATTCAATGGAAAAGAAAATCGAGCAGAGTGCAGAACAGGCTGCCGATTCGCTGTTGTCCATTTTTGGGCTATCGCCCAAAGCAAATTCATACGTCCATTGTTCCTGGACCCTTCACAGAAGCCAGTTCAGGTTCCCTCTCTAACACATTCCTAACTATATCACTTTATGATACAATGTGCATTGTTCATTGATCCTTCACTGATACACAAAACAGAAAAAACTATTGCACATCCCTCATTGTGGTATTATCCAACATATCATTCATTGTGGCTGCCTCACTGATACAAGAAATAGATCAAATGTCCTTCATTATAAATATATAAACAAGTTTGCCTCTCAAAAGCAGCCTTTCAGAGAGATTCCCATGTTTCTGCCGAAGGTACCAGTACTGACAAAAGTGTGTTGAATATCAAGAAAATAATTCACATTCGTATTTTCTATCTTATGATTGAATTATCTTGTTGTTGAAAATTGAATGTTACCATCAGTGATCCTTTTTAAGAATCTAACAAAGAGGGGAATTGGGTGGTATAGTGGGTTAGACCCCAGCTTTTCATCTCTGTGGCCTAGGTTCACAATCCAGCCCATCGTTCTTGGATGAAATTCTCCTCTGTTTGTTGGCTGTAGGGGTCCTGTATGAAATGAATTTGAGCAATCCAGTTCCTAGAGGGCTTGGGCCTACACCACAAAACTGCCTTTAATTTGGTACTAGATGGGGATATTCTTCTGAGATTGGGGCAGAGTACAGGGAACTTTATTCTGCATCTAGCTATTCTATACTTATATTAGAGGTGCTTAATGCTGCACTGGATTCCTGAAATGGAAAGTATTCCAGTCCTCACTAACATCCCTCACCTCAATTTTTTAAAAATTGAAGGGTTCTGAATAACTTTGTCATCTCTTTTATTTCTAAAAAACAAAGGGGACTGAGAGTGAACTGGATTATATACTGACCTTTCTTATATGGGATTTGATTTTCAAATTCAACCTAAACAAATGGGATGAAAATCTCCCCAGTCTGCTGGCTGTAAATTAAAATTGCTGACAGCAACTCCATCCAGTTCTGTTTTGACACTATAATGTAGCTTGCTACCAATGTATATGGTAAAATTGACATTCTGGCCAGCAGCAAAGTGCTGAAGGAATTATAAAGAAATTAATAAATACCCCTCCCCCCTCACCTGCACACACACACACACACACACACACACACACCAGTGGTAGCATTCTCACCTGAGTCGGAAGGTCGTAGGTTCAAGCCCCACACCAGAGACTTAAACGTATAATCTTGGCTGATTCTTGGGAGTGCTACATTGTCAGATGAGACGTTCAACTGAGGTCTTGTCTGTCCCCTCAGTTGGCTGTATAAGATCACATGGCACTACTTGACGAAGACTGGGGGAGTTCTTCCAATGTCCTGGCCAACATTGCTCCCTCAACCAACACCACCAAAACAGTTGAATTGATCATTTATGACATTGCTATTTGTGGGACCTTGCTGTGTAGAAATTATCTAGCACATTTCCCTATATTACAACAGTGACTACACTTCAAAAATAATTCATTGGTTGCCAAGTGCTTTGATCTTTACTAAGTTCAAAACTAGACAGCGGATAGAATAGGGACTGGCCAAATAGTTTTGAACTTAGTAAAGATCAAAGCACTTTGCAACCAATGAATTATTTTTGAAGTGTAGTCACTGTTGTAATATAGGGAAACGTGTTAGATAATAGGGACTGGCCAAATAGTGAGATTGTGGTTTGAGTTTTGATGTTTGCTTTGTTGTTATAAAAATTCCTTGAAAATCACATGTCCCCCAGCCTCCACACCATAAGATGCAGAAGTAAAAGGGAAAAATTGATTTCTATTTTAAAAATCAGTTTCGCATTTTAGAAATTTCTGGGCAGCTACATCAAAAGTGGACTGTTTAGTTCAAACCCAATACTGGCTGCAACTTCAGCATGCATGAAAACACAGCCTTGGATGTGTGCTTGCATAGAACGTTTCAGATGGTGGCTATAAGAGATGGAAGAATTGAGTTCTTGAAGTAAACTTTCGAAAGCTGGGATGGTCTTTCTCAATTTCTGTTGTCACAAGCAATATTAGTTGGGATGATATCAGGAGACAGGATACCATGCACCACAGTCTGTCTTTCTCACCGAAATACTGTGGGAGGGCAAGCCCGCATCCTAGCCCTGCTACAGGGGGCACAGATGCTGACTACAAGGGCACAGCCTTTTGAACAAGACTGATGTCTGTACATGGCCAATTTCTGCGTGCATTTGCTTGCCTGCCTGCCTGCTTGCCAGCGAGTCTGCGCGTGATGTCGGAAAGCACGGAGGAGTCAGGCTCCTGGGGGCGTGGGGTATTCACGCACGGCAGACAAACAATGCAGTCTACCATGGAACACGTGGTCAGCTCTATGAACACTGAAGCAGGGCCTACAGCGATGGAGCTGCTAGTGACACCTCTGACGGCTTCGGTGGAAGCTCAGATTGCTGCCACCTTGGCTCTGGGTTCCAGCATCTCATCTGGCTTTCAAAGCAGGAAGGAAAGTGCCACATCACACCTGCACTCTGTTCTCATACAGAGTAGTAGGATTGCTGAGGCACAGCCCCGTAACAATGGCATGGGCACAATGGGAGAGACAGGATGGCAGCAAGCCTGTTCCCTTGCCAGTCTCTTAAGCATGTTGGTGCTAGGCAGTCAGCTGGGCCAGACTGCCCCGGCCCCTGCCAAGATGTTGCATGCTGCAACTGGGCCCCTCTCTAAGGCCAGAACTCCTTGAGGTCGCCCACCACGGTCGTCTCAAGTGCCTTCACTGGAAGCTTAGCAGCCTTCCAACGTTCCATGCTGTAGCCACTGGGGAAGCACCTCCATAGGAGCACCAGAGCAAGCAAACAAGCACTGAACGACAGATGCTAGAGTCCCCAATATTAAAGTGGGGACGGGTAAGGGAGCTCAAGATCCCCGAAGCGGACAACGAACCCGGGGAGTTTGGGGACGTGGAGGCCTGGCCGATCGGAATGCCGGGCCTCATTTGAATAAATTTTATCGGAGTCCCACCTGCCGGCCAGGTAGTGGGAACTCGATGGCAGGAGTCCTCAGCCGGGGACTCATGGGAATGGACCCGTCAGTTGAGTTGGGGGGGACTCTGCAGGAGCTTTCTGGCTGCAATTGGGGGAGAGGGGTGGGAGCCCGGGGTGGGAGGCCCAAGGCTTCCCTGTGAGGCCTGGAGGAGCAGGGAAAGGCAGTCTGAGAGTGAGAACGACGTTTTTTGGATAGGGTTCAAGTAGCAAGTCTAATGCAATGTTGATGCACTCTGGTCACAACAGCTCAAGTCTCTGGAGGAGGCCTTGAATCCACAACCTTCTGACTCTGAAGCAAGAGTGCTACCACTGAGTTATGGCTGACACCTACTGCTTTAGAATGCCAAATGTTTGCTCTATCAGAGCTCTGGTTGAGGCGTGGATTTGATTGTGGCGTTCCTGTGCGCGGATTCCTGACAGGAGTCATGAGCCAGGTGGTCATGTCCCCAAGCAGCCAGCCTGACGTCCGGTAGTCTGGGTGAGAGGGTGGGGGGTGGGGATTGAGGATTGGAGCAGGATAAATGCATCATGATTGCCAAGAAACTGGGCACAGTCCTGCATGATCATTACCTGTGATTGCACACCAGCTGAATAGTCAAGGAGTGGAAGCCCTACCTATTCACAAATAGTCTGTAATCACCAAGCATTGTTCTGTGAATTATAAATGCGATTTCATTTCGAGGATTTCATTTCGTTCACCTGAGGAAGGAGGAAGCCTCCGAAAGCTTGTGAATTTAAAATAAAATTGCTGGACTATAACTTGGTGTTGTAAAATTGTTTACAATTATTCACAAATAGTCTGGGGATCTTCATATGGAGCCCTCAGGGCAATGTGTGTAGAACCAATGATAGCCTACATACAACAAATGATGCAGCAATTCTGGCGAAGGTCAGAGCCCTTTCCCCTTGTTTAGCTGCATCCATCAGAAAGGAGATAAATTGCTTGCACTTTTCGAAAAGGGCATCTTTGACCTGCCTGATGCAGCAATGTACAGCAAATTGACTGATATTGGTAATGTCACCTGTTGCAGCCTGGAATGCCCCAAAGGCAAATTGAAGTAGCATTACTTGCATTTTTGTGACATCTGACAAATTAGGCACGATCTAAACAATTCTCTGTGCCAAGATACTGTTACAAGTCTTTTTTATTGCTTAGTTATTTCATGTGTTTGATTGCCTCCACCTTTTTTTCCGTCAGCTTTAAATCCATCTGCTGTGAGCATGTGTCCTTTGTAAGTAACTTTTTGTCCTTTGAGCTTACACTTAATCCATTTCTGCTTCACATTGTTTGCTGTTACTCATTGTAGGGCTTTTTCCAACCTTAGATTATAGAATCATAGAATTGTACAACACAGAAGGAGGCCATTCGGCCCATTGTGCCTGTGCCGGCTCTTTGAAAAAGCTATCCAATTAGCCCCACTCCCATGCTCTTTCCCCATAGCCCTGCAAATTTTTCCTTTTCAAGTATTTATCCAATTCTCTTTTGAAAGTTACTATTGAATCTGCTTCCACCACCCTTTCATGCAGTGCATTCCAGATCATAACAACTCACTGTGCAAAAAAAATTCTCCTTATCTCCTCATCGTCATGTTTATTGTTCATTCTCTTCCCAAATCAGGATAAAATCTATAATAACTTCCACTCTTTCAATGTCATCTAGCATCTGTGACATTATATGTTGGAACATTTCTGCAATTGACGTGATCGCAAAGGGAATTGTGGTGTCTGTATATCTGCCAAACAGAATATGCACAACTTTGATAAATCTTCATCCAATTGTATTTGCCAGTAGCCACATTTTACATCATGTGCTGAAGATTTTGATGTTTGATAACCACTTGGTAAAGTGGTAGTGCTCTCACCTCTGAGTCAGCAGATCATGGGCTGAAGCCACACCCAGGACTTGAGCATGTAATAGAGGCTGGCACTTCTATGCTGTACGGTCAGAGGTGCTGTCTTTTGGATGAGATGTTAAACAGAGGTCCCATCTGCTGTCTCAGATGTACATAAAAGATTTCACCGCACTATTGGAAGAGCAGGGGAGTTCTCTCAGTGTCCTGGTCAACATATATCCCTCAACCAACACCACCGAAAACAGATCATCTAGTCATACATTCATTTGCTGTTTGTGGGACCTTCCTGTGCCAAATTGGCTGCTCCGTTTATCTACAAACTAACAATGCTTAGACTTCAAAAGTAAATCTTTGGCTGTAAAAAGTTTTGGGATGTCCTGAGGATGTGAAAAGTGATAATAAATGCAAGTTCTTTCTTTATATTTCCTCTATAGTCTCCATTGAATAATATCCTCTTTCTAGGGCATTGTTTAAATCATTAGGGTCAAGGCATATTCTCACTCAATCACTAGTTAGCTTAACTATCATCACCACTGACCCACTGCCTTGGTTCTTTGACTTTATTACATCATTCTATCTAGCTCATGGTGAAATGTATCACAAAGTGCAACTGGCACTTTCCTTGGTGGATGTATAACCAGTTGAAGCATCTGGCTTTAGTTGTATATTCTGCTTTCCTGCTACACATCCCAAGCCCTTAAATACAATAACATACGTTTATGTTGCTTTTAGGCAATCTGAACTGTCTGCATGGTTTCCAGTGCAAGGACTGGCTATACTCCATAAGACCATAAGACCATAAGAGATAGGAGCAGGAGTAGGCCATTCGGCCCCTCGAGCCTGCTCCTCCATTTAATGAGATCATGAATGATCTGATTCTTACCTCAACTCTACTTTCCCGCCCTTTCCCCATATCCTTTGACTCTCTTGCTGATCAAAAATTTGTCTAACTCAGCCTTGAATGTATTCAATGACTCAGCCTCCACAGCTTTTTGGGGTAAAGAATTCCAAAAATTCACGACCCTCTGGGAGAAGAAATTCCTACTCATTTCCATCTTAAACGGGCGATCCCTTATTCTGAGACTATGCCCCCTAGTTTTAGATTCCCCCATGAGGGGTAACATCCTCTCAGCATCGACCCTATCGAGTCCCCTCAGAATTTTGTATGTTTCAATAAGATCTCCTCTCATTCTTCTAAACTCCAATGAGTATAGACCCAACCTGTTCAATCTTTCCTCATAAGACAACCCTTCCATACCCGGAATCAACCGAGTGAACCTTCTCTGAACTGCCTCCAATGCAAGTATGTCCTTCCTTAAATAAGGGCACCAGAACTGTACGCAGTACTCCGGGTGTGGTCTCACCAGCAGCCTGCTTTTATACTCCATCCCCCTAGAAATAAAGGCCAATATTCCAATTGCCTTCCGGATTACCTGCTGCACCTGTATGTTGACTTTTTGTGTTTCATGTATGAGGACACCCAGATCCCTCTGTACCGCAGCAGAGTATTTGTAGAATTTCTACATTCAAATAATATTTTGCTTTTTTATTTTTCCTCCCAAAGTGGATGACTTCACTTTTTCCCACATTATGGGCCCGATATTAGGAGGGCGGCGGGTTCACAGCGGGGGGTCGACTGGGTGCGTGGGTAACGCCCGGTGAAATCGGGGTGCTCCGCACGCAATCGCAGGCTAATTGGAGCCACTTACCTTTGCTTCCGGGTTTCGTGCTGGAAAGTTGCGCAGCGGGCGGACTGCGCATGCGCAGCATAGGCTGTCAGCTGGAGGAGCCCTATTTAAAGGGCAGTCCTCCACTGACTGATGCTGCAGAAAATGGGAAAAATTACAGCATGGAGCAGCCCAGGGGGAAGGCTGTTCCCAGGTTTAATGGTGCCTCACTCCAGGTCTTATTGGATGGGGTGAGGAGGAGGGGGAGGACAGAGACCTTCTCCCCAGCGGGCGGGAGGAAGTGGCCTGCCCCTGCCACCAAGGTGGCAGAGGAGGTCACCTGCACCACCACCATATCGCGCACCTGCATACAGTGCAGGAGGCGCTGCAATGACCTAAGTAGGTCAGCCAAAGTGAGTACACTTACTCATTCCCCTACACTCCGTCTGCCACATCACCGCCCCCACCCCACATCTCCTTCTGCACTGCCAACACTACTCTGTCACATCACTCCTCACACTCACTCAAAGCTCATCCTCACCTTACCTGCACTTACTCACCTCACCAGTACTCATCCCACCACTACCACTCAACCCAATCCTTATACAATCTCATGGCTCTATCTCATACTCACCCTCTCGTGCATCTCTTTCACGGTCAGCCTCACTCAACCTGCCACTACCTGTGCTGCAGCCACAGGGCATGCATCACATATGTGCAGTAGGAAGCGTAAGGCAAATGTGTTGTGAGCATGAAGGGGATGCACAAGGGTGTTTGAGGGTTTGTCATGGTTTTTACTTATATTTAACTTCTGATCAACTCACATAACATATTATATTGTCACCACTACTGTCATGGTTTGTGCAATAATGCCCTTTCCTGAGGATCACAATGAAGACCCACAACTGATGCCACCCATTGTGTCACTGCAAAGTGGGTGTAGGTGTATTTGCAGGGCTCTTTTGTGCAGACGACTGAGAGACGTCCCCGGTGGCACCCTGGAAGGATGCGGAGGAGAAGTTGTTGAGGGCAGTGGTGACTATGACAGCGACTGGTAAGAAGATGGTGCTCGGGCCAGCCGGGAGCAGCTCGGCATGAAGGAGTCTGCAGATGTCCATGACTACATGTCGAGTGACTCTGAGCCTCCGTGTGCACTGCTGCTCAGAGAGGTCCAGGAAGCTGACCCTCAGTCTGTAGACCCTGTGGCGAGGGTAGTGCCTTCTGCGACACATCTCTCTCTGCGGTTGCCCTCCCTCCTCCTGTGCAGGTGGATGTGTCACAGCACTGTGTTGTGGAGCTCCACATGTCAGAGGTGGACGGCGAGGCTGGTGATGCTGTTCGCCCTCCGAGGAGGTCATGACTGCAGCTATGGCGGCCCCCATCCGGAAGATGTACATCTGAGGGGGTCCGCAAGGTAGGTACATGTGTCTGGACAATGGGGTAAGTGTGCAAGTTGGTGAATTTTATTGTTAGGAGGAGGGTGGTGGAGGCCAAACTTTGTCCAAGGTGACAGAGTGGCCTCCTGCAATGAGTGAGGGTCTCCCCCCACCTCGCCCCCCACCCCACCCACCTGTCAAATGGACCTTTGCAGCTGCCACAGGCTGATAGCTGCAACACGTCCATTTGAACTGGGAATGTACGGGAAACAGTCCCAGTTGTTTGTAAAATCCCAACCCTCCTAAAATATCTCGTTAATCAGGTCTGCAAACGACCTGAAATACCAAAATAAATAGCTTAAGTTGCACCCCACCGGCTTTAATTGCCGGCGGGAGTCCCACATGCGGGGGCTGCGCGCACATGTCAGCGCGTCAGTGTGCAGGTTGGAGCCGGGCTCCCGACCTGCCCCGGGAATCCCCGATTTTCGGAGCCACCCCGCCACGAACGCACCCGATCGCGGGTGCTAAAATAGAGTCCTTTGTGTCCTCATCGCAACTTGCTTTTCCACCTATCTTTGTATCATCAGCAAATTTGGCCACAAGCCACTCTGTTCCTTCATCCAAGTCATTGATATATATTGTAAATAGTTGAGGCTCCAGCACTGAGCCCTACGGCACCCCACTAGTTACAGATTGCCATTTTGAAAATGACCCTTTTATCCCGACTCTTTATTTTTTGTTAGTTAGCCAATCCTCTACCCATGCCAGTATATTACCCCCAGCACCATGATCTCTTATCTTGTGCAGTAATATTTTATGTGGCACCTTATCGAATGCCTTTTGGAAATCCAAATATACTGCATCCATTGGTTCCCCTTTATCCACCCTGCTCGTTACTTCCTCAAAGAACTCTAATAAATTTGTCAGACATGATTTCCCCTTCATAAAACCATGTTGACTCTCCTTGAATGTGTTATGAGTCTCCAAATGTCCTGCTACTACTTCCTTAATAATGGATTCTAGCATTTTCCCATAGACAGATGTTAGGCTAACTGGTCTATAGTTACATGCTTTCTGTTTCACCCCCTTCTTGAATAGGGGTGTTACGTTTGTGGTTTTCCAATCTGCTGGGACCTTTCCAGAATCTAGTGAATTCTGGAAGATTGCAACCAATGCTGAATTCTGGAAGATTACAACCAAAGCTGAATTCTGGAAGATTACAACCACTACTCCTGCTTCCAGCCGTTGTCATGATATTCATAAACCATATCACATTTTTCTATCAGCATGATGTTATGACCAGAATACATCGCCAACTTTGCGATGGACTTGCTACTTGAACCCCATCCAGACAATTTCATTCTCTCTCTCTCACTCTTAGAATGCTTTCCCACCCTACAAATTTTGCTTTTTGTTCTTTACTTGTTTGAGAATGATGGTTTTGCTTTGGATTTGCATACTTCAGCAAAATGTTTTTTTTTACATCACATACACTCTTGGCGCTATGTCCTGTGCTGGACATTTGTCCCTCATGCAATTTACCACAGTATGCACAATCCATGATGTGTTGTTGACCAGCTTGATCTGATTTTTTTTCAATGTATGAAATGACATCTCTGCTCCATTCACATCACTGTTAGCATTGCATAGCTTTCGAACTGTGTTCTGTTGGCTCCAGCCCTTTTCTGTAGACCTCTACCCTTTTCTTTTAGTAATCTGGCCCTGACTTAATCATCAGACAACAAATCTGTCTTTACTGAGGTTGTTATGAGGGATCATACTTTAACAACTTGGCCATTTTTGCAAATCTATTACATATTGATCAATATTTTCTCCTTGAACTTGAAACCTGGTATTAAATAGGCAACTTTCAAATACTATGTGTTTCTGAGATGTGAAATATTCCTCAAACTTGTCCATTAATACTTCAAGTTCCATTTTTACTCTTCCCTCACCATACATAAATATATAATATATCTCCATCACTTCCTCACCAATCACTTGCAATAAAGTATTGGTTGTACTTTGTTTTGTCTCCTAGGCCTGTTGCTGTTTCAAACAAATCAAAGTGTTTTTCCATCTTCTGCAACGTTTCCTTCTAGTCTCGTATTATCTGGAAGCTTTAATTCTTCCATTTCTATCCAAGTTCTGACAGCATATAAAGATTTGTAGCCTGTATGAACAACTTTCTGATGACCATCTGCAACATATCTCAAGCTTTAGTCAAAATATTTGTTTCTTTCTCTGAATGCACGGGCCAAAATCCAGAGGCTTTCCAGTGGGAATGCACAAGAAGGGCCAGAAATTAGACCAGGACCCGGATACATTAGGTCCCGGCCTTGCACTGGACTTTCCCAAATGGCCTGTTGGGGACAGAGCCTCAGCCTGCCCCGAACAAAGCCAACAGTGTAAGAGGGAGTGAGGTCAGGGGCAGAACCGAGTTCTGTTCTTATGTTCTGATGTCGGTAAGCTATGTGCCATAAGAATGTAAGAAAGTCGGGAGCAAGATAAAATCATTCAGCCCATCAAGCCTGCTCCATCCAGAATCCAAATATGATTATTCTATTATAGACATCTCCCTACCACCAACTGTCATTCCTCTACTTTAAGGAAACTGAGGGATAAGTTTTTGCCTTTAGCATTCTCACTGTAGAGCTTTTCAGGCTGGGAATGCATATTGGAAATTCAGACCACAATTTTCCATCTATTAAAATTAATATGAACAAACTTGCTTTTATATAGCATCTTTCATGATCTCAGGACTTCCCAAATTGCTTCACAGCCAATGAACACTGTTGCAATGTAAGGAATTTGCATACAGCAAGGTCCCACAAACAGCAATGAGATAAATGACCAGATAATCTGTTTTAGTGATGTTGGTTGAGGGATAAATGTTGACCGGGACACCGGGGAGAACTCTCCTGCTTTTCTTTGAATAGTGCCATAGGATCTTTTACATCCATTTAAGAGGGCAGATGGGGCCTCGGTTTAACATCTCATCCAAGAGATGCCACCTCCCCCAGTGCAGCACTTCCTCAGTACTGCACTGAAATGTCAGCCAAGATTATGTGCTCACGGGGACGATTTTAACCTAATCCACCCAGTGGGAAACTGACGGAATCGTATCAGCCGCCCATTTTACATCCCATCCAATTTTACTCTCCATTGACTCCAATGGAACAGGTGGGGTGTAAAACAGGTGGCCAATCCCATCAGTTTCCCACCAGGCGAGTTAGATTAAAATTGCCCCCAAGTCTCTGAGAAAAGGCTTGAACCTACAACCTCCTGACTCAAGGGCAAGAGTGCTCCAACTGAGCCAAAGGTGACACCTAGATGGAGAACCATTGGCCCATGAATCGGGCACACCCCTGAATTCCTAATATGCACTCCCAGCACATGAAGCTGCATGTTGGGGGCTCTATAGTCAAATATTCTGAGGGGAAAAATCAAACAGTACTATTAATATCTCTATAACCCTCAATCCTGATTCTCAACAGATATTGATGTAGCTACTTGTCAATTGTCTCCAAATCAAGTAACTTCTCGCGGCGTCAATTCCACACGGTCTCTATCTTGTGAGGAAAAGAAAGCTTTTTCTAAACTCTAGTTAGCTCTAGGCTTGTGAATTGTGTGACTATGTCCTCCAGCCTTCTGTCGAATGGCATCGTCAATGGACCCTGGGGCCGGCACAACCAAGTCTGACCCTGTCCTCCTCCCCCAACATCCACAGGTGTGCACTTTCCAGCACAAGTAACTACAAGAACAGCAGCATTTATATGGCACCTTATTACTCCATTGCCACTACATTGCAATCAAAAGTGGGAACCCTGGCTTATTTTTTTTTATCCTTTCCTGAGACAAGGGGATGGATTTTGACTTTGGCTATCACCCATTTTACACTATCGCACAATCAGCAGCCAGTTTTACATCTTTCCCAAGCTTTAGTTCCATTCACATCATGATCTAAAACAGGCTGCTGTTTCGCTATCACCCGTTTTACACTACCGGCCAAAGTCAACATCTACTCCAAGCAGTGCTGAGGCCTCCACTGTCGCCCCAGCTAAGATTAATCAATTCAACACGGGAGATCAAACTCCGGATTTTCCCAGTCTGAATGTTGCATTTATCTACTAAAGCCACCAGAGAACTCATACCACCTCTAAACTCGTGCTGCAAGCTTCCTGTTTGTTTTGAATTTGCAGCTGAAGGATACCAGGGAGATGATTTTAATTCGGCCCGCCCGGCAGAAAGGGGGCAGTAGTGGTTTTAAAATCGCAGTGCAGCACTTACCATCCCGTTCCGATCCTGCCCGCTGCTATTGTGCCTAAGGCCTTTCGCTGGATGCCCACCTGAATCAGGTGGGACCCTCATTACTACTTGCAAATCAGGATCCTTTGACGTACATAGGACCCCGATGGAATTTCAAGGGACAGCTGGGTGGACTGTGCGACTTGCACACTCTGTCCAGTTTTACCAGGCGATGAAGTAGAAAAGCCCCAAGAAGGAAAACTCAGGATTATTTTTGTGGGTCCAGGAGGAGCAGGAGTGCCACTGGCTCCACAAGAATACTGTCGGCTGCTGCTGCCCTGGGCTACTCCCGACGATTGCTCCCTCCTCCCCCCAGACCTACCTGCCCTCCAGCCAGGTTGGGATCCAGGCCCCTCCTGATATTGCGCTGGCCCTGAGCCGGTGAGCTGCAGCGGGATGTCTGTTCAGGGTGGGGAATTTGCCAGTGGTGTGATAATGAAGCCCAGCTCTTGAAATGCCTCAAGCCTCCCGCCAGCAGGAACGAGCGAGCGGGCATTCCACCTGCTGCCCGCCCATTCCATGCCTGGAGTTAAAACTTGGCATCAAGTGTTCAAATGGAAATAATAATGATTTAGTGTAAAAGCTTCTACCGACTTGACCTTGGAGTTGCAAAGCTGAGCATCCGTGAGCTGCAAAACAGGAGATTTACATTAGGCTGCTATAGAGTACTTGATGAAAATTTACCGGTGAATCCAGCTGATTAAGGAATTTCCACACGTGCATCGGGCAAGTTATTTAAAGCATCCTTTCCCTCCACTCATGGTGCATGAAGTGATGCCATTGGGATTCTGGTAAAGTGCCACAATGGCCATGTGAAATTTTGTACCACGTTCAATTAAACAATAAGAAACATTCAGCAGTACCACTAAAGGGTTTGGAGCTGATTTTGGTCTTGTGCACCAGGACATAGCGTGTAACAGGATGGAAAAAGGGACAGAGCCCCGTAATGCTGGCTTTTTGACCCTTTTGCTCGTGGTATTATTTCCAGTGAGGCAGGGGGCAGGTACAGGAATCTCCTGCCTGAAACCAACAGAAGCTTCATTATAATATTATAATGACATGAAAGTGACATAAGTATGCTTTCCAAATCATTTTCCAACCATAACACTGGGTTAAGACCAATTAAATCGGCATCCACAGTTGCCGAGGCTGTATCTTTGCCTAGACGGTTAATTAAAGGGACCACCAGTAACTTGTAAGTGATATTTAAATTCTGTTTCAGCAAGTGTTGGTGAACGATTGTCTGCATTTCTTTCGTGTCTGGTGAACTTTGTGGATGATGGAGCCTTGCAGGACAGCTTTGGAGTTTCATTTTGCTTCTTCCACCCCATCAGCAAATGTGAGTCCCTCTGGGAATCCCAGTGCATATGTGTTACTCAGAGAAAGAAGAATAGGATGAGGAGAAATGCATGGATGCCAGGGAAGCAAGGCTACATTACTAGAGGGGAATTATTACCCGTCATTGTCTGCTAACCGCATCCATCAGTAACAGTGCAATTATTCAGACTCGTCCAAGAAGCGATGCATACAAAGGCTGAGCTTCACCAGGAAGGCAGTGAAAGCTTTGTCCATGAATTCAGGATGACTTGCAACCACACTCCAGAGCAAGCATGGCACTGCCAGTAGCTATGATAGTTACTGCAATCCTTAAATTTTTCATCTCTGGTTCTTTCCAGGCTGACAGTGATGATATCAGCAACACCAGTCTACAGATCATATATTTATAATCCAGGTGACTGATGCATTGTTCACAAGAGCAAACAGTTACATCACAAAAACCAACAGCAGGAGAGAGCTCTACCAAATAACAGGATTTCCAGGGTGTGATTGATTGCACACTTCTTGTCCTATATTTACCTGTACACAGAGATGGCGAATGCTGAGAATGTTTCTTCATGAGGAAAAACAACAGCATCATCCATTGCCACTTCATGCCATTCTCTGCTCCCAGCCTCTGTGTCACCATGTCTGTCGATCTGCAGGCAAGCAGACCCAATAGCACCAATTAATGTATTGAAGCCTCTATCAGTTTTCTTTCCATTCGATTAGCAAAACTGCCCAAAGGAGGAGGTGGTGTTGCATACAAAGGCTGGTATGGCAGCAGTTGGAGCATCCATAAGAGATGCAAAGACTGGCATTAGGACCTCTGCCATGAGGAGCTCTGCTGTAGATGTCCCTGAAGTTGCCATATGTTCCAAGATGAACTGCAGAGTTTCTATTGCATGCACCAGCATACCATACAAGCTGGTTGTGGAACCCCCAAATAATAGCCACCAAATGATAAAAGCTGGTCGGCACATTTCCCAGTGACTCTAACAATGTTTCATCCTCTGGAAGCATCCTTCCTTTAAAAACTGAGCCCTAGAGATCAGGATTCCCACCTTCATTAGCTGTCAATGGATGTGATCTCACCCTCCGGCTCCACCTTCACCTGCTTCTGCCAACTTGTGCTCTGTGTTTCACCCAGTGTATTCTCCTCACACTTACTTTCTAAATCCCCAAGGGTAGTTGTACCTGAGCAGCTGCTTGTCAAGTGAGGTTGAATGATGCAATCTGCTGTGAGGTGCATGGTTTCTCCTGGTCACTGCCCCTCCCCTCCCCCCATCAGCTTCTTCTGACATACCTACAGAAATATAACGAGAAAAATGTTACCAATGTGTCCTCATTAGAACTTGGTGGCATGCCGCTTTCGTCTATAATAATGGCATGGATCTGATGTTCAGTGAGTGTGATTAAATAGGTTGGAAATTAAAGAAAGGATGAGTGTGGCAGTAACCTTGAGCTGGGGCCAGGCTTCCTATTCCCCATCTCCTGCTTCATCTTCAAAGTCCTGTCCCTATCTTTGGAAAGTCTGCTCTTCAAAGGTGGAGAGAGGATGCAGCTTTGCTGGACCTCCTTCAGTTCCCATAATAATACATTCTCTTCTTTTACAAAAGCAGAGGCAAGCATTGGGTGGTTGACATTGGTTGACACACACAATACCCATGGATCAGGGTGCTAGCTGTAGATATTGGGAAAACAGGCAACATGCAGGTCATGCACGTGGAAAACATTGGCATGGAGTTCTGTAATTCAGGCTCCTACTGACGGAAGTGGTGCTGGAAAAAGGAGATGCTGGGAAGTGTATGGTGTAGTCTAATGGGCCACAAATATTGAACAAATATGTGTGTATAGGAGAGAATATTTTGTGCCGATAATAGTTGCTGCACGGCAAAACTTAAGGTCACCTTGTAGTCCCCTACCTTGACATTCTTAGTGAAGTGATACATTTCGGTAGGAAGAATGAGGAGAGGCAATATAAACTAAAGGGCACAACTCTAAAAGGGGTACAGGAACAGAGAGACCTAGGGGTATATGTGTACAAATCGTTGAAGGTGGCAGGACAGGTTGAGAAAGCGGTTAAAAAAGCATACGGGATCCTGGGCTTTATAATTAGAGGCATAGAGTACAAAAGTATGGAAGTCATGATGAACCTTTATAAAACACTGGTTCGGCCACAACTGGAGTATTGTGTCCAGTTCTGGGCACCGCACCTCAGGAAAGATGTGAAGGCCTTAGAGAGGGTGCAGAAGAGATTTACTAGAATGATTCCAGGGATGAGGGACTTTAGTTACCTGTATAGACTGGAGAAGCTGGGGTTGTTCTCCTTGGAACAGAGAAGGTTGCGAGGAGATTTGATAGAGGTATTCAAAATCATGAAGGGTCTAGACAGAGTAGGTAGAGAGAAACTGTTCCCATTGGCAGACGGGTCAAGAACCAGAGGACATAGATTTAAGGTGATTGGCAAAAGAGCCAAAGGTGACTTGAGGAAAATGTTTTTACACAGCTAGTGGTTAGGATCTGGAATGCACTGCCCGAGGTGGTGGTGGAGGCAGATTTAATCGTGGCCTTCAAAAGGGAACTGGATAAGTGCTTGAAAGGAAAAAATTTGCAGGGCTATGGGTAAAGGGCGGGGGAGTGGGACTAGCTGGATTGCTCTTGCACAGAGTCGGTGCAGACTCGATGGGCCGAATGGCCTCCTTCCGTGCTGTAATCTTTCTATAATTCTAGTGAGGTCATTTGTCTTTTTTATCTGTAAACTCCAACTACTGTCTATCACACATTAGGAATGGTTGTGATTTCTGACAAGTGCAAATGTTTGCAGATTAGGAGAAGTAACAAGTTCAGTAGCTGACTCATCAGAAGATATACTTGAGAGGAAGGTAGTTAATGTGCCAAGATTATGACAGGAAAGGCTTCTTTTGGCACTTTGCTATTGCAACTCAACATTAGTGTTCAATATCTTCAATTCCGTTTCTCAAATTGATACTAGAACTCCATGCAGTGGGCAGGAATATTGCCTCACCCACATACAAACAGTACATTATGAAGTTTATGACAGACTGTTTCCTCCAAAAATCTTGCAGATGATCGGACTGCGTAAGAAATATTTTCTAAAGAAGATACTTCCCGCCATTGTATACTGAGGGGCTGCAATCAGGGAAACCCCCACCCCGGGCAGAATGTAAAATTCAAATTGCTGTAATGCACCTGTAATGAATCTGTAATATACCTGTAATGAATCTGTAATCAATAATCTGTATTGAGTATAACGCAATGAAACACCCCAGAGTGTCATGAACTGTAATTATGTACAATGTGTTCATTGAACTGTACTTGATTTAACCTGCAAATTGTATAATCTGTATTGTGTATGTTTGGAATGTGATATGACAACTGTATTGTATGTTTTGCTACAAATTTTATGAATAAAGTATATTTTTTGGAAAAAAAAGATACTTTAAACACTTGTGGACTGATTCAATCTCAATTATTTTCTAAGTAATTAATCTTTAAATATCTTTATGTATCTGTCTGCTTCTGTATAATTATTTTATTTGTAAATATATCTATTAGTTTTACCCTGAGCATAATAGTCTGGCAGTGTGTATTTACCACTTTGTGGTGACATAATAGTACAGTGGACATCCTACATGATCACCAGTACGTTATACCATAATTGAAGGGTAATTGTTAGTTCTGTGGCATACTATCCCATTTATATGATGGTGTCACATGTTTCAGTTCATAGGAAATTTGGCCTGCCAATAGAAACTGCCTTTCTGGTGTGAACCCAAGCAAAAAGTGTAGGGAGGGAGCCCGAATCACAACCGAAATCATTAGGAGAACTAGGTGGAATCAATTTGTAGCTTCACAGCCCAAGTGGGATGAATTAAAATCAGTATAGGTGCAGTCATTAACACTGGATTCTGGCTGGGAGAGGTAATTGAGCCCAACAGTCTGAGACAGATGGATTAACATCAGTAGAAATACAGTTGTTAACGTAGGCTGCTGGACAGAGATTAACACACGCTGCGGGCTGGAAGGAGTTACTGAGCACAAATGTGTGAGAGAGATGAATTAACATCAGTGGAGGTCCTCTAGGGAATGCTGCAGCCTCTTTATTTCAACCTTATAGGGTAGAAAGTCTGCTAAGCTAAAATCATATATGAGCACTTAACTGCGCTTGTACTACATTCCTGTGTGCATTAATTTTACACAGGCATTAAGCTGTTTCGAGTTAACACCTGCCTGAAAATAGAGCAGTACAAGTGCATTAAACATTCATATGTGAACTTTGCCCATTGAAATCTTTTCCCGCATGTGTTAATCCTCACACTGCCAGTCAGTGTTTTCTCTGAGCCAATGTCCCCTGAAGCTATCACCAGCATTCACTGTTTAAATATATAGGTTTCCTCAATTATGTCTTTACAAACAATTTAAGTTTCACAAAAAGCCCTGATGGCCAGAGTTCCCTCTTTAAAAGGGGTTCTGATGGCAAGATCCCTTCTTTGAGAAGGATGTTGACATGAGAAGCGTCTTTAAAGCAATGAAAGTAGTCCATGCAAATTCTGTTCAATCAGGCAATTTGTGAAAAAATCTATTTATGATAAACAACAGCACGGTCTCATCACAAGTGAGCACAAGTATTAACCAGTATGTAAATTAACCTGCTTTTCTGAACGCTTTGATCCCAAAAAGTTCTAATTAATACACAAGATATAGCAGTATCTCGTTCACTGATGCTGTATGAAACACTAGTCAGTCCCCATCTGGATTGTAGACGTACAATTCCAGTCACCCTATCACAGGAAGAGATGAGCAATTAAGATGGCCCAGGTATCAGGAACTTACGTTATGTGGAGATGTTAAGAAGTTTGCCTTGTTCTCTTCAGAAAAGATCAGACTAATTAAAATTTTCAAAATTATGGAGGAGATTGACAAAATTGATCAGGACATATTCTGTTGACTGGTTCAAATACTAAGACCGGAATTTTTTACCACCAATTTATGGGTGGGTTTGGAAAATGGGGCGGTGACGTGTTATGCCACATCCCCGCCCTTAACAATGCGAAAACCAATTTTCTGCTGAAAGTGACAGCAGCAGCCAGAAGCACTGTCTAGTTACTGGATCATGTATTTAAATTTCCCAGGGCATGTGCCTCTGGCCCACCCATCTCTGAGAGTGCAGATATATAAGAGTCATTCAGGATTGCAAGACGTCAACTGACATTAAGTTTTTACCTCTCGCATGTTCCTCAGAGGAGGTAATAGTCCTTCCAATGGTAATATTGTTCTATCTGGTCACTGAATGTTTTCTGGCACTGACTTTGTGCAGGGTTGGTAGAGACAGCACTGACTGACAATCCCTCCTCCATCCACTGTGTCTGTACCATTCCTTTGGTTGGTCTCCTTTCCTCAATCCCAAATATTTGATCCCTCATTTCCCCGATTTGGGATAATAACACCTCTACAGCTGAACCCATGAACTTGGTGGCTTTGTGTCCAACTGAAGAACCCTCAGACATGTATCTTTCTGCCACGATTTGTGTTCCTTTCTCCCAACTTAGCAAATGGTAGCCTGCCCCTTTAATCTGCTGCAGCCAGTTTAATACTGTAGAGCATCACATTTCCTGCACAAATAACTTGCCAAGGGATATTTTCCTCTCGTTGTTAAATTTATGTAGATGAAAGTAAACAGGTAAGCAAGACCTACAGAAAATATGAATGGCCCTCTCATCCATTTCTAAAGCTACCCTGAGTCTTATCCCATCATAAATTATTTGGAAGGAAATGAATGGAGAAAAAATGTCCAGTTCAGGACTGTTAAATAATGCACTTAAATAAAATACATTTTTCTCATTTTCTCTTCTCCATTTTTGTGATTCATGCTTGGGTGTTACCATTGACCTAGGGCCTCAACCCAGGGCTATTCTTCACAGCTGGAAAAGCAGTAGTGATTCAATAGTTAGAGAGGCTGACAAGACCTTTTGCAGTCCAGATTGACAATCCCGGATGTTTTGTTGCCTCACAGGTGCTAAGCTAAGGGACATATTGCGTAGACTGGAAAATATTGTGCTAGGCAAGCGAGAGCAGCCAGTTATTGGAGTCCAGCAAGACAAATTTGGAAGATTAGGAAACAATCTTAGGAGCAAGGCTTCACAGATGGTAATCTCAGGATTACTTCCCCAGCCATGCACTAGATTAGGAACGGACAGGATTAGGGAAATCAATGCATGACTAAAGGTGTTGTGTCAGGAAGAGGGATTGCACTTTATTGAGCATTGACACCAATTCTGGGACAGATGGGAGCTATTCCATGAGAATGGGTTACATCTGAACAGGAAGGGTGTTAATAAACCAGAAAATGGTTAATTAGGGAAATTGTGAGGTATTTAAACTATGAAATGGGGGAACTGGGAAAATAAAACCAACCAGGATCAATTAATAGTGAAGGGAGAAATAGATGAGGATAATATTCATATAAAAACAATTTTGATAGAAGGATAAAGAGTAGAGGAATAAAATCAAATAGACTAGTTACAAACAGGGAAAAGACTGAAGTAAAGGTAGGGGATAGCTGAGACCAAAAAATCATGGGAAAAGGAGTAGTGTTAAAAAGAAAGCAACAAAAAGGTTAAAACACATGTATTGCAATGTATAGAGTTTGGGAAACAAACTGGGGGAACTGTAAGCAATTATTTTACAGGAAAATCTAGACTTAATAGCATTAATAGAAACCTGGCTACAACCTGGAGAAGAATAGAAAATAAACATGTTGGGATATAATGGGCCTGACTTTACTGTCAAAATAACAGTGAGGCTAACAGTGCTAATTGTTATTTATACGCAAATCAGACAGCAAATTCAGGCGAGGGCAGATGCGCAGTTAAACGCGAAAATCCGGAAGTAGCAGTCCGAGATGCACTGCTCTGCAGGCAGCTTTGTGAAAACAGTATCTCACCATCTGATTCACCATTCACATTCATTGAACAGCGTGAAGTTCCTGCACTTGCATGGTAGATACGAACTAAATTTGCCACAGCGCAGAGCACCCCGGGAGAGGCTGAGGAGAAGATTTAAAGAGCGTGGGCAGCAGAATCGGCAGCGCGGAGCACCCCGGGAGAGGCTGAGGAGAAGATTTAAAGAGTGTGGGCAGCAGAATCGGCAGCGCGGAGCACCACGGGAGAGGCTGAGGAGAAGATTTAAAGAGCGTGGGCAGCAGAATCGGCAGCGCAGAGCACCACGGGAGAGGCTAAGGAGAAGATTTAAAGAGCGTGAGCAGCAGAATCGGCAGCGCAGAGCACCACGGGAGATGCTGAGGAGAAGATTTAAACAGCATGGGCAGCAGAATCGGCAGCGCAGAGCACCACGGGAGAAGCTGAGGAGAAGATTTAAGGAGCGGCAGCAGCAGAATCGACTCCCTATAAAAGGGTAAAATCAAAAACAAAAAACAAACAAACATAATCATGGAGTGGCATCACAGGACAGCAGGTAGGTGATTGGTTTGTGAGTATTACCCTTCTTTTTTTACTCTGTAAGCTAGGGCAATGGTTTAAACGAAGAGCTGGGAAACTATAACTATTACTTTATTAAATTAGTAACTTAAACTAGATAAACTAAAAATATCGAGTGAATAAAAACTTTAATTAAATAAATAAAACAAGGTTAGATAGGGATGGCAGGGCAGGTGGTGTGTCGTAACTGCAGGATGTGAGAGTTGGTGGCGACCAACGAGATCCCAAGCAACCACATCTGCTGTAAGTGTCTGCAACTCAAGGAACTTCGGCTCAGAGTTGTTGAGCTAGAGTGCGAGCTGCAGACATTGCGATGCATCAGGGAGGGGGAGAGTTATCTGGACACTTTGTTCCAGGAGGCAGCCATACCTCTTAGGTTAGGTAGCAGTTCAGATTTGGTCTGTGGTCAAGGACAGGAGGATGTGACTGTGAGTCAGGCAGGTATGGGGACCCAGGATGCAGTGATGGAGGAGCCTCAGCCTTTGACCTTGTCCAACAGATACGAGGCACTTGCTGCTTGTGTGAATAAGAATAAAGACTGCAGGAAGGATGGGCAAAGTGACCACAGCACTGTGGTACAGGAAGCCTTTCAAGTGGGGGGAGTAAAAAGGAATGTGGTAGTGGTAGGGGATAGTATAGTCTGGGGAATAGACACTGTTCTCTGCAGCCACAACCAAGAGTCCCAAAGGCTGTGTTGCCTGCCTGGTGCCAGGGTTAAGGATATCTCCTCAAGGCTGGAGAAGAACTTGGAGCATGAGGAGGAGGATCCAGTTGCCATGGTCCTCATAGAAACCAATGATGTAGGTAGAACTGGGAATGATGTTCTGCTGAAGGAGTTTGAGGAGTTAGGGTCCAAATTAATAAGCAGAACCTCAAAGGTAATAATCTCTGGATTACTATCTGAACCACGCGCAAATTGGCAAAGGGTCAAACAGATCAGAGAGCTAAATGCTTGGCTCAAAAAGTGGTGTGGGAGACAGGGGTTTCAATTAATGAGGCGCTGATGCCAGTACCGGGAAAAGAGGGAGCTGTTTCGTTTGGACGGGCTCCACTTGATCCAGGCTGGGACCAGTGTCCTGGCAAATCGAATAAATAGGGTGGTAGATAGGGCTTTAAATTAAAAAAGGGGGGCAGGGAGTGCAGTGTTCAGGTAAGGGCAAATTTATAAATCTAAAGAGAAAAGTCAAGGCCGTAGAGCAGTGTAGCAATTTGGGTAAAGATAAGCAGAGTGTGTCAGGAAGGAACAGTGAGTTTAACAGTAATAGTGCATCACTGAATAAGGTCAAATAATGTGCAGGAAGTGTCGTCAGCTGGAGGAGCTCGAGCTCCATGTCTCGGAGCTTGAGTAGCAGCTGGCGGCACTGCAGTGCATCCGCGAGGCTGAGAGCTACATGGATAGCACGTTTCAGGAGGTGATCACTCCGCTGCTTAAGAGTATGCAGGCAGAGAGGGAATGGGTGACCACCAGACAGACAAGAAGGACCAGGCAGGTAGTGCAGGAGTCCCTGAGAGCATCTCACTCTCTAACCGATATTGAATACTGGTGAGGGCAATGGTTCCTCTGGGGAGTACAGCCAGAGCCAAGTCCACATCACCAAGGGTGGCTCAACTGTACAGGGGGGGAAGGAGGAAGGTCAGGAAAGCAATAGTGATACGGGATTCAATAGTTAGGGGAACAGACAGGCGTTTCTGCGGCCCCTCGAACCTGCTCCATCATTCAATCAGATCATGGCTCATCTTCAACCTCAACTCCACTTTCCCGCCCGATCCTCATATCCCTTGATTCCCCTAGAGTCCAAAAATTTATCTATCTCAGCCTTGAATATACTCAATGACTCAGCATCCACAGCCCTCTGAGGTAGAGAATTCCAAAGAGTCACAACCCTACGAATGAAAAAATGCCTTCTCATCTCAGTCTTAAATGGCCGACCCCTTATCCTGCGACTATGGCCTCTAGTTCTAGACTCTCCAGCCATGGGAAACAACCTCTCAGCATCTACCCTGCTGAGAGGATGTTTCCCCTGGCTGGAGAGTCTAGAACCTTGTCCAACAGGTACCCTCAAGCACCCTCGGAATCTTATATGTTTCAATGAGATCCCTTCTAATTCTTGTAAACTCCAGAAAGTATAGGTCCATTCTACACACCCTCTCCTCATAGGACAACCCTCTCATCCCAGGAATTAATCTAGTGAACCTTTGTTACACCACCTCTAAGGCAAGTATATCCTTCCTTAGATATTAAGACCAAAACTGTACACAGTACTCCAGGTGAGGTCTCAACAAAGCCCTATGCAATTGTAGTAAGACTTCCTTCCTCTTGTACTCCAACCCCCTTGCAATAAAGGCCAACATGCCATTTGCCTTCCTAATTGCTTGCTGTACCTGCATGTTAACTTTTTGTGTTTCTTGTACCAGGACACCCAAGTCTCTCTGGGCACCAACATTTAATAGTTTCTCACCATTTAAAAAATATTCTGTTTTTCTATTCTTCCTACCAAAGTGAATAATCTCACATTTCCCCACATTATGGTCTATGTGCCACCTTCTTGCCCACTCATTTAACCTGTCTATATCCATTTGCAGACTCTTTGGGGGTGATTTTAAATCCCAAGAACGGGTGGGTTGAGGCCGGGTGGGAGTTGAAAATAGTTGGTTTTTTTGGGTTGCAACTGCAAAATTTTAGGACTTTGCATTCCCAGTGGAAGCCTGTACTTTTACGCGCCAACGTTAAACTCGGAAATAAAGCCGGGTTGCGGTCGCGACCCAAAAAACAACTATTTTCAACTCCCACCCGCCCCCAACCAACCCATTCTTGGGGCTTTAAATCACCCACTTTGCTTCCTCCTCACAGCTTACTTTCCCACCCAGCTTTGTATCGTCAGCAAACTTGGATACATTACACTCGGTCCCTTCATCCAAGTCATTAATACAGATTGTAAATAGCTGAAGCCCAAGCACTGATCCTTGTGGTACCCCACCAGTTACAGCCTGCCAACCTGAAAATGACCTGTTTATTCCCACTCTCTGTTTTCTGTCCTTTAACTAATCCTCTATCCGTGCTAATATATTACCCCCAACGCCATGAACCCTTATCTTGCTTAACAACCTTTTATGTGGCACCTTATTGAATGCCTTTTGAAAATCCAAATATACTACATCCACTGGTTCCCCTTTATCTATGCTGCTAGTTACATCCTCAAAAATCTCTAATAAATTTGTCAAATACGATTTCTCTTTCATAACACCATGTTGACTCTGCTTAATCATATTATGATGTTCTAAGTGCCCTGTTACCACTTCCTTAATAATGGATTCCAGCATTTTCCCAACAACTGATGTCAGGCTAACTGGCCTGTAGTTCCCTGTTTTTCTCTCTCTCCTTTCTTGAATAGCAGGGTTACATTTTCTACCTTCCAATCCACTGGGACCATTCTAGAATCTAGGGAATTTTGGAAGATCACAATCAATGCATCCACTATCTCTGCAGCCACCTCTTTTAGAACCCTCAGATGTAAGCCATCAGCTTTTAGTCCCATTAGTTTCTCAAGTACTTTTTCTCCACTGATAATAATTACTTTAAGTTCCTTGGTTCCCCTCTATTTCTGGTATGCTTTTTGTGTCTTCTACTGTGAAGACAGAAACAAAATATTTGTTTAACGCATCTGCCATTTCCTGATTCCCCACTATAATTTCACCTCTAGGAGACCAACATTTACTTTTGCCACTCTCTTCCTTTTTACAGACTTGTAGAAGCTCTTACACTCTGTTTTTATATTTCTTGCTAGTTTACTTTCATATTCTATGTTCCCCCTTTTTATCAATTTTTTGGTTTTCCTTTGCTGATCTCTAAAACTCTCCCAATCCTCAGGCTCACTACCCATCTCAGCAACATTTAGGCCTCTTCTTTTAATCTAATACTATCCTTAACCTCTTTAGTTAGCCACGGGTGGATCACTTTTCCCGTGCAGCTTTTATTTCTCAATGGAATGTATATTTGTTGAAAATATTGAAATATTTATTTAAATGTTTGCCATTGCTTTTCAACCGTCATACACTTTAATTTAATTTACCAATCTGCTTTAGCCAACTCACCCCTCATACCTATGTAATTGGCTTTATTTAAGTTTAAGACTCTAGTTTCGGGCTTAAGTACATCACTCTCAAACTCAATGTGAAATTCTATCATATTATGATCGCTCCTCCCCAGAGGATTCTTTACTGTGAGATTACTGATTAACCCTCTCTCATTACAGAATATTGCAGTACTGGAGAGAGAGGATGTCCTGAAGGGGTCAAGGACAGAATCTATTTGGTTAGAGTTAAGAAATAAAAGAGGTGCCATTACACTACTGGGTTTATTCTCTAGGCCAACACATTGTCGGAAGGATATAGAGGCGCAAATTTGCAAGGAAATTACAGAGAGGTGCAAAAGATATAGAGTAGTGATAACTGGGTACTTCAACTATCCTAATATAGACTGGGATAACAATAATAATATAAGGGGCAAAGATGGGGAGGAATTTTTGAAATGTGTTCAAGATAACTTTCCTAACCAGTACGTTTCCAGCCCAATGAGGAAGGAGGCATTGCTGGACTTGGTTCTAGGGAATGAGGCGGGCCAAGTGGAGCAAGTGTCAGTGGGGGAGCATTTAGGGAGCACCGATCATAGTATCATAAGGTTTAGAATAGCTATGGAAAAGGACACGGACCACTCTAAAGTAAAAATACTCAATTGCAGGAGGGCCAATTTCAATGGGATGAGAACAGATCTGGCCTTGGTAAATTGGAATCAAAGATTGGCAAGCAAAACTGTAATTGAACAGTGGGCAGCCTTTAAAGAGGAGATGGTTTGGGTACAGTCTAGGCACATTCCCACAAGGCAGAATGGTAGGGTCGATGCTGGGACCACTGCTTTTTTTGATATATATTAATGACTTGGACTTGGATGCACAGGGCATAATTTCCAAATTTACAGATGACACAAAACTTAGAAGGTATAGTAAGGAGTATAGTGATAGACTTCAAGAGGATACAGTCAGGCTGGTGGTATGGGCGGATACATGGCAGATGAAATTTAACGGAGAAAAATGCGAAGTGATACATTTCGGTAGGAAGAACGAGGAGAGGCAATATAAACTAGAGGACACAACTCTAAAAGGGGTACAGGAACAGAGAGATCTGGGGTATATGTGCACAAATCGTTGAAGGTGGCAGAGCAGGTTGAGAAAGCGGTTAAAAAAGCATACGGGATCCTAGGCTTTATGAATAGAGGCATAGAGTACAAAAGTATGGAAGTCATGATGAACCTTTATAAAACACTGGTTCAGCCACAACTGGAGTATTGTGTCCAGTTCTGGGCATCGCACTTTAGGAAAGATGTGAAGGCATTAGAGAGGGTGCAGAAGAGATTTACTAGAATGATTCCAGGGATGAGGGACTTTAGTTACCTGGATAGACTGGAAAAGCTGGATTGTTCTCCTTGGAACAGAGAAGATTGCGAGGAGATTTGATAGAGGTACTCAAAATCATGAAGGGTCTAGACAGAGTAGATAGAGAGAATCTGTTCCCATTGGCGGAAGAGTCAAGAACCAGAGGACATAGATTTAAGGTGATTGGCAAAAGAACCAAAAGTGACATGAGGAAAAACTTGTTTTCACAGCGAGTGGTTAGGATCTGGAATGCACTGCCCGAGAGGTTGGTTGAGGCAGATTCAATCGTGGCCTTCAAAAGGGAACTGGATAAGTACTTGAAAGGAAAAAATTTGCAGGGCTACGGGGATAGGGCGGGGGAATGGGACTAGCTGGGTTGCTCTTGCATAGGGCCGGCACGGACTTGATGGGCCGAATAGCCTCCTTCCGTGCTGTAAACTTTCTATGATGCTATGATTACACAATACAAGATCTAAAATAGCCTGTCCCCTGTTGGTTCCATGATGTATTGCTCTAGGAAACCGTCTTGAATGCTTTCCATGAACTCGTCTTCCAAACTATCGTTTGCCAATTTGATTTGCCCAGTCTATATGAAGATTAAAGTCCCCCATGATTACTGCATTACCTTTGTTACAAGCTCCTATTATTTCATGATTAATACTCTGTCCAACAGTATAGCTACTGTTAGGGGGCCTATAAACTACTCTCACCAGTGTTTCCTGCCCCTTGTTATTTCTTATTTCCACCCATTCTGATTCTACTTCCTGATCTTCCAAGCCACAGTCCTTTCTCACTACTGTCCTTAAGTCATCCCTTATTATTAGAGCTACCCCTCTCCTTTTCCATTCTGCCTGTATTTTTTAAACCTCATGTACCCTGGAATATTTAGTTCCCAATCTTGGTCACTTTGCAACCACGCCTCTGTAATGGCTATTAGATCAAACCCATTTATCTCTATTTGTGCAACTAATTCATCTATCTTGTTATGAATGCTCTGTACATTCAGATAAAGAGTCTTTAATTTTGACTTTTTACCATTTTTTCCTGCTTTGACCTTACTTGTTGATGCACTATTTTTGGTAAACTCTCTGTCCCTTCCTGCCACACTCTGCTTTTCTTTACCCAAGCTGCTACACTGCTCTGTTGCCTTGACATTTCTCATTAGATTTCTAAATTTCTTCTCACCTGCCCCCTCCCCCCTCCTTTTTAGAGTAAAGCCCTATCTACAGTCCTAGTCATTCGATTCGCCAGGACATTGCCCCAGCCCAGTTTAAGTGGAGCCCGTCCCAATGGAACAGCTCCCTCTTTCCCCAGCACTGGTGTCAGTGCCCCATGAATCTAAACCCCTGTCTCTCACAACACTCTTTGAGCCACGCATTTAACTCTCTGATCTGTTTGACCCTATGCCAATTTGCACGTGGCTCAGGTAGTAATCCAGAGATTATTACCTTTGAGGTTCTGCTTATTAATTTAGAACCTACCTCCTCAAACTGTCTCAGCAGAACCCCATTCTTAGTTCCACCTATGTTTTTGCTTCCTACTTGGACCATGGCAACTGTATCCTCCTCCTCATGCTCCAAGTTCTTTTCCAGATGCGAGGAGATGTCCTTAACCCTGGCACCGGGCAGGCAACACAGCCTTCGGGACTCTCGGTCGTAGCTGCAGAGAACAGTGTCCATCCTCCTGACTGTACTATCCCCTACCACTACCACATTCCTTTTTACTCCCCCCACTGGAATGGCCCCCTGTACCATGGTGCTGTGGTCAGTTTGCCCATCCTCCCTGCAGACTTTGCTCTCATCCATACAGGTAGCAAGTACCTCATACCTGTTGGGCAAGGTCAATGGTTGAGTCGCCTCCATCACTAGATCCTAGGTCCCTATACCTGCCTGACACGCAGTCGCACCCTCCTGTCCCTGACCACTGAATGAATCTAAACTACTACCTAATCTAAGGGGTGTGACTGCCTCCTGGATCAAAGCGTCCAGGTAACTCTCCCCCTCCCTGATGCATCGTAATGTCTGCAGCTCGAATTCCAGCTCAACAACTCTGAGCTGAGTTCCTCGAGCTGCAGACATTGCTGCAGATGTGGTTGCCGGGGATCACGCTGCCTTCCACAAACTTCCACATGCTGCAGATGCGACACACCACCTGCCCTGCCATCGATTGTTGAACCAGAATGTATTTATTTACTTTATTAGAGTTTTCAATCTCTCGCTATCTTAGTTTTATTAACTAATTAATTTATGTAGTTTAAGTTATTGATTTAAGCTCTTGGTTAAACCCTTGCCCTAACTTGGAGAGAAAAAAAAACAGTAATACACACCAACGAATCACCTACCTGCTACCCTAATATTAACTGGGATAGATTCAGTGTGAAAGGTATAGAGGGTGCAGAATTCTTAAAATGCATTCAGGAGAACTTTTTTAACCAGTACGTAGCAAGCCCAACAAGAAAGGGGCAGTTCTGGATTTAGTTTTAGGGAATGAAGCTGGGTAGGTGGAAAGAGTATCAGTGGGAGAGCATTTTGGTGTAGTGATCATATTTCAGTGATCATATTGGGGAAAGGCAAATTTTACTAAGCTGGGAAGTGATTTAGCAAAAGTGGACTGGAAGCAGCTACTTGACGGTAAATCAATGTCAGAGCAGTGGGAGGCATTCACGAGGGAGATGGTGAGGGTTCACAGCAAATATGTTCCCACAAAGAAAATGGGTGGGACTGCCAAATCTAGAGACCCATGGATGTCAAGGAGCACACAGGGTAAGATAAGGCAAAAAAGGGGAAGCATATGTCAGATACTGAGAGCTCAATACTGCAGAAAGCATAGAGGAAGATACAAAGTGCAGGGGTGAAATTAAAGAGGAAATTAGGAAAGCAAAGAGACAGTATGAAAAAATACTGGCAAGTAAAATCAAGGAAATCCTAAAGATGTTTTATAAATACATAAAAAGCAAGAGGATAACTAAGGAAAGGTTAGGGCCTATTTGAGACCAAAAAGGTATCCTACATATGGAGACAGAAGATGTGGGTATGGTTCTTAATGAATTCTTGGCGTCTGTCTTCACAAAAGAGCGGGATAATGCAGACATTGTAATTAAGGAGGAGGAGTGTGAAATAATGGATGGGATAAACATAGTGTGAGAGGAAGTATTAAGGGGATTAGCATCGTTGAAAGTAGATAAATCGCCAGGCCCGGATGAAATGTATCCCAGGCTGTTAAGAGAAGCAAGAGAGGAAATAATGGAGGCTCTGACCATCATTTTCCAATCCTCCCTGGCTACAGCCATGGTGCTAGAGAATTGGAGGACTGCTAACGTTGTACCGTTGTTTAAAAAGGGAGAAAGGGATAGATCTAGTAATTACAGGCCAGTCAGTCTAACCTCAGTGGTGGGCAAATTATTGGAAACAATTCTGAGGGATAGTATTAATCGTCATTTAGAAAGGATGGATTAATCAAGGATAGGCATGGATTTGTTAAGGGAAGGTCATGTCTGACTAACTTGATTGAATTTTTTGAGGAGGTAAAAAGGAGGGTCAATGAGGATAGCGCATTTGATGTAGTCCACATGGATTTTAGCAAAGCTTTTGTCGAGGTCCCACATGGCAGACTAGTCAAAAAAGCCGACGGGATCCAAAGGAAAGTGGCAAGTTGGATCCAAAATTGGCTCAGTGGCAGGAAGCAAGCAGTAATGGTTGACGGGTGTTTTTGTGACTGGAAGGCTGTTTCCAGAGGGTTCCGCAGGGCTCAGTACTAGGTCCCTTGCTTTTTGTGGTATATATTAATGATTTAGACTTGTAGGGGGCATAATTAAGAAGTTTGCAGATGATACAAAAATCGACCATGTGGTTGATAGTGAAGAGGAAAGCTGTAGACTGCAGGAAGATGACAATGGACTGGTCAGGTGGGCAGAAAAGTGACAAATGGAATTCAATCCGGAGAAGTGTGAGGTAATGCATTTGGGGAGGGCAAACAAGGCAAGGGAATACACAATAAACAAATGGTAGGATACTGAGAAGTGTAGAGGAACAGAGGCACCTGAGAGTGCATGTCCGCAGATCCCTGAAGGTGGCAGGACATGTAGATAAGATGGTTAAGAAGATATACGGGATACTTTCCTTTATTAGCCGAGGCATAGAATATAAGAGCAGGGAGGTGATTCTAGAACTGTATAAAACACTAGTTAGGCCACAGTTTGAGTATTGCGTACAGTTCTGGTCACCACATTACAGGAAAAAATGTGATTGCACTAGAGAGGGTACAGAAGAGATTTACAAGGATATTGCCAGGACTGGAGAATTTTAGCTATGAGGAAAGATTGGAAAGGCTGGAGTTGTTTTATTTGGAACAAAGAAGGCCAAGGGGAGATTTAATTGAGGTGTATAAAATTATAAGGGACCTAGCTAGAGCGGATAGGAAGGACCTATTTTCCTTAGCAGAGACGTCAATAACCAGGGGGCGTAGATTTAAAGTAATTGATAGAAGGATTAGAGGGGAACTGAGGAGAAGTTTTTTCACCCAGAGGGTGGTAGGGGTTTTGAGCTCACTGCCTGAAAGGGTGGTAGAGGCAGAAACCGTCATCACGTTTACACAGTACTTGGAAATGCACTTGAAGTGCCATAAGCTACAAGGCTACGGACCAAGTGGGATTCGTCATGATAGCTCTTTTTCAGCCGGCACAGACACGATGCGCTGAATGGCCTCCTTCTGTGCTGTAAATTTCTATGCTTAAAAACCCCATATGAAAAGTGATCCATCTGTGGCTAACTAAAGAAGTTAAGGATAATATTAGGTTAAAAGACAAGGTCTATAATGTTGCCAAGAAGAGTAGTAAGCCTGAGGATTGGGAGAGGTTTAGAAACCAGCAAAGGATAACCAAAAAAATTGATCAAGAGGGAGAAAATAGAATATGAGAGTAAACTAGCAAGAAATATAAAAATAGACTGTAAGAGCTTCTACAGTATGTAAAAAGGAAGAGATTTGTGAAAGTAAACGTGGGCCCCTTAGAGGCTGAGACAGGAGAAATTATAAAGGGGAATAAGGAAATGACAGAGACATTAAACAAATATTTTATATCTGTCTTCACAGTAGAAGGCACAAAAAAACATACCAGAAATAATGGGGAACCAAGGGTCTAATGAGCATGAGGAACTTAAAGTAATTAATATTACTAAAAAAAAAGTACTAGAGAAATTAATGAGATTAAAAGCCGACAAATCCCCTGGACCTGATGGCCTACATCCTAGGCTTCTAAAAGAGGTGGCTGCAGAGATAGTGGATGCATTGGTTGTGATCTTCCAAAATTCCCTAGATTCTAGAACGGTCCGAGTGGATTGGAAGGTAGCAAATATCAAACCACTATTCAAGAAAGGAGGGCGAGAGAACATAAGAACATAATAAATAGGAGCAGGAGTAGGCCATACGGCCCCTCAAGCCTGCTCTGCCATTCAATCAGATCATGGCTGATGTTCGACCTCAACTCCACTTTCCTGCCCGATCCTCATATCCCTTGATTCCCCTAGAGTCCAAAAATCTATCCATCTCAGCCTTGAATATATTCAACAACTCAGCATCCACAGCCCTCTGGGGAAGAGAATTCCAAAGATTCACAACCCTCTGAGTGAAGAAATTCCTCCTCATCTCAGACTTAAATGGCTGACACCATATCCTGTGATTATGCTCCCTAGTTCTAGACTCTCTAGCCAGGGAAAACAATCTCTCAACATTTACCTTGTCAAGCCCCCTCATAATCTTATATATTTCAATGAGATCACCTCTCATTCCTCTAAACTCCAGAGAGAATAGGCCCATTCTACTCAATCTTTCCTCATTGACCAAAACTATATGCGGTACTCCAGGTGAGGTCTCACCAATGCCCTCTACAACTGTAGTAAGACTTCCTTACTCTTGTACTCCAACCCACTTACAATAAAGGCCAACATACCATTTGCCTTCCTAATTGCTTGCTGTACCAACATACTAAGTTTTTGTGTTTCTTGAACGAGGACACCCAAGTCTCTCTGAACACCAACATTTAATAGTTTCTCACCATAGAATCATAGAATCATAGAAGTTTACAACATGGAAACAGGCCCTTCAGCCCAACATGTCCATGTCGCCCAGTTTATACCACTAAGCTAGTCCCAGTTGCCTGCACTTGGCCCATATCCCTCTATACCCATCTTACCCATGTAACTGTCCAAATGCTTTTTAAAAGACAAAATTGTACCCGCCTCTACTACTGCCTCTGGCAGCTCGTTCCAGACACTCACCACCCTTTGAGTGAAAAAATTGCCCCTCTGGACCCTTTTGTATCTCTCCCCTCTCATCTTAAATCTATGCCCCCTCGTTATAGACTCCCCTACCTTTGGGAAAAGATTTTGACTATCTACCTTATCGATGCCCCTCATTATTTTATAGACTTCTATAAGATCACCCCTAAACCTCCTACTCTCCAGGGAAAAAAGTCTCAGTCTATCCAACCTCTCCCTATAAGTCAAACCATCAAGTCCCGGTAGCATCCTAGTAAATCTTTTCTGCACTTTTTCTAGTTTAATAATATCCTTTCTATAATAGGGTGACCAGAACTGTACACAATATTCCAAGTGTGGCCTTACTAATGTCTTGTACAAGTTCAACAAGACATCCCAACTCCTGTATTCAATGTTCTGACCAATGAAACCAAGCATGCTGAATGCCTTCTTCACCACCCTATCCACCTGTGACTCCACTTTCAAGGAGCTATGAACCTGTACTCTTAGATCTCTTTGTTCTATAACTCTCCCCAACGCCCTACCATTAACAGAGTAGGTCCTGGCCCGATTCGATCTACCAAAATGCATCACCTCACATTTATCTAAATTAAACTCCATCTGCCATTCATCGGCCCACTGGCCCAATTTATCAAGATCCCGTTGCAATCCTAGATAACCTTCTTCACTGTCCACAATGCCACCAATCTTGGTGCCATCTGCAAACTTACTAACCATGCCTCCTAAATTCTCATCCAAATCATTAATATAAATAACAAATAACAGCGGACCCAGCACCGATCCCTGAGGCACACCGCTGGTCACAGGCCTCCAATTTGAAAAACAACCCTCTACAACCACCCTCTGTCTTTTGTCGTCAATCCAATTTTGTATCCAATTGGCTACCTCACCTTGGATCCCGTGAGATCTAACCTTATGTAACAACCTACCATGCGGTACCTTGTCAAAGGCTTTGCTAAAGTCCATGCAGACCACGTCTACTGCACAGCCCTCATCTATCTTCTTGGTTACCCCTTCAAAAAACTCAATCAAATTTGTGAGACATGATTTTCCTCTCACAAAACCGTGCTGACTGTTCCTAATCAGTCCCTGCCTCTCCAAATGCCCGTAGATCCTGTCTCTCAGAATACCCTCTAACAACTTACCCACTACAGATGTCAGGCTCACCGGTCTGTAGTTCCCAGGCTTTTCCCTGCCGCCCTTCTTAAACAAAGGCACAGCATTTGCTACCCTCCAATCTTCAGGCACCTCACCTGTAGCTGTCGATGATTCAAATATCTCTGCTAGGGGACCCGCAATTTCCTCCCTGACCTCCCATAACGTCCTGGGATACATTTCATCAGGTCCCGGAGATTTATCTACCTTGATGCGCGTTAAGACTTTCAGCACTTCCCTCTCTGTAATGTGTACATTCCTCAAGACATCACTATTTATTTCCCCGAGTTCCCTAACATCCATGCCTTTCTCAACCGTAAATACCGATGCGAAATATTCATTTAGGATCTCACCCATCTCTTGTGGTTCCGCACATAGATGACCTTGTTGATCCTTAAGAGGCCCTACTCTCTCACTAGTTACTCTTTTGCCCTTTATGTATTTGTAGAAGCTCTTTGGATTCACCTTTGCCTTATCTGCCAAAGCAATCTCATGTCCCCTTTTTGCCCTCCTGATTTCTCTCTTAACTCTACTCCGGCAATCTCTATACTCTTCAAGGGATCCTCTTGATCCCAGCTGCCTATGCATGTAAAATGCCTCCTTCCTCTTTCTGACTAGAGCCTCAATCTCCCGAGTCATCCAAGGTTCCCTACTTCTACCAGCCTTGCCCTTCACTTTATAAGGAATGTGCTTACCCTGAACCCTGGTTAACAGACTTTTGAAGGCCTCCCACTTACCAGACGTCCCTTTGCCTGCCAACAGACTCTCCCAATCAACTTCTGAAAGTTCCTGTCTAATACCATCAAAATTGGCCTTTCCCCAATTTAGAATTTTAACTTTTGGGCCAGACCTATCATTCTCCATAGCTATCTTAAAACTAATGGAATTATGATCACTGGTCCCAAAGTGATCCCTCACTAACACTTCTGTCACCTGCCCTTCCTTATTTCCCAAGAGGAGGTCAAGTTTTGCCCCCTCTCTAGTCGGGCCATCCACATACTGAATGAGAAATTCATTTAAAAAATATTCTGTTTTTCTATTCTTTTTACCAAAGTGAATAGCCTCACATTTCCCCACATCATACTCCATCGGTCATCTTCTCGCTCACTCACTTAACCTGTCTCTATCCCTTTGTAGACACTTTGTGTCCTCCTCACAGCTTACTTTCCCACCTAGCTTTGTGCAGTCAGCAATCTTGGATACATTACACTCTGTCCCTTCATCTAAGTCATTAATATAGATTGTAAATAGCTGAGGCCCAAGCACCGATCCTTGCGGTACCCCACTAGTTACAGCCTGCCAACCTATAAATGATCCGTTTATCCCTACTCTCTGTTTTCTGTCCTTTAACTAATCCTCTATCCATGCTAATATATTACCCCCAACCCTATGAGCCCTTACTTGTGTAACAACCTTTTATGTGGCACCTTATCGAATGCCTTTTGAAAATCCAAATATACTACAGACACTGGTTCTCCTTTATCTACCCCGTTAGTTACAGCACCAAAAAACTCTAATAAATTTGTCAAATACAATTTCCCTTTCATAAAACCACGATGACTCTGCCTAATCATATTATGATTTTATAAGTGCCCTGTTACCACTTCCTTAATGATGGATTCCAGCCATTTTCCTGACGACCGATGTCAGGCTAACTGGCCTGTAGTTCCCTGTTTTCTCTCTCTCTCTCCCTTCTTGGATAGCGGGGTAACATTTGCTACCTTCCAATCCACTGGGACCATTCCAGAATCTAGAGAATTTTGGAAGATCATAACCAATGCATCCACTATCTCTGCAGCCATCTCTTTTAGAACCCTCGGATGTAGGCCATCAGGTCAAGAGGATTTGTTGGGTTTTAGTCCCATTAGTTTGTCCAGCATTTTTTCTCTAGTGATATTAGTTGTTTTAAGTTCCTTACTCTCATTAGCCCCTTGGTTCCCCACTATTTTTGGTATGCTTTTTGTGTCATCTGCTGTGAAGACAGAAGCAAAATATTTGCCATTTCCTGATTCCCCATTATAATTTCTCCTGTCTCAGCATCTAAGGGACCAACGTTTACTTTTGCTACTCTCTTCCTTTTTACATACTTGTAGAAGCTCTTACAATCCATTTTTATATTTTTTGCTAGTTTACTTTCATATACTATTTTCTCCCTTTTTATCAATTTTTGGGTCATCCTTTGTTGGTTTCTAAAACTCTCCCAATCCCCAGGCTTGTTACTCTTCTTGACAACATTATATGCCTCTTCTTTCAATCTATTACTTTCCTTAACTTCTTTAATTAGCCACGGGTGGATCACTTTTCCTGTGCAGCTTTTATTTCTCAATGGAATGTATATTTGTTGAGAATGTTGAAATATTTCTTTAAATGTTTGCCATTGCTTTTCAACTGTCAAACTCTTTAATTTAATTTCCCAATCTACCTTTGACAATTCACCCCTCATACCAATGTAATTGGCTTTATTAATGTTTAAAACTCTAGTTTCTCTCTTAAGTACATTACTTTCAAATTCAATGTGAAATTGAATCATATTATGATCGTTCTTCCCCAGAGGTTCTTTTATTGTGAGATTACTAGTTAACCCTCTCTTATTACACAATACAAGATCTAAGATAGCCTGTCCCCTGGTTGATTCCATGATGTATTGCTCAAGGATTAATCAATTAATTAAATAAAAATCTGGAATTAAAATACTATCAGTAATGGTGGCCATGAAACTACCAAATTGTCGTAAAAACCCATCTGGTTCTTAATATCCTTTAGGGGAGGAAACCTGCCGTCCTTACCCGGTCTGGCCTATGTGTGACTCCAGACCCACAGCAATGTGGTTGATTCTTAATTGCCCTCTGAAATGGTCAAACAAGCCACTCAGTTGTAAAATCTCGCTAAAAAAAGTCATAATAAGCATAAAACCGGACGGACCACCCGGCATCGGACCACTAGGCACCGGACACGACAACGGCAAACCAAGCCCAGTTGACCCAGCAAAGTACTCCTCGCTAACATCTGGGGACTTGTGCCAAAATTGGGACAGCTGTCCCACAGACAGTCAAGCAACAGCCTGACATAGCCATACTCACAGAATCATACCTTTCAGCCAATGTCCCAGACTCTTCCATCACCATCCCTGGGTATGTCCTGTCCCACCGGCAGGACAGACCGACCAGAGGTGGCGGTACAGTAATGTACAGTCAGGAGGGAGTGGCCCTGGGAGTCCTCAACATTGACTCTGGACCCCATGAAATGTCATGGCATCAGGTCAAACATGGGCAAGGAAACCTCCTGCTGATTACCACCTACCGTCCTCCCTCAGCTGATGAATCAGTCCTCCTCCATGTTGAGCACCACTTGGAGGAAGCACTGAGGGTAGCAAGGGCACAAAATGTACTCTGGGTGGGGGACTTCAATGTCCATCACCAAGAATGGCTCGGTAGCACCACGACTGACCGAGCTGGCCGAGTCCTTAAGGAAACAACGGCCAGACTGGTCCTGCGGCAAGTGGTCAGCGAACCAACACGAGGGAAAAACTTACTTGACCTCGTCCTCACCAATCTACCTGTCGCAAATGCATCTGTCCATGACAGTATTGGTAGGAATGACCACCGCACAGTCCTCGTGGAGACGAAGTCCCGCCTTCGCACTGAGGACACCATCCATCGTGTTGTGTGGCACTACCACCGTGCTAAATGGGATAGATTCAGAACAGATCTAGCAGCTCAAAACTGGGCATCCTTGAGGCGCTGTGGGCCATCAGCAGCAGCAGAATTGTATTCCAGCACAATCTGTAAACTCATGGCCCAGCATATCCCTCACTCTACCATTACCAACAAGCCAGGGGATCAACCCTGGTTCAATGAGGCGTGTCGAAGAGCATGCCAGTAGCAGCACCAGGTGTACCGAAAAATGAGGTGCCAACCTGGTCAAGCTACAACTCAGGATTACATGCATGCTAAACAGCGGAAGCAACATGCTATAGACAGAGCTAAGCGATTCCACAACCAACGGATCAGATCAAAGCTCTGCAGTCCTGCCACATCCAGTCGTGAATGGTGGTGGACAATTAAACAACTAACGGGAGGAGGAGGCTCTGCAAACATCCCCGTCCTCAATGATGGTGGAGTCCAGCACGTGAGTGCAAAAGTCAAGGCTGAAGCGTTTGCAACCATCTTCAGCCAGAAGTACCGAGTGGACGATCCATCTCGGCCTCCTCCCGATTTCCCCACTATCACAGAAGCCAGTCTTCAGCCAATTCGATTCACTCCACGTGATATCAAGAAACAGCTGATTGCACTGGATACAGCAAAGGCTATGGCCCCGACAACATCTCAGCTGTAGCGCTGAAGACATGTGCTCCAGAACTAGCCGCGCCTCTAGCCAAGCTGTTCCAGTACAGCTGCAACACTGGAATCTACCCGACAATTCGGAAAATTGCCCAGGTATGTCCCGTCCACAAAAAGCAGGACAAATCCAATCTGGCCAATTACCGCCCCCTCAGTCCACTCTCAATCATCAGCAAAGTGATGGAAGGTGTCATCGACAGTGCTATCAAGCAGCACTTACTCACCAATAACCTGCTCACCGATGCTCAGTTTGGGTTCCGCCAGGACACTCGGCTCCTGACCTCATTACAGCCTTGGTCCAAACATGGACAAAAAGAGCTGAATTCCAGAGGTGAGGTGAGAGTGACTGCCCTTGACATCAAGGCACCAAGGAGCCCTAGTAAAATTGAAGTCAATGGGAATCAGGGGGAAAACTCTCCAGTGGCTGGAGTCATACCTAGCACAAAGGAAGATTGTAAACAATTTTACAACACCAAGTTATAGTCCAGCAATTTTATTTTAAATTCACAAGCTTTCGGAGGCTACCTCCTTCCTCAGGTGAATGACATCGTTCACCTGAGGAAGGAGGTAGCCTCCGAAAGCTTGTGAATTTAAAATAAAATTGCTGGACTATAACTTGGTGTTGTAAAATTGTTTACAATTGTCAACCCCAGTCCATCACCGGCATCTCCACATCATGACAAAGGAAGATGGTAGTGGTTGTTGGAGGCCAATCATCTCAGCCCCAGGACATTGCTGCAGGAGTTCCTCAGGGCAGTGTCCTAGGCCCAACCATCTTCAGCTGCTTCATCAATGACCTTCCCTCCATGTTCGCTGATGATTGCACAGTGTTCAGTTCCATTCGCAACCCCTCAAAACAGTCCGAGCCTGTGTGCAGCAAGACCTGGACAACATTCAGGCTTGGACTCATAAGTGGCAAGTAACATTCATGCCAGACAAGTGCCAGGCAATGACCATCTCCAACAAGAGAGAGTCTAACCACCTCCCCTTGACATTCAATGGCATTACCATCATCGAATCCCCCACCATCAACATCCTGGGGGTCACCATTGACCAGAAACTTAACTGGACCAGCCACATAAATACTGTGGCTACAAGAGCAGGTCAGAGGCTGGGTATTCTGCGGCGAGTGACTCACCTCCTGACTCCCCAAAGCCTTTCCACCATCTACAAGGCATAAGTCAGGAGTGTGATGGAATACTCTCCACTTGCCTGGATGAGTGCAGCTCCAACAACACTCAAGAAGCTCAACACCATCCAGGACAAAGCAACCCGCTTGATTGGCACCCCATCCACTACGCTAAACATTCACTCCCTTCACCACCGGCACACAGTGGCTGCAGTGTGTACCATCCACAGGATGCACTGCAGCAACTCGCGCAGGCTTCTTCGACAGCACCTCCAAAACCCGCGACATCTACCACCTAGGAGGACAAGGGCAGCAGGCACATGGGAACAACACCACCTGCACGTTCCCCTCCAAGTCACATACCATCCCGACTTGGAAATATATCGCTGTTCCTTCATCGTCGCTGGGTCAAAATCCTGGAACTCCCTTCCTGACAGCACTGTGGGAGAACCGCTACCACACGGACTGCAGCGGTTCAAGAAGGCGGCTCACCACCACCTTCTCGAGGGCAATTAGGGATGGGCAATAAATGCTGGCCTCACCTGCGACGCCCACATCCCATGAACGAATAAAACAAATTAGATCAAACCCATTTATCTCTGCAATTAATTCATCTATCTTGTTACGAATGCTCCGTGCATTCAGATAAAAAGTCTTTAATTTTGACTTTTTACCATTTTTTCCTGCTTTGACCTTACATGTTGTTGCACTATTATTGGTAAACTCTCTGTTCCTTTCTGCCACACTCTGCTTATCTTTACCCAAGTCACTACACTGTTCTATTGTCTTAACTTTTCTCATTAATTTCTAAATTTCCCCTCAAGTGACCCCTCCACCGTCCCCCCCCCCACTTTTAGTACAAAGCCCTATCTACAGCCCTAGTTATTTGATTTGCCAGGACATTTGTCCCAGCCCTCCGACCGCGTCTCGTATCCTCTCACTCTCTCGAGCCGTGTGCTGACTTGCCTTCGACTGGGCCTCTTATCCTCCTGCTCTCTCGGGCTGCGTGCTGACTCGCCTCCGACCGCGCCTCTTATCCTTTCGCTCTCTCGAGCCGTGTGCTAACTCATCTCCGACCATGCCTCTTATCCTCCCGCTCTCTCGAGCCGCATCCTGACCGATGGGAACTACAGTCCAGTCAGCCTGACATCAGTCGTCGGGAAAATGCTGGAATCCATTATTAAGGGAGTGGTAACAGGGCACTTAGAACCTCATAATATGATTAGGCAGAGTCAGCATGGTTTTAGGAAAGGGAAATCATGTTTGACAAACATATTAGAGTTTTCTGAGGATGTAACTAGCAGTGTAGATAAAGAGGAATCAGTGGATGTAGTGTATTTAGATTTTCAAAAGACATTTGATAAGGTGCCACATAAAAGGTTGTTACACAAGATAAGGGCTCATGGGGTTGGAGGTAATATATTAGCATGGATAGAGGATTGGTTAACGGACAGAAAATGGAGAGTAGGAATAAACAGGTCATTTTCAGGTTGGCGGGCTGTAACTAGTGGGGTACCTCAAGGATAAGTGCATGGGCCTCAGCCATTTACAATCTATATTAATGACTTAGATGAAGGGACTGAGTGTAATGTATCCAAGTTTGCTGACGATACAAAGCTAGGTGGGAAAGTAAGCTGCGAGGAGGACACAAAGATTTTACAAAGGGATAGAGACAGGTTAAGTGAGTGGGCAAGAAGGTGGAAGATGGACTATAATGTGGGGAAATGTGAGGTTATTCTCTTTAGTAGGAAGAACAGAAAAACAGAATATTTTTTAAATGGTGAGAAACTGTTAAATGTTGGCATTCAAAGGGATTTGGGTGTCCTGGTACACGAAACACAGAACGTTAAAATGCAGATACAGCAAGCAATTAGGAAGGCAAATGGCATGTTAGCCTTTATTGCAAGGGGATTGGAGTACAAGAGTAAGAAAGTCTTGCTGCAGTTGTACAGGGCTTTGGTGAGACAACACCTGCAGTACTGCGTACAGTTTGGTCTCCTTATCTAAGGAGACCAAACTGTGCCTTAGAGGTAGTGCAACGAAGGTTCACTAGATTGATTGCTGGGATGAGAGTGTTGTCATATTAGATGAGATTGAATAGAATGGGCCTGTACTGTCTGGAGTTTAGAAGAATGAGAGGTGATCTCATTGAAACATATAAGATTCTGAGGGGGCTTGACAGGGTAGATGCTGAAAGGCTGTTTCCCCTGGCTGGAGAATCTAGAACTAGGGGGCATAATCTCAAGATAAGGGGTCGGACATTTAGGACTGAAATAAGGAGGAATTTCTTTGCTCAGAGGGTTGTGAATCTTTGGAATTATCTACCCCAGAGGGCTGTGAATGCTCAGTCGTTTAATATATTCAAGAATGAGAACGACAGATTTTTGGACTCTAAGGGAATCAAGGGATGTGGAGATCGGGCAGGACGGTAGAGTTGAGGTCGAAGATCAGCCACGATCTTATTGAATGGCGGAGCAGGCTCAAGGGTCTGTATGGCCTTCTCTGCTCCTATTTCTTATGTTGTTAGAAAGTTAGGTCTTGTCATTTTCAGTCTAAGTACCCTTTTAACAGCGTGATAAGTGTTAATTATTGCCAAACAACCTCTCTGGCACTGAACATTAACTTTTACAAATGTGGAATCTCTTTCTGTCTCTTTTATCTCTCTCTCTTAATCCAACCTTTCTTTCCTTCTCTCTTTATTTTGCTTTCTGTACCTGATTTGACATTGAATTCACTATTCTAACTTACACTTCCTGGTTCAGACTCTGTGCTGCTCATTAATGATTCTTCAATCTGATTGGTTAAGGAGACATACAGCTGCTGACCCTGTTCACATAGGTCCCAGATGCCCTGTAGAGGTCGCCACACTGTTTCCATCTCCCACATATAGCAACTTCCAACGCAAAAGCTCATAGAAAGTACATGGGCAAGTACAAATCTAACGAACGACAGGTGCCGTTTGTTCACTGGCTACAGTAAATTCTGGCTGGTTATATTTAGGAGGAATAGAAAAAGAAGAAAAGAGGCAGAGGGACAATACTGGTAAAGGAGGGAATACTTGCTGTAGAGAGGGGTGATGTAAACTAGAAAGGGGTATCGATAAAATCAATATGGTTGGAGCTCAAAGATTTAAAAAAAACACTTGTTGCATTAGTAGGGATGCAATAAAGATCTCCAAATTATGGGAAGGAAATGGAAGAGGAAATCAGCAAGTCAAATGAGAGAGATGAGAAAGAATAACAAAATTATTGTTCTGGGACATTTTCATTATCCACTTATTGTTTGGGACAAAAAGGGAACAAATGGAGAAAAAGGAATGAAATTCCTAAAATGTGTACAGGACTCCTTCCTCAAGCAGTATGTTAGACGGCCTTCAAGGGCAGAGACATTGCCAAATCTGGTTTTGAGCAATGAAGAAGATCAGGTAGTTGAGCTACATGTCAGTGAGCACCTTGAGAGCAGTGATCACAATAAGATCCAACTAGAAAGGGGAAAAGTCGGTACAAAAATAAAATACCATTTTGGTTTTAGGGCAGATGAGTAGTGAACTAGCTGAGGTCAGGTGGAAGGCTATAAAATAAATATATTACATTATAAAAGAAGGAAACTACTAGTAGATTCAGGACGCCATGGATAAATAATGAGGTTAGAAACCAATTAAAATGAAGAAGAGGGCTTATAAGGGCTATAAGAATAAAATAAAGGAGAATGTGAGAAAATAAGAGGTTAAGAGCAGGATGAAGAAAGCTGAGGAAGTATGAGGAAAATAAATCTAAAAACCTCAAAGGAACAGTACTTTACATATATATCAGTGAAAAGAGAATTGCTAACAGCAAGGTGGGACACTTGAAGAACATAAGAAATAGGAGCAGGAGTAGGCCAAACGGCCCCTCAAGCCTGCTCCGCCATCCAATAAAATCATGGCTGAACTTCTACCTCAACTCCACTTTCCTGCCTAATCCCCCTATCCCTTGATTCCCTTAGTGTCCAACTATCCATCGATTTCAGACTTGAATATACACAACGACTGAGCATCCACAGCCCTCTGGGGTAGAAAATTCCAAAGATTCACAACCCTCTGAGTGACGAAATTTTTCCTCATCTTGGTCCTAAGTAGCCGCCCCATTATCTTGAGACAATGAACCCTAGTGCTAGACTCTCCAGCCAGGGAAAACAGCCTCTCAGCATCTACCCTGTCAAGCCCTCTAATAATTTTATATGTTTCAATGAGTTCACCTCTCATTCTTCTAAACTCCAGAGAATAAAGGCCCATTCTACTCAATCTCTCCTCATAGGACAACCCTCTCATCCCAGGAATCAATCTAGTGAACCTTCGTTGCACCGCCTCTAAGGCAAGTATATCCTTCCTTAGGTAAGGAGACCAACACTTTACACCATATTCCAGGTGTGGTCTCACCAGAGTCCAATGTAATTGCAGCAAGACCTGCTTATTCTTATACTCCAACCCCCTTGCAATAAAGGCTAACATACCATTTGCCTTCTTAATTGCTTGCTGTACCTGCATGTTAACTTTCTGTGATTCATGTACAAGGACACCCAAATCCCTCTGACTACCAACATTTCTTAGTCTCTCACCTCTTAAAAAATATTCTGCTTTTCTATTCTTCCTACCAAAGTGGATAATTTCACATTTCCCCGCATTATACTCTGTCTGCCACCTTCTCGCCCACTCACTTAACCTGTCTCTATCCCTTTGCAGCCTCTTTGCGTCCTCCTCACAGCTTACTTTACCACCTAGTTTTGTATCATCAGCAAACTTGGATATATTATACTCAGTTCCCTCATCTAAGTCATTGATATATACTGTAAACAGTTGAGGCCCAAGCACTGTTCCTTACGGCACCCCATTAGCTACAACCTGCCAACCCGAAATTGACCCGTTTATTCCTACTCTCTGTTTTCTTTCCGTTAACCAATCCTCAATCCATGCTAATACATTACCCCAATCCCATGAGCCCTAATCTTGTGTAACAACCTCCTGTGTGGCACCTTATCGAATGTCTTTTGAAAATCTAAATATACTACATCTATTGGTTCCCCTTTATCTACCCTGCTAGTTAAAGCCTCAAGAAATTCTAATAGATTTGTCAAACACGATTTCCCTTTCATAAAACCATGTTGACTCTGCCTAATAATATTATGATCTTCTAAGTGCCCTGTTACTACGTCCTTAATAATAGATTCTAGCATTTTCCCTACTACTGATGTCAGGCTAACTGGCCTATAGTTTCCTGTTTTCTCTCTCCCTCCTTTCTTGAATAGCAGAGTTACATTTGCTACCTTCCAATCCACAGGGACCGTTCTGAAATCTAGGTAATTCTGGAAGTTCAAAACCAATGCATCCACTATCTCTGCAGCCACCTCTTTTAAAACCTTAGGATGTAGGCCATCAGGTCCAAGGGATTTGTCGGCTTTTAGTCCCATTAATTTCTCCAGTACTTTTTCTTTACTAATCTTAATTACTTTAAGTTCCTCACTCTCATTAGAACCTTGGTTCCCCACTATTTCCAGTATGTTTTTTGTGTCTTCTACAGTATTTGTTTAACGTCTCTGCCATTTCCTTATTCCCCATTATAATTTCTCCTGTCTCAGCCTCTAAGGGACCCACATTTACTTTCGCTAATCTCTTCCTTTTTACATACTTGTAGAAGCTCTTACAATCTGTTTTTATATTTCTTGCTAGTTTACTCTCATAATCAATTTTCTCTCTCTTTATCAATTTCTTGGTCATCCTTTGCTGATTTCTAAAACCCTCCCAGTCCTCAGGCTTACTACTCTTCTTGGCAACATTGTAAGCCTCTTCTTTTAATCCAGTACTATCCTTAACTTCTCTAGTTAGCCACGGTTGGCATACTTTTCCCGTGGAGTTTTTCTTCCTCACGAGAACGTATATTCATTGATTGTCAATTTGTAGATGATGGTCAAAAAAAGTCAGAGGTATTTAATAAGTACTTTGCATCAGTCTTTACTAATAAGAAGGATATCGGAGAGGAGGTGAATCCTGAAGTGATTGAGAACAAGATAAGCACAAATAGAAAGACTTGAAAATTTGGGACTTTTTCCATTAAAACAGCAGAGTGGTTGGGCAGAATGGTCTGTTTCCGTGTAACTTCTATGTAGGAATGCGAACCCAGGGTGATTTTTTTCCCCGCCTTAGCACAGGTGTATTGTATGCCTCCCTCCAAACATTAAAAATGAAAGTTCCCAAACAGGACCCAGAGCGGGATGGGGGAGCAGAACAGAATCCCATTCCAGTTGACTATGCGCCCTCCAGTCCATTGGCTGGTGTTGAGAGTGTACTCTGACACCAGAGAACAATTGTTTCTGATTTGCTAGCAATGGCATAAAGATCTGTAAATAGGCAGTAGACGACTTGGTTCCAAAAGTCACTTCCTGACAGCCTGTCCCCCGGTTCTGCTCCGAGATCTCCTCAATGTCCAACACCAAGCTGTTCCATCAGTAGCCAGCAGAAGGCTCACATCTGTGGGTGCAGAACACACCGGATGTACAGAGGAGGAAACAGTGGTATAGCAAAAATAAAAATAACCAGTGAGACACTGAGCTGTTCAAGCCATGAGAACTAGCTGTTTGTGGGTTGTGTTGGCTAAATCATGAGTTGACTATTTTTGGCAATCAATACTTCCCTGTAGCACATTCTCCATCCTTTGCTTTTTGTTACATACTTTTGGGTGAATGTTATGCTCATGAAGCTGAGGGATGTCAGGGCAAGCTGGTGGTGGGATGGTGAAGAAAATTGGGCAGGGTGTATAACAGGTGTCTGAACAACTACCACCATTTCCTGCCACCACTGGAAGTTAAAATCAGCCCTTGAGTATCTTTACTATAGACATTTGAGCTCCCTTTCTTGGCTTTAATCAATGACGAGCATTGGATGAAACATATAAGGCTCGAAATTACTGTTGGCAATATTAACAGACAAATGCTTAACGGGTTTCTATGAGAATCCTTTGTCTCCTACTTTAATGGGCTGTTACCCAGTTTAAGACTAATAACCCCTCTATTAAAACAAAAGCAAAGTATGGCGGATGCTGGAAATCTGAAATAAAACCCCCTCTTTTAAAATAGCAGACAGAGAAATGTCACATGAACAATTCAAGCATTTATCTGCTAATGTCACCAACTGTAATTTCCAGCCCACAGAGAACAATGGATTCCCAGGAATAAGCTGCAAATGGAATCGAATTGAGGGGCTAATATGGTTTATATAGAGGATATTGGATACCCAAGAATTAGTTACAGTGGAAATCTAATGGATGGGTTCAGATAATTTATGGGGAAAAATAATGGATACTCAGGAGTGAGTTACAGGCTAGAATTGAATGCATAAGTTCAGGTGGTTTTATACAGAGAATAAAGGATTTGTGGGAATGAGTTATAAGGTGAAATCTAACCCAAGTATTCAAATAGTTAGATTGAGAAAAATAGAAGCCAACAGGAGCACAGATCTAATGGATGGGTTCAGATGATTTATATAGAGAATAATAGTCACTCTGTAATTCAGAGCTTTCAGACAGTAGGCCGTCCATTTGCCATTGCTGCGTGAGCAGCCGCTACCTGTCATCAAGTGCTTCACCAAAGCACAGGCCTGCAAGTAAACACTTATCTCTTTCCTGTGTCTGTAAACAGGATTCGAGATAACCTGTTTATACGTAACAGAGTGCACTTAGTCCTGGAGGTGCTGTAAACAGAGCCCACAGGCCTTTTTGTTATCCAAGCAGGTTCTTTCATGGAACATGAAAACAAGTTCTTGAGAACAGTTATGGGAATGATGAGAATGATGAATTGGGCAGCACTTTGTAGCTTTTGTGAGAAACCTTGTTTATGAGAAGAACCTTCCTTTTGCGTCAAACATATACTTAACCTTTTTCTGCACTGCAGCTAGATAATGTGACACAATTAGAATTGTTCAAGTCTTACTATTGCTGTGTGCATCATAACTAAAAAGGGACAATTGCAGGAACACAGGCATCACAATGGGATCCTTCTGCTTGACCAACACAGTCTTTTTGTCACAGCAATCTGTGCGAACAAGTGTTCTTGCTGACGAAAGAAAGCATTTGTTGAAATTATTTCTGACATTAGGGGATGCACCAGACCACATACATCCTGAGCTTGAGTGTGGGACTGAAATGTAATGCACAAAGCTAGTCAATGGGCTGTAGTGGGACAGTTGCACAATGCATTGTTGCTCTGATGCTCTGGGCTGCTTTGGTGGTAAGGAGCAGGTCCACACCCACAATTCCTCATATAGTGAACTCCCAATCCTAGCCATATCACTCGGTATAGAGGTCGTCATGAGAGGAAAACGAGAAGCAGGTCACTCCCTGAGATCAGCTAACTCAGCACAGACCTGGGATGGAATGTGGGAACATCTTGGCCTGCATGGCTCAATACAACACCATGTGATGCACTTACCCAGATGCCATCAGAGGAGCCTTTGGTCAATCTTATTCCACTTACGATTTTTCCAGTGGTGTTATAGGTGGCCCTGCTACCCCAGTGCCAATTGAATATATCCCACTGGCCAGTTACAAGGTGGCACATACAGAGGCCTAGGAGCAGATGGCACACAGCACGGGGAGACCAAGAGAAGGAAAGCGGAGAAAATAATAGTGTTGACTTTCTGCAGCTCCATTCTTCAGCTCAATACTGATTAAACCTCAATTTTTTTCAAGCCTGGCACTCAAAAGGTAGATAAGTGATATTCATTGAAGAGTGCATGTTTGGTCTCAAGGTGCATTGTGCCTTAAATTAATCATATTTCGAATGTAAATTACCTACTTTTTTATGTATATTTACAGCAGCTTTTAACCCATCAACGTGCAGCTACAGTTGGTTAAGCAACAGCTCCCATATTGAAAAAGATGATATTGGCACTGGGGTAGCAGGGCCACCTATAACACCACTGGAAAAATCGTAAGTGGAATAAGATTGACCAAAGGCTCCTCTGATGGCATCTGGGTAAGTGCATCACATGGTGTTGTATTTAGCCATGCAGACCAAGATGTTCCCACATTCCATCCCAGGTCTGTGCTGAGTTAGCTGATCTCAGCCTATGTGCTACCAAGAGGTATGACAAGTGGTCTTGCTGTCCTGGTTCAAAGAAGTCAAATCAGCCAAAATTTCTATTCCTTATCGCTCCTGAAATATCCCTGCTGGAAAGTGCTCATGTGTGGATATCAGACAAAGACATCCTCCCTCCCACTACCACCAGCATTTAAGCTTAGATGTTCCTGGCGAAACCTGCTCTACTTCAGGCTGTTTAGACGAAGTCTGGTAAGAAAAATGGGGTGAGGAGGCTTTCTACCAAAACCCCAACGCAAAAAAATGACCAACACAATTTTCCCCCAGTTGCCCCAATATTAAGCGAAGCTGCCTGCTTTAAACCTGCCCCGCTGCATGTAGATGAAGTCAGGGGGCGTGGCTTTGTAGTCCCCAGGCTTTCCGCCAGTTCCCACTCTGAGGAAACACAGTTACAGTGTCTGGGACCAGTACAATGTCCCAGAAAAGGGAAAGCAAAGTAAATGCTGGAAGCAAGCACCATTTTACAAGCCAACTGAAATCTCAGGGCATAAGAGTAATTGCTATATTTTGCAAATAATTTAAAGAGAAAATTTAAGTTAGGTAAATAGTTGCCGTAATTTTCCTCCATAATGCAGATCACATGACATGGCGGGGCGATGAGACCTACCACCGCCTTCCTACCCCAAACATGATTCACTCACAACTGCCAATGGCCACCCCTTCCCCTCCTGTTACATGTAAATGCCGGAGGGGAGGCAAGTTATAGAACAGGAGTAGACCACTCAGCCCCTTGAGCCTGTTCCACCATTCTATTAGATTAGGGCTGCTGTGTACCTCAATCCATTTACCCACCTTTGCTCCATATCCCTTGATACCCTTACCAAACAAAAAAATTTCACTGTCAGCTGTGAAAATTTCAATTGGCCCAGCATCCACAGTCTTTTGGGAGGAGAGAGTTCCAGATTTTTACTACCCTTTGTGTGAAAATGTGATTCCTGATTTCACTATTAAATGGCCTAGCTCCAATTTTAAGATTATGTTCCCTGATTCTGGATTCTCCCACAGAGGAAATAGTTTCTCTGTATCTAACTATTGAATCCTTTTATCATTTTACATACCTCAACCTGCTAAACTCGAGGAAATACAAACTAAGTTCATGCAACTTTTCCTCATAATTTAGCCCATTAAGCTCCGGTATCATTCCGGTGAATCTGTGCTGTAACCCTTCAAGGCCAATATATCCTTTCTGAGGTGCCGTGCCAAACCTGAACGCAGTACTCCAAATGGGTTCTGACCAATGCTCTCTACAACTGAAGCATAACTTCCTCACTTTTGTATTCCAACCCCCTTGAGATAAAGGCCAACATTCCATTAGTCTTTTTGATTACTTTATGTACCTATGCACTAGCTTTCAGTGATTTCTCTACATGGACACCCAAATTCTTTTTTTCCTCTACGGTGCCTAGTCTTTCACCATTAAGAAAATGTTCTGATTTGTCTGCCTTGGATCTAAAGTGGATGACATAAGAACATAAGAAATTGGAGCAGGAGTAGGCCAATCGGCCCCTCGAGCCTGCTCCGCCATTCAATAAGATCATGGCTGATCTGATCCCAACCACAAATCTAAAGAACACAAGAAGTCGGAGCAGGACCCGGCCACACAGCCCCTGGGCCCTCTCCGCCACCCACAGGGCATTGACCGATCCGAACTCAGCTTCATGTCCAATTTCCTGCCCGCTCCCCATAACCCCTAATTCCCTTTACTTCTAGGAAACTGTCTATTTCTGTTTTAAATTTATCTAATGATGTAGCTTCCACAGCTTCCTGGGGCAGCAAATTCCACAGACCTACCACCCTCTGAGTGAAGAAGTTTCTCCTCATCTCAGTTTTGAAAGAGCAGCCCCTTATTCTAAGATTATGCCCCCTAGTTCTAGTTTCACCCATCTTTGGGAACATCCTTACTGCATCCACCCGATCAAGACCCTTCACAATCTTATATGTTTCAATAAGATCGCCTCTCATTCTTCTGAACTCCAATGAGTAGAGTCCCAATCTACTCAACCTCTCCTCATATGTCCGCCCCCTCATCCCCGGGATTAACCGAGTGAACCTTCTTTGTACTGCCTCGAGAGCAAGTATGTCTTTTCTTAAGTATGGAGACCAAAACTGTATGCAGTATTCCAGGTGCGGTCTCACCAATACCTTATATAACTGCAGCAATACCTCCTTGTTTTTATATTCTATCCCCCTAGCAATAAAAGCCAACATTCCGTTGGCTTTCTTGATCACCTGCTGCACCTGCATACCAACTTTTTGATTTTCTTGCACTAGGACCCCCAGATCCCTTTGTACTGCAGTACTTTCCAGTCTCTCGCCATTAAGAAAATAACTTGCTCTCTGATTTTTCCTGCCAAAGTGCATAACCTCACATTTTCCAATATTATATTGCATCTGCCAAATCTCCGCCCACTCACCCAGCCTGTCTATATCCCCTTGCAGGTTTTTTATGTCCTCCTCACTCTCTACTTTCCCTCCCATCTTTGTATCATCTGCAAATTTTGATATGTTGCACTCGGTCCCCACTTCCTCACATTGAAGTCCATCCTCCATGGTTTTACCCACTCACTGAGTCTACTATGTCCTTTTGTAACTTTCTGCTCTCATCTGTACAACTTACTGTGCCTCCTAACTTAGTGTCATCTGCAAACTTGGCAAATAACTCTTTGTTCCTTCATCATTAATAAATATGGTGAAAAGCTGATCCCATTACAGATCCCTGGGAAACACCATTTGTCACATCCTGCATTCAGAAGACATTCCCTTTATCCCTACTCTCTGCCTCCTACCTCTCAACCAATTACCAACCTGTGTCCCAAGGTTACCTCCAATTCTGTGCGCTTTCATTTTTGCTACAAATATCTTATGCGGAACCTTATCAAATGCCTCCTGAAGTCCATATAGACCATATCCATAGACATTCCCCTATCCACCAGACCAGTGACCTCCTCAAAAAAAAGCTAGTCAGACATGACCTACTCATCACAAATCCACGCTTACTGTCTTTGATCAGCTCATGCTTGTCCAAGTCCTCAATTACTGTATCACTGATGATAGATTCTCATAACTCCCCCACAACTGATGTGAAACTGACAGGTCTATAGTTACCTGGTTTTGCCCTCCCTCCCTCCCTTCTTAAATAATGGAGTGATATCTACAACTTTCCAATCCAAAGACAAAATTCCCGAATATATTGTCAAGAAAACTGTCCCAAATACATTCTAGAAATTCACCTCATGCCTGGATCTGTTGTAGACTTATTTTTTTTTTATTCGTTCATGGGATGTGGGTGTCGCTGGCAAGGCCAGCATTTATTGCCCATCCCTAATTGCCCTTGAGAAGGTGGTGGTGAGCTGCCTTCTTGAACCGCTGCAGTCCATGTGGTGAAGGTTCTCCCACAGTGCTGTCAGGAAGGGAGTTCCAGGATTTTGACCCAGCGACGATGAAGGAACGGCAATATATTTCCAAGTCGGGATGGTGTGTGACTTGGAGGGGAACGTGCAGGTGGTGTAGTTCCGATGTGCCTGCTGCTCTTGTCCTTCTAGGTGGTAGATGTTGCGGGTTTTGGAGGTGCTGTCGAAGAAGCCTTGGCAAGTTGCTGCAGTGCATCCTGTGGATGGTACACACTGCAGCCTCTGTGTGCTGGTGGTGAAGGGAGTGAATGTTTAGGATGGTGGATGGGGTGCCAATCAAGCGGGCTGCTTTGTCCTGGATGGTGTTGAGCTTCTTGAGTGTTGTTGGAGCTGCACTTATCCAGGCAAGTGGAGAGTATTCCATCACACTCCTGACTTATGCCTTGTAGATGGTGGAAAGGCTTTGGGGAGTCAGGAGGTGAGTCACTCGTCACAGAATACCCAGCCTCTGACCTGCTCTTGTAGCCACTGTATTTATATGGCTGGTCCAGTTAAGTTTTTGGTCAATGGTGACCCCCCAGGATGTTGATGGTGGGGGATTCGGCGATGGTAATGCCGTTGAATGTCAAGGGGAGGTGGTTAGACGCTCTCTTGTTGGAGATGGTCATTGCCTGGCACTTGTCTGGCGCGATAGTTACTTGCCACTTATCAGCCCAAGCCTGGATGTTGTCCAGGTCTTGCTGCAAGCGGGCTCGGACTGCTTAATTATTTGTGGGGTTGCGAATGGAACTGAACACTGCAATCATCAGCGAACATCCCCATTTCTGACCTTATGATGGATGGAAGGTCATTGATGAAGCAGCTGAAGATGGCTGGGCCTAGGACACTGCCCTGAGAAACTCCTGCAGCAATGTCCTGGGGCTGAGATGATTGGCCTCCAACAACCACTACCATCTTCCTTTGCGCTAGGTATGACTCCAGCCACTGGAGAGTTTTCCCCCTGATTCCCATTGACTTCAATTTTACTAGAGCTCCTTGGTGCCACACTCGGTCAAATGTTGCCTTGATGTCAAGGGCAGTCACTCTTACCTCACCTCTGGAATTCAGCTCTTTTTGTCCATGTTTGGACCAAGGCTGTAATGAGGTCTGGAGCCGAGTGGTCCTGGCAGAACCCAAACTGAGCATCGGTGAGCAGGATATTGGTGAGTAAGTGCCGCTTGATAGCACTGTCGATGACACCTTCCATCACTTTGCTAATGATTGAGAGTAGACTGATGGGGTGGTAATTGGCTGGATTGGATTTGTCCTGATTTTTGTGGACAGGACATACCTGGGCAATTTTGTCGGGTAGATGCCAGTGTTGTAGCTGTACTGGAACAGCTTGGCTAGAGGCGCAGCTAGTTCTGGAGTGCAAGTCTTCAGCACTACAGCCGGGATGTTGTCGGGCCCATAGCCTTTGCTGAATCCAGTGCACTCAGCCGTTTCTTGATATCACGTGGAGTGAATCAAATTGGCTGAAGACTGGTTTCTGTGATGGTGGGGATATCGGGAGGAGACCGAGATGGATCGTCCACTCAGCACTTCTGGCTGAAGATGGTTGCAAACGCTTCAGCCTTGTCTTTTGCACTCACGTGCTGGACTCCACCATCATTGAGGATGGGGATGTTTGCAGAGCCTCCTCCTCCCATTAGTTGTTTAATTGTCCACCACCATTCACGACTGGATGTGGCAGGACTGCAGAGCTTTGATCTGATCCGTTGGTTGTGGAATCGCTTAGCTCTGTCTATAGCATGTTGCTTCCGCTGTTTAGCATGCATGTCGTCATGAGTTGTAGCTTGACCAGGTTGGCACCTCATTTTTAGGTACTTATTGATTGAGATTAATTGCTATGATTAGTCAACAACTCCGTTATCATTGTATCATGTAACCACCAGGATAGTAGAGGGCGAACTAGGTGGACTTTAGTCTTTTTTTGTCTAGAAATTCCTATGTTGCTTGGATGTCTATAGATAACTCCCACCAGAGCCTGGCATCTTTTGCTGTTCTTTAATAGTGTTTTCACTGCTGAAATCCCTTCTTTCTACTTCAGTGATTGTATCTATTATCAATATTGCTACTCCTCCTCCGTTGAGTCCGAGGAAAGAATCAGTCAGAGTAGGAGTTGGTTTGGTGAGAGTTGATGTCACTGCAATGATAATGTAGAATGCATGGGATGACTAATTTGTATTTAGAAGGAGTAAGAGAGGAAAGTTCAAAACAGCAATTACTACAGTAGTATTGGTAAAATAAAGACAAGAAAGATTGTGATGGAGAGATAAATTTCATAAATTTCTGCCCGAATTTGGCATTAAAATGGTGTAATCTTGGGGGGGGGGGCAGGAAATTGGGTGGGAACTGGTTACACCCCTTTTTCCACCCATCATAATTTCTATAGCATTTAGTGTTAGGCGTGTAATACGGCATATAAATAAGGGTGTCACATTTCAGGATTTTGTGATCACTTTTCCACAAAAAGGATTGAAAAAGGGCCATATTTAAATATTGGGTTTTTAAAGCAATGTGTATTCATAAATTTAAAGAAAAGCACCAAGATGAAAGGTGGTTAAAATGATAAGACATTGAAATTGTTTCCCCAAAGACAGGAAACAATAAGCAGTTCATTAACCTGTCTTGGTAATCAATAAACATCTCGTACACATTGTTTTGGGAAGTCCTTGGTCCCGAGTGCTCTGGTTGTGAACACAGGGAGGTAAAATAAGGACAGAAACACACACTTTCAGTCAAGTTTTTAAACAGGAAGCTGCTAGGGCAGGCTTTCACCCAGACTCAGAAGGTAAAAATGCAGGAAGGTAGATTTTTGTTTAAGTCCAGCAAGATGACCCACTAATGTGGGGAAACATAGCATATTCCTTATTTTGTATTATTATGCAAAGTCAAGTTGTGCTGATTGAGTTAAATGAGTCTGATCATAACTGTTGCTATGTATGTTCGCTTACTGTCTGAGAAATAAAACAGATTCATGTTTCATTTTGGCTTCATCTCAAACAGTTTGTCTACAAGATTGGAGAAGCACATGTAAGGGTATGAATGAATGATATGCCATCTAATTCATATCATAGAATCATAGAATGGTTACAGCACAGAAGGAGGCCATTCGACTCATTGAGCCCATGCCGGCTCTTTGTAAGAGCAATCCAGTTAGTCCCGTTCCCCCGCTCTTTCCCTGTAACCCTGCAAATATTTTCCTTTCAAGTATTTATCCAATTCCTTTTTGAAAGTCATGATTGAAACTGCTTCCACCACCCTTTCACCAGCGCATTCCAGATCATAACCACTCGCTGCTTAAAAAAAGTTTTTCCTGATGTCGCCTTTGCCAATCACCTTAAATCTGTGTCCTCTAGTTCTCCACCCTTCCACCAATAGGTACAGTTTCTCTTAATTTACTTTATCTAAACCCTTCACGAGTTTGAACACCTCTATCAAATCTCATCTCAACCATCAAGGGAGACCTGGATCCCTCTACATGCCCAGGATTACACTATTGTATAAGTAGATATTAGGCAGTGTAAGTCAACTCCAGAATGTAGGATCCACATGGGAGCGATAGATGCCACTGAGCCCAAAGTATCTAAGACAGACTCAAACTTGTAACAGAGGGACTCCCTATCTCTAGCAATGTTGGGCATAAGGACTTCTGTGCATTTTTGTTGTCCAGCATTGCTAAAGGCCTGAGGGAAATTCAAAATTTAAAATTTTGATTGCAGATGGATTGTTTGCAGTATGTAAAATGACCTATTGAAAATGGGGCACATTTTTATCTTTTAACATTGATCGTCAACTCAGACAGCCCATTTACTCAGTGGCACGGCACCGCAGCAAGTTTCCATCGCCTCTCTTTGGGTGTATGGCCCAGTTGCACTGTAAATGATGCAGGTGCCCACCCCGGAAAGTGGGCTGCATTCATGGGCAGGCAGAAGTTCCACCTAGCCCAAGACCCATCACTAATAGCCCTCCAGCGGACTGTCAGGTCTTGTTTGAAGGTAAGAGAAGTTCCAAGCAGAAACACAAGTCGTTACTGTGCTCTGAAAATGATAATAAGTCATTCTACCTCACATGCTGTACAGTGTTCATGCAACCACTGTCCATAGTTCATGAGAGAAGATAAGGAAAAGTGATAAAGTACAGTTGACTAATATATACTAACTCAAATGAAATAAATGCCTGTATTATGTATTCATCAAGCACTGAGCCCATAGCACGGTGCTGGTTGTTGTTGTAAAAATGGAGCACCTCAGTAGTCGTGCCTGGGTCTGAAAACTTATTTCCTGGAATGATGCCGAATGGACGTCAGATGCCTGAGGTGCAAGCCCACCTATTCTTCCTTTTGCCTGAATTCCTCTTTCTCCTCCAAATCCATGACAACTATTGGTAGTCCCAATTGAATGCCCATTCAATTGAGCTCAGGTTGTCAGCAACAGTGCTGTGGCTACAGATCTGTGCAAAAGGAGTCCTGTGTTGCAAAATTCCAGCAGTGAACAGCAAAAATAAAATGTACAAGCAATAATGCAGAAACAGCAGTGTGACAAGGCAGAAAAATCCAATTTGCACAAAAATAGTCAGTCTCAGCTTTAAGAGTCGAAGTTCAGTAGTGGAAACCACAAAGCGTCTGTTTTCTACAGGGAATCGGCAAACAAAGAGTGAAGAGGCCAGAATGCACAAAGAATTCTTTGTGGGGCCAATTTAACTACATTTCTATTAGATTTGGATGTGTAATGAGGCCTGTGCATGCTCTCATGTCTTGAAAAAACTTTTAAAATGTCATGATTACAGAATCTGGAGCACAGCAATGATGACATTTGAGCCCACCTACCCAATCCTGCAATGCACGTGCAAAATGTATGGGTGTTGGGGACATGGGGAAATTGGTCTTGTATGTAAACTGTCAGAACTTTCATGATTGCATTCCAACCTGTAACTCACTCCTGGAGACACGTTATTCCATATATAAGCCATCAGAATGCTTCAATTAGGTTTGTGTCGAAGAACGAACTAGTCTTTACCTGATTGTCATTTTCATTTATTTGTATTTACTCTTGAATTTCCATTATTCTATAAATATACCCTCCGAGCCCCTCAGTTAGGTTCGAGCCTGTAGTTCACTCCCACGCATCCATTATTCTGCAGGATAAATTTTGAGAGGCATGACTCCAAGCACAGAAACTCACTGGATCTGAGTGGGAGTTGGAGATAGGGCTCTAACACTTCTGGGCAGATTCTGCAGTCTACACTCCCGTTTGGTGAGGTTTCTCACCTGGAGAGCTGCTTCACAAAATTTGCCCTACGTGTAAACTGTCAGGACTCCTCAATGAGAATCCAGCCTGTGACTTGCTGCTAGTTATCCATTATTCCATATATAATCCTGTTATGCTTTTATGATGGGATTCTCAAAAGGTAATTGCTGAAACCCTAGGAACCTTGAACGGGCGCAGATACCCTGCATAGGTAATAAACAAAACATAGTTGTATTCTGTATTTTGGCCTGAAATTTTCTGCCGGGGGGGGGGGGGGCGCGGGGAGGGGCGCAACCCAGCGGTTGCACCCAAAATTCCTGCCCATCCCTGCACCAATTCTGCTGATGTTAATTTACGCTCAAATTTCCTGCCAATCTCATTAGTGTACACCCAGACGTAAAATAGGTGTAAATCAGCATAAATGGCCAGCGTGGTTTGAAAGTAACTGGAACATAACCAAGTTTACATTAATTTAACTCAGTAAAGATTTACACTTATAAGTAGTTGTTCACATTTCTAAAAAGAGTTTAACATTGCCATAAAACACTGTTTGTAATTAAAATATGTTTCTCAGGGTCTAGTTAAGGTCTTTTGGAGTTTTTTTTATTCCTTCATGGGATGTGGGCGTCGCTGGCAAGGCCAGCATTTATTGCCCATCCCTAATTGCCCTTGAGAAGGTGGTGGTGAGCTGCCTTCTTGAACCGCTGCAGTGTGTGTGTTCCAGTAACAATCTGTTAAAATGCCTAAGTATAGTGTAATTTTTTTCAACATCTGTATTTATTCATAACAAATTGCACTTAATGTTTACTGATCATCTGAAAGATTCTTTGTAATAAAACCCTCTGCCTTTGCTCCAACCATGGACATTCTAAATCTGATAAACTCCCCAGACCTATGAAACATCAGTCACCTGCCGAATGCAGGCCCTAACTGTCCCTTGACTAATCCCCCGGGGATGCCAGGAAGAATCCAGATCCATAAAAGTTGAGATGCCTGATGACCTTCATTTCAACAGTTAAGGCTCTGCTGCCTGTGGACCAGGGCTTTAAATAATTGCAGTGTCAGCCGATGACTCCTTTGTAAAGTGTAGCCGTCTAACAGACAGCTCCTCAGACATCTCCTGGAATGTCAGTCGAGGCCTATACACTCTCCAGGCCAGGTACTTGCATGTAGGGTGCTGTCTCCGCTGGTGGTGCTTCACTCTCCCAGCATCCTGTCTCTGGTTCTCGTCCTCCTGTCCCCCCTCCTCTATTGTAATGGCAAATAGGGATACAGCCAGCAAAAGAAACATTTTTATTTCTAAAATCGACTGTAAAATGGCTGTCCGCAGTAACAGAATGAGAATGGGACTGCAGATATGGGCCTGCTTCAGGTGACAACGAGTGCCTGAAAATCTGGTCGCAATTTGAAGACAGCCTCTTGAACAAGCACAATTGCAGGAAGCTTGGGGGTGAGGCCAGTGTTATGGTCGGAGTTGCATTCGGACGCAAGGATTGATAGACACCTGTAAAAGATCGAGGAGATTTGGGTGTACGTGCGTAACTCACTCACGCCTAAAATTCTGCGATCTTTCAGTCCGCATAGTTGCTTTGCGCCCCAATTACGCATATCTCTGGGTGAAAAATACGTAGGAAATTCCCGGCCTTTCTGTTTTTTTGCACGTATGAGAATTCATATTATATGAAGTAATGGATTAGATTCATCGTCTGTTACTGGCTATCCTTTTCATATGGGGGCAGGTTATACTTTTATATAGATATTTGTATATTACTTTGCAAAGGCTTTCAAATAACAGAACTTCAAATATAAGTTCAACTTTGTCAACTTGTGCACAGCCAGCTGAGGCGATTGTGCTCTGCCCCCCTATTTGCGTATGAATGCACAACGTCTGGCTCCTGGCTGCTAGCTCTCCGATTGCTCAGACACTCACATCACACCACTTTGTTGCTGGGCAGAAGAGAAAGCTACAACACACAGCCAAAAAAAACTGAAGAAGAATCATTTCTTTTTTTTAAAAAATAGGCAGCTCCCACATTCCCATAAAGACTAGAAGTTTATGTGCCACGTCACTAACTCCAGTGACATTTGTTTCGTCATTTCGTCTTTTGATCTTTCAATCATTTTGCGTTCAGCAGCAGTAATTAGATCAGATATGAACTGGCTGCACCTCAAAACCCCACCTCCGCAGTGCTCTGATTGGTGCTGCAGTATCTTTGTGTTTCTGCCTCTACCATTTCAGATCTGCTTACTGTCTGTACACACACACACACACGCAAACAATCAACAGATTCACAATGAGTAACCTTACACTTTACTTGGGGAGGGGCACGAAAAGCAAGAGGGAGAAAAAGGTTATTTCAGAAGAAGCAAGAGATGAACTGAAACCAGTTTATGATGTCAGCCTGTCAAGGCACAAAGCAAACCAATTTAGCAGTGGGACGGTCTGCACCCAATCTGTGTAAGAGTTGGTCCAACTGCTAAATTCGTGGGGGGACCTTTTTAGACGTCCCTCTGTAAGGTCTCCCCTACTACGTAAGTAAGTCGCTATTTCCAACACCAGCCATCCTTAAAGAGACTCAGAGTGGGATTGCGGATTTCATGCTGATTAGTTCCAGATTATGAACATTTTACAGTGTGAACTCATCCCAATTGGGCACTAGGTTGAGAATGTCCAAATTAATTTCATTTAGGTCTCTTACAACTGGTAGAGAGGAGATTGTCATCCTATCAGTCTAGGATGGAGTTGAATGCCAGTCTCAGAAAGACAGACAATTCGGACTATCTTTGCCTCCCACTCATTCATTCTTCATCAACCTTAGCCCATATCTCAGTGTGGGCACTATCAAACAGCATTCGGGAAGGAGGAATTCCCCTTAACAAACTTTGCAACAGCCATTAACGATCTAGTCTGCATAGACTTCCCCGATGCCCTGGGACCAAAATTCCTTAGGACTTCTGTCAATCTCCCACCATAACTCCTGCTGGATTCTCATTGTTTCCGGGAGTCTCTGATTTGCCTTGTAAGGGGCAGAACCTCCCCTACCCTACCAGGAGTTCCCGTTCCATTGGATCAATCAGGACCAGTGTACCTGTGGAGACTAATACACCAAGTGAGTTGATGCATACTGGTCTCCAGATGGGCAGATCAGCCTCCTTATACAGGGGGCCATGGAGGACATGGTCAGGGTTGGGAGAGCACGGACAGCCTCCTTCCTAATTCTGGGCAGATGCCGGAGTGTCCGGGCGCATGGGGCAGGCAGGCACCAGCGATATGCCCGTGGTGGTGCTTGTGCCCACTTGCCCTATGCAAATTAGATGGACACCCACTGGCCCTGAGAACTCTAATGTGATCAAGATTTGGAGCGCAATGGTGGGTGTCATCCCAGTGTAAACCCCGGGTTCATATCGCAAGAAATCTCAGCTCTCCTGTAACTGTGGTCATGATTTAGGATAAACCAGCTGGATACTTATTTTTAATCTTCCATTTGCAATCAGAAGCAAAATAGAAATAACCAAACCAGTCTTGCACATCTTTTGAACAAAAGAACATAAGAAATAGGAGCCATACGGCCCCTCAAGCCTGCTCTGCCATTCAATAAAATCATAGCTGATCTTTGACCTCAACTCCACTTCACTTTGGCAGAGAGACTGGGTAACTGACCTGTTTCTAGGCCTCCACTCTGGGCTGACAACTAATATGCACAGGAGAGAAGCCCAGAGATGACTCACCTTCCAAATTTTTTCTCTCCACAAAGCGACACAACCAAGATCAGGAACTCATCCCTTACTGCTGTACATCCTCTATACACTTCCAAAGATCAATCAAAGAAATATGTCGGAAGATGAAGCATGACTGAGAATGGTGCTGAAATTTAATCCAGCTCTCTAATTGCTCAACTGGATGAACAAATGTATAATAAAACCTGACTGTTCATGTAGTTGTTGCTTATTTAATAAATTAATCTAGCGTTTTTATAATGCTTTTATGTACTTTTCTATTACTGACAAGACCTGACGTAACAGTTTGATTGAAAAAAAAGGAACCGTCCTGCAGATTTCGTGAAAAATTTTTGAAATTTTTCAACAGATTTGCTCTCACTCTTTGTCTCTCTTGGTCTCTCTCAAAGAACTTAATAAAAATTCCATCAATTATTCAGAGACATAATGCCTCTACACCTGGTTTCAGACTTGCTGTTTCTTGGTACAAGGGTGATTTACTTGCATTTAAAGGAACAGAAACACCTAACGGAAATAGCACAGAGTAAAGCAGTGCTATTTTCATTTTCCTTTTCTGTAACTTTCAATTTTAGCAGCACAGCAACATCTGGGGGGAAAGGGCAAAGAAAGCAACATCCGAGCAAATTCCATTTCATTGAGTGAGTCACCCACTTCGCGGCCTAGACTTTCACAAACAAAATGAAAATAAACAGCTAATAGGCGGCTGAATATTATTGGTGTTATTTGCATCCTCACTAAGACAATCCTCTATTAATCAAAAACAGGGGAAGCGCCAAGTTCTAAAGAAGGGTCTGCGGCCTAAACACTATCTATCTTTTTTTCTTTTAAGGTGGCGACAGTTCAACTGTGTAATTCCAGTATTTTCTGTTTTTATTTCAGACTTCCAACATTTTCAGTTTTTTTCTTATCTCACAGGAGAGCATCTGTTATTCTTCAAATTTAATGAATCCCCTAACAAAATTGCATTCTCAAGAATCGCACATTTTAAAGCCGCACAGTCTCGCCGTTTCATTTCTGGGCCATTAATTATGGAGAAATGTTCATCTGATTTTTGTTAAAAGAATAATGCTGTCAGATTCTGGGCTCCACCGTACAACAAAACATCTCCAAGTTTCTCCCCTTATCCCTCTGCAGCTCCAGAAGGCATTGACTAACCCTGGCTCCATAGCCACTGACAGTTTTTTTTTATTCGTTCATGGGATGTGGGCGTCGCTGGCGAGGCCGGCATTTATTGCCCATCCCTAATTGCCCTTGAGAAGGTGGTGGTGAGCCGCCTTCTTGAACCGCTGCAGTCCATGTGGTGAAGGTTCTCCCACAGTGCTGTTGGGAAGGGAGTTCCAGGATTTTGACCCAGCGACGATGAAGGAACGGCGATATATTTCCAAGTCGGGATGGTGTGTGACTTGGAGGGGAACGTGCAGGTGGTGTTGTTCCCATGTGCCTGCTGCTCTTGTCCTTCTAGGTGGTAGAGGTCGCAGGTTTGGGAGGTGCTGTCGAAGAAGCCTTGGCGAGTTGCTGCAGTGCATCCTGTGGATGGTACACAGTGCAGCCACTGTGCGCCAGTGGTGAAGGGAGTGAATGTTTAGCGTAGTGGATGGGGTGCTAATCAAGCGGGCTGCTTTGTCCTGGATGGTGTCGAGCTTCTTGAGTGTTGTTGGAGCTGCACTCATCCAGGCAAGTGGAGAGTATTCCATCACACTCCTGACTTATGCCTTGTAGATGGTGGAAAGGCTTTGGGGAGTCAGGAGGTGAGTCACTCGCCGCAGAATACCCAGCCTCTGACCTGCTCTTGTAGCCACAGTATTTATGTGGCTGGTCCAGTTAAGTTTCTGGTCAATGGTGACCCCCAGGATGTTGATGGTGGGGGATTCGATGATGGTACTGCCATTGAATGTCAAGGGGAGGTGGTTAGACTCTCTCTTGTTGGAGATGGTCATTGCCTGGCACTTGTCTGGCATGAATGTTACTTGCCACTTATGAGTCCAAGCCTGAATGTTGTCCAGGTCTTGCTGCACGCAGGCACGGACTGCTTCATTATTTGAGGGGTTGCGAATGGAACTGAACACTGTGCAATCATCAGCGAACATCCCCATTTCTGACCTTATAATGGAGGGAAGGTCATTGATGAAGCAGCTGAAGATGGTTGGGCCTAGGACACTGCCCTGAGGAACTCCTGCAGCAATGTCCTGGGGCTGAGATGATTGGCCTCCAACAACCACTACCATCTTCCTTTGTGCTAGGTATGACTCCAGCCACTGGAGAGTTTTCCCCCTGATTCCCATTGACTTCAATTTTAATAGGGCTCCTTGGTGCCACACTCGGTCAAATGCTGCCTTGATGTCAAGGGCAGTCACTCTCACCTCACCTCACAGTCCCTTGGTATCTCACCCTACAGGCCACTCTTATTGTGTGAGCATAAGCCAGGAGTATTGACAAGTTATTCAACTGTGAAGGGCCCTATCTGATCCTCACCCAATGTCCTCATACGTTGACCTAGAAATTGGATCGTGCAGGGCCTGTTTTTGGGTGAAAACGGCAGTAAAGGGTCCAATATGGCACTCACTCCATGCATGGAGAGCAGCGCATGTCATAGTAGATGGGGCACCCCGAAGTTGTTCAGGGCGCATGCCTGAAACCAGCGCTAGGCCTGTATCCTGTGCAAATCCAGGGCCTACGACCCCTTTCCCACATTGGATCGCTCTTGACCACAGCATGTGCCGTGAATGCTGGGATCAGTTTTCTCGGGCCTAAAGCAGCCAAACCAGCAGTCCCTTTAGGCTGCCACAAAAAGGATATTAAAAAAGGAATAGAAGGATTTGTTGATAGGGTGAGATGAAGTAAGGTGGGAGGAGGCTTGTGTGGAGCATAAACACCGGCATAGACATGTTGGGCCGAACAGCCTGTTTCTGTGCTGTAAAATTCTATGTAATTCTATGAAAAAAAAATACTTTCTATGAATGTGGAGCCAGGAGGAGCAGAAGTGCATTCAAACTAAGACCCCCTGTCACAACAAAATAGAAGGGTCCTACCTGTTTGCAAGCAACCAGAACCCAGCCAACCTGTAGAGACCAGCATCCAACACCTAATGTAAAAAGAGAAGAGCAGTTGCAACATTTAAGAATAGGTTACATAGGTGGGTGAATGGAAGGGGAATAAAGAGATATGGGAAGAGAGTGAGAAAATGGGATTAGAACTACTGCTCATGTGAAGGATAAACCCCAACACGGACTGGTTGGACTGAAAGGCCTATTTCTGTGTTGTAACCTCTATGTAAATCCTGAAACAGGAACAAAAAAGTTCCATACTTCAACACTACCAAATTAATGTGAATATACAAAGTCACTTCCACTTGCTTCTGGTGCAGTTTCACATCATGTCACAACTACAAGATTATAGATGAACATCAAGGGAGGAAATGACCTCATGTCATACAGGAAGTTTAAAGAAGACCGATTTTTCACAGTAGCAAAAAATTAACAAAAATAGCTGCTAATCACCACTCATACCCATGAAAACAAGCTCCCCTGGTAGCCTAGTAGGCAAAGAAAACAATTGCATTTATATAGCACCTTTCACATCCTCAGGATGTCTGAATGCACTTCACAGCCAATGAGTTACTTTTTGAAGTGTAAGCAAATGCAGCAGCTAATTTGTGCACAGCAAGATCCCAGACAGCAGTGAGATTAGGGTTGTCAACTGTCCAGGATTGTCCTGGAGTCTGAGGAATTAAAGATTAATCTCCTGGACACTGCTGCGAGCAACCCGGCAGCAAAATCATAGGGGGCATTAAAAAAAATTGGGTTTTTTTCATTTGCTTTGAACACTTTCATTTATTAGTTATAAAAATATTGGAGATGGGAAAAGAGGCTGTTTGACTGGGCAGTTGGAGATCATGTGATGAAACCCCCAGGAATACGTCCAACCAAAGTTAACAACTCTAAGTGAGATAATGACTAGTTAATTAGTTTTGGTAGTGTTGATTGAGGGATAAATGTTGGCCAGGAGTCCAGGAGAACTCTACTGCTTGTTTTCTAACAGTGCCATGGTCATTCTTGTTGCTATTTGTGGAAACTTGCTATGTGCAAAATGTCTGGTGCTTGCCTACATAACAGTCACTGCACTTCAATGTAATTATTTTTATGTTTCTGAGAGATACAATAAGGAAGGCCTTTCTTCCACTATCCATTTCTGCTGCCAGAAGCCATGCTGTAAATTCACGTAAACATTTTTGCACTGAACAGTTTTTCCAAAATAGCCACATCACTATAGATGCCTCATTCCGGGAGACTCCCGGACAACCCGAGAGGGTTGGCAACCCCAGATCAAGCATACTGCAGCAATTACAATCCAGGATTTCCTCTTATATTGAATGTTATCCAGAGAGAATGTTCCAGGGAGCCTGAAATAAAAGCAGCCCGTACATTACCACACTAACTTGAGTGTTTATCAGGCATAACGGTTGATGACGGTAATGTTGTTATAAAGATTGAATATTGGACATCTTTGTTTCTTAGGTAGCGGTCAACTTTGTCACTGCAATTTTTTCTTTCATGTCGACATTGGTTCGAAAAAATTGAAGAGTACGGGGTGTGGCAGGAGTGACTATTTAGAAATTCTTAATTTTGAGGCAAATGAACTTACAGGGGATGCAAAAAAGGGAGCAGTTTTGCTTATTATTTGCGGACCTGCAGCATATACATTGATGAAAAATCTGATCGCTCTGGTCCAGGCTAAAGACAAAAAGTATGAGGAGTTGGCCCAAGTGGTCAAAGAATCTGAGCCCAAAGCCATTCTTTATAGCGGAACAGTTCAGGTTTAACCAAAGGGATGATGAAAATGTTTCTCAGTTTATAGCAGAACCGAGGAAAGTGTCCGCAGTATGTGACTTTGGTGGGTTTCTCGACAATGCTTTGTATGCGGTTTGAAGGAAACGTCGATACAGAGGAAGCTGTTGGTTGAAGACAAACCCACATCTGCTGGAGCTCTCAAAATAGCTTGGGATGGAGACTACTGCTAAATATGTTAGCGAGTTACAGGCCACAGGGTCCGACAGCTCCAGTGTGAACAGAGTCACTCAAACATGTTGGACAGTGTGGTAAAAATAATCATCATCCAGACCGATGTTTTTTTAAGAAGTTCAAATGCCAGAACTGCACAGAACTTGACCCTTTAGCTAAGTGTTGCTGGAAGCCAGTAGGTGCGGTTAGATTGAAGGCAGGGAGAAGAAAAGAAGGCCCTAAGTCATATTGTACACTGTGAGAAATCAACAGAAGTAAAGACAAAAATACAGTGTCCATTATGTCAATTCCAACGAGGAACCTGAGGAGGAAACTGTATCAGAAGGTGATACGGACGGAGAAGAAATGCGTTTTCCTGTATAATTCATAACAGGAAAGGGGCAGCACATAATACACAGCTCTGAATAGAAGCTGTAAAATATGAATTTGAATTGGGGCTGCGGTAACAATTATGTCATCAAAGGTATATGATGAAAAGTTTCAGAAAATTGCCCTACAAAAAATTGACATTTTGCTGAAAAGTTATTCTGGTCATCCATTGCCAGTCCTTGGGATCCAAGCAAATCTAATCCAAGCAAAACATGAAAATCAGACAAAACAATTGTCTGTAATTGTAGTTATAGGCAAAAGTCCCATATTGATCCCCAAATAAGGAACTCTCATTCCTTGATTAGTGCTGTTTGGGTGTTGGTGTCACTTGATGAATCCAACCTCCATGATTTTCCCACTTCATAGTATCACTGTGTTTATATTAGGGATGGCTTCAAGACTTAGCAAGAAGAAATAAAATTAACATAAGGATTCGTTAGAGCCTCTCTAAAATCTGTCTATCCATAATCTCGCTGGAGGTTACCTTAGAACCGGTTCACATTCTCAGTCAATGCTTTGATGAAGGCTTGGGCCAAGTAAAATATCCTTTGCTGCTTTTCTACCACTCTCTTGGTTTCAAATGGTCCAGGCTAAGTTCCACAAAAGTACATCCCACATAAAAATATTCATATTGTCGCGCTATGACTCTGAACTATCAACTTCGTCACATGTCATATTCTCTCTCTCTCTCTCTTACATACACATGTAGCAATAAAAGTTTAATTGGCATTCATAAGAACATAAGAAATAGGAGCAGAGGTAGGCCAATCGGCCCCTCGAGCCTGCTCCGCCATTCAATAAGATGATGGCTGATCTGATCCTAACCTCAAATCTAAATTCATGTCCAATTTCCTGCCCGCTCCCCGTAACCCCTAATTCCCTTTACTTCTAGGAAACTGTCTATTTCTGTTTTAAATTTATTTAATGATGTAGCTTCCACAGCTTCCTAGGGCAGCAAATTCCACAGACCTACTACCCTCTGAGTGAAGAAGTTTCTCCTCATCTCGGTTTTGAAAGAGCAGCCCCTTATTCTAAGATTATGCCCCCTCGTTCTAGTTTCACCCATCCTTGGGAACATCCTTACCGCATCCACCCGATCAAGCCCCTTCACAATCTTATATGTTTCATTCATATGCCTCTCATTCTTCTGAACTCCAACGAGTAGAGTCCCAACCTACTCAACCTCTCCTCATATGTTCGCCTCCTCATCCCCGGGATTAACCGAGTGAACCTTCTTTGTACTGCCTCGAGAGCAAGTATGTCTTTTCTTAAGTATGGACACCAAAACTATATGCAGTATTCCAGATGCGGTCTCACCAATACCTTATATAACTGCAGCAATACCTCCCTGTTTTTATATTCTAACCCCCTAGCAATAAAAGCCAACATTCCGTTGGCCTTCTTGATCACCTGCTGCACCTGCATACTAACTTTTTGATTTTCTTGCACTAGAACCCCCAGATCCCTTTGTACTACAGTACTTTCCAGTTTCTTGCCATTAAGATAATAACTTGCTCTCTGATTTTTCCTGCCAAAGTGCATAACCTCACATTTTCCAATATTGTATTGCATCTGCCAAATCTCCGCCCTCTCACCCAGCCTATCTATATCCCCTTGTAGGTTTTTTATGTCCTCCTCACTCTCTACTTTCCCTCCCATCTTTGTATCATCTGCAAACTTTGATACATTACACTCGGTCCCCTCCTCCAAATCGTTAATATAGATTGTAAAGAGTTGGGGACCCAGCACCGACCCCTGCGGAACACCACTGGCTACTGGTTGCCAGTCCGAGAATGAACCATTTATCCCAACTTTCTGCTTCCTGTTAGATAACCAATCCTCCACCCATGCCAGAATATTACTCCCAATCCAGTGATTCTTTATCTTGAGCAATAATCTTTTATGTGGCACCTTGTCGAATGCCTTCTGGAAGTCTAAATACACTACGTCCACTGGTTCCCCTTTATCCACCCTGTACGTTATGTCCTCAAAGAACTCAAGCAAATTTGTCAGACATGACTTCCCCTTCATAAATTCTGGAGTATCGTATGATTAATTTTTTGAGGAAAAAGAGGAACTTTCCAGAATCGTATCCAGGAGGTTAAATGAGTTGGGTACATTCTATCGACCATATAAGAGATGGGTTTGATGGGTCATATATTCTTTTTTTCACACTATACGTTAAGTTCCTATATTATCAACAACAACAACTTGCATTTATATAGTGTCTTTAACATAGAAAAACATCCCGAGGTGCTTCACAGAAGCGTAATCAGACAAAAATCGACACCAAGACAAAGAAGGAGATAGTAGACGGGGCGACTAAAAGCTTGGTCAAAGAGGTGGGTTTTAAGTAGTCATGACACTTGTCTCTTTTTGCCACTACCCAAGGAGCAGCTGAAGAAATACCGATAACATCTTTTTTTTAAAACTTGGAACAAAATACAGAGGATATGATAGGCCACATACCTGCTTGTAATTGGTTATTATGAATGGCACAAAAGGCTAGTTCGTTGCCTAGTGATGGGGCTCAGCACAGCAGTTTGTTATGATTAGCCTGTAGAAGATCTTGGCTGAAGGAGGTACCCATTGAGAAAAAGAATATGATGTAGGAAAGAGTTGATAGTCAAGAGTTAATTGGCAAGGCTTGTAAAGAAAAAATGCTTCTGGCTTTATGGTTATTTGGGTAAGTTGAACTACTATTTATTTCAGTTATTATTCAAATTAAGGATAAATACTGGTTCATGGATTTAAAACTCCATAATTTTAACACTTCTGTGTTTAGTACAGCGAAACAAATTTCATACAATCAAATTCAGCTTGTATAACAACAGGTCACACACCTTGGGTAGTGAAGCTGTCCTGCAACCTGGTCTCAAGGCAGAAGCCCAATCTATCAGTCACATTTTTGGCATTACATTGGCAAGTTTATGTCAATCAAAACTGGATCAAGCCATCAAACTTTACCAGCAAATTTAGTTGAATTGACATCTGTTTTATTCTTTAATTCAATTATTCATTTTGATCTTCTCAATTTTTGTCAACCACTTATGAAGATAACTTTTTCCTACTTGTTCTCCTTCAGCCGAAGAGCAGGGTAGCCTCGACATGAATTTCCTCATAGCTGCCATCAGGGCACCCATGCATAGCATTGCTGGATGAGATGCACCCTGACCACAAGTCTGCTAAGCACTTAATACTTATCCCCATACTCCTTTTTCATCACCTGATGAAATTGTGGCTGCACTAATCTGATGAAATCAAGAAAGGTTTCATAAGATTTGACCATTTGAAGGTGGAAGTGTTGCTTCATATCAATATTTTCTTCCTTTCATTTTAGAACTCTGTGGCACTATCCCACAGCTGAGAGAGTGGGCTGCTCACAGCTTACTTTCGTACCAACTGTTAAATGGTGCGCAACAGTGGTCAAGCAGATTATTTTCTCCCCCTCACTTTCAGTTAAGAAATATTTAGCCTTCTCTCATCCCTTCCCCCATAACAGTATAGTGAAGGTCACAAACTCACAGTGTGAGGAAATGGTAGTCACATCCTTCTATTCTGTGGTACATACGTGGTGTATTAATGTGCCACACACACACATGAAAACTGGGCTTTTCCCACCCAAGTTAAGAACATAAGAAAACATAGAATGAGAAAATGCCATTCAGCTCATTAAATCTGATTTCTCTATAGAGTATGTTCAATCTACCCTGTTATGCTCTTTGCCCTACCCATTTGACCTTCTGTGGTAAATACTCTCTGATTCCCAAAGATTATCGAACAAAACTCCACAGTTTTCATTTTTCCTCACTTCTCCATTATTATAATGTTGCTATTGGAGGCCTGCTACCCTCCAACAACAACATTCCCTCCCTCCAGTCCTAGCAACACAAAAACCATCAAATATGGAGTATTTAAAAATCTCACTCTGCACCTATATCCCCATAATTTTCAATCCTCTTCTCAACTACTTCATTTTTGATAGAGCTTTTGCTGGGAGTTTGATCCACACATCCATTACTCTGTAGGAGAAAAAGTTTCTTCTGATGTCTAGTCTCACTTAGGGCTTCTAAATTTTAAGCCATATCTTCTTGTACTGAGCTCACATACGAAGTCAGTGAGCCTTCTTATCTCCATTACTCTTTAATCTTTGTGGATTCAGACCTGTGTTGCTGACATGGGCAGCCTGCCTGCAAACCTCTGCCAACATGCTGCTGGAAAGAAAGAAAAAAGAACTTGCATTTATATAGAACCTTTCACATTCTCACCTCCCAAACCCACGACCTCCACCACCTAGAAGGATAAGGGCAGAAGGTGCATGGGTACACCATCTCTTCTAAGTTCCCCTCCAACCCACACACCAACCCGACTTGGACATATATCGCTTTTCCTTCATTATCGCTGGGTCAAAATCCTGGAACTCTCCCAGCTAACAACACTGTGGGAGTCCCTTCACCACATGGACTGCAGCAGTTCAACAAAAAGGCCCACCACCACTTTCTCGAGGGCAACTAGGGGTGGGCAATAAATGCCGGCCTTATTCCGAGAATTAATTACAAAAAAGTGACAAAGTGCTTTACAACTAATGGGCTACTTCTGAAGCGCAGTAACTGTCGTTATGTAGGCAAACACGACAGGCAAATTTTTACATAAGGTCCCACCATGATAAAATATTGTTTATCTAAGCTTGGTTTGGTAACAATTTGGAAGAGCTAGAATTTCACGGGAATTATGGCATCCCTCCCTGAGGGAACTCAAGCAGCAGGAGATGGAAACTTCTTCGGGAGACAGTTTGCTTGGTCCCCATTCACCCCACCACTTGTGGGATTTTTTGCTAGAAGTGATGGAGGACATATTACACATCCATTATATAATGCTATACATCCTGCAATGTATTTTCTGTTATTTGCACCGTCGCAACACTGGGTGTAAGGAATGTCTGTTCATGCCTGCCGTCCAATGTTGTTTTAGAGGTGGAGGGACTTATTGAAATTTTAAAGAGCAGAAAGCCTATGCAATTGACCACAGGGTGATCAATTATACAAGCTAAGGTCTTTTTTTAAATTCAGTAAAAGATTTTCCTTTCTTTACACCAGCACGGAGTCTGCTGGTCACACTATTCTTCAGCAGGCCTCTGAAGTATGCTGTAGCCAGTCTCTGTCCATGCCTTTACCCTTCCCCCGTCTCCCCCAACCCACTCCCAGGCTGACTCTCTGCCAGAGGGCAGGGAACTTGCCAAAATTATGCAAAGTGCCTGACCCGGGAAATCACCCGGGGTCACGAGCATTGCCAGAGGTGGACAGAACTCCCACCCTGACACAGATACACCAGAATGCTGCAAAATCAGAAAAACCCAGCCTAGGAGTATAAAGCCAGGAGCAGTTAAAAAAAAACAAACCCATGTCCCGGCCAAATTCAATACATATGTTATGAGGTGGGTTTGAACTGTTTTTTTTGAACTGTAGGCTTGAGGGAAGGAACCAAAGCTACTTTCGAACAAACACAGACGGTATGATTTGTTCCGTTAAGGAACAAAAGAAAGAAAGAAAGAACTTGCATTTTCAAAGCGCCTTTCACGACCTCAGGACGTCCCAAAGCGCTTTATAACCAATGAAATATTTTTGAAATGTAGTCACTGTTGTAATGTATGATAGCGCAGTATTTTTAAATCTGACGGTCAGTTATAAAAATCCAAACAAGACATAGCAACTGGTGAAAGGGCACATAAGTGGCTGGATTATTAAGCTCATTTGGTAGAAGACAGCAAAACCAACAGGAATCTTCACAGGAAAAGGTAAGGTAGACTGGCTGGTTCCTGCAATCAGAAAAGATTACATGAAAGAAAAGGACTATGTATATAAAAGTTATCTATGAAACAGTGTAGCATTAAATAGTTTTGTACACTCAAGGAGTTAGATAATCAACTTTCTACAGTAAATATATAACTATTATATCAATGTTAGATTATTCACTTGTTTATTCTTTGTTTAATACATTTGTTTAATATTTTTAACTTAAAGCAAGGTGCGATGTGAAGCTGTACTGCTGTCATAGGCTGGAGAGAGAGCCGATGGAGGCGAAGGATAAATTCCAGTAGGTTGAAAATAATTATCCAACAAAGTTTGCTGTTTGTTATTTATCACTGAAAGCTTACCTACATTTCAAGGCTAGGATGGACATGAGAATTTGGGAGTCACTCAGGAGAGTGATCTAAGATATAAGAGCTGAAATAATCTAGAGTAATAAGGGTAGAAAAGACCCAGAAATAATACCCACAAACAGAAAATGAATGAATGACCATATAATCTATCTGTTGGTTGATGGAGGGATGTTGGCAGAACACCAGGAGAACTCTCTGCTCTTCTTCAAATAATGGGATCTTTTACATCCACCTGTGCAGGCAGCTTAATGCCTCATCTGAAAAATGGCACCTATGAGGAGGCAACACTCCCTCAGTGCTGCCCTGAAGTGTCAGCCTATATTTTTAACTCAAGTTCTGAAGTGGGACTTGAACCTACAACTTAGAGGAGAGGGTATTACCAACTGAGCCAAGTTGATACTTAAGGAAATACAAGTTACCTTCCAGGCAATGGGTTCATTTTTGTTTCTTCCCCCTCCCAGTTCCCTTCAAGAAGATATCCCCCACGCCACTCCCCCAACCCCCCACCCCTCGCATGGCTCAGACTGAAAACTGAGTAGAGTCGGGTCCTCTGTGGTACTGAGCATTAATGGTCGGACACTCAGCCACACTGTTTTGTTTTTTATGCCTCAATTATATAATGGAAGTGGTTTCACGCTGTGTTGGGTCTGATGATACTCTAATTCCATTGGTGGCCACACTTAATACAATTGCACATGTGTGGTTGTTCAAAGGTCCCAAAACACAACTTTAAGTTTCTGGCCATGGAACTTACCTGATATCAGAGGATAGTCCACCCAGACCAGCAATGTAGAAAACACAGACGGTCTGGAAACTCAGCCCCCCTGTGGCCAGGACAGTTTGGTGCCCAGTGGCATTAAAGGGTGAGCTTCTGGTGCTTTGCCTCCTTGGTGTCCCAGGCTTGCTTTACAGTGCTCCCTTCAGAATCAGTACTATAACGTAAATTCAGCATTAATTCAAGTTCTTTCAACTTGAGAACCTTTTTGTTTCTTCTGTGTTAGAGTTAATGCAGTCAAGTCAAAAGGATTCGAGACAGCAGCTGAAAACTTCAAAATATTATATATAAAAAATGGACACTCATAATGTAACAGCAGTAATGAATGAGAAAAGTGTTTATCTGGGTTCTGGCACAGCAGGCTCCCATTTTAGTTTCAACCTTCATCTTATCCCAAAACAACCCCCGCTGTGCTAAAAGCTTTCTCTTTCATTATTGTTTCATTACTAACCAGTGCCGTGTCATAAAAAGTTTCTGTCTTGCAAGCCTAATATTCCTGTTTACAAGAGACTATTCTCAAATGTTGCCATGGATATTCATCTTCTCACCCTACCTAGTGGGACGGTGGTTGCCCTGTTGCAGCATCATACAACTTCACCTTTTAACTGTATCAAAGAGACTTCACAAATATTTTAAAGGGAAGGTACAAAAATTGACATGCTTCAAATAAAACATGAGAGTAGAAGGAATTTTATCCCCACAGAACTGGATAGGTGGAATAGATTCCCAAATAAATCAGTTAATGCTGTATTGAGTAATACATTGTTACAATTCAGGCTAATCCCTAACGCTCTCCTGAAAAGTCAACTTCTAGAGGCAAACCTGCACTTCCTATGAACCAAAATTTGACCCTATTGACAAAATACCTAGAATAGCAGAGCACAAGGTGAAGGATGAACACGTTTACAATGCAATGCCACCTGACCACATCAAATCTGCAGAAAATTGTCATGCTGCCATCTAGCTCAGGCTTAAAAATACTAAACTGTGTTTATTAGTTACAGAAGCAATGTTAGATCAGCAGATTACATAGAGTGTTTTACTTAGCTTTACACCATCTGTTGCAAAATGATAAAAGTTACAAAGTCTTAGCCGTTCTTTTAAGCAACCATTGATCATACATCTTTAACAAAAAGCTTTAAGTGAGAAATGAACCTCAACAAGTCCCTCATTGAGCCCTGAATCCATAACAGCACAGTGAAATGGGAAACTAAAAACCCTATCACAGACCTCTCCCTTTTGTTCTTTCCCTCCCCACTCCCCACTCCCCACCCTCCCACACACCCCCAACACTCTTTTCCCTGGCTCTGCTATTGCTTAAAAGCTGTTCATCTCTAACATATTCCAGTACTGATGAAAGGTCATCGACCTGAAACGTTAACTCTGTTTCTCTCTCCACAGATGCTGCCTGACCTGCTGAGTGTTACCAGCATTTTCTGTTTTTATTTCAGATTTCCAGCATCCACAGTATTTTGCTTTTGTTGAATGTGGCGTATCATTCTGCCTACAAGTTTCTCTTTCCCTTTTCATATCCAAGCAGGTACAAAGAAAGATAAAAATAAAAGTTATGGTGATATTTTCCTCTTTTTGAATAAAGGGTTAAATTCCTCGCATAGATTTCATAGATTTTAAGAAAACCAAATAAAAATGCCAGTGCAGATGCTTTTGCTGTGGATGATACATATGCAACATGAATTTGCTAACAGAAAGAAATCTACCCATGCATGATGTATCTGTAACAGTTTTCTTTTGACTTTTCAAGCAACTAACAAGCCACTCGGCTGCTATAGATGATGAATATTTTGGGCATCCAACTGCAGAGTGCACAAATCTGTAACAAAATGGACCAAGAAAATGTCTGGGAAGCCTGTTGCACTGCCTGGGACCTGTAAGTCCTGATAGACAGAATTTTTGAAAGAATGTGATGTTTCAGCCAGGTGGGGGCAGCCCACAACCTTGGACTGGACAATAAAGGGGTAAATTTTCATCTTCGCCTGGGCATTATCGTGGAGGGCGCATTGCCCGCCTGCTGTAGAACCTGCTCAATTTTCATTCCATTGAAATCAATCGGATGCAAGTCGGGAAGGTTCTATCACAAGCAGACGATTTGCCCCTTCTGATTACCACCCAGGCAGTGAAGATGCAAATTTATCCCAATGAATGTGGCAATATGTCTAACTGGAGTAGTTGAGGGCCAACCACTGTGAGGACTTGGGAAAGAGCTCAGAAGAAGTTTTAACACTTGAAACCAATCATCATGATATGGCAAAAATTATAGTAATTGTGCAGAGAATTTTATGAATTCCCAAATCTGCCAGTTTTAATGTGGAATCGAAGGCATATATAAGTATAGAAGTTAAAAATGGGAATTGTTCTACATATATGCAAGAAATATTTTCCTTACACAAAGAAAGATTAAGGAAGATAATATCATTTAAAATCATAGGGCAGTGCAAATTAGATTTGCACATTTGCCAGGGTAGCAAAGATAAGGAAGGAATTTAAATCATCCAATTTAATTTAAACAGCTCTTGTGTTTAAAGGCCAAACTCGCACAGGAGAGCAAGGAATGTAATAGGTAGTGCACCTTCTCAGGTGGAGCTTTTAACTGCACATAATCTGTGAATAGTGGAGGGAAGCTCTGGAAGGCATTGGTCTTCTGGAGCTTGAAAGGATGCATAGATCACCTGATGTGTGCTATATCAGTCATATATTTAACATTTTAATCATTAACATGTCTATTTACACTGATTGTACACAGATGGTTCATAGTTTATGTAATAAAAACACAATAACCAAATAGAAAAGTGTTTTTGTACACTGATTCTACTCATGTGGTCTATAGTTGATGTAATTATAAACACAATATCCAAATAGTGCTTTGGTACTAAAAATGTCCATCTATTCTCTTCACAGATAATGGAAAGTCGAGTGGTCTTCAGGGTGCAGCCACAGAGGAATAGCCAGCAGAACAGTTAGCATCACTACAAACACATACATTCAGCGGCAACTCAGATACAGACATTTTTTTGTGACTATTATTTATGATTTTTTTTTATTCGTTCATGGGATGTGGGCGTCGCTGGCAAGGCCAGCATTTATTGCCCATCCCTAATTGCCCTTGAGAAGGTATGATATGGATGAAGCAACAAAAGGTGAAGCATAAAAGCAGTGATGGGCTTTTTCAAGGGCCAGCAGCTGCAATCCAAAGGCCTAGCCTGCTGACTGCCCTACCTGAGTTGTCTAGGATACAGATCTCAGTGAGCATGCTTTCCAATGAAGGATGTCACAACTTATGGTGTTGAGCAGGCACTTAGCCCCATATCCACTAAGCCCCGTATCCACTTAGCCCCATATCCCAGATCTATCTCACCTCCACCTCTCTCAACTCCTCTACTGTCTCTCATTTGTCACACTGCTTGTCCGACATCCAGTACTAGATGAGCAAAAATTTCCTCCAACTATCTATTGGGAAGAAGTCAATGTCTTCGGTCCATGCCACAAACCCCATTCCCCAGCCACCAACTCCATCCCTCTCCCTGGCCACTGCCTGAGGCTGAACCAGATCGCTCACAACCTTGGTGTTCTATTTGATCTGGAGCTGAGTTTCTGGCCCCATCACAAAGATCGCCTACTTCCACCTCCATAATATCGCCTGTCTCGACTCTTGCCTCAGCTCATCTGCTGCTGAAACCCTCATCCATGCCTTTGTTGTCTCTAGACTTGACTATTCCAATGCTCTCCTGGCCAGCCTTCAATCTTCCACCCTCCATAAACTTGACCTCATCCAAAACTCTGCTGCTGGTATTCTAACTGGCACCAAGTCCAGTTCACCCATTATCTCTGTGCTTGCTGACCTACATTGGCTCGCAGTCCAGCAATGCCTCGATTTTAAAATTCTCATCCTTGTTTTCAAATCCCTCCATGGCCTCGCCCCTCTCTATCTCTGTAATCTCCTCCAGCCCTATAACCCTCCAAGATCTCTGCACCCCTCCAATTCTGGTCTCTTGCGCATCACCGATTTTCTTCGCACCACAATTGGCAGCCGTGCCTTCAGCTGCCTAGGCCCAAAGCTCTGGAATTCCCTCCCTAAATCTCTCCACCTCTCTACGTCTCTCTCCTCCTTTAAGATGCTCCTTAAAACCCATCTTTTTCCCTGTCCTAATATCTCCTTATGTGGCTCGGTGTCAAATTTTGTTTGATAATGTTCCTCTGCAGTGCCTTGTGACATTTTACTACATTAAAGGCGCTGTATAAATGCAAGTTGTTGTTGAAGTACAACGAATGGATGACCAGTTGTCTGCATTGCAGTCTAACATTGAGTGTGAAGCAACACGAGTGGTCACTGGAGTGCTGAGCACAGTAATGCAGGACGTAGTCATTGCACATAAATGTTCCTCTGCTGCTTTGGATGACTTGGAGGTCCAAAATCCAAAAAAACAGTAAAGGCGAGCTTTGGCTCATTTGGAGAATTCTTTCAGAAAACCATCAGGGAAGGAATTAAGGACCACACACAGGCTTCTACACTCAGACAAATTAGTGGGTATTTTGAGGAGCTGTTCTCCAGCGGTGGAAGGCATGAAAAAGCACAGGAAGAGTTGAGTGACAGTGATTTAAGTGTCAGTTCTAGGGCACGATGTAATCCTGTGCAAGTGGCTGCAGGCACTACCTCAGAAAGTAATGATTGCACAGCAACTCAGGAAACGTGCATGCATAGCCTTAATGGAGCTGCATTAGAATTAGTTGGAGGTGCAAGTAGTGTACTTTCTGAATCACGGGCAGCTTGCTGGTTGACTAGGCAGTTATCCACTACTACTATTACTTGAGTTAGGGAAGCACTTAGGAGCAAGGCCCAAACACAAGCGATCACCCACAGAAGTGCTTGATTCACAACACACACATTGAAGACTTACACCACCTACATTCATTCACTATATAAAATGATTTTACTTTTAATTTATCTTGTAGTCTGACATTCTTTTATTATGTAGAAGAAGAAGGAACATTTTTTAAAAAGTAAACCAAAATGAACATACTCAAGCTGTGGCAAAAGCAACACAGTTAAAGGAACCAGCAAGTCCCTGATCGAAAATATGTCCAAGAGAAGGTTATAATGACAATTGCTGCAGCTGCTAATTGCAGCAAGAAGTGTTTGCAGGTGGGTGCATAGTGAAATAAGGCGTCAGTTATCCTCTTAATGGAACAGTTGAGCAGCATACTGACTGACTCATATAAGGTCTTCTCTGTGTACCTGTAAGGACCCAGTGGTTTAAAACCTGAGGGCAGTTGTGCCATTCATTGCCACGGGCAGTGCAGGGTAGCACAATGCAATGCAATGCAGTGCAGTGCAGTACAGTACAGTACAAGTGACTAACTGTCCTTGCAGATCACCATCAACCAAGTGGCCCACTCAGTCACAACCTTCCTGCTGAGCCTGAGCATCATGCAAGGCAGCCCTGTGTTGTCAACGTAGCTGCAACTGTCACAGTACTTCTGCTTTCTGGGGTAAAGCAGTTCTGTTCTGCAAATGTGTGCCTCTTTTGTCCTCTCTACTCCCAGATTCTCCTCTCCTCCAGTTCCTGCTCTGAGATATTTGGCAATGGCTGCTGTACCCTTGTGTTGGAGATGAAAACTCCACAGTTCTATTCAGCTCTGTCAGTGGTCCAAACTTTCCTTTCCTTAATATATGTAGCACACACATCTGAATGTGAGTTCAGAACTTAAGTTTTGTTTTACTCGCCCCCCCGCCCCCCACCCCAAACAATTCTCTTGGGTGGAATAGAATAGATTATAAATTTAAATTAGTCAAAAGTGAATTTAAAACAGATGTTAGAACAAATGTCTTTACAAAACATAGACAGACTGGTGAAATGGGCAGACACATGGCAGATGAAATTTAATGCAGAGAAGTGTGAAGTGATACATTTTGGTAGGAAGACTGAGGAGAGGCAATATAAACTAAATAATACAATTTTTTTTTTATTCGTTCATGGGACGTGGGTGTCGTTGGCGATGCCAGCATTTATTGCCCATCCCTAATTGCCCTTGAGAAGGTGGTGATGAGCCGCCTTCTTGAACCGCTGCAGCCCATATGGTGAAGGTTCTCCCGCAGTGCTGTTAGGTAGGGAGTTCCAGGATTTTGACCCAGCGACGATGAAGGAACGGCGATATATTTCCAAATCGGGATGGTGTGTGACTTGGAGGGGAATGTGCAGGTGGTGTTGTTCCCATGTGCCTGCTGCTCTTGTCCTTCTAGGTGGTAGAGGTCGTGGGTTTGGGAGGTGCTGTCAAAGAAGCCTGCGCGAGTTGCGGCAGTGCATCCTGTGGATGGTACACACTGCAGCCACTGTGTGCTGGTGGTGACTGGAGTGAATGTTTAGGGTGGTGGATGGGGTGCCAATCAAGTGGGCTGCTTTGTCCTGGATGGTGTCGAGCTTCTTGAGTGTTGTTGGAGCTGCACTCATCCAGGCAAGTGGAGAGTATTCCATCACACTCCTGTCTTGTGTCTTGTAGATGGTGGAAAGGCTATGGGGAGTCATTGGGTGAGTCACTCACCGCAGAATACCAAGCCTCTTTAAAGAGGGTACAGGAACAGAGAGACCTGGGGGTGTATGCACACAAGTCTTTGAAGGTGGCAGGACAAGTTGCGAAAGCTGTTTTAAGAAAAAAATCTGGGATCCCAGGCTTTATTAATAGAGGCATAGAGTACAAAATCAAGGAAATTGCTGATTAGGCCTCAGTTGGAGTGTTGCTTTCAAATCTGGGCACCACACTTTAGGAAGGATGTCAAGGACTTAGAGACGGTGCAGAGGAGATTTACTAGAATGGTGCCAGGGATGATGGACTTCAGTTATGTGGAGAGACTGGAGAAGCTGGGGTTGTTCTCCTTAGAACAGAGAAGGTTAAGGGGAGATTTGATTGAGGTGTTCAAAATCATGAACTGTTTTGATAGAGTAAATAAGGAGAAAATGTTTCCAGTGGCAGAAGAGTCGGTAACCAGAGGACACAGATTTAAGGTGATTGGCAAAAGAACCAGAGGCGACATGAGGTAGCATTTTTGCCCTTGGTTTTTTCTTATGTACTTCAGGCCTTAATGGTCCTTAACAAGCACATTTATCTGCTAATTTTCATCAACTCCTTTTAACATGGGAGCAAGATTCAAAGTAGTGATAAACACTGAAGAATCGGTTGTTACCACTTTTTACAAGTCTACTTTATCACTAAATTTAGTACCCAGAGTGAGATGAAAATGTGGACCTTAATGAGGTAACCTGATGGTGGCGGTCTGTAGTGAGATCTGTTTCTCTCCTGGTGCCAAAATAGGAAACCTCGCACTACTTTGTGGATTTAAGGAAAAGATCTTACTTCCCCACCTTCAGTGTATTTCTTAAGTCTGCTTCCACACTGGTGTGAGTCGACCTCTAGGAAGCATGCAAGAGCAGGCAGTTGCGGTTTTCTTTTTCCTCCCACACTAACAGGAGCTGAGGGCAGGAAATCAGCCAGTTTGGAGATCAAACGTGTGTCCCTCCACCATACTACACCACTGCTTTGAGTCCTTATTTCTGTGTAGAAAGTGGCCTGCCTGCTATCAGTTAATTTGATACATGATGTGGCATAATTAGAAAGAAATGAAATTATGTTGATATTGTTAGATCAAGTGAAAATTGCAACAAAGTGTTTTTCTGACACCATCTGTTTCTTCAAGTAGTTAAAATGTTTCAGGAATTGCATCTGAGTGATGATTAGAAAAGCTCTATATTTGTATGCATCATGGCAGATTCATATTAAGAAAAAGCTATATGAGGCAGTGGGAGGCATTAATCCTACAGATATTTGTATTCTGACTCAACAAATGTTAACAGTGAACATAAAGGTAGGGCATCAATCTGGTTTAATAAATAGTCTTAAAGCTAGATTGAGTGTTGTGTGATCAGACCAGCGGTGGTAATTACTACCAGTAGCAGCGGACTGCAATCAGGCCTTTTGGCGTAGTTCAGTTTTGGAGCTGCTCACACAATATCACTAAAAATATCTCAACAGTCACTTTAATTTAAAGAACCTTCAACGATGCTCCATACTGTCCTCAAGTGTTCACCCTTTGTGTTAAAATTTTGCATTTCTAAAAAAAACAGGATCAAATTAAATAATTTTGCTTCGGAAACAGTCTAATTAGGCACAGCAGCTATGATGTTAGCATCTTAATAACTGAACATTTTGGGGGAGGAGTTGCATCGCTCCATTTTGCTCAGTAAAATATTTAAATTAACTTTTATAATTTGGCAATGCCTTAAAGAGTTATTAGAGCTTTAAACATTAAAGAATTTCAACCCGAAGCTGATTCACGGACACTTCTTCCTCACCTAATGGCCCCGATATTAGCAGGGAGACGGGATGACAGCAGGGGGGTGATTGGGCACGTGGGTAACCCGCCCAATAAAAAATGACCGTTTCCCACGCGATCGCGAGTCAATTGGAGCCACTTAACGTGGCTTCCAGGTTTGCCGTCCGAAAGCTGCGCAGCGGGCGGACTGCACGCCCGCGTCACACGCTGACAGTTAGAGGAGCTCTATTTAAAGGGTCAGTCCTCCAATGGCTGCTCCTGGAGCAAATACCCACACACCACAATGGAGCAGCAGAGGGAAAAGGCTGCTCCTAGATTCAGCGATGCCTCACTCCAGGTGCTACTGGATGGGGTGAGGAGGAGGAGGGATGTCTTCTACCCGGCGGACGGGAGAAAGTGTCCTGCTTCTGCCACCAAAAAGGCCTGGCTCAAGGTGGCAGAGGAGGTCACCAGCGGCAGCAACATCTCCCGCACCTGGATCCAGTGCAGGAAGCGCTTCAATGACCTAACTAGTACACATACTCATTCTCCTACATTCTGTCTTCCACATCACCGCCCCCACCCCCCAACTCATTCTGCACTGCCAACACTACTCTATCACATCACTCCCCACACCCACTTAAGGCTCATCCTCAACTTACCTGCGCTTCCTCAGCACTTCCTCATCTCCCCATTACTTACCCCACCACTACCACTCAACCGAATCCTCACACAATGTCATGGCTCTGTCTCATACTCACCCTCTGATGCATCTCTTTCACGGTCAGCCGCACCCAAGTCAATACATTCATCGGTTGGCCACGTCACCATCGTCTCACTCACGCGTCTGTACTTCCTTCCCTTTTAGGAGAAGAGAGCCCAGAATGCATGGGAGAGGGCGAGGACCAGAAGGGGGCTGCAACAAATTGTTGTCCTCACAGATGCTGAGCAGGGGGCGCTGGAGCTGAGCCACACCCTCGAGTGCCTGTCCGTCGGGGACGCCGAGACTGGTACCCGACAAACGTCTGGTGACAGAACTTTAACATTCGGCACACACGATATCAATTGATGTTAACATGCCTTGTCCTCTTCAGCACCTCAGTATGCTCATTGCAACATGACACATCTGTGATCATGCTTAATATTGCCTTATGTTCTCTTACAGAGCTTCCAGCGACCGCTGTGACGGCAGAGGGCGATTCCTCAGAGGACCTGCCGGCTTCTGAGGGTGCACCGTCACATCTGAGCAAGCCATCCACCAGCGCAGATACTCACACCTCGGTGGGTCCTAGTCCTCAGTTAGTTGGGTTCGCACATGGTGAGTTACCACACACATGTGAGCACGAGCAGACATTGGTGGCAGGGACAGCTGCAGAGAGTCCGCGTCGGTGGGAGCACTGCTCTCCAGGCTCTGCTCAGCTGGACACAGATGCTGAACCCTGGGGCCATCCTTTAAAAGGAGAATAATCGAGGGGCAGCAGCACATTTGCGAGGTGCTGGAACAGGTGCCACGTGCACTCTCTACAATCGCGCAGAGAATGGAGGAGTCCAACTCCTGCATATGTGGAATGGTGGCACAGATACGGGAGGGAATATCTGAGTTGGTGTCACAGGGACGTGAACAACTCCCTGAGATACTGTCACAGGGACGTGAGGGCATCTCTGAGATACTGTCGCGGGTAAGTGCGGGAATGTCTGCGATGGAGAGAAGGTTAGCCTCCATTGAGCTTCGAGCACGGCTCACAAACGAATCCATTCAGGCCCTGACAACGGCCGTTCAGACTCACAGTAAACAACATTCTGCCACCTTATACAGGCAGGCAGATACACTAGCACTGGCCTTACAAGGCTTCACACTTGTCCTCCAAACTATTGTCCAGCAGAGTGGGAGGTGTGGTGTGGGCCTGGTCTAGGGGAGGGATGATGGCGAAAGGGGACATGGAAGTGGGGACGCCACTCAAAGCGCTCCCACATCTCACCCATTGCCCCCCTTTCAATCAGTACCCGCAATGCTGCCTCCTCTCCAGGTGACCGAGTCTGTCCCTGCACAGGTGCAGGTGGAGCAGTCTTTGGAGAGGCCCTCACAGGCACCAAAACCCAAAGGGCATAGGCCCAAAGCATCTAATCGATCAGGGCATGAACAAGAGCAACCTGCCACTACCTCTGCTGCAGCCACAGGAGATGCACCACATAGAAGCAAAAGGCAAAGGTTTTGTGAGCACGAAGGGGATGCACAAGGATGTTTGACGGTAGGTCATGTTTTTTATTTATATTTGCTCTTTGTTAAACTCACATTAAATATTATTATTGTCACCACTACTGCCACGTCTTGGCCATTCTTGACTGGCTTCTGTAATAGGTCCCTTTCATGATGTTCACCATTAATGCCGACATTAATGGTGAACATCATGAAAGGGACCTATTACAGAAGCCCATTGGGTCACTCTACAGTGGGTGTATATGTAATTGCAGGACTGTTTTGTGCAGAGAGGGATGGGGGCTGCTGGTTTGGGCACTGCTCTATCCAGGTGGGATGAGGACTGGACTCTTTACACTGTCTGATGTTAGGAGAACCGTTCATCTACCAGTGACTCCCTGGCCTCACGAGCAGTCTGGTGAGCCACTGCTCTGCCCATGGGTTGCTCCTGCTCCTCCTCGTCCTCCTCCTCCACCTCCTCCTCCTCAATGTGGGTGGCAGATATAGATGGGGCCTCCTCAAGCGGCATCCCTCTCTGTTGTGCCATGTTGTGCAGTGCACAACGGATGACTATAATGCATCCCACTCTGTCTGGTGTGTATTGAAGTGCTCCCCCAGAATGATCAAGGCACCTGAAGCGCATCTTGAGCAGCCCTATAGCATGCTCAGTTGTAGACCTGGTGGCAATGTGGATGTCGTTATATCGACGCTGTTGCTCGGTGATGGGGTTCCTTAGAGGTGTCATGAGCCACATGTGCAGGGGGCATCCCTTGTCCCCGAGGAGCCAGCCCTTAAGGGTGTGCGGTGCTTGAAAGAGGGGTGGGATATTGGATTCCCGGAGGATGAAGGAATCGTGGCAGCTGCCAAGGAATCTGGCACCCACACGAAGGAATCTTTTGTGGTGGTCACAGAAGAGCTGAGTGTTGATGGAGTGATAGTCCTTCCTGTTGATGAACAGTCCTGGCTCATGTGGAGGTGCTTGTATTGCTATATGAGTACAAGTGATTACACCCTGCACCTGTGGGAAGCCAGCCACAGAGTGGAATCCCATTACCATCTCCGTCTGGCTGAGGTCGTCCATGGGGAAGTTGGCGTAGCGCGAGGCCCTTCGAAACAAGCCATCGGTTACCTGCCTTATGCACTTATAAGAACATAAGAAATAGGAGCAGGAGTAGGTCAATCAGCCCTTCGAGCCTGCTCCGCCATTTAATAAGATCATGGCTGATCTGATCCTAACCTCAAATCTAAACACTTGTATGCAGACAACTGAGAGACCCCGGCGATGTCCCCGGTGGCACCCTGGAATGATCCGCAGGCAAAGATGTTGAGGGCAGTGATGACTTTGACAACGACAGGTAAGGAAATGCTGCTCGGCCCAGCCGGGAGCAGCTTGGCATGAAGGAGGCTGCAGATGTCTGCGACCACCTGGTGACCCACTCTGAGCCTCCGTATGCACTGCTCCTAAGAGAGGTCCAGGAAGCTGAGCCTTGGTCTGTAGACCCTGTTGCGGGCATGGACTGCTTCATTATCTCTATTGTTGCCCTCTGTGTTCTTATGCAGGTACCTGTGGTGCAGCACTGTGTTGTGGAACTCCACGTGGCGGAGATGGACGCCGTGCATGGTGAGGCTGGTGATGTGGTTCATCCTCAGAAGTAGTGGTGAATGCAGCCATGGCACCCTTCCCCCCCCCCCCCCACATTCCTGACGGTGTGAGTTTGAGGAGGTCCGCAAAGTAGTTAAATATGTTTGAACAGCAGAGTTTTGAGCGGAAAGTAAGAATTTTGAGTGAAAACTCAAAGAACTTGCAGCCAAAACTTTGTCTGAAGTGACAGAGTGCCCTGCTGCAATAAATGACGTTTTCTCCCCATCTGTCAAATAAGTATTTGCATCTCCCACTGGCTGTTGGCTGAAACACATCTGTTGCAACAGGGAGTGTTTCCCACAGCACGAGAAACACACTGAGGATGCTTCAAAATCGCACCCCTGCCAAAACGTCGAGACAATTTAGTACTTCAAGTACTTCAACTAGCTGAACAACTATGCGAAGTATCATCCTTTAATTGCCGGTGGGACTTCCACATTCAGAGGAGGCGCGCAAGCCCAGATGCTTCAATAGGGAACCCGGAAGTCTGCGGGTTGGAGCCGGGCTCTGAACCCGCTCGGGATTTCCACGATTTTTGGAGCCCCCCTATCCCCAACGCACCTGCCACTTCACCCAAAAATCGAGCCCAATGAGTAGAAAGTACTGCACTTGTGTGAGTACAATTCGCTGATGATTGCACAGTGTTCAGTTCCATTTGCAACCCCTCAGATAATGAAGCAGTCTATGCCCGCATGCAGCAAGACCTGGACAACATCCAGGCTTGGGCTCATAAGTGGCAAGTAACATTCGCGCCAGACAAGTGCCAGGCAATGACCTTCTCCAACAAAAGAGTCTAATCACCTCCCCTTGACATTCAACGGCATTACCATCACCGAATCCCCCACCATCAACATCCTGGGGGTCACCATTGACCAGAAACTTAACTGGACCAGCCACATAAACACTGTGGCTACAAGAGCAGGTCAGAAGCTGGGTATTCTGTGGCGAGTGACTCACCTCCTGACTCCCCAAAGCCTTTCCACCATCTACAAGGCACAATTCAGGAGTGTGATGGAATACTCTCCACTTGCCTGGATGAGTGCAGCTCCAACAACACTCAAGAAGCTCGACACCATCCAGGACAAAGCAGCCCGCTTGATTGGCACCCCATCCACCACCCTAAACATTCACTCCCTTCACCACCGGCGCACAGTGGCTGCAGTGTGTACCATCCACAGGATGCACTGCAGCAACTCGCCAAGGCTTCTTCAACAGCACCTCCCAAACCCACGACCTCTACCACCTAGAAGGACAAACATAGAAACATAGAAAATAGGAACAAGAGTAGGCCATTCGGCCCTTCAGCCTGCTCCACCATTCAAAATGATCATGGCTGATCGTCTAAGTCAGTACCCTCTTCCTGCTTTTTACCCATATCCCTTGATCCCTTTAGCATTAAAAAAAATCTATCTCCTTCTTGAATATATTTAATGACTTGGCCTCCACTGCCATCTGTGGTAGAGAATTCCACAGGTTCACCACCCTCTGAGTAAAGAAATTTCTCTTCATCTCAGTTCTAAATGGCATACCCCCTATCCTGAGACTGTGACCCCTGGTTCTGGACTCAAAAGCCATCGGGAACATCCTCCCTGCATCTAGTCTGTCTAGTCCTGTTAGAATTTTATGTTTCGATGAGATCACCTCTCATTCTTCTAAACTCTAGTGAATATAGGCTTAGTTGACCCAATCTCTCCTCATACGTCAGTCCTGCCATCCCAGGAATCAGTCTGGTAAACCTTTGTTGCACTCCCTCCATGGCAAGGACATCCTTCCACAGATAAGGAGACCAAAACTGCACACAATACTTCAGATGTAGTCTCACCAAGGCCCTGTATAACTGCAATAAGTCATCCCTGCTCCTGTACTCAAATCCTCTTGCAATGAACGCCAATATACCATTCCTAACTGCTTGCTGCACCTGAATGCTCACTTTCAGCGACTGGTGTACAAGGACACCCAAGTCTCGTTGCACCTTCCCTTTTCCCAATCTATCACCATTCAGATAATAATCTGCCTTTCTGTTTTTACAACCGAAGTGGATAACCTCACATTTATCCACGTTATACTGCATCTGCCATGTTCTTGCCCATTCATCCAACTTGTCTAAATCACATTGGAGCCTCTTTGCATCCTCCTCACAGCTCACATTCTACCCCAGCTTTGTGTCGTCTGCAAACTTGGAAATGTTACATTTAGTTCCCTCATCCAAATCATTGATATATATTGTGAATAGCTGGGGCCCAAGCACTGATCCCTGCGTTACCCCACTAGTCACTGCCTGCCACCTGGAAAAAGACCCGTTTATTCCTACTCTCTGTTTCCTGTCTGTCAACCAATTCTCAATCCATGCCAGTATATTCCCCCCAATCCTATGTGCTTTAATTTTGCACATTAACCTCTTGTGTGGGACCTTATCAAAAGTCTTCTGAAAATCCAAATACACCACATCCACTGGTTCTCCCCTATCTATTCCATTGGTTACATCCTCAAAAATCTCCAGTAAATTTGTTAAGCATGATTTCCCTTTCATAAACCCATGCTGACTTTGTCCAATCCCGTTAATGCCTTCCAAGTGTTCTGTTATCACATCTTTTATAATAGACTCTAGCATAGACTCTAGGGCAGCAGGCACATGGGAACAACACTACCTGCACATTCCCCTCCGAGTCACACACCATCCCGACTTGGGAATATATTGCCGTTCCTTCATCGTTGCTGGGTCAAAATCCTGGAACTCCCTTCCTAACAGCACTGTGGGAGAACCTTCACCACACGGACTGCAGCGGTTCAAGAAGGCGGCTCATCACCACATTCTCAAGGGCAATTAGGGATCGGCAATAAATGCTGGCCTTGCCAACGACGCCCACAACCCATGAACAAATAAAAAAAACAATTGGCCAATGTATGCTCATATGAGATAGAACTTGGCCTGTTGCAGGCAGACAACATTTCAGGTCTTGATATTAGCTGACTAATGTGACTCATCTTATTCTTATCTTGGGTAAAGTTTACATTGTGGTCACAGTGTATGCTGCAGCCAACAAGGTTTATATCTTTTTTCACTCATTGAAAAAGCACTTTTACAGGTCTGGGACAACATAGCTAGATGCGGAGTAAAGCTCCTTCTACTCTTACCCAAAATCATGATTTAGCTCCTACTTCAGAAGAGCCAACAATATAGCAACAGTAAAGAACTTTTTCCCACAGCCAGGTGTCTTTATGGCTTCTCTGAGTGCACTTACCAATTTGTACTGTTTTATGTTGTGGTCCAAGCATAATAGGAACTACTATTGCTTCACATAGAATGGTTACAGCCAGCAAAGAGAAGAGACACAGACATTCAATCAGGTTAAATTCAAACCCATTTTTTAACATACATTTATTGCTTTTTAGATCACAATTGCTGTCGCCTTCAGCCATGAGAGTAGGGCTATGACAGTCTCAAATCAGATTTGTGATTCATGAATAGGTAATGTACTTGTTTTCCTTTTTCTGCTTGTTTTTCTCCCCAATTTTCCTCTCCTCTCCTTTCCTCTCTACTTCTCTCCAATGCGCTCCATTCCACTCCACTCCTCTCATCTCATCTCCTCTCTTTTATCTTCCTCTCTTTTCCTTTCCTCTCATCTTGTTTCACCTCTTCTTCTCTCCATTCCCCTCCTCTTGCCTCTCTCATTTCGGCCTTGCATCCATTACACCAAGTGCTGCTGTATCCTTTAACACCTAATGGATTATGCAAGTCTACAACATTAAAGCCCCGATTTTAATTCAGATTAGCGGGGTGCAAGGTAGGAGGGGAAATCCCCGTGGAGAGTTCAGTGTGAGGCCCGGGTCATTTGAATAGTGAAGCACTGTCTCCCACCTGAAGCTGACAGGAGTGAAGTCACAACCGGTGGATGCCAGTGGAGAATTGGGCAAGAGACCAATGCCATCAGGGATCCATGGGAACGGTCCTTGACATAAGGTTAGCGCTGGGAGCGGGGGGTTCCAAAGAGCTGCCGGTGTTGGGAGGTTGAGGGAAGGCCAGAGCTTGGAAGGCCCAAGGATTTCTTGCAGAGCCTGGAGGAGCGCTCCTGCTCCTCCAGGCTAACATGGAACCCTCACAAAAAATTGAAAAAATACTTACCACAGCCTCTTCTGGTCACTCTGCTGTCTCCCACCAAGTTTCACTGGCAGGTTTGGCGATGTGCGAGCATCCCAATTTTGGCAATTAAAATCACGTTGTGACCCCATCTCTGTCTGGGGGTTGACCAGGCGGCTTGGGGCAGGCGGCCCTCCCGAACAAATTTTATGGTAAGTAAAAATGGCGTTGAGCAGGAATGCGTTGGGAACACAGTACAAATAACCCCCCACCCCCCAACCGCCATTTTAACTATCTGCCCATCCCATTTGTTATTGATGTTGTTGGGACATTTTCCCTTCATCTTCATTGGCTGTGGCTATCTCCTGAAGGAACCTCTTATTAGGATTGTCATGTTTTGGGATTCCTGTCTATTTTTCCTTGGAAGGATTTTTGGTTTAAGCTCAAGTCTGAAGTCAGACAGTGAATTTTAAGGGTTATTTCAAAAATGTTACTACCTTTTTTAACAGATGAAAGATTGGAACCATGTGAACAATAAGAGACCAGTTGTGTCATTGTAAGAATAGCGAGCCAGCAAAACTGTTATCTTTATCAGACTGAGACAAATGGATAAGTCAATAATACATTCAAATGATTGCAGCACACATTCACACCTGGTATGTTGAAATAGCTGCCCTGCTTGTGATCTTAGCAGGAGTTGTCTGGCAGAAATCCACTGCTGGAAAGGTAGTAGCTGGTTCAACTGACAATACTACTGGTCAACCCCCAGACAGAGATGGAGTCAGAGGGCAAACCTCAAACTTCCTATCCAGGTAGGGAACAAAATAAGAAACACATGATCCAGGGCCAGTTGGGAAGATCTGCTGTGAGAGCCAGGTCAAAGCCAGTTGACCTTAAGCAGAGAGACAACCAGGCCCAGAGCAAGCCTTGGTCTGATCCAATGAAAAAGCTGACCAAAATAAAATGTTAATTATCTCACGTACAAAGACATCGTGGCATGTTTATATTCAAATTAAGTTTTAAAAGGTGAGATTTGTTGTAACTGTATGTTCACTTACTGACTATAAAATAAAGCAGCTTAATGATTCTTATCTGGCCTTGTCTTACTAAAGTGTTAATCAGTCTGTCTTTTGGAAGATAGAAGAAACACACATGAGGGCACGTGTGTGAATTATGATATGCAGTTCCTATAACAAAGGAGTTTCATTGTTACAATCCCAGTTCATGCTATTGTATAACTAGAGATTGAACAGTACTGACGAACTCCTGATCGTAAGGGACACGGGGTCTGCTTACGGGAGAAACCAGTTAGGCTGCACCTCAGAGAATATCTAAAATTCCCTAGCAGTATCACTAGAAGCATGGACTAAACCACTAATCTGTCTGCCAACCCGTTTACTGAAGCTGTTTCCACAATCCTGCTTCAATGTTGAATTGAAGTATCCCAGATGGAGAGGTGAGCACAACTGCTGAAATGTTTTCACCTCTCAGGAATATGCCAGCAGCCCCAGTGATTGATCCCCAAACATAGCTATAAAAATCTATAAATTGTACCAAATACATCCAACTCCTGCAACTTTGTTTGACATATGCTGATTACCCAACATCATTCAAACAATGGTAATGCTTTTGGAATGAAAAATTATTGAACACAGATTACTAACACAAAGGGCCATGAGCCCCAATCCATGCGTGAAGTAATGGACGGTAACTAGTCATCCAATGAGCCACACAAGTAAGGGCACTGAGTGCAATGAAATAAAGGCTAACCCCACCTCACCACCCAGCTTTCAACAGGGAATTTACCCACAGGATGCAAATTAGAATATCAAAGGAAGATGAAATTGTGAAAGAGAAGGAGAACTTATTTTAAGCATGGGCGCAGCTACACATATTGGTGCACATGTGCAAAAAGCCCTACAGAGAATACTTCCACAGTTGAATGGGGAGAAAAGGGATAGCCCCAGTATCTGGGGAACCCTACCAGGGGAGGCACTGCTGTAACCCATAGCAAGCCACTGAGTTAGGCACAGCAAGATCTGGACATCCAGAACCCCAGTCCAATCCCCACCAAAGCTGAACTCAATTCATGCCTTCCTACAGATGCAGCTCACCCACTGCATAAATGAAATGGGGCCTCCAACATCTCACCTACACTACTGAGAAGCCACCAAGAAGCATACCCGGCAGTGCTGCAATCCCTGAAAGACTCAGAGCAAAGGAGAATGGAGCTAAAAGTACAATGCAAAAGACACCAATTGGAGAGCAAAGTGTGAGTCTTGATACAGGTTAGAGGTGCACAAAATAGTTTGTCAGTAGGATCAGAAAATTTCTTCAGACACAACAGGGTAAAACGTTACAAGCAGCAGGACAGACCAGGAAATCTCTTAGCATATATCCTGCAGCACCAACCATAGAACAGAGCAGTTCGATCAATTGGGAAAGCATGGAGCAAACACCCCACCGGAGAGGAATTTTCAGACTTCAATGCATTGCTACACACCTCAGAGTTCCAGGCCACAGAAAACATCCCAACATCTCATTAGCCTCCTCCTCTTCCAAATCTCCCAGCAAGCAGAAAATTCACTGTGCTCACCAAGCAGCAATACAAAGACTCCGATTCAGAAAAGCCACTGGACTCAATGGCTACCCAGACATATTCTATCCGGCCCTACCCACCGATATCTCGCCAATTGCAACTCTTTTGTGACACTTTCATGACAACCTCAATCACAGTAATTCATAAAAAAAGACTGCGAGTGAGATTGTGGAGATTAAGATTCCATTGCTGATTGAGAGGGCGCTGTGAACATTTTGTTTTACAAGACAGCAAATGTGTACCTGAAAGTGCAGTACCTCCTTGGTAAATCAAGATTTTTGTGGAGCCATTTAGTACAAATATTGCAGACTCCACAGCTGGATTAATGAAATTTCCAACATCTATATTGGTTAAGTGGTTTCTTCACTGCTTAAGGGGCAGTGATGATGTGGAGATGCCGGTGATGGACTGGGGTTGACAATTGTAAACAATTTTACAACACCAAGTTATAGTCCAACAATTTTATTTTAAAATCCACAAGCTTTCGGAGGCTACCTCCTTCCTCACCTGAGGAAGGAGGAAGCCTCCGAAAGCTTGTGGATTTTAAAATAAAATTGTTGGACTATAACTTGGTGTTGTAAAATTGTTTACAAGGGGCAGTGATCACTGTTATATGGGCATTGTGGCTGGACTTTTGGCCTTCTCATATTCTCAGGAAGCACAAATTTCAAAACTGTCCATTCCTATAATTTCATCAACATGGCAAAAATAACAGAGTCAAATGAGCTTCACTGCTCTTTTTCCAAAGGACAATCAAATGAATGCAGATAGTCAGAAATCTGCAGACAAACAGTAGAAAACCATGTGGAAGGACACCTTGTCCTGAGTATCTCCTCTTCCTGGTATGGTGATGTCTCATTCCCACCACAACCCCCCCACCCCCATCAATCCTTTCTGACACACTCAGCAAAGAGTTTTATGCAGTAGCTGAACAAAACAGAGGGCAAAGGACAACTCTCTCAATTAAAAGTGTCCACTAAAACTGTTCTAAGGGGCCCCATCATAGGGCAATTTTATCCATCTCAAGCCTCATTTTTGGAAAGCGCAAGTAAAATTATATCAGAGGCTTTCTATTGATCAAGATTAATTCAGTAGGTGCATTCTTCCCTAAATGTAAATAATTGTATCTCCAAGTAGTACAAGGTAATCAGAGATTTTCCTTCTGTAAACAATGTAAGTTTGATCTCAGTGAACAGCCTTAATCCACTTTTAAGAATCCTTCAGCAGTGACGTACAATTCACTTATAGCAAGTCTTTGGAAAATTCTTATAATATACAGAATCATGCCTTCACTCAATTTTAAATTCAGTATCTGCTCATGTCTTTCAATATATGGTGAGTTATGAGAATAATTGCTATTCATGTACAGTGCTGGTGGAATTATTGACAGTTGCCAGTCACTTTGATGGATCCAAGCCCTTATAACTGGCTTTAAATCAAACTTTCTCCAATTTTTTTCTTTCCACATTTTGCATTTTTTTCTTTGTATTGCTGACAGCATCAGAAATAGGGAACAACTAAACTACACCCACCCCCCACCTTATTATCTCTGCGAAATATCTTCACTTTATAGGTTTTCCAATGGAAATACAGATACAAGTAATGAATTAGCAAGGTAGTACTGTCTACAGGTTTTCCAGGGCCCTCTGAAGCTATGAAAATGGACATCAAGGTTCTCAAAGGGAATACACAAAGGACAGCCATTTTGGCACATATGCATCTTTTCTTAGAGTCAGGAGAATTGGTTCAACAGAAAGGAACCAAGAGAAAATCAAGAACAAAGAAACTGATTTTACGGAGGAATTTGATATTAATGTCACTATTGAAAACATAAAGTAAAGTATGGGGCCAGTTTCATTGAACCATCATTTTTGTATTTATACAGGGAAAATGAGGAATGGAGAGTGTAAAATAATGCAGAACGAGAATTAAGGATTTCTGATCCATTTATAATGAAGGATATACACCCAAAACATTAATTTGCCCTTTCTTTTTATAGATGCTGACTGACCTACTGTGTATTTCCAACATTTGCAGATTTTTTTAATTATTTGGTCCATCAAGTCTGTTCCTTGCACAGATTTACACAATGTGCTGAACATTGACTTCAACAATGTCAGATCTTCATTGTCTCCCTTATTTTCCTGTCGGATTCTCCCATTGTTGTTCACATTCTGTTGTTTTCCCATAGATCTTGGGCTGTATCTGACTCTATCTTTCCAGTGCTTTTGTCTTTCAATTGTCTGCATGTCCAATCCCTTTTGGAAAATATCCTTTGTATAATGTACAGCACTTTACACCTCTTTCTAACATGTTAAAATCTGCTAATAACATATTAAAAACTCTTCTGAAACTAGTCAGGAGATTTGAACTCTATATCTATAGCAAAATACTGCGGATGCTGGAAATCTGAAATAAAAACAGAAAATGCTGGAAAAGCTCAGCAAGCCAGGCAGCATCAGTGGAGAAAGAAACAGAGTTAACGTTTCAGGTCAAAGACCTTTCATCAGAACTGGAAGATGTTAAAAGAGTTAAAGTTTTTGAGCAAGTACAGAGCCAGGGAAAGGCAGGGGGAGGGAGGGGAGGAAAGAACAAAAGGGAAGGCCTGTGATAGGGTAACGGGCAAGAGTGATTAAATGAAAAAAGGGATGATGGTGCAAGGCAAGGAAGGTGGTAATGGGACAGGTTAAGAAACAAAAGATTGGTCTAGAGTAGCTGTAAATGGCAAAAGCAGAACCATAACCAACAGCCACAGTCCAATAAATAAAAAATATATATATTGAGAAAAAAAAGGGAGCAGTGGTTATGGTCTGAAGTTATTGAAATCAATGTTGAGTCCGGAATATTGTAAAGAGCCTAAACAAAAGATGAGGTGCTGTCCCTCGAGCTTACGTTGAGCTTCATTGGAACAGTGTAAGAGGCCGAGGACAGAGAGGTCAGACTGGGAGTGGGACGGAGAATTAAAGTGGAAAGTGACCGGCGGGTCATGGTCACGCTTGCGGACAGAGCGGAGTTGTTCAGCAAAGTGATCACCCAGTCTGAGTTTGGTCTCCCCAATGTAGAGGAGACCGCATTGTGAGCAGCGAATACAGTGTACTAAGTTGAAAGAAGTACAAGTAAACCACTGTTTCACCCGGAAGGTGTGTTTGGGGCCCTGGACGTCAGAAGGGAGGAAATGAAAGGGCAGGTGTTGCATTTCCTGCGCTTGCGAGGGAAGGTGCCATTGGGAAGAGAGCAGGTGTCGGGGGTGATAGAAAAGTGGACCGGGGTGTCACGGAGGGAGCATTCCTTTGGAATGCTGAAAGGAGACGGGAGGGGAAGATGTGTTTGGTAGCGGGATCACGCTGGAGATGGCGGAAATGGTGGAGGATGATACGTTGAATGTGGAGGCTGGTGGGGTGGAAGGTGAGGACAAGGGGGACCCTAAAATGGTTCTGCGAGGGACGGAAAGGGGAGAGGGCGGAAGTGCGGGAAATAGGACGGACACGGTCGAGGGCCCTGTCAACTACAGTGGAGGGGAATTCTTGGTTTAAGAAAAAGGAAGACATATCAGAAGCACTGGTGTGGAAAGTGGTATCGTCAGAACAGATGCGACAGAATTCTATCTTGTTAGCCCTTCCACTTCTTAACTTTCTTGGACATGTCCAGGCTTGTCCTTGTAAATCCTTTCTCAGGGGCTTCTGCCACCTGACTGTGCCAGTTCTGATGAAGGATTACAGCCAAAATGTTAGCACACCAACAAGGCTCATTTTGTAGCACTGTTGGCTCTCACTCTCACTCACTTAGACAAATTTTTGATCAGCAAGGGAGTCAAAGGATATGGGGAAAAGGCGGGAAAGTGGAGTTGAGGTAAAAATCAGATCAGCCATGATCTCATTAAATGCTGGAGCAGGCTCGAGGGGCTGAATGGCCTACTCCTGCTCCTATCTCTTGTGGTCTTATAGAAGACATAGCTTTAAGGCCCACTCTGGGTCTGGGGGAAATTATAATGGGGAACAAAGCAATAGCAGAACAATTAAACACATACTTTGGTTCTGTCTTCACAAAGGAGCACCCAAATAACTTCACGGAAATGTTAGGGAACCAAGGGTCCAGTGAGAGGGAGGAACTGAAGGAAATCAGTATTAGTAAAAAGAATAGTCCTAAGGAAATTAATGGGGCTAAAGGCTGACAAATCCCCAGGGCCTGATAATCTACATCCCAGAGTACTAACGGAAGTGGCCCTGGAAATAGTGGATGCATTGGTGGTCATCTTCCAAAATTTTATAGACTCTGGAACAGTTCCTACAGATTGGAGGGTGGCAAATGTAACCCCATTATTTAAAAAAGGAGGGAGAAAACACAGGGAATTACAGACCAGTTAGCCTAACATCAGTAGTGGGGAAAATGCTCGAGTCTATTATAAAAGATGTGATAACAGAACACTTGGAAGGCATTAACGGGATTCGACAAAGTCAGCATGGGTTTATGAAAGGGAAATCATGCTTAACAAATCTACCGGAGTTTTTTGAGGAGGTAATTAGTAGAATAGATAGGGGAGAACCAGTGGATGTGGTGTATTTGGATTTTCAGAAGGCTTTTGATAAGGTCCCACACAAGAGGTTAGTGTGAAAAATTAAAGCACATAGGATTGGGGGGAATATACTGGCATGGATTGAGAATTGGTTGACAGACAGGAAACAGAGAGTAGGAATAAATGGGTCTTTTTCCGGGTGACAGGCAGTGACTAGTGATGTACCGCAGGGATCAGTACTTGGGCCCCAGCTATTCACAATATATATCAATGATTTGGATGAGGGAACTAAATGTGACATTTCCAAGTTTGCAGACGACACAAAGCTGTGAGGAGGATGCAAAGAGGCTCTAATGTGATTTAGACAAGTTGGGTGAGTGGGCAAGAACATGGCAGATGCAGTATAACATGGATAAATGTGAGGTTATCCACTTTAGTTGTAAAAACAGAAAGGCAGATTATTATCTGAATGGTGATAGATTGCAAAAAGGGGAGGTGCAACGAGACCTGGGTGTCCTTGTACACCAGTCGCTGAAAGTGAGCATTCAGGTGCAGCAAGCAGCGATGGTATGTTGGCGTTCATTGCAAGAGGATTTGAGTACAGGAACAGGGATGTCTTACTGCAGTTGTACAGGGCCTTGGTGAGACCACATCTGAAGTATTGTGTGCAGTTTTGGTCTCCTTATCTGAGGAAGGATGTCCTTGCCATGGACAGAGTGCAACGAAGGTTTACCAGACTGATTCCTGGGATGGCAGGACTGACATATAAGGAGAGATTGGGTCGACTAGGCCTATATTGACTAGAGTTTAGAAGAATGAGAGGTGATCTCATCGAAACATATAAAATTCTAACAGGACTAGACAGACCTGATGCAGGGAGGATGTTCCCGATGGCTGGGAGTCCAGAACCAGGGGTCACAGTCTCAGGATAGGGGGTATGCCATTTAGAACCAAGATGAGGAGAAATTTCTTCACTCAGAGGGTGGTGAACCTGTGGAATTCTCTACCACAGAAGGCAGTGGAGGCCAAGTCATTAGATGTATTCAAGAAGGAGATATATATATAATTCTTAATGTTAAGGGGATCAAGGGATATGGGGAAAAAGCGGGAGCAGGGTACTGAGTTAGAAGATCGGCCACGATCATTTTGAATGGAGGAGCAGGGCTGAAGGGCCGAATGGCCTACTCTTGCTCCTATTTTCTATGTTTCTATGTTTTGAGTACATAAATTAGGCTGTCAGTCCAATGCAGCATTGAGGAGGTGTTGTAATGTCAAAGGTTCTAGTCTTCACATGAAATGTTAAACCCAAACTCTGTCTGTCTGTTCCAGTGGTTCGGACAGGTGTGGAAGATCTTACTGTACTAATTGAAGAACAGTTGGAAGTTCTCCTGCTATCCTGGCCGACATTTCTCCCTCAATCAAAAACAGATTAATCGGTCATTCACCTCACTGCTGTTTATAGGATCTTGTTGTGCACCAAATGGCTGTCAAGTCTGCCTGCAGAGCAAGAAGCACTATATTTCAAAATAATTCATTGCATCTGAAGCACTTAGAGATGTCTTTAAGGCACTTTATAATTACAAGACTTTCTTTCATTTGCTGTGTATTTCCATTATTTTCTGCTTTTATTAAATTGTGTTAAACTAGTATCATAGGGGTTAATTTTGTCTTTAGACAATAGTGTAAAACGCGCCATATCAGGTCAGCCACCCATTAAACACCTCTCACGATTTTCATTTCCATTGACTTCAATAGTAATTTTCACCAAAGTAATTTTTTGTTGTTGCCAATTTTCTCAAGCTATTTGTTCTTCCCTTGTCTCATTTCCTGAGGTCATTGATTCCTTACTGGCATACAATTCCATGGATATTTGGTGCCTACCTCGGTCAAATGACCGTTCTTCATGGGTGATTCTTCTCAGTGAGTGTAGGCTGTTTAACCGTGGAAAACATCACAGCTAACCCGATCCTGTCCTAAACTAATACCCACATGTTGTCAGCTGTGGCTCAGTGGTAGTCCTCTTTCCTCTCAGTTAGAAATTCGTGGGTTCAAGTTCCACTTCAGAGACTTGAGCACAAATCTAGAATGATACTTCAGTGCAGTAATGAGGGAGTGCTGCACTGTTGGAGGTGCCGTCTTTCGAATGAGACGTTAAACTGAGGCTCCGTCTGCCCTCTCAGATGGATGTAATTGATCTCACGGCACCAGTCAAAGAAGAGTAGGGGAGTTATCCTGGTGTCCTAGCCAATATTTGTCCCTCTGTGCCAACACCTAAAACAGATCTGGTCATTATCACATTGCTGTTTGTGGGACCTTGCTGTGCACAAATTGGCTGCCACTTTTCCCACATTACAACAGTGGCTGCACTTCAAAAGTACTTCATTGACTGTAAACGTCCTGAGGCCGTGAAAAAGTGCTACATAAATGCAAGTCTTTCTTTTTTTTCTTTCACAGACATGCACTTTACAACTCTTGGGGATCTTCCAGACTCAATACATCATACACCACACAATTATTTTTCTGCAATGGTGGGTGGAGGGGGTCTTTGTTGGATCACATGGTCACATAAGCAAAAAAAGTAAGCTTTGCAAACTATATTTTGGAGCGGGAACTGTCTCTGTCAAAAGTTGCACCCACTGAGTAGTGCTGGGGCAAGACTGCAAGAATTCCACTTCATTATAAATATTTTTTCTCGATCTGTTGCAACTTGATCACAACCATAGAATCTGATGAAATTTCGATTGCGGATTGGATGATCAGCCTCCAGCTGCTTGCATTCCGATTGGCCAGCTCGCCACCTTCCTCTTGGAGACAGGGATAGGCTTCACCCAGCCTTCTGATTGGCCAGAGGTGACGCGTGAAAACCAACGCGCGGCAGCGCAGGGAGAGAACGCGGCTCTGATTGGCCAAGGGGGTCGGCGAGGCCACGCCCCCTCCCGGGGACGGGCTGTGCGGTGATTGGATGGGGGCGGTTTGAGTGACAGGTTGGGTGCCTCCTTCCTAAGGAGATTGTGTCCTGACTTGTACGGAGGAAAAGACCGGCTTTGCGGGACAAAGCCCCGGCTCCAGCGAAACAAACAAGAAAAAAAAAAGGAAGGAGAGAGAGAGAGAGGGAGGAAAAAGCAACAGGGAGGAAAAAAAAGCTCAATGCAAAGAAAATGATCATCAGTATCAGCGAGGAAAACGACAGGAACCCAGAGAACATGGCAGCGGGGGAATATTTAAACCGCTGTCAGAGGATCTCCAGACAGGTAACCGTGCAAAAACAATATAGATATGAACAAAAGGAATAGGAGAGAAAAACAGCAGCAGCAGCAGCTCCCTGTACAATCAAATAACCTGATTTCTTTTAGATTGGGGTAGTGACAGGCTGACCACTAGCCAGCCCTCACATTCCAATCTGATTTATTATCACATCTTTATGTGTTCTTGCAAATCTTTCATTTGCAGGATTGAGTCCGGCGACTTGGAAAAGAATTCATTGAAACTTGTTTTGTCCAGTTGCATTTGCGTTTTCTTTCTCTTCTTGCCCCATTCCTAAGTTAACATTTGTCTTCCTCGTAATGCAGTGTTCCTTTTTATTTTATACCTCCCCTTTTTTTCGTGTTTGTGAATTTCAATCACAAAGATACAATGAAAAAAAAAGATGCTTTTTTGTGCATTTTCCTACTAAATTGATCTCTCCATTGAATTGTGAAATTAATGTTTGATTCAGTAGGTTGCAAACTTTGCAAAAATTAATTTTTTAGAAAGGTAATGTAACTGTTTTTTTCTCTTTCATCTTCCCCAGTCGGCATTAATTGTGTATAAATTTGCAGAATCTTTCCCATTAAGTGCAATCACTTTTTCCTAGATTGCATTTTGCATTACGTTGGCCAATTAAAGTGTGATTGCAAAATGTAAAAATAGTCACTCTAAAATTACAGCACTGCAAATTCCACCGCATCAAAGTGTTAACTACTGCTCCGAGATAGCAAACACGTCTATGTGTTGCTTATTTTAAATATTCCAAATCCATTTGATCCAGGAGTAAGATCCCCGTTGTAATGCAGTGATGCTATATGAATCGACTGAAATGCAATCTGTTTGCATCATCTTTCGTTTTTTTTTCCTCCTTTTCTTTACAATTTTTTTTTGTCTTGCTGTAAAGAAAGCATTTGGCCAACATCGATGCCAATCAAAGTTGTTTTTCTCTTTCAGCCATGCCCGCAGTGTGTGTTCTGCCTGGGCAGGGGGCGCTGTGGTAGAGATCTGCTTGTTTACATCATTGCTGGATTTATTCCAGTCTCCTTTGTGATTTCATTTAAAGCTGCAGAGCTCCCCTTTCAACCTGCCAAATTCTGCAGTTCAGAATCACCCACTGACAAATACTTGTGCATTCAGATTGATTTGTAAAGATAGACAAATAGATTTATTGTTGCATTTTTTTTTGAAGAAAGGAAAAATTCCTGGAATGAGATTTAGGCTGTTGAGAAGTGACACCAATGAGACAAAGCCTCATTTTTTTATTTTTTTGCTGTATATTTAAATTTCTATGATCAGACCAGGAAAAAAAGCATGCGTCAGTTTAATATATACCATTCATCAGCTAGTGTGTTTTTTTGTCAAGATTACTTTCTGTTCTGCAGTTGCTAATACAACTGTCTTTCATCTTATCCTGTTTTTTTATTCATTTTCTCACCCTTTGTGCACTCACTGTGATTTCTCTCTCAATAATTTTTCTTGCAAGCTTGTCACAAATGGGATCCAGGGCTTCAAAAATATATTGGATTTGTTTCTTACTGAACTGCACCCCAGACTTTTAGGATTGAATCCATTATTAATTTTTCAGTTACTGCTTCTGTGTTTTAATTAAAGGCCTGGTGCAGAATTATTATGAAGTGGGGCTGGAACAAAGCCCTGGTGAAGTGCTGAAGCCTGACTGCCTGTTTACTAGGTCATGCTGATTAAGATTACCACCTGTCCTGTTTTGGACTGGATAGTCCAGTTTTTGAGTTGACTGACTGATCCAACTTCTAAAATGGAATCAGGATGCCTAAAAATATGTTTCTTATAAAAACATCAATTTTCCCAATTATTTCTGTGTCTTAGGACTTGGGAGCATTAATTATTAAGGTCATTAAAGTTTTCAATGAACTTTCATCATAGCAAACAACTAGCCACCCAGTTTTGGACTTCACGGAAAGTAACAACCGTAACAGTGCTGCAGAATTCTAGGTTTTGACCATTTAAGAGGACAAAAGCATCCAAGGGGAAACAAAACTGGGTAAGGATGTATGAACCAGACCGGGAGCCCACTGCACTAAGCTTGGGGTTGGAACAGTCCTGGCTCTGTTTGAAGGTCACCAGGTGCGGTTGAAAAGAAGGTGGCAGAATCATAATCTTAGATACTGTGGAGTGAATGCCATTATTACTGGAAACAGCTTATGCATTCCTTAGCTGTAAACAGAATTGCACCACTGTTGTTCTCTTTCTGTCGCCTTGGACCACCATCACAATTTTCCTCCGTTTTCTGACCGACATTAGTAATGCATCTTTTAAGAAACAAATACAATGTCCAGTTTTCTCAAGAAGGTGCTGACTCATTCTGGCCTGTGGTTCTATGGGTTCCAGAGCCTTTTAGTACACATGCAAATGAGTATTCTTTATGTTTGAGTTTTGACATTAAGCACTGGCAGGCTTTTTAAACTGTGGAGGACAGCACAACCAACCCCAATCCAATCCTCACCCCGCATTCACATATGTAAATATTCCAGCAGGCTCACTGAATGGCAATCAGGAGTGTGAAATATGGCTAATTTTTCATTGTCCCCAGCTCAAGGGCACCGAAACCAATTGTAGTGCTCTTATTGCCACCCCAGCTGAGGAAATCTAATTCAGCACAAAAAGGGAATTAAATCGATGGGCTGAATGGACTCCTTCTGTGCTGTAACCATTCTATGATTCTGTGATTCTAAATCTTGAACCTAACAGGTCCATGTGACTCAGCTGTACAGTAGGCGGTACATTTATCAACTGAGCTATTTGGGGAGCCTTTGGCACTAAAGTTTTCATGATTATAGTCTTGATCTGAGGGATTCTTGTCATCCCACCCTTTCGTGCTGATCAAGACTATGCTTGTCATGTGTTCATTGCTGTTCTCAACTAATAAGAACCCAAAATCCAATATTTCAATTACACATTCATTATCTGTATAGTAAGAATATTGTCTACTATGGTGATGTAGATTTTCTAAAAAGCTTGGGTGGGATTTGCTTGTCTGCTGATGTTAAGCCTGCCTTGGCAGTAAGTATGCACTAATCAAGCATGGTTATCACCAAACCGTTAGCATGGGGTAATCACATTCATTAATATCAATTACCATTAATGATCAAGACAAAACATTAGGAATGTTCAAAGTGAGGCTGGATGCTGTAATGGGAGATTTAGGGCACTAGACAGATGTTTCGATGGGCTGAATGGCCTTTTCTCGTCCTTGACTTTTCTTATGCTCTTAATAAAAGACATGCATTGGACAGTTAATAATATGATTTATACAGCTTAACAATGAGGAGTGACCCACTAATGAGAGTAATTTTGTCCTCACCAGAAGTAAATGCCATGTTTTGTGGAGTATAATCTACATATTTTTAACAGTTTATTATTAGAAGAGAAAAAAGGAAATGATGAACTCTTCAAAAACAATTTACCAAGCCAGAGCTGAAGTAGGTCAAATCAAATGAATAAAAATCAGGAGATATAAAGAGGAATACAGATATTACCTCAATGACCTTCAAAGCGGGCCCTTAATAAAGGTTTATGAAAAATGGTGGAAATATGCCACAAATTTGTGAGGGGGGGGTTAGGAAGAACTGATTCCTGGTGGAAAAAAATGAAGCAGTTTTCAACGTGATGAGCAAGGAAGACAGCATGTCCAATAAGGCCTCCAATTCTGGTAAGTTTTCTTGACATTATTATACCATGTAATTTACTGTCTAAAACTTTCAACCACATATACTGTAGGCTGCCATGATATGGCTGACAATAGGATAGGAGGAAAATGTATTTATAATAATGATTGTCAACATTTGTCTTCATTTCACAAAATGTGGTCATCAAAATTAGTTTGATGTCTTACGTAGCCGATTTTTTTTATTTTCAAAAATAACCCTCAAATCACACACAGTCAAAATCATATATTCATAAGTCATACGTTCATATCTACACAGATCATCCACATTCCCGAACTCATCCACTACTGAAACTTCATAAGAAAATACTGTCATCAGGCAGAAGGAAAAATTGAAAGAGAGGATGAACACTACTGCCATTTAACCTCCTCAACATCCAAGGAGCGCAACCCAGCCAGGAAAAGACAATGCTGGGACATTGTAAACCTAGTTGCAGGATCCTCTACCTGGCCACCTCACCAAAGGATGGGGTCTTCTCTTGGGTACCTTGGAAACATGAAGGGACACATCAGCCATAGGGGTCAGGAGTTCTCCCGTCACTTTCAGCTACCCACCCACATCTTGAGACAGTGAGAGGCAAGGAGCACCCCAAAGCCTCAGAGCACTGTGAATGCTTTGAATGTCGTCTAGACCTTAGACTGACTGCGTAGCAACATTACATAATTGTATCACGTTATGTAAAATGGCACAGGCACGGCTAGCTGAACAGACTTGGTTTTGGTCAGTCTGTTGACTGCACTAGTCTGCATCAAGCATCCTACTGAGTCCAGATCAGGGCTGTCACCATTCAGAACCGCTTGATGTCCTCTGATGGCCAGCATGGTGGGATTGTTGAGGAACCTTTGAGTTCCACTTTGGATGATGCGCAGCGCATCTCCATGTAAGACAATCTTTGTAGTGATGTCTCTCCTCCCAATGTTGTACATCAAGTAGTTTACAACAATGATCGTCAGTAATGTAGTTGACCGCCAACTTTCTGATGTTACGATTTAAAGGATCAATAATAGCTTATTTACTTTTTTCTTTGAAGTCTTATTAAATAAACAACATTATTTTTGTTGCTGATATGTTTCGGCCTACTTAATGCAGGAAAAGTGGATACTATATCAAAATCAACTGGAAATTCACTGGGGATGAAGGGCAGAAAATAAGTACTCTAGGGACTTCCCTCCGTTAGAAAAGATTGTTCGGTATACTTTTCCACCTTCCCCAAAGGCATAGTGGATAAATGTATCACTAGATGTTATCAGTGACACAGACCATGAAGGTCCCAGGACAAGTTCCTGATGTGTGCAGATGTTAACCAAGGAAATCATTCTACATAACCCTAGCTAGGGAGAGGAAAATAGGGGTTTTCACACCTGGTTGCCATTCAGTGATTCCTGCTGGAAAGTGTTCTTTGTGGGTGGACATTGGGTCAGGGCAGGATCAGACTGACTGCAACGTCCTCCATGCTCCCAACAGCCTGCCAACACAGAGTCTAAACTCAAACGTGAAGAATGGCCAATTGGGTGATGTTCAAGACGGCTGCCAGTGCCTGTGGAATTGTACTCCAGCAAGAGTTAGCACCTCCAGGAGAGAAGAAAGGAGGAGCAGATGGTGGGGGAGGAATCTCTTTCCAGTAAGGAAATGCTTGTATTGCTACCTGTCAAAAAGAAGCTCATACAAGATCCTTGTTTGGATAATTATCGCTGCGTCCTTTTCTGGTGGCTGATTTTGAGGAAAGTCTGTACTGGCGTCTTTCCAGCTCCATGATACTGGCGTTAAATGCAAGTCAAATGGGGACAGTTTTCCAGCCAGCACCGAGTCTTTGATGTGCTTTTCAATGCTGGAGTCTGCATCTGGAGTGGGAAGAATGTCACTTTTGGCAATATCAATCTGGTTGGGTGGAGATTGGCTGGATCTGTCATCTTAAGTGGATAAAGGGGATCTTTTAATTGGGCTTGACATTTGTGGGTCTTTTTCTGTTTCCCCCCCGCCCCCCCCCCCCCCCCCGACCTCCTGCCCCAGTCATAATCCCCATTTGAAAAAAGATCCATGATCCCATGCCTTGCAGTTTTGGTTTCTGGAGTGCTCTGACAAATGCACAGTATTGTCTTTATCTTGGACCCTTATATCCTTAATGTGCATGGAAGCTGGATTACTGTGACAGGTAGTTTATATGATTGAGTATGCACAGTGCACTTTCCATTTATGACATAGTTCGTAAAGCCCCTTTAAGCCAATTTTACAATACTTATCGGAGCCTTTAAATATATTATTCTGCTTTCAGATATCTTCTATGGTTACATCATGGTTTGTCAGTGAATCTGAATCGTTCCATAAATCTCAGTAGTTTTTTGTGTAGTAGAACATATCACAGCAGATTTGTCTAAAGTTGGTCTAACTGTGTGGGAGATACTAAACTTAGATGCTGCCTGATCTGCTGAGTGTTTCCAGTATTTTTTCTGTTTTTGTTCCATTCCAGATGCGCACGGGGAAAAAATGTAGAAAATGGCAGTTTGCCCTATCTTCAGTCAAATCTACGTCTTAATCACTGACTTAGCCACTATGCAGGAATCTGTTATGATTGCTTAATTCAGTGCATAAATGCAAATTTGCTGTATGTACACCAAAATAACAGAGATTTATAGTGTGTTGATGCACTGTTAGACATAGCATTTTAAAACAGTCCATTTGACCCTTGTGCCCAATTCTCAGGAATCCATTATTGGAAATAATTTGAAATTATTGGAAATAATTTGGTGCAATGACAGTTTTCTGCTTCTAGATGGTTTTAGCATGTTTTGTAAATAGTGACTATTATTGTTAGCCCTGAAATTCCTTGTGGGTTTGGTGGGGGGAGGTTTCTGCTGATCTACCCACCTTAACTCTGCCGAGAGACCAGCGGAACCCTAAGGTCAATGGTGGAGACCCTCAATTGCAAAATATAATCACTTCACCACCACCTTCTCAGGAAAAACTAGAGTTGGCAATAAATGCAGCCATGCCAACTTCATTCTCAACCTGAGAACAAATATAAAAGATTTGGTCGTGTTGTGATCCTGGCAGAGTTTGTGGGGTTAGTGGGAGGGCATCTCATTTGCACAGGACAGGTGGACACAAGCATCACTTTGGCTGCATTTCTGGCTCTCGCTTGCCCCATGCTGCTGGAAACTCCAGCACCTGTCTGAAGAGTGGGGAGTTGCCCAGGCCCCTTGACCTTGGCACTGGTATAATCAGCCACATGGTTGTCTTTCTTTTAAAAGCCATTCTTCAGGGATCGAGACTGCTTGCACCAAGTCCCCACAGTTGCCAGGAGTTTCCCTAGTGTCTTTACATCTGCCTCCTTACAGGGCAATTGACAGGCCAGGACAGAGACTCCCTAAACCAAGAATTCCCACTTCTACCTCTGCTCTACAGAAGGGACCCAGCGTTGTCCACTACACCCAGTGAGGTGAGGCTTCCCCCAAGAGCACATGTAGGCCCCCACTGGTTCCTGAAGGATAATAATGAACCAGTTAGGATTTTTACAACATTCCATCAATTTCATAGTCATTTTTTTTTTAATACCATTTCACACATTAACCAGATTTATTAAATCAATTTCACAACTTGTCATGGAGGATTTGAACTCATAACCTCTAGATTGTTGGTCCAGTATCATGACCCACTACACTCTCATTACTAAATGCCCTAATGACATGATCTTTGTGGTATCCAATTGCTATGTCAATTAGCCACTTGACTGTTGGACAAAAAACAATGTTTTCATGAGCTTCGCAAGCACAGGGAAGTAATTCAAACAGTGGTGTAATTTGTACATCGATGTGTCTGCACTTTTTTATATATCTGGTGGGAAATGGAATTGGTGGTTTTGGGCATGGGAATAGACTGAGATGTTCAAGTGCTTAGAGCTCCAGATCTCCTAGGCAGAGGTTACTTAATACTGTCCTGTATTTTGCATTGTTGTCATTTTGCAACACTTTCCCATTAATTAAAAGAATCAAGGGGCCCACTGTGTGTTTCATATATAATATGTGAACAAATGTGCATCTCCCTTCACACTCTATGTGAATCTACCAATCTGCTTACTAGGGTATGGACTATTTTTGCGGTAGATACTTTTATTAAACCTTTACAAATACATCATGATTCTGTTTGTTCACGTTGTATCATATGCGCTAAAGCAGAGCACGTGAAATAAAACTAAAACGGAAATAATTAACTAATGTTACCCAGTTCACCATTCAGTGTTTTGTAACACATTACGATGACCACTTTGGCCGCACTTTGTTGGATCTGCAGCTCATAAGCATGCAAAAACACATTGAACATTGTCCTTAACACAAATGCAACCCTTCAGATATTTGCCCTTTTTGAATTTCTAGTAACAAGATTGTTGTATATCCTTCGGTTTTGATGGTCTGTCATTGACAACTTGACTTTCAAAGGATGTTGCTGTTGGGATAATCTGGTACAGCTTTGTGGATCTGATGGAGACTTTGAAGAGCACGTTAACAAAAGGCATCCTTTGTTGATGGCAGACATCTGAGATCTACTATTGTGATTTCAGACAAACGTGCTTGAAAATCATTACGGTTGCTCTAACTCTGGCCTGCCTTACATCCGTCAAAGAAATATCTGGTAGCTCTGATAACCTATTCATTCTGTTGAGGGATTCATCAAGTTTCTCATATTGGACAGTAAGAAACAGTTTTGTGGAAATGACCAGTGCCAGCTTCAAAGAATGCTTTTTACCACATCTAAACAGATAACTAATGGATTCACAACTATTTAAGATGTATCCAATGAGAAGAACCAAAGTGATACCAAGATGACGCACTTAACGATGGGAAATAGGAACCAAGATGATCTCTCTGGCAGACTTGCTAATCAAATATCTGAGCCAAGAGGTCCTCAGTACTCCAGGATGCCATTAATGATTGACACCTAGTTTGGTACATTAATGGGACCTGGAGGGGTGGCAATTCATCTAACTCAGTACCAGATAACCTGTAAGCCAATGCTGTAATGAGTAGGGTGGTCCTTTCTGGAAAAGCAGCGTGAAGCTTACCAGTTTTCTGTGCTGGTAAACTCTGTAGTTTTAGCTAATTAAACTCCAGAAATATCTCTCGGTAGTTTGGTTTGAGCAAGGTGATGGGTTTCCGCATGTGTCAGACATCTGGAGGACAAGAAAAGAAACACCCCAAATGGGAGAACATGGTAAACCAAATGTAAAAAGAAAGTTCAGAAATTGCAATATTTAAGAACTGAAGAAGGCATGGAACAAAAATAGGCCATTTGGTCTGTGAAGCCCATTCTCTTAAAAGACCATTACAGTGCAAAATAACACAGCCTAAGCTGTATCACAAGGCTAAGATAACATTGGTTGAATGCTTTTCTGTCTTGTAAAACATCTAGATTGTATCCCTACATTACAACAGTGACTACACTTCAAAAGTAATTCGTTGGCTGTGAAACACTTTGGGATGTCCTGAGGTCACAAATGGCACTCTATAAATGCCAGTTCTTGTATTATACCTTATGTAAGTCCCTGACCACCAGAGTCCTCTGAACAGTCTCTAAATTACTTCTCTCTCGGTTGTTAGTAATGATGGCCCAAACAAACTTTACACCACTGCCTGTGTCAGTGACATTCTGCCCTGCTGTTAGCTGTCTGCTTACCTGAAATCAGCTTTCAAAAAAATTAATATCTTTTTAAAAATACCTTTGTTGAACATGGTTAAAGTTAAGAATTTAATTGCACACATACATTGAATATTTTTGGGGATATGTATGTGTACTATATATATTTTTTTTAAAAAGCCGGGAGTGAGTTTAAAAAATTCCATTCTAAGCTACATTTGTGATTCACTCAGGCTTTGATTTTGTGGGTTGCTGCATTTTCTGAACCTTTTGACACATTCTTGTCAATGTTGCCACGAGGCTTATTTAACATATTGGTACCAGTATACCATAGGAAAAATTGTACTTAGTTATATGCTTTTAAAATGTAACACTGAATTTTTCACCTCAAAATGCTTCCAGCACCATCATCACCAGTGACAGACCTGTAACCATCAATAATTCATCCTGGTGTTATGTAGCTCAAAACACACTGTCCAGACATAACCCAAGTTTGGAAGAACAGCGAAGGAGGAGAGAAAGTACAGAGTTGACTGATAAGGGCTTTGAACTCTGGGCCTGTAAACTCATCCAGTGTAATAGCTGGACACACTGGTATGTAGAAGGGGAGTGTAAGATTTCAGTCAGCAGATCACACTGAATATAGCATCTAAGTGAATTGGCTGTGACTGGTGTAATTCTTAAAACTAGCCAGGTTTCTTCGAAGTCCGGTCGGTGATCTTGCATTTTTGATCAGTAACCAAAGGACGGGTTCAGTATCCGCAGCCACAGCAGTGAAAAGTGTAAGTGTGCCACAAGTTTGTTTTTGAGCCATTTTCCTGTCCCTGAGTTTCGTTTCCGTTGGAACGAGTAATAGTGGAAAACGAACAGATATATTAATCATTGAAATGTTACTGGGAAGGAAATCTGAAAAGGTGCTGGAGAAGGCTCGTGAGTGGTGAAGATAATCTATCCTAAATTTGTGCTTCTGGTAGCACCATTTTTCTGCCAGCTGACTGTATTGTACAGGGAAAATGTGTTGAGATAGAAAATGCTGAGTAGCCAGCCATTCATGACTCAAATTGGTTGAGTGTCATGGGGAACACCGACAGCTCAGGGAGCAGCATGTACTCCCAGTGATGAGGGGTTGAGATGCAGATCAAAGGTGTGACTACACAGACTTTGGATTTTCTGTTGTTGTAAATTTAGATTGCCTAACAGAGTTTAACCAAACTAGTGGAGAGAAGGAAGTTCGGCTACTTTGGAAATAATAAAAGAATGTTAAAAAAAACTTAGACCGTGAAAGAGCTATTTGGGCCAAAAGCTTGTTGCTTACACTTACCATGCACAGTGTGCTCTGTGGTGATCTCTGTCCAATCCATTTAATTTCCTGAGGAAAGACCTTGACAACTTTCTCTCTGCCCCTCCAGATAACAAACTAACCTTACACTATTATTCATCCATGGATGATAATGTGTGCTTAGCCCCTGCAGCCCAAGAACTGTGATGTTCCATGTAACATTTGGTTATCTCCATCTGCATTTATCCTTACAACCATCAATCCCACTCCTAAACAATTATTTATTCAGCTCTTTTTGGTGCTAATCAACATAATACCAGCTGCTTTATCTGGGAGTCTGTGCAATATCCATTACTCTGAGGGGAGAAAAGGTTTCTTCTCTCTAGCTTTAGTTGAGGATTTTTAATTTTATGTTAATGTCTTTTAGTTCTGTATTCACAAATCAAGTTAAGTAACCTATTTACATTTACATTATCCACTCCTCTGAGCAATATCAGACCTGGTTTAAATCATGTGTGGGGACCACGTGATCAGTTGCCATGGTGATGGCCTCAGTTAAACTTTAAAGCTGGTGAGACTATCCCAAAATATCATCATTAAAGTGGGAAACTTGATTCTAGCACCCGTACTCATGGGAAGTTTTCTAACTCAGATCGTGGAACAACCTATTCCAGAGTCACCATATTAGCTGCTGTGGAAAGTATCCGCTCTGTATTTGCTCCAGCACAATTTATCACAATGTGGCTTTTATGGAGCTTTTTCAATTTTTTTATTTAACCATAAAATGTTAAGCCTGAATTTTCAGGCTAAGCTTTATTCTTTTCCCCAATTTTCTCCCTCTCCTGAAGACGTTGACTCATGCTAGCATACCCCTCCACGGGTCTCGGCAGTTCTCCGGTACCTCAACCAAATGGCCACACCTCGTATGAGTCTAATGCATCGTGTGTTAGCAGGCTATTCATTATTGGGGGGCCTCACAACTGAGCATCATCTTGCCCTTGCCCAATGTCTACATGTGCACTATCCAACAGGAGCCACCGGATAACAATCAGGAGCTGGAACTCTGGCTGATTTCTTCTCTTTCCGCCCCCGCCCCCACCCCCCCCGCCCCCTCTGTCCAGGGGCACTGACACCAATTGTAGCGCCCCCACTGCTATCTCAATTAAAATCAAGTAATGCAGCACAGAGGGAGCAAATCTGGGACCTTCCAGTCTGTATACTCACTATCACACCAGGCAGCGTATTCATCCACCAAGCATGGAAATTTTTTTTAGTACAAGTGCAATTGATGACATGATGCCACCATCTCACATCAATGTGGCAATCATTTCAGTAGAACGGCAGTGTCCTTCAATAATCAACGAATCTCTGGAGTGAAGATTTTGCCGAATATATTGTTGAATATATTGGTTTAAGTTCTGAGGGGGTCTGAGATGCAGATCTATTGATACGATCACTCATAATTTAGTGCTGTTGCAAGTCAGACTCAGTAGGCCACATGAAATACCAGTGGCAGATCTTTATACATCACTTCTGCCCATGAAGTGATGTAGCCTGGAACTCTGTCCCTTTATAAATTCAGTCCAGACTTGACCATCCCTGCTGAACCATGCTTGTCGTAGAATATATTAGCTGTGACTTGCTCATTGATACCCAGCACAATTTCTCCCGATCTTTTTGTGCTCCCAGAAACATACTAGGGTGAAATTGGTGAAACAGCTCTCCTGGTTATGGCTGTCTGCAGCTGCACCCTGTTTTTCTGCCTTCTAATGCCCCTCTGAGCTGGGTTTCCCCAGTGATGTAACCGGCACTCACTACTTCCATACAAATAGTTCAATAACACAAAGCAACCAACTGAGAAATAAACAGGAGAACATCAATTCTAATTCTTTTGTAATCATTTTATTGTTAAAAGTGGAGCCGAGGGAGAGACCCTCAAACAGAAGTAAAAATTGCAACACCACCTATTTTATTCCATCAAATGGAAGTATTGTGATTTTTAACCCTTTGATGGTAGAAGGGTTTCTTTTTGATAGCTCATTGTATTTTTGAAAGCACTGCAGGCAGGGGAATACAAGTGACCGTCTGATGATGGTACACCTACTGCACTCAAACTTTTATGGCTAATATAAAACTCTGGCAGGAATCTAAATACTTTGTAAAACATAATAAGCAGATATTACAGGAGCACCTCAAAAACTAGCGGCCTGACATTTTCAATATTTGTCCAAACTATCAGTGCAGGCTTAAAGGTCTCTCTCAGTCTTTCATTTGCATTTGCTTTCTTTTACTGCTGTTGCCTTTCATTGTCTTCTGGCTTTTCTATTTCTCTTTTTCTTTCGTTGTCCTTATTTTTCCTTCTCTTTTTCTTCATTTGTTCTATTCCACTCATTCTCTTTCGCTCTTTGCCTTTCATGCTCACGGCCTCTCTCTTCTCATTCTACGTGTCTCTCTGTCTTTCTATTTTCTTCCTCTTTTCCGCCTCTCTTTCTCTTTCCCTTTTCTCTACATTTCTCTTCATTTCTGTTTTTTCTGCTCAGTCCGAGTACTCCGCAAAGAGCACTAATGGTGGATGGAAGTGGGGGTTGTGATCTCGGAGAGGGTTCAGTGACTGATGACGACATCCATGGCGTTGAGTCACACTGTGACAGGATTCACAGAAGGCTCGACAAAAGTAGAGATTGACACCCTAGACGATGTCAGCAAAGTGACTTCTCCACTTTCATTGAGCCTGCTCTACAGTTAGTGTCAACTTTTAAAATGTTCCTCTTTTTGTAAAAAAAAATTGCATTTATTTTTGTTGTGGGGCTGCAATCGCACTGCAGTGCTGTTGAGAATTAATGACTTTGTTTTTGCCTGATTTTAATCAGCTGTGGACTCCTGGGAACTGCATCATAGAGGTGCTAATTACTACTCACAATCAAAAATCTGCAGTGAATGGAAAATAACTGCTGCATAGGATTAAAGACACATTATTACCCCCCAGCCCAGTACTGAGAAAGTCTTCAATGAATCAGCACTAAATCCCGAGGTCGTCCTCTAGCCAAATCTGCTAACATAAGGTTCCACCTGCTTGGACCCGAACATGATCTCAGTTTGTTTGTTTTTTAGAAGAATATGTTCGGAAATATTCCAATCCCGAGTCCATACGTGCACTTTTCAGCATGGACCGGGTCACCAAATAGAGATCAGGCGCAGGAGTTGTGTTAGATTTTTTCCTTTCCCCATCCCAAGTGTCCCCAAATAAAGATCTCCTTTTCTCACTGCTTTTCCTGAAGGTGGGGACATATTGTGGGCTGTGATTCCACAGGCAGCCCTCCTTGTTTATCATTTGTGAGCCTAGTGTCATGTGGCTGCTTGACCATGGAGCTTATTGTAGCCAAGACAAATTTTGTCCACACGTACATACATGCACGCTCTCTCCAGCAGGAGTCACCTGATAGTGATGTGGGAAGTTAGGCTAGTTTTTTTCCGTCCTAGCCCATGGACTCTGAAGCCAACTGTAGTTCCCCAACTGCTATTCGGCTACGGTCAACCAACTCAGCTGGGGTTCAAATGTAGGGGTACTCAGGAATCTTTCATTTAAAAAAAACCCCACAATTGTTATAAAACATTCTGATTAATTTGGAAGCTTTTGTAAAAGAGCGAGTTGCTGACGACATTGCCGAGGGATCCGCGAGGAAGGACTCACTGAGATTTCCTGGGTGAAGGAGTTCCGTTAACATAAATGGGATAATGCCGTGATTCCGCAAACCTGGAGGGGAGCTGTCCTCGCAGAGAGTCCAGGTCGGAATTGGGACTACGGTGTTGCAGCCCTGCCTTTTAAAAAAATTAATTTTGGGAGATGGGCGTCGCTAGCAAGGCCAGCATTTATTGCCCATCTCTAGTTGTCCTTGAGAAGGTAGCAGTGAGCCGCCTTCTTGAACTGCTGCAGTCCATGTGGTGAAGGTACACCTTGGACATGCATTCACTGCAAGCACGAATCCCACTGGGAGCACATGTCGTGGAGCTACCCCATTGCTGCTGAAGTATTGTGCATTAATGATTGTTACTGAACCTATGCTCCTTTACACTGCCTCAATAATAAATTGCAGTGGCATTGCCCATAGTGAGTTAATAAATATAAGGTTTTTTATGTGTAAGATTGCAGCAAAGTTAGGAGATAAACTTCAGAAACTTGCTCCACAGAGCCACCTAGTGGCCAGAGCCTGAAAATACATTGTGACGGTTGACATAGCAACATTGAATGGGAAATATTGGTATAACAATTTACAGTGGTAAATGTTGGCACAAAAAGGTGATCAAAAACTGTGACAACAGGAAGGAAGGTTTGAGGACAGGAACAGTGTGGCCTAACACAAAACTTTTAATAATGCATATAGATGCTTTTCTGCCTTCTGTTAATTCCACCATTGGACCTCTACATCTGACCCCTCATAGTTGCAAATTAACCCATTTGAATGACTTTTTCATATATCATACCCATTCCCTTTTACAAGGAAGCCACAGACCTCAGTCTAGTTCCTCACCCTAACAGCACAGAAAAGGTTTGAAACTTGGCATATCAGAAGTCGTGAAACCATTCTGCGGCATGTAGTCATTCATCGTTATCCCCAGGCGAGAAGGAGGACAGGAAGACTGTAACCAGCCTGATACCATCGGGCAATCAGGTGCTTGTGGTGGGTGCATTGTTCCCTTGCCGCGTGGGAATGAAATCTTATCACTTAAGGTGTATTTTCTTTCCCAATTTTCTTACTCCCAAATGTATTACTTCACATTGAACTGCAACTGCCACTTATCTGCCTATCCTGCAGTTTTTCACAACGCTCTTGTCATCAGAAAATGTCAATATTGTTCTTCAATTCCAGAGTAGAAATATTTATGTATATATTTAGTAAACAAGATTGGCCCCAACTAGGATCCTTGTGAACCCCAATGCACCCCATCTTTCCAATCCAAGAATCTTCTTTTTACCCCTGCCCTCTTTGCTCTTAAACAATCTCTGTGTCCATATGGTCATGATATATATTGCAGCACTTAGTTACTGTATTGGGAGAAACTGGACACTGTGATAAATGGCACAGTATAGTTAAGGCAGGAAAACATTCCCAGCTCTGTATCATCCTTCAGTGGGGTGCTTGGGTAACTTGAAGTGTGTCATCTGGTGAAGCCCCAATGCTCTGACATTCGTGTTTCTCTGTGTAACACTATCATCAAAAATGTTGAACCTCCTATCATCTCACATTATGGAAACCACTTCAAAAAAGATTTATTTATTTTTGTGTTTTTCCTGCAGTTGGTTTATCAAAAACAATTCAATTTGAGAAACGTTAAATATAAAAGCTTTTTTTTGTGGAAACAAACACAGAAAAGGTTAGTGTCTCATTAACATCGCTTGCTATTTTTTTTCATGCTCCTGGGGAAGTTCTGAGGACTTGATTAAGCCGAGCATATAAAAATGTGTGTAAATCGTTTGGTTTGATCTAAACCAGTGTAGACCATGAGGGAGTCTATTTTTAAACCTTATAAGGTTAGAATCTACCAGTACAGAAATTATTGGAGTTGGGTTAGGGGAGTGGGGGGGGTAAAGCAGCAAATCTTTTTGAAGAGAATTGAAAAAAATGTTGCTTCCCCATTGGCTCCAAATAGCTGGTGAAAACTGTTAATCATCAGTGAGAGTTTGGGAGGGGCCACTCTTACATTGGAGCTCATGGGTAATCCAATACTGTATCAGCTCAAGTCAGCAACAGATGAGGCTTCCCACGGGCGAGCAGCTGTTGTGTCTGTCAACAGCACGGCCTGTATGTGGAGATAGTCACGTTTCAATGCTGATGAGGGTTGGCAATAATTGAATCGGATATCAGACGAGCCTGTTAACCCTTTCTTCATTGACCTTGTGCCAGTGTATTATTGTAAACAATCAACAGCAGAAGCTCTTAAATGTGTTGACCTCCTATCGGGTGGTATTTCAAACCACTAGCAGACATTTGGGGGGAGGTGTTAAATTTGCCCATTTATTGGGTGGTACAGTTGCTTAGGAGATAGCATTCCCCTAAATTCATGTCGCTAAAGATTTACTTAATCCAGCTTATTTATTAAACAGAAACTACCACGGAACAATCCCCATGATTCATTCCAGCACAGCTTACCGGAAGCCTTCTGCCATCCTGAGTGTAAGAATTCTGCCAGTGTTTTAAAGGGGCGCACTGCCTTTAGCTCCCCTAAGGTCAGAGGTAAAGTCTCTTGACTTTGAGCTGTACTGACCACAAAGATCCCCTGTCCGATCCCTGGCCTGTGCTGAGTTATCTTTTCTCAGCCAGGGCAGTGAAGGAAATGGCGCCATTAGCCGCAGTTGCATTAGCGAAGGGAAAGATGGCCAGGACTTCCACACAGCAACCCCTACTGAAAGTGCTTGTGTATGGATGTCAGTTGAGAACAAGGGCAGGCTCAGCTGTGTCAGGTAGACTCCCAGGACTCGCTGCCAAGGCTTCCCCCCCTTGAATATTTTTTTAATAACAAAATAATTTGTATTCATATAGTTATAGTGCTTCTCCTTTGGAGAATAGCTCAGAGCATTTTGGGATGGGGTCAAAGAAGGAAGACAGAAAGAAGGAGATGGGAAAGATGATTGAATCAAAAAGCACTGTTGGAGAGGCTTTTGAAGGAAATGAGAGAGATAGCAAGGGTAGTTTTGGATGTTTAGCCAAATTTTTGTCCCCCAATGTTTTTCTGTGGAGCAACTTGTTCCATAGGTCAACGAATCTTTGTAAAAAGAAGTACCTCCTGAGATCTAACCTAGTTCTATGCTTACGTAATTTATACTCGTGTGTCCTGATCCTCCCTAACCTATCTAACTCAAATAGCTTATCCACATGGACTGAATCTAATCATTTCACTATATAAAGACCTCAATCAAATCTCCATAAAGTCTACATTTTTTCTAGAGTAAAAAACCCCAGCTCTCTAAGCCAATTCCAGTAACCAAAGGCCTTAAAACTAGGTATCCATCTAGTGTCCCTCCTCTGAACCTTTTCCAGAGCCTCTGTATCACTTACCATGTGAGGGGACCAACACTGGACACAGTATTCTGAATGGGACTTAACCAAGGCCTTATACAAAGACAGTATAGTATTTTTTGCTTTGTATTTAATCATCCTGGTAATACATCCTAATGAGCTATGTATCTGCACACCAAGTTCCCTCCACTCCTCTACCTGAAATCTTAACCTGATAAGGTACATTTCCTTTCCTTATTCTCACTGTCAAAATGTATTACTTCACACTTCTCTGTATTAAACTTTATCTGCCACCCATTATATTCTTGAATTTGGTGTCATCAGCAAATTTCGATATTGTTCCTTCAATTCCGAAGTCCAGATCATTTTACTTTGTCAAAATATTTCCACATGACAATAATGTATCTTTAATTAGAAGTTCTTCCCTTTTCCATCCTCACAAACAATCATATTGAGCAAGACACAAATGTGACCCAACGCCTCAGCAGCACTGCAGTCGATGTGACCCCTCTTATGACATTTTAATACACCAGGACCATTGCCCTTGTTAATAAGGAGTCCGCCCTTTACAACACTTATTAATTATTTTGCTTCTCCTTTCTATGGCTCTTGAATTATTGAACCTTATTTGGTGAAGGGTATCAAGGGGTAGAGATTCCACTTTGGGCGCAATCAGGAAATTGGGTGCGAATTGAACTTGAAATTGCACTGGTTAGGTTACAGTGCAAGTTTCTGCAAAAAATGTATCACAGACATAAAATCTTTCATGAACCAGCGCAGTCGGGCAGTGATGTAGAATGTAATCGTTTATTTTTTTTCTTCTTTGCATTAAAAAATATTCCTTGATTGTATTTAAGAGTGGTAACCTGGTGCTGTTTTATTAATATAAAATGGGGTTATCACCAAAAAATAAGCATTTTTAATAAAGAGTGTCTAGTCCTCCACCTGTGAATAACCTGATCTTAATTTACTGAAAATTACTTTAAAGAAATTATACTGAACCATTTACTCGTTTACATTGGTCAGTTTTCTTCGTAAATTAAATATTTTTTAAGATGTAAAAACTTTTCAAACGCGCCTACTAGTGCTTGTACGCCTAAGAAAACAAGCACAACATGAAGACCCTCCTCGCACAGGCGAAGTTGGTGGAAACTTGCCAGTTTTGTGGGCGGGGCCGGCTTTAGGCGCAATGATTTTTAAACCAGCGTTAAAAGATGGCGGAAACTCAAACGTAACTTACATTTGAATTTCCGCGATCTTTTGCACGGGTTCGGCCGATTGCGCTGATAAAACTTGCGCACAGTAACGGAAACTCTTGGCCCAAATGTATAAGTTGTGTAAAATTGTGCTCTTATTCTCCGAGATGGTTTCAGTCATGTTTCGCTGTGCGTGTGTTTTAAAGTTGATGAAAAAAAATTATATAAATACAATGTAAATATTGCTGCAAAGCTAGCAAGAGAAGGAAAGGTCCAAATAGGAACTGTGCACTATGGGAAAAGAACTGCTTTCATAAATAAAGGAAGGAAATGATATTTTTCAGTTTTAAAAAAAACCTTGTGGTACTCATATAGCAAGAACAATATAAGTAATTTTTTATGGAAGTAGCTTTTACAGTTGAATATCGCCGTTCCTTCATCGTCGCTGGGTCAAAATCCTGGAACTCCCTTCCTAACAGCACTGTGGGAGAACCGTCACCACACGGACTGCAGCGGTTCAACAAGGCGGCTCACCACCACCTTCTCGAGGGCAATTAGGGATGGGCAATAAATGCCGGCCTTGCCAGCGACGCCCACATCCCGTGAACGAATAAAAAAAAAATGTAGGGTATCATCAAGGTTGGAAAGAGCGGAAGATGAGGTAGACACCCAGCTTGGGATACAGGCTGGAATCTAATCCAGGGCTTCAGATTGTTTATATGTTACATATAAATTGAGTGAGTTACATGCTGGAATGTAATCCAGGGGTTCAGATGGTTTGTTTTTAATATATCTACCTTTTTATGTATTAAATCTTCTCTATAGCAGCCACTCCTTTAAGTGTCGCACTTACTTCCTGCAACACTTTCCCTGCCACCCTTTTTTGATTGTTCTAAAGCAGCACATCCTCCAACTTTCCATCGGCGACGCCACAGGAAATCTCTTGCAATTAGCGCACATCTGTCACACTCCAGATATCATGCCTCAAAGTGTCACACTTTTTTCTTTAACAGATTGTCTGGCATCTGTAACAAAGAGGGAAAAAAAGCCAGACATTTCATGATGGGATCTTCTGGCCTTGAGATAGAAATTTACACGCAGATGCAATTGGCCCCAGCAATTAATAAGCTCCTAAAATTACTTGGACTTGCCTATTCAGACAACTTCCCCACAGGAAGAATTGATCCGTGGCTCAATAGGGACAGGCCAGGTTATCAACATCACAACTGTCTACTCATGAGCAATGCCATGGAAAAACCACTACCATGAGGAATAATAATGAGATTGAATTTCAGGCTGGAATCTGTTTGGAGAGTTTAGATGCTTTAAATATTGGACGATGCATACCTGAGAGTGAATTACAGGCCAGAATCCAATCAGGGGGTTTGAATGATTTCATGAACAAAATTTTGAAGCTTGGGGGGAGCTAGTGGAAGGAATGTAACTTAGAGAGGGTGGGGGAGGGGGGAGAGCAGTACTGAAGCTTGAATTACCTGGTTTGTTAATAGCTGCTTCGTGCAGTTTCTCAAATCCAGCCACTTCTGTGTTCGCTGACCTGGGATTGAGAGGCATACGTTTGAGTGAGTCGGACTTTGTACTTTTGGTAAACTCATGGCACAGAATAGAGATTTCAAACAAACTGTTGTTAGCCCTGGCGCAGTGAACATGAGATGGCCTGGCATCACTGAAGATCTGCCAACTCCATTACCCGTAAGTGACAACAACCAGTGCAGCACATTCCACCATAGTAACCTCAGAAATAGGGGGAAAAAAACAATAAAATAGCCTCAAAATTCTGGTGTCATATAACATGTTTATCAGAAGTACATTTTTCATGGATATATTTTTTTTAAAGTTCAAAATGAATGTTGTGCTACAGTGTGTGATGTTGACCAGTCTTTCAAGAATGGGAAATATTTGGATAGGAGCCCAGAACAAGTCTGGTAGATGCTCCAGAGCAGAGCATTACTTTCAAGGAAACTTAAAGGGCCTTCAGAACTGAAAGGTTGACCAGATCTTGCTTTTGGCATGTACGGGCTTGGCTGGTACTCCTAAAGACTGGGCGCTGGGAGCAGCTGTAGGAAACCTCTGGTCTGAATTTATATTGTATTGTTACGCTGAGCTTTTAACAAGTGGGGCTACATGTAGTGTTCCGCAGTCACCTTCCCGTGCAACATTTAGAACGCTGCAATTCCAGCGAAATGTAACAATACAGTGTAACAATAGCATCCCCTTGTGACCTGGACCAGATACTAGTATCTTTGCACATGTGTTTCTTTAATTTCTTTGGCGGACCGTGTTACCACTAGGAGAGTAAATCACAAAGTTGCTTTTATTTCACAGTAAGCTGAATATACAGAGCAATAGTTAAGATCAGATTCACATGATTCAATCGGTAAAACATTTCTTTGTGTAATGATATAAATATAACGAGTACGCTACACTACCCCCACTACGCTGGGTCGTCTTGCTTGACTTAAAGCTAATTTTCTAATTCCTCTCCTGTATTCCATCCTTCACACAGGACTTTGCTGCCTGACTGTTTCGCTAAGTCCCTGATAGCTTTTCCTGGCTGCTCATATCTGGGGCTTTTGTTCATCTCTTTACTGTCCTCAAAGGATTTTGGGACTTAGTTCCTGACCCCTCCTCTGTCTGGGGATTGCTAGTCAGGCCTGCTACTGCACCTCCTCTTTTTGGAACTAGTTTCATGTAAAGCTCAACAGGTGTCAGCCTTGTCTCAGTAGCACTCTCACTTCTTGAGTCAGAAGGTGGTATGTTCAAGTCCCACTCCAGAGACTTGAGCACATAATCCAGGCTGACACTGCAGTGCAGTACTGAGGGAGTACTGCACTGTCGGAGGTGCTGTCTTTCAGATGAGACGTTAAAGCAAGGCCCCATCTGCCCTCTCAGGTGGATGTAAGAGATCCCATGGCACTATTCGAAGAAGAGCAGGGGAGTTCTCCCCAGTGTTCTGGCCAATATTTATCCCTCAACCAACATCAGTTTTAAAAAAAAAAGATTATCTGGACATTCATCTCTGCTGTTTGTGGAACCTTGTTCTGCGCAAATTGGCTGCCATGTTTCCTACATTACAACAGTGACTACATTTCAAAAGCACATCATTGGCTGTAAAGCGCTTTGGGACGTCCTGAGGTCGTGAAAGGCGCTATATAAATGCAAGTTCTTTCTTTAACAGGCAAGGACATTCCATTCCCCTCCCTTCGCCCACATTATGAATATTTATTGGGAGCCCTTGGGATGAGATAACAGTTCACCTATTGTTTCCAGTAGTTTTTTATAAGGGTGTCAGTGTCTGACTTTAGTACACATTTGGTAAATCCATTTTGTTTGTTAAAACCCAACAATTTAAAGTAATTTTTTTTCAGTGGAACAATGGTCAAAAAATAAATCCTGAAATGTGATAGTGGGTTTCAAGCTTGAGAGAGAGGGCCTATTCATCGAGGCCAGATTGAAAGCTTAAAGGGGAAGGAATGTCTAGGGAGAGTACTTTCTGATCAAAGTACTCCCCTAGCATCTCTCTGGAGAGAAATATAGCTATAAAAAATGTTTTAGCATTTATTTTGTAGAGGGACAAGATAAGGAAAATGTATGGGTGGTTTTACCATGGTGGAAAAGAAAGGGATAATTAAAATTTTTTCTACGAGAAAAGAAAGTTTTAATATTTAAACGAAACTCCTCAATACGGGAAACCAAGAAAGGTTTCCTTTCAAACTGTAAAAGATGAAAGAAAGCTGTCGGCTGCAGTTTTAAGGCTTGATCGCAGGCCAAGGTGATGAATCGTTTAATGCTGACGTGGTAAATTGCATGATCCAAAGTTATTCTTCATTGGGTACCATTCTGCTTTAAACCAACCTACATGATGTATTGCATGGACAGGATGTAAGGTTGCCAACTCTCCAGGAATTGAAGATTAATCTCCTGGACACTGCTGCGAGCAATCCGGGAGAAAAATCATAGGGACGTTAAAAAAATTATGTACTTTTTCATTTTTTTTTTAATGCTTTTGTTTATTATTTATAGAAATATTGGAAATGGGAAAAAAATGTCTGTTTGACTATGCAAGGTGTTGGAGGTGGGAGGTCTTGTGATGGAGCCTCCAGGAATATGTCCAACCAGAGTTGGCAACCTTAACAAGATGATACCAGGCCACTGAGATTATTGCATTGGTATAAGCTTTTCAGTTTCTTGAATTGGGCTGGTGACTCAGAAGAAATCTAGCAGCAAGATTTTAAACAAAACATTGTATTTTTTCTCTACATTGTTTTTGTGCTCATCAAGGCAGGGGATGTCAATGCTGGGGAATGGAACACTTTGCCATTTCACGCACCCAGTGCCAGCAGCAAGCAAACCAGGTCAGTTGTAGCACGCCACAGATGCAGCGTGAACAAAGTGTACAACCTCAGAAAAGCAACTCCTACTCAAGCCTCCACGAGTGAGATTGCCAGTTTAATGTCAAATTGTAGCTAGTTTTGTATTCAACTCCGTTAGCCCGGACTGATGGGATGAAGGTCTCCTCTGTCTGCTGATCGAAAGGGTCCTATGTGAAGTTGTTCCCAGTGGGCATGAGCCCACAGCATAAAACTACCCTCTTCTGGGCATGAATTGGCACAAAATTAGCAGTCTCACTCTGACTTAAATGATGGCTGATGTGGGAAGTGGAAAAAAAAAATCACAATGCTGCAGTGGGTTTAATTGTTTTGGAGGTGGAACTGGGGTACATTTTCTAGGTCAGAGTAAAGGGAGCTTTGCTCTCACCTGACCTCTGAATGTTTGATGCTGACTGCATGGCAAAATTGGCAAAAACTATTTTAGGCTCCAGCATGGACACCTGTCACCTTGATCAGCAAAGGAAAAACGTGTCGTGTAAACATTCTCCAGCATCAATGGCGGGAAGCGCTCGTGCAGTCCGCATCGGTGCCTGTACCAAATACTGAGCCAAAATGGAAGAAGCATGTCTCATAAAATGAATACCCTGTGCTTATACATTTAGAGGCTGATAACATGCTGGTAACTGAAGCAGTGCAGCGGCACAGCACCCAGGCTCCATTAACTGCGGTCATTATTTTATTTACTGGTGTGGAAAGACAAAAGCCTAGAAATTGGTCCACGTTTTTCGGGCGTCACTCGGACTATTTAAGCCCCAATATGACGGGCAGGAAGCGTGCGCACATTTCCGGCTGGAAGTGTGCCACCCGCCATTTTGGGTAAGGACAAAACAAGAGGCATCCTTTACCCACGCCTGAAGCAGGCGTTAGGCCCTGTACATGTGCAAGTTAGGGGCTTAACGCCTGTTTGAGGTCCCCTCTTCATACTTCACAGGGAACATTAAAATGACGGCCGAGACCCAATATCTGAATAGGCTCGGGGCTCACATTTAGGCGCAGGGAGGGACGCAAATCACGCCCTCCTCCCGTGCACCCAAAAATGATTGTGGCCCAATTCCTGGGCTAAATATTTCTGATTGAGCCAAATCTGCAACCTCAGTCGAGGCCGGTGTGCGAAATAAGTTGGCGTAGGATTGAGGCATGTTGTTGAAGCACAGGGGAGGGAGATTCACTGTGCATCTAACTGTGCTAAAGCTGTCATGGAAGTTCTTGTTGCTGACATTGGGTTCCTGAAATTGGAAAGTGTTCCATTCCTCGATACTGATTGCTTGAGGATATGGTTGGGATTTTTGATCGTAGTGGTGTAAGGAAGCTGAATTAACACTTACAACCAGTTTGGTGTGTGTGTGTGTGTGTGTGTGTGTGTGTGTATGTATGTATGTGTGGAGGGGAAGGAGTTGGAGAGGGTGGCATGGCTACAGGAAGTAGTGTTTAGGCCAGGTTCAATGTCACTAGTGTTAATGTGCCAAATGTCCTTAATGTGTATCTACAAAGAGAGCACAGGGTTCAAAGGGGTGTCATTAGCCTGACCAAAGATCTTGCAAGATATCTTGTAGCGCCTGTAGTCACAGACAAGTGCAAAGATGCAGTGCTTTCATCACTGGTTTCATGCTATAAATTATTTTCGAAGGGTCTTCTAGTGGTCAGTTCCTCAGGGCCTCCCGTTGTGCTTACACTTTTGATAAATGCAGAGATATCAGGCTGCTCTGAAAAGCAATGTATGGTTGCAGACAGAGGTTGCTGCAGTGCACACTTTCCCAGTGGCTACGGTGGGCTATGGTAGTGCCCGTAAACACTGCAAAACTCAGCCTCACCCCTTTTAAAAAGTTGCCCTTATTTTTACCAATGAGCGATAATTGACCGTTGACCATTAATAATAAATGTTGGCCACAACAGAATGGTTATCACTTTCTCTCCCTCCATTTTGTGTTTTTCTCTCTGTCTGCCTCTCCCTTTAGTGCTGATTATATGCCTATGCCTAAATCTTTTCCATTTCTCTCTAAGTCTTTAATTCTTCTTGCTCTGGCTCTGTGTGTCACCACTTTTTCTATTGCTCTCTGCTTCTCTTTTTCTGTCACTCTCCGTGTTTTTCTGTTTCTTCCTCCACCGCCTCTTTTTCTGCTCTTTCTGTTCCTCTTAGTCTTTTTTTTCTCTTCCTGTTTTTCTCTGCCTATTTTTGTTTCTCTCCCTCTACCTGCTTTCTCTGTCTCTTCTGTTTTTTTCCCCCTCTGTCTCCGGTTCTGTTTCTCCCCATGCTTCTGTATTTCACTCTCTCAGCCTGAGTGTATTTTTTTATCAGCCTTTGTGCCTTTCGCTATCTGTATGTTTCTTTCCCTTTCTGCCTTTCATGCCTCCCTGCCTAGCTGCACAGTAGCGTAACATGATAGATGAAGTTCAGAATACCCTGATAGATTATCACTTCAGTGTTGTGTTGACACGACCTAGATATGAGCAGCACTACTGTTCCACATTTCACTCTGCAGACACATATTTGTAGATCTCTGCAGTACGAGCTGGACGTGTTTTTCTGTGTCCTGGGTTATTTTAAACCCCCCTCATCAGTCTTGTGTTTACTGTAAAGCTTTTCAGAGCCAGAATTTTAAGCTGCTTTGCCTGTTGAACAATCGTTCATTTGGGATTTTTGAGGATTGATTGATTTGTTTGTAGGCGCTGCCTCATACTCGGGCATAGTTCCATGGGCAACGACTGTCTGGCAGGACATCATCGAAGTAGTTATTAATATGTCAACCTAGTGATTGTTGGCAGGCTATTTGATCATGGAGGGTATCATAGATGAAACTGATCTTGTAATCACCAGATGCCCTCACACCCAACCAGAACAACTTGCATTTATATAGCGCCTTTAATGTAGTAAAACGTCCCAAGGCGCTTCACTTGAGCGATTATCAAATAAAATTTGGCACTGAGCCACATAAGGAGATATTTGGACAGGCGACCACCGTCTTAAAGAAGGATAGAGAGGTGGAGAAGTTTAGGAGTTTAGGGAGGGAATTCCAGAGCTTAGGGCCTAGGCAGCTGAAGGCACGGCCGCTAATGGTGGAGCGATGAAAATCGGGGATGCGCAAGAGGCCAGAATTGGAGGAACGCAGCAATCTTGGAGGGTTGTAGGGCTGGAGGAGGTTACGGAGATAGGGAGGGGCGAGGCCATGGAAGGATTTGAAAACAAGGATGAAAATTTTAAAATCGAGGTGTTGCCGGACCGGGAGCCAATATAGGTCAGCGAGCACAGAGGTGATGGATGAACGGGACTTGGTGCAAGTTAGGATAGGGGCAGCATAGTTTTGGATGAGCTCAAGTTTACGGAGGGCAGAAGGACTCATGCACTTCATTAGTTAGCAGTGAGGTGTAGGAATCCTGACGGAGTTTCCACCCCCCCCCCCCCCCCCACCACCAATATCCCTTGATGCTCATCAGCGATTTCATTTCAGTACATCACCAAGGCCCCGATGTGTTTTCTCTGTTTAAATCACAAATGCTATTCATGGTACTGGCTAGAAGGAGTTACGGCCCTGCCAGGTGAGGGAGCTAATGGGGCAGAGGTTGCCCATGAGGAGCTGTAACCCCACCCTGCAGGGATTTAGAAAAATCTGAGGGGTGGGGGGGAATCCTGCTGATACCTTGTGTCTTCTGGCAGCTGGGAAAAAGAGGCATTATAAAAGTGAGGAAGCAGGTTGCCTGTCCACACAGCACCATGGATATCTCTCCACTTCTTTTGCTGCTATCTTATTCTGTCCCATCGCAAGTGAGCTTTTAGAACACAGCTAAAATATAACGCACCCATTTTATTATTCCTAATATTGTGAAGTGTATGTGTTCTCAGCGTGACTTTCCTTAGTGCTTCCCCCTTGTGAACAGTTACTGTGTGTACCTTCTGTACCTACCGTGGTGCTCCATCAACCTGATAGCCCAGTGGGAGGAGGAAGCATAGTGGCTGGCTATTAGGTGCAAGTGCGTGCCTTGGAGGGAAAGTTGTCCAATACCCCTTTGAGATGAGTCATGAGATGGCTATTCAACTGCTGACATCACATCTAATGCTGTGGTGACTCTTGGCCTTGCACATTGCCTGGCACATCTTAAATGATTTGAGCAGGAGAGCTGGGTGGGGTGAAAGTGGTGTCACCAGAGACAGCTCCGTGATCAGTGCCAACTCCTTTCGTTCCCTGCTGCTGAGCGCTTTTTCCAGCATGTTCAGTGACCTATCGGACAGCAGATGCTGGGCAGCACTGAGGCCGTTGAAGCCTTGCATTATGACCTCCTCAGCCAGATCCCCCAACATAGCGAGACTTGGCAAGAGAGAAGTTCTTATTGGAGTTCAAGGTATCTATAACCCCAGTCAGAGCATTCATTGCAGAAACTGAACTTAGGACCTTGGTCATTAGAGACTCCACTGCAGATGGCCCTGGAGTACCCACTCTTTCCTTGGTGGTCTGTAGTTTGCTGAGGTAGTCATGCATCATTGCTAAGATGTAACTAGTGGATTCATAGTCACCCCAGGCTTTGCTGGGTTCTCGTGCACACTCAGATGACTGAAAGAAACAGTCATTCTTGGATATTTTGCTTTATTGATAGGCAGGCCTTGTGAGGTCCCAATCCCTACGCTCAGCAGCTAAAAACGAACCTGAGCTGACACTCTGGGTAGCTGGTCTCTCCTTCTTCACTGCCACCTCCAATTGCTCTTCCTTACTCATGCTTTTTGCTCCCTCTTGAAACTACCTAAATCCCCCAAAGTGGCTGTGCCTGTACGGGTGCTTGCCACTGTTAAGAGTGACTGATGCTGTGAGATACTGAGACTTGGAGGACATTGCCCTTGGGGGTTTTCCTTCTTGTGCACCTCATAGAATCATACAGCATAGGAGGAGGCCATTCGGACCATCGTATCTGTGCTGCTATCCAGTTAGTCCCACTCCCCTGCTCTTTCCCCATAGTCCTGCAAATTTTTCCCTTTCAAGTATTTATCCAATTCCCTTTTGAAAGTTACTATTGAATTTGCTTCCACCACTCTTTCAGGCAGTGCATTCCAGATCATAACAACTCCCTGCATAAAAATAAATCTCCCTGGGTTTCTTTGCCAATTATTTAAAATCTCTATCCTCTGTCCACCTATATGAAGGATATCAGTTAAAATGCTGGCAGTAAGACTCCCCTTCAAACAGAGCTTACGGAAAAAATTCTGATTGGATCAAGATTCCCGCAGTAGCAGTGAGTCCCCAGTCATTGTTTCCAGAGATACGAATTCCCTGCAGCTTCTCCTGGGAATCTCTGTTTCTCTGTTGCAACATTTCCACTCTTTTTCCATTTAACATTACAACTACAGTTAGTGCTGTCCTGAACTTTCCTCTCTTGGTTCTTCTAAGTTCCAATTACACCGCTCTTCCTCCTCCCTACATCCATACATTGCTGAAATTAAGCCTTACCACACTGTCTACTGCTTCAGCTCATTCTTCCCCAGCACCTTCAAACTGTGCAACTCCTCACTTTCCTCAATGTCTCTTTCCTCCCAGAATCTCTAGGTTTTTAAAACTGAACTTGGCAATGCCTAATCGCTACCTTCTGATTTACCTCCTTGTTTCCTATTCTTTTCAACCATGGTAGTGTTCTGTGTTATGGGCCTTGAACTAAGTTTCTATATACACAAAAAAATTAAAAGGAAGTGAATAACTGACGTATGTCTTTGCTTGCCTGACTGTGAAAGGAGCTTTGAAAAGTAGTTGAATAGTACATCAGTTCGGTGTTTAGTAACAATTCCTCTGCTGATTCTCTTACAGGAGCGGGCGTGCAGAGTCCCTCGACCATGCACCAATGGGCAAAATCCACTGATACCAGAGCATGAGGTAATGTTCAAAATAATTCTGTTTTCTGCAAATAGATTTGGTAAATGAGCCATTTTATATCCAGAAAAAAGCGTACGGGCTGATTGTAGAGATACATGCTCCTGGTGGGGAGCCTCACCTCCGAGAGTGTGTATCAGGAAACCCTGGACACATGCCCGCTCTCTCAGCAGGCCAAACTGTCACTAACGTTGGACGAGAGATTAAAGGTGCAGTCTAGCTCCTAGACCTCTGCCTGTACTGCTGTGTAACCAGCCATCACGCATGTATTACAAGAACCTGAGGTGACTCTTCCCTCTGAGCTTCCATCACTCCCAGTGAGGAAGCAAGTACTTTCTTTCCACTTGATGCTTTCCAATAAAAGCACAGCTTAGCCTGTGCTAGCTCAGTGGGCAAATATAATGAGCCATACACACCATGAAAAATTAAAAGTTGCAACAATCTGTATTGATACCGTAGCAATCTTGACTCTCATCTTCCCTTTCCACATTTGGGGGCAGGAAATTTGGGGTGGCGGGGCTAAAGAAAGAGCTCGTGAGATTGATTAACTTATGGCTAGCCTGTCCTCTTTGAAGTAGACAGATTTTAAGGAATTGTACTGACTTTTTTGTTGTGCTTATTTTTAACGTTAGATCAATAAGATGGGTGCAGAGAATGATCGGACCCACCTGTTGTTTGCGAAGGCTTTGGGCAGCAGGAGCTGTCTGGACGGAGTTGTGCAGCTCATGGGATGCCACCCTCAGTACCTGGAGTCATTCCTGAAAACCCAACACTACCTGCTGCATATGGATGGACCCCTCCCCTTCCACTACCGACACTACATCGCCATTATGGTAATGTCCTCATACTTTTTCTGCCAAGCATTAGAAAGTAACGTGATTTGGTGTGACTTTAATGCACAGGGCATAGCACCCACTTCACCAAGTTCCAGATTTTGGCTTCACCGTGCAGGACAGAAGGACATTCGGAAGGGGTACCCCTACTGGGGTACGTCACAATACCTGCTGGTCGCTGCCCTTGGAGCAGGCCGACCTGCTCAGCCTCTCAGTCACAGACCTGACTGGCCCACGGGAGCACCTGTGAAGGGAGCGTACATGCCCTTTGTTGGAGGATAATGTACCTTAAGAAGGATTGGAGTGAGGTTTTATTAAAAAATTGATTTGCTTTTATCTATTTTCATTCTTCCTGTATTGTATCTTATGTTTTCACCTTATAACACTCAACAACTTGCATTTATACAGTGCCTTTAATGTAGTAAAACGTCCCAAGTCGCTTCACAGGAGCGTAATCAGAAAAAATTTGACACCGAGCCACATAAGGAGATATTAGGACTGGTGACCAAAAGCTTGGTCAAAGAGGTAGGTTTTAAGGAGTGTCTTAAAGGAGGAGAGAGAGGCAGTGTGGTTTAGGGAGGGAATTCCAGAGCTTAGGACCTAGACAGCTGAAGGCATGGCTGCCAATGGTGGGGTGAAGGAAATTGGGGATGCGCAAGAGGCAAGAATTTAAGTTCTGGGAGGGTTGTAGAGCTGGAGGAGGTTACAGAGATAGGGAAGGGCAAGGCCATGGAGGGATTTGAACACAAGGATGAGAATTTTAAATTTGAGGCGTGCTGTGCTGCAGTACAGAATTCTCACAGTGGTCAGCGTGACATTACTGGAGTTTTCAGGATGTGTTGTCGAATCAGCTTGACCCACCCCACTGAAGTAATGGCACCTCTTCGTAATATTGTAGTCCTGGAATACATCCTCTGTTGGTGGAGCTGGAGTACTGCAATAGTCCAATACAATGAGGTGCACTTAAATAAATAAGTCTTATGCAAGTAGCCTGCTTAAAAGAATAAAAGATCACTGTTCTTCCTCACTTCATGTCTTTCCTTGTATCACCATAATAGAAAGTGGTTGGAGTGTATGGAGTCCATTACAAGTGGAGTGAGCCCTTGATTGTTTCTTTTCTAAGCGACGTGTGTTCAGTGCTGTGTTTGAGAATTCAGTTTTCCTCAAAATTTACTCCCTACCCGTCCTGATTTCAGTGACTCTTGCTGGAGTTCCATTCCATGGGTGCCAGCAGTCCTCTAGTACTTCACTCAAGTGGCTGGTTGTTCTAGACAGCGAGAGACGATTCAATTGTGGGTGCATCACAGCTGAACCTGATCCTACCTTCAACTCACCCTGACACACATGTGCTTTCCAGCAGGAGTTACTGGATATAGCTTGGGAGTGGAAACCCTGGCTGATATCCCTCCCCTCCCCCCTCACAGTAGCGCTGGGGCACTGAGGCCAATTCTAGCACACTTACTACCAACTGTGCTGAGATCAGCTAACTCAGCACAGACACGAGATCAAACATGGAAGCTTCCTGGTCTCTCTGCCTTAGTGGCACATAATGTGGTGCATTTACCCATTGAGAAGCTTTGTTTAATTTACTGTTGTTTCAGTACCTGATCTTAAACTTTTTTGTTAAACTCAACCTCTCTCACCTTTCTAGGCGGCAGCCCGACACCAGTCCTCTTACTTGGTGGAGGTTCACGTTAATCAGTTTTTGCAGGTGGGCGGTGACCCACAGTGGCTGCAGGGGCTCGACTGCATCCCTCAGAGACTGAGGAACCTCAATGAGATCAACAAGATCCTGGCACATAGGCCCTGGCTCATCACCAAGCAACACATTGAGGTGAGATTCATCCTTCTGGGAACTGTACATTTGATCTGGGCTGAGGCCGATGTTGAGCCACCCATAAACCACGTCCTATACGTTCGGATTTGCCCATGATTTGATCATTTTGACGCAAAGAAAGTGATAAACTTAAACGGGAAGACAATTATAAGCAATTATTATTTCTATGAAAAAGGTAGTTCAATTGCTGTGTCTGTGTATCCTAGATTCAATTTTGTTCTGTTTTCATAGAATCATACAGCATAGAAGGAGACCATTTCATCTCATCGTGCCTGTGCTGGCTCTTTGAAAGAGCTATCCAATGAGTCCCACTCCCCTGCTTTTTCCCCATAGCCCTGCAAATTTTTCCTTTTCAAGTAGAGATCCAATTCCCTTTTGAAAGTTCAGGCAGTGCTTTCCAGATCATAACATCTCGCTGGGTTAAAAAAACATTCACCACATCTCCCCCCCGGTTCTTTTGCCAATTATCTTAAATCTTTGCCCTCTAGTTACTGACCCCCCTGTCAATGGAAACTGTTTCTCCCTATCTACTCAATCAAAACCCCCTCGTGGTTTTAGTACAGAGCAGTAGCCAAATGTTTCTCCACAGAGCAAATCAGAAGAAAATCTATTCCCTGGCAGCTCTTGCATGCCTCCTTGTGGTCAGTTCAAAGCAACGTAAGTAAAGGTCTGGGAGCAGGTTCCTTCCCCCACCCCTGTCCTCTCTAAGCTGTGAAGAAAGAACAGACAAATAAGCGATGAAATAAATAGAGCGGGAAGAAAAATCAAATGAACATTTTTTTTCATCACCTTCTTCTTAATATTCTGAATTTTCCATCCATCTAGAACTTGCTGAAAATTGGAGAGCACTGCTGGTCACTGGCAGAGCTGGTACATGGGGTCGTGCTGCTGGCTCACTACCACTCGCTGGCGAGTTTTGTTTTTGGCTGTGGGATAAGTGCTGAGGGAGGACACGAGGGCGGCCATGTCCTAAGGCCGTCGTCGATTAACAACCAGTGCTCTGGCGACACAACAAATGGGAATGGCAACATCCAGGACCCCTCACTGGCGCATCGCAGGCGAAGGGTAAGCAACGGGTGGTTTAGTTGGGGGGTGGGGTGGGGCGGGTGATGTGGAAATGTTATGTTGTGTGGAAAGCTGCAACACTGGTTCAGAGGAGCTCCGGTCTCCTTTGTACAGGAAGATTCTCTGATCAGGTGGTGAACCGCCATTATACCCATTTATAGTAGAGATTCTATTTCAGAAGCAGCCCTGCATTTTCAGGTGGTGGGGGGATGGTGGTGGGTTTGACTAAATCGCTCTATTTGAGCTGGGGGTGGTTTTACCAATAATGTTTCACAGGACCACATTGCTGCTACCAGCCTGACTGGATAAGCCACCCTTCTCCCACTGATGGTGCAGTAGCTTACTGGTAGTATATATTTTTGTTACCTTTTTATTACGTGCATTGGTGCGTGCACACATAGTCTTGTAAATGTAGATGCAAAGAAAACCATTGCACTACACTCCCTTTCTCAAGGCACTGATTCCTGCTGAGGTACAGTTCTACATATACCGTACCACATCCAAATGGTCATTTGTCATGCATGAGCCTAGGCAGTGAGTTTCATAAGGCTGTTCAACTGCATTTGGGTATCACAGCTGAGCCCAGTCCTGTCCCCATCCAACATTCAAGCATGAATACTTTCCAGCACAAGTTACTGGATTACAGTGCAAACCATGGGTATCTTTTCCTCTCCTTAGCCTTGTGATGATAGGGACTATTGTATCATTCTACTATCATGGCTGAGATCAGCTAACTCAGCACTAAATATGAATCAAACTTTACTTTCCTGGTCTCTATGGCTGAGTTCCACACTAGGTGGTGCATTTGCCCACTAAGCCATTCGGAAAACCTTTTGCTGTGCATCTGACTTTGTTGCTGTCCTCTTTACATATGAGCTGATCCATTCTCATTGGTTGAAAACATTAACACCAGAGAGGTGGCTGGGACTGAATCTACATAATCAGTAGAACAGTCCATTGAGAGCAGGGGAGGAACAGAAATGCTGGCTTGTTGGGGGTGAGATATTTTGTGTCTAGTGTTTGGTAGGCCCTGGACTTGCTCCATGTGGAGTGGAATTCTATAGATCAACACCTTCACTGGGAGGTGATGGAAAGTTGTGGCCTTGCTTTGTCAAGTTATTGCGGGGGGGAGAAGAAGAGTTGGATTCTGAATGTCCTAACCTTGCTGCATAAGGAGACGGATGATTCTGATAGGTATGAGTCAAGTCTTGTGTTCCTTGGGGTAGAGCCTATGAAAGACCAGTGCTGAGTGATTTTATTTCCATTTCTTTCAGTCAGTGGATTATTCCAGTGATTCGGAATGTTTGGCAGACAGGATGCAGAAATTCCAGGCAGAGAAAGAGAACGAAGAGGAGATGCTGCGGGAAGAAATATGGATTGGATTGGAGACAGAAAAAGACACAAGTCCACCAACCGTGACCAGGGGTAAGCAAGATTCCTTCCAGTTGCTTTTTTATTTGTGTTCTCTTCACCAATCCCAGCACATGCACTTTTTGTGAGGTTTTTTTTTATTACGTCTCAAGCAGGTAGAAGAATTCCCTCTCCTAGGCCTATTCCCGTGCTTCTCTTAAAGCACCACAGAGAGCTGTGAGCTGATTGTTCTCTTTCAAAATATTTATTTCATTCCCTCCTATCTTTTTTCACCTGCCAGTAATTGGTTTCCTTTATTCGGGAGTATGTCTACCTGCTGTGAACTTTCGCCAGGAAGTTGAGGCTACCCTCTTCGATATGTGCAAGCCCTATACATTTAGTGCTTATGTGAAATGATTGGTGGTGAGATGGAAAAGCATGTTGGAGCTCCAGAGTATCGCACCATGGAATGGTGGCATCTACATTCGATCTCTATGACTGGGCGCCATATCTCAGCCACTGCATTCTCAGGGGAGAGGAGGGAAAATCAGAGGGAGTCATTATTGGGCTCATCCATCATGTCACCCAAGTGGTCAACTCAAGAGCAGCACAGGCAAAGGCCTTGGAGCAGGTCACCACTCACCCTGTTGATCACGGAATCAGTCAGTCCAGAACAGGGATGAAAGTAGAGGACACAAACAAGAAGCCTTGAACAAAGAACCAAAGTGGGATAACAGGGAGAAGATTTTTCCTTTGCAATACCTTTTAATCTCCTCTCTCTGACACCTTACACTTTGATTACACAGCTCTGGAAGACAAACCTGTCACAATTCCTGACTTGTCCTGTTACGTAGAAGACCCTGAGTTTGGTTACCCAGAGTTTGCCCGAAGAAGTGGAGAGCAGCTGCCTGTTTTCCGAGCTCAGGTATAATCTCTGCCGTAGAATGTTCAGCTGTGGCAAAGGATGCTTGTACCCCACCATGACAGTAAGGCTGTGGATACCCAGATTTGAAATTTGCACCATAGGGAGCTATAGATGAACTTAAAAAATGGGGGCGGGAGGGGTGGGGTGAGAGATTTCTACATTCCATGCTTAACACTGAGGTTGACTTAGACAGTCTCTGCTCCAGGATTGAAATTAAGACTGATTTACAGAGATAGGAAGGAGGGATGAATGCTATATACCAAATTTGATGCTGAAGTTAACTTCGTCCATTTCTTTGTTTACTTGCATCCTGTTCTATGCTTGTTGCCTTCCCTCTAATGAACAACAAGAGCTGACATATTCTGGGCTGGACTCTGAGACTGATTAGCGAAATAGAATGGTCACTTGATTCAGGCGTTAGGATTGAGGCTAATTTGCAAGGAGCCTCTATTTCAAGCTTGGTATTAAGGTTGATTGAAACCGTGGGCACAGGTGGCCTGGTTTGATGTTAATGACCTGTATAATAAAGGGAGGGTCCTGCGTTCTCACCTTGACCCTTTAGTTGGCTTACACAAAGGGAACCTAAATTCTGAGGTTGATGTACAGGTTGACATGGACAATGAGGGAAGAAGCTATTATTCCAATATAAGACTAACTTATACTTGGCTAGGGAGGGGCCCATGAATAAGGGCCACAATGCATAAATCAATGCTCATGCTTATAAACTGTGAACTTATGGTGATTTGATACAGAGGGTTGATTGTACAATGAAGTAGCATATTTAAAGGCCAGGGGTGTGGACAATGAAAAGTAACTGATCTCTTTCACTTCTTTGTCCCTTTCACGACCCCTCCCAACTGTTTGTTAGTGCTAAAAGACTGAATGCAATTGCTGTTTCCTCTACAGGACTATTCCTGGGAAGACCATGGGTTCTCACTAGTGAACCGGCTGTATTCAGACATTGGTCACCTCCTTGATGAGAAGTTCCGCACTGTGTACAGTCTGAAGAATGGCACCATGGCCAAACAGCGAGGGTGTGACTTCTCGGTACTCAAGAGGGGCATTTGGAACTACATCCACTGCATGTTTGGTATTAGGTAACTTTGACTGTCATTTGTACAACATTGTTTTCAACAAAAGATTGTAGATTTCTCAGAAAAGTTTAAAAACTCTCAGAAGGAGCGAAGACAAGGAAATAACTCCCTATAGTACAGGTTGAAATGTGAGCCAGGCCGTTTTGTTACCATATCTGGAATATACACTGGAATGCATTTCCACAGGGTGTTAGTCGCTCTCTGCTATCTCATCCAAGCGGCCATTCTTCATGTATGATCTTCAGATAGTGGCAGCGAGCTATTTGTTTGTGGTGGGCATCACAGCTGAGGCTAATCCTGTTCAAAAGCACCATCCACACAAGTGCAGTTCCCAGCAATGGATTGCTGGATAATTACCAGAGTCCAGGAACCTTACCTGATTTCCCCCCCTCCACAGCCCTACAGCTGCCCTGTCTAAGATCAGCCTCCTCAAAAACAGAGGGAGCACTGAACCAAAGATCTTTGTGACCTGTATGGCTTAGTACCACACTGGGGAGTGAATTTACCCCATACCATCAAGGAGCTGGGTGAGTGTTTTCAATGTTTAAAATCCATTGATGAAAAGAGAGTTTAGGTAATAAAACATTTATAGCATAGGGAGAGGGATAGAAAGAGACATTAAAAGAAACTGTGTTGGAAATAGTCTGTATAAATCCATTTGCACAGATGCACTGGAGATTGTTGATTGTAATCACTGAAAGGTTTTTTTCTTTTCCGATTGACAGGTACGATGATTATGATTATGGCGAGGTGAATCATTTCTTGGAGAGGAATCTGAAGGTTTACTTGAAGACTGTGACTTGCTACCCAGAAAAAACAAAGCCTCAGATGTTTGAGAGGTACTGGAGGCAGTTTAAATATTCAGAAAAGGTGAGTGCTATTGCAGAAAAGCACTGGGAAACAAAACTCAACTGAGCCCGAGTGAGCCATAATAAAGGGAATGGATCCTCTAAGTAATTAGTAATAACTTGTTATAGCTGGCAGCTATAGGTATTGTTGCGTAAAGCTGGATTACAATATTAACACAGAACCTGGCTTCGTGTTTAAAATGTTGTTACATTCCCCACCACTGTGTGCATGTGAGCATGCAAGTTATTTTCCTTATATGTATGTTCACATGCACTATTCCCTTGGTGTATGATTGTGCTCTATTCCTGTGTCCATGCATGCACTATTCCACTGGTATGTGCACATGTACACATTTTTAAAATTAATTCTCAGGATGTTGGCTTTGCTGGCAAGGCCTGCATTTATTGCCCATCCCTAGTTGCCCTGAGAAGGTGGTGGTGGGCCTTCTTCATGAAATGCTGGCAGCAGTTTGATACAACTGAGTGGCTTACTAAATCACTTGCACTCTTGCCTCTGAGTCAACCTACAGGCCAAACCAGGTAAGGACATTAATGAACCAGTTGGGTTTTTATGACAATCCAACAGCTTCATGGTCACTTTTACTGAGACCAGCTTTTTATTTCCAGATTTTTTAAAATTCAAATTCTCAAACCATAGTGGGATTTGAACTTGTGCTCTCTGGATTACTAGTCCAGTAACATAATCACTATGCTACTGTACCCTTCTCTATGCATTATTCCCTTGGTACATGTCTGTGTGCACATGCATATGAACTACTCCCCTAGTGTATGTGTATGCATGCATGTACACATGTACTATTCCCCTGGTATTAGTGCATGGGCACAGGTGCAGTTCCCCTGCTGGGCAGAAGGTCCGTGTATGTGTACACATGCATATAAGGTGTCAGCTATGGTTCTGTGGTTACACTCTTGCCTTTGAGTCAGAACGTTGCAGGTTAAAGTCCCGCTCCAGTGATTTGAGCACTTAATCTAGGCTGACACTTCAGTGCAGTACTGAGGGAGTGCTGCACTGTTGAAGGTGCCATTTTTCAAATAATACATTAAACCATGCCCCGTCTACCCTTTCATGTGGTCATAAAACATCCCTTGACACTATTCGAAGAGGAGCCAGGCAGTTTTCCTGGTGTCCTGGTCAACATTTATCCCTCAACCAACATCACTTAAAAACAGGTTATCTAGTTACTTGTCTCACTCCTGTTTGTGAGACCGTTCTATGTGAAAATTGACTACCTTTCCCTACATAACAACAGCGACTATACTTTAAAAGTAATTAATTGGTTGTAAAGCACTTTTGGACATCCTGAGGTTGTGAAAGGTGCTATATAAATGCAAATTCTTTCTTTATATGCACTAGTATCTAATGTGCACGAGTGTGCACATATACGATTCCCCTGGTAGAGAGCACAAGTTCAAATCCCACTCTGGCAATTTAAGAATTTGAATTATAAAAAATCTGGAAACAAAAAGCTGGTATCAGTAAAAGTGACAATGAAGCTGTTGGATTGTCATAAAAATCCAACTGGTGTGTGTGTATGTGTACAAATCTGCGTACACTATTCCCACGGTATGTATGCACATGTACTATTAACTTGGTGTAAGCTTGGCTCATTGGTAGTGATCTTGGTCTCAGGGAGAAAAATTGAGGGGAAAATTTCCAGATGTTAACAAAACACTTATTTTTAACCACCGAAAACACATACATGTCGTGGTTTAACATACATAACTTCATTTTCTTCTTACTATCCTTCCTACAATTAGATGACCAAAACTGGGCACATGATTCTAGAAGAGCTTTAATAAATACAGTAACTATAACTAAGTAAAAACAGAAAACTGTGGAAATACTCAGCATCTGAAAGGAAAATAAGTTGATGTTCTGACGGCAGGACAACTGAATGGTCCATTCTGAAGCGTTAACCTGTCTTTCCCTTTCAGATGCTGTCAGCCCTGCTGTGCATTTCCAACATTTCGTGTTTTTACTTTCAACTTCCAGTATTTGCGATTTTCCTTTTCATTGGTGTCTGTGTTTGCGTATTACCGAATGAGAGCAAGACTATTTACACTTCTCTGTCTGTCTGTCTGTCTCTCTGTCTTGCTAGGTCCGTGTGAATCTCTTGATCCTGGAAGCTCGAATGCAGGCAGAGCTTCTCTATGCACTGCATGCAATAACCCACTACATGATCTCTTAAGAAGATTGTAAAGAAGGATCTCCTCACCTGCGGAGGACTTTTTAAAAATAAACTGGACTTAAGCTTAAAGACTTGAACGTCTTCTTGGATGGAGGCATCGCAGGGCAGCTGGTACCATGTCGCAGTGTCTGCGGCAGTTAATGTGCAATTATTGACAATGTCACAATCAAGCATTGTGACTGTGTACAGAGAGTGATGTAACTTCACAAAAGTGTTTCATGCCTCAACACCAAGTATTCACTTGAGGATCTTCAATCTCTCTACAAGTTTTCAGAAGTCAAAAGGCTATCGCATCAGTGGTTTGCGTGACTACCATCAACGTACAGAATATTTTCAAACCTTGATGTTGGGACAGATGAGCCCCCTTTTTTTTGGAAAAGAAAGACTTATTTTTGCTATGAATAGTAATAACAGATAATATGTTTGACACGTGTTGAGTCTGTTTCATATTGGAATGGCGTTTCCAAAACCTTGCCATATTACTTTTGGTTTTATGACTTATCCAAAGCCTTGTGTGTGTGTGTGTGTGTGTGTGTGTTTGGGGTGGGGGGTGGAGGGGAGGGAGAGAGGTTAACTGTGCCAATGAGCTGTGAATTTAGTAAATCTCGGGTGACTGAATAGGGGAAGAGAGGAAGGACAGCTAGCCAATGGGACGCAACATTTCTTGAGCTTGCCCAAAAAAGGCACTAGTGAATCATGTGAATTTTCTTCCCTGTCTTGGTCAGTGGTTATAGAAGGATGCACTGCCATAATGCGGTGTGCCAACTGAGCATGGTTGACTTACTTAATCCTACTGAACGGTCAATGACAGGATCCTCATTATGTTGGCCAATGTAAACATGGGTTCAGAAGCCAAATCTACAGGTCAACTTTAACGGTTTAAGCTGTTGATTAGTCTAGTGGCCTCTAACCCTTCAAATATTTTGAGGCAGTTTTGGGCCTCCTTACCTGAAGTTCTCTCATACCTTTCGCATGTGCAGTTGATTGACAGCGCTGCATGTCTGTGCTTTTCTTGTTCAAAAAAAAAAGCACCTCTTAAATTCTCAGACAGGTTCTTGATCTTAGTATGAGTATGGAAGCCATTGGATTGGTCACCCTAACTTAACTCAAGTTGGATCGCTGTGGAACTGTATTTTATTTAACTTTTTTTTACATTCTATCCAGTAACAGTGTTACATTACAGGAAGGAGAAAGAAATGGAAAATCAAAAAGACAACCCTACCTAAAAAGTGTGTATCACCAGTAATTGGCTTGTACAACAATTGCATCTGTAGCTGGTGCTCACTATGCATGTAATATGGTCCTTGCCACTACAGCCAACAGAAGGACAACCATCATTTTCCATTTACTGTCAGACAGTGAAACATGGAGGATGCCATGACCTTGTGGGAGTACTCGCAGTATCAAACTGCAATTGGTAGTACGCTCCAAATCAAGCCTGGCTTCTCTGCTTGTTACCATGCAACCAACCACACCCCTCCCCAATTTAAAAAAAAAGAAAAAAAATTGTTGGTGCTGGTCTATCACTAGGTATAACCAGTTTAAAAATACTAAAATAACACTTTTTTTCTTCCTTTTTAGTGATATAAATGTGACTGTAAAAACAGTTTTTTAAAAAAAAATAGGAATACATTGTAAATGGACACCATTTTGGAACAAATGGTCCTGTGGCTAATGATTTGTGGAACAAGTTAGTCTTGTTGTGGTCACGATCTGGATCATCATCTTCATCGTGATTAGAATGCTTTTACATGGTGTGTTCTAATTGTGCAATATGTTTACGTGGGGACTGTTGGTTTAGCGATCGACTCTCGTTCCAAAATGGAGTAGCATTCGGTCATCAATCTCATAAGCCTCATGTTCGTACATGGGCTTTTCTGTTCTTTTAAGGATTTTCTTATGAGTCCAAGAATAAAGAAAGGTTCCGAGCTATTGCAACATATCTGTCGCTGCTGTCATTGTCTTTGATGTAACTTGAGAGTTTCAAAGCTCTGCAGTAGCATTTTATTTGCACCAAAATAAAAAAAAATAACTTTTTTTTAAACTGTGAGAAAAAAGGCCGTCAGTTATGCAATTATCTTTGGTTCTGCCGATTTCTGAGTGCGTAAGTTTATTTTCTGCCCCTTCCCCACCCCCCTATATATTCTACCCTCTTCTCGAAAGCAGCGACTCATGCTAGGATAGGGTTTCAGAGCAGCCCTCAACTTCACCCAAATGACCATCTGTAATGGGTAAGTCCAGTCTTAACCTCACCCCCTTCAAGCATTCATTCCATTAGGGATCATAAAAAGCAATCAGAAGCAGGAAGCCTGGTTGATTTTCCACCCCCTACCCCTCAGCCTAGAGATTGAGGCCAATTGAAGCCATTATCACCTCAACTCATTACAGAGCAGGAATAGAACTGGAACATCCTGGCCTGCAGGCTCAGAATCACATCTCCTGGAACAAGGCCATTAGAAGAACCATTTTTTAAATGTATTTCATTCCGGGTAGGTATTGTTTACTGGAATGGGTATTAATTGTTATTACCTCTTATTGAAATCAACAGGAACACTAATAGGCCCATAATATTCCATTTACACTATTGAATTGCTTCCATTGGACAGTAATGTGTGCTAGTTTCTGTTGTGCTGAATCTCTCCCAATTACACTACAGAGCAGATTCAGCAACAATCGGGAACTGCTCATGTCAGTTTGCTGGTCTACCCAGGTCAGACCCAGAAAGTGGCACTGGTACAAACTGTTTATATTTGCTGCCCATTCCAGGAGGATTTTGCCACATCTGACAGAAAGATCATTGGGCGGTTTTGTTCTACAGATTTACCTTTGGCATTCTTGCAGAAAATCCTGAAATAAAGAGGCAAGGTCCCACAAACAGTATATTAATATGTGACCCTTCTCATTCTATCATCAGATGGTGTTCTCCAGTCTCATAGTATACAAACGCTACACCCAACATTGCCTGCAGCACTGTTTCCATGGGACTTGGTGCATCTTTCCTGGCCCCTTTGACTCCTGCTATTTCTGCCAGTATAGACCACACGCAGCAGTGGTGCGCAATTAAAATGAAAATGCGTATGATTTTTTTAATCACACTCCATTCTTTACATTGTTAATAACAGAGTTTTGCCCAGCTTCATGAACCTTGTAAAACTTTTAATTCTCCAGTTTTGTCAATATTTTAAAAAAATTATGCAGTATCATTCCACATCATTGCCCTTTATCAATTGCTTTGTATTGTAATAAGGCAGTCAGTGCAAAATGCAACAGCACCTATCACTGGCAGAAAGTATGAACTACATCCCTAGTCTGCTATCATTCTATCCTAAGGTGCCAATATAAGTTTCATTTCAGCCTTTCATAGCAGAGCATAGAATCTTCCTTTTTTCCTAAAATGTACCATTAAAAACTGCAGTTGATACTTCCTTCCCCCCCTCCCCCCACCTTAAAGTTTTCCATTAAAGCTCCATAAATGGCCACATGATTTTTTTTTAACCTTGCACGATACATTGATTCTTCAAACATTATTGTTCATATAATGACTGTTTAACATCTTATGGATGAGATGTTGGCCCAGAATTTGCTGTAGCGTTCAATGAACAGCACCTGCCATTAGTTAGACTTGCCCTTGCCTGTTTAATTTCTATGCGATTTTGTGTTGCAAGTTACTGGACATGGGAGATGGAAACTGCACGGCACCCTCTACAGCAAGCAATTAGGAAGGCAATGCAAGGGAGTTGGAGTACAAGAGTAAGCAAGTCTTGCTGCAATTGTAGAGGGCTTTGGTGAGACCACACCTGGAAGACTGTACAGTTTTGGTCTCCTTACCTAAGGAAGGATATACTTGCCTTAGAGGCAGTGCCACAAAGGTTCACTAGATTCCTGGGATGAGAGGGTTGTTCTATGAGGAGAGATTGAGTAGAATGGACCTATACTGTCTGAAGTTTAGACGAATGAGAGGTGATCACATTGAAACATAAGATTCTGCGAGGGCTTGACAGGGTAGATGCTGAGAGGCTGTTACCCCTGGCTGGAGAGACTAGAACTAGAGGGCATAGTCTCAGGATAAGGGGTTGGCCATTTAGGACTGAGATGGGAGAAATTTCTTCACTGAGGATTGTGAATCTTTGGAATTCTCTTCCCCAGAGGGCTGTGGATGCTTAGTCGTTGAGTATATTCAAGGCTGAGAGCGATAGATTTTTGGACACCAAAGGAATCAAGGGATGGGGGAAAATCGGGTGGGAAAGTGGAGTTGAGGTCGAAGATCAGCCACGATCTTAATGAATGGTGGAGCAGGCTCGTGGGGCCGTATGGCCTACTCCTGCTCCTACTAATGTTCTACAGGGCATCTGAACAAACAGGGCAAGCAACTGTGTATCTCCTTAGCCAATCAGATTGAAGGATTGGTAAATGAACAGCGCAGTCTGAACAAGGAAGTGCAAGTTAGAATAGTGAATTCAATGGCAAATGAGATATAGAAAGAGAAAGAGGGAAAGATTGGATTGGGAAGAGAGAAAAAGACAGAAAAAATCATTTTTAATTTAATTTTAAAAAAAATCTCCAACAATTAAAACCTGAAGGAATGAGACTCCATACTTATAATAGTTAATTTTCAGTGCCAGAGGTTGTTTGGCAATAATTAACAATTATCACACTGTTAAAAAGGGTACTTAGACCAAAATGAACAAGCCCTAACTTTGTGTGGCGAGTTTAGTTCCTATCTACCATGCAAGTACAGGAATGTCATGCTGTTCAATGCATTAGGTCAACAGAATTGTTCATCATCTGTTAAAATACATTTCTCCACAGGCATTTTTCTTCATTTTCACACCATGCCATTCTGGATGGACAGGTGACCTGCTCCTAAGATCACTATCTGCCCCATTTTATAATGGCATGAGAATAGCAACCCCTAGCACCATTATGATGTGAATATACTAACTTGCTGGCTCAGTAGATCACTTAGCTTATTTAAAAATTAATGTTTCCAAATGCAAGTCAATCAGCGAGTGACTGAGCCACAAAGGTCCCAGGTTAAATCTCAAGTCTATATTGCGTTTGCTGATCTCAGCCAGGGTAGTGGTAGGAGTGTTATAATTGGACTCCAAGTAAAATCAGCTCTGGGTAAGGAGGAAAATCAGTCAGGGCTCCCATTCCTGTTTGCTATCCAGCTACCCCTGCTGGATGTCATGTAAAGGCAGATTAAGCTCAGCTGTGATGCTCCCACAGTCGAACAATGTACAAAAACTCACTGTCATGAAGAATTACCATTTGACAAGGTACTGGAATGCACTCACACCAGTGGGACCATACTAAAGTGAGGAGTCAATGTCTTCAGGAGAGAAAGAGACAGAAAAGTCTGAGAATGAAAACTTGATTTTTAAAAAAAATCTATGGTCAAGCATAATACTCTATTGAATACAAAATGTTGCTGGGATTCAAAAAAATATTTAAATCAATCACAAAATGCATTTTAAGTCTACCATAAAACTGAAAGGACTAAACAGTGTTTTGATAACCTGCCCCTCAACACATCAACTTGAAAAATATTAGTACCCAGCTTTATACACATGGATGATATTAGAATCAACATGTGGAAATAGTATCACAAGTTACACAATTATAATTAGTGATTTTTTTTTTAAATCACTTCACACACTATGATCTCAGTAGTTTCTTCATGACATCATAAAGCAGCTTAAATGTCTTCAATGTTTAAAATACCAAAACAATCAGGTTAACACTTTTAAAAATGCATTCATATAAACATTCTAAATGTACTATTGGTATGGATTTTTCAATAGGCAAGTGTGCAATAAACTGTAAGTCACTATTAATTACATATACCACTCACTCATCAAGTATTACAATTAACCATATTTGATTTCAACAAATGAGAATGTGCAAGATCAACCACCACAAATCTGTTCAAAACATAAGTATTATTACACATACTGCAATTACAAATGTGGTTTCACTGGGCAGGGAGTCAGGAGATTGTAATGAGGTGTTGAATTTATAAAGGGTGCCTATAACCTGGATTATCAGTGACTTGGAATGTCCCTGCAATTCACTGCAAATTATGTTCCAATGAACTTGCAGTAACAATGTCACAAAAGAGTGCTGTCTCTCTCAACAACATTGGATGTTATCCTGTAATTTTGGAATACTCAAATATTTATTTACAACTTCAAATTTCACATATCCAACCCATTACACCAAGAAGTGGTAGACACATGTTGGCCTCAATTGATTCCTACCACAAGATTCTGATATAAGTCACTATCTGGACAATTCCTCTTGAGGGATTTGGAATGGGGCTGAGAGGACCACAAGGTCTCCTACCTATCATTTTGAATGGAGAAGGATGTATGCTTGTGGGGGTTACTAAAAGACAAGAAATAAAGTTATGGGAGAGAAGCAAATAGTCTGAACTACACAAAACAGATAACAGAGTCTTAACTACAGGTTGTAACCTAATCTAAGGCTTAGATGTTCCTTGAAAACTGAGCTTTGTGCTCATGGTTTAAGAGTACAAGAAGTTTTCAAATCATGTTAGCCTTCTAAATTCACAGCCAGTTGTCATTATATTGTTCAAATATCTTGGTAGATTAAAAGTTCATTTATATCTGCATGCATGATAATAACTTCCATCAGCTAGCCCCATATCAAAAATGGTTACAATGAACATTCTACCAATATTGTCAAAATGATGGACAGAGGTGATTTAAGCAGTGTAGTACCAATTGTTGAAATTGGTTTCAGGCTTAAAGTGCCAGCTTTAAACACAAGATGTAACTCCTGAGCGGCCAAAATTAGATCTGCTGTAGAACTTTTTAAACTGTGCTTTAATACTAATTCTCTCAGCCAGCAGGACTCAATAACCAATGCACTACAGGAGGATCAGTATTTATCAGAACTTTACAAGTAAAAGAAAAACTGCAGACACAACTCTGTTACATAATTTATCAATACATAATTTTAATTTTACTTATTATCCTTGAAAGTGACTGTTGATGCTACCGTAAAGAGAGCCATTAGGTGGTGTATGGGAGTGACCCAGGGTGACTTCCTCCCTCCCTGTGTCTAAATGCCCAACTGCTAATGACCTCACGTCCACTGCAGAATGGCTGGGATCACAAACCTTTACTGTGATAAGTTACAGCCATGAAACTTCATCCTACCAATCTATGGTGCAATGCGCTCAAGTTCCTTAAAATCATAGCCCTGTTGATATATTTGTTCCCTTCCCTCCCTCTTCTGAAGGCACTACTCCCCTAATTTTGGCTGCTCGGGAGTTGCATCATGTGTTTAGTGCCTTAAGCCTGAAACCAGTTTCACTCACTGACTCACCATGAGTAATAATGCCATGAGCACCAGCCACCCTTTAGTATCTCACTCAAGTGAGTGCAGAATGTTTATTTTACAGAAACAATTTAGTATATTATGGAAATATCTTGTATAGTACTGAGAGATGCAGTTAGCTATGATTAACTTCAATACCCTGGTTAGGACAAGGAGAGGGGAGAGAAAAAAAAGGGGAAAAAACAGCCAAGGTTGATGCTTGTGCTCTGTATGGACATTAAGCACTGTCTAGGCTCACACATGAGGAATGGGCATTTGAATGAAGTGCCAGAAGGTTGCCCCTGACTGTGGAACTTTATCTCAACAAGAGTCAGTCTTCAGGTCAGGAGCGAAGAAAATCAGAGAAGGGGATGAGGAAGTAAAACTAGTAACTCAAAGATTTGTAGGTTTTATTTTTGAAACAATATTTGGAGGCGAGGGGTTGGGGGGGGGGGAAGGAAAGAGAGAGAGGGTGAAGACCCAATGGTGAGTCTTACCAATGGGTCCATAGAACAGCTAAGGTTGGTGCTGACCATTGCACAGGTAGTACATTTAAAAACAAAACCACATGAAGTTTGTGAAGTGGCCTTCATGAAATATTTCTTACAGATGACATCATATATGGTATATAAACACATCACACTTGCATAAAATATATTTTAATGTTACAAACCCCGTGTACCAAAGTAGTACCACATGGAACATTTGCATGAATGTTTTACAGGTACAGAATACTCTTAAAAATGCATAATTTAAAAAAAAAACTGCAGAGATAATTATGCACTGAAGGATTTTATGTAGAGCTCTGCAAACGCCATCAACCAATATACTTGCAAAAGGCAGACCTCAGAGAACCTGCTGGTTATTCAACAATTTAACAAGTAAAGGAAAATGTTATTGTAAAGATACACTTCATTGTAGAAAATCAAACATTTTACATTAACAGATTATAAAACACATACTCTTAACAAATTGCAAACTGTGTGGTTCCTTTCTATTTCTTTACTTTTGTCCTCCCTCACCCATGCGTTCTCCCCCAGCTGGGAGGGCAGGATTGCGAAGCGTCACTTGCATGCCACATCTCACCAAAAGATGAAGTTATGGTAAACTGCGTGAACCATCCTTAGAGGAAGGCTCTCTTTTCCATACTCACCACAGGGGGAACTTTCTATGCAAGAGTCCCACTAACATTATTCTGTTTACAACATAAAATATGGGGGCAAGAGGGCACCAATACACACCAGTAACTGTACATATGTGTCTCTCTATAATACATAGGATTATACAGCAACTGTTTAATGGCTCTTTTAGAACTAATAAAAGAGGCTTTTGGGGTTTCAGGATAGCACCAGTGGTAGGACTTACCTACATGCTGCATGTAGCTTCCTACCCTCCCCTATGTAAAAATACAATTTTAATCCCTTCTAAGCTTCTCCTCTTTCTGCCCCAACCCTCAATGTACCTTCTATAGCCAAAGAAAAATACAACTTGCTTCCAAGCATCTGTCGATGGCATAATGCTAGATGTGCAAAAGCAACCTAGATGTCTGTCAGCTTCCAATAGTCTTTCCTCCCCCTCAAAATGGGGAAAACCCACAGCTTTTGCTCAATACCATCCCCAGACCAAAGGCTGAAAACTTGCAGCACAAGGAAATTGTGGGCATGAACCCACATCCTGCAGCACTGTGCAGAGTACCAAATGCACCTTTCTTTCCAAAAGTAACTGAAAATCTGTACCCTTTCAGAACTGTATGCATATACAAATGGGATGGATACCCCAGGGGGAAAAAAAAAACTACGCCTGACTGTTATCTTGCATAATTAACACACAAACAAAAACAAAGTCTACAAAGATCTATGGGAAACATCTACACAACTAATTTTAAATGTTTCATTTAAGATTCAAAACTTATGGATACTTGAAAGATACACACTGAAGCTACAAAACTACCAGTTATTAGATGCAGTACAATTTTATTTACAAGCAAAATCTGAAGCCAACAGCTTAAACCAAAAAGGGACAAAAATGTAGTACTGTCATTTTATGTATTTAAAAAAAAATTGCAATCTGAAAATTAACTTGATCTTTGTAAACAAATGAATCTGGCATACTGCCTCTTCTGCAATATAGTCATATATGATCAATCTAAATAGTAAAAGCAAAACACACTTGCCTTGTGCGTTTCAACACTAGCGTATATTCAGAATCACCCTGAGAGGTAAAGGCAGATTTACGTTGAGCATAATAAGAGAAGAGGTTTTAAAAATATTTGTTCCCAGCAACGAACTGGTTTAGTGTTTACGTGGCACATACACCAGCTATTAACTGTCTCTAATCCCCGATAGAATAGTTTTGTATCAACACAAAAAAAATGTTTTAGGAAATATATTTGAGTGACTGGGAAGTGGGAATCAATAGTGGCATCCACTGAATACTCTTGTGCCTGTTCTCTGGGCAACATAAACCATCACCACCTTAGCACGCCTGGCAGTAGCCTGCAGCACAAAACCATATCAGTCTTTTCCATTCAGAAAATATCCGTGAACTGAGGCTGGTGTGCCACAATGGCTATTATTAAAATGAAGGGAGTGGGATGCTACTGTTTACATCAGCTGCTGGCAAATTCTAATAAAGGGTACGGATTATTTCTAATGCTGGTACTGGCATGCCACAGGATTTCCTCCACAATAAGGCAGGATACCCATTTACTTCAAAGACTGATTTTTTTTTTGTTGGTTTGCCAGGGAAAGGAGATGAATTTTTTTTTTAAAGTTGTAACTCAAGCCTCAAATCATTTCTGGAAGTTACAAAGAGGGGAGGGGAGAGGGAGTCCTAGAATTTCTTTCCGGATCCTTTTTAAAAAAATAATTGCTTATCAATAAGAACTTTAGTGCTGGGGAAAGGAACAATAATCACTTTGAATCCCCAATGCCAACAACAAACACTCCTAGGTCGGGTGCAGAGTAAAGCCTAAATTAAAGTGCCTCATGTTCAGAAGAATAACCCTTACTCCCAAAGGATGATATTCTTTCCCATTTTGCACACCGGACATCCTATGGTCTAAGTGAGCTTCTCAATTTAGTGCTAAATTAGAGGGGTGTTTTGTGCTGTAAGCCTATGCTGGGTAGGAACTGATCAACACTACCCAAAGTAATTCATAAAGAATCTTTACAGCCAAATGATAGAAGTTCATTCCAATAGTCTGGGCTGATGTGAACCCAAACCAGAATGTCAAAAAAACAATGTTGAAAACACTGTACCATCCAGTCCCTTAATTTCTATTGTGGCATTTACACTCATGACATCTAATACACACAATAAATTGCATCTGCTAGTATCAAACAGTTAAATAAATCGTATCAACTTTGGTTTGAATCACATTGTAATTTCATTACTGCTCAATTCAGTTTCATAATTTCACTTGATATATATTTTAATTTTGCATGTACCAAAAGAACTTTAAAAAGGAGTGTGTTTCAACGAAGTAATGAATATAATCCAGAATTCAGGAGGGCGAGAACAGTTAAGTCATCTGAACACAGTCATGTGCCATATAATATATATACTGGCCACAGTACATAAAAATTACCAGTCATTAATAAAGATTATTTCTTGATACAACGTGCAGTGATTAAATCACTAATTCTTAATCCTTCAGTGTGAACATCATCACGCATCAATGACGAGGAGTACACTGGCCTTGTGCAACTGCAGCAAGAACATCCGCCCAGAAACGCAACCCAAAACAGAATAAAATCAATCCCATAAACCTCAGAGTAGATTAGTAAAGAAATACTATGGAGCCCAGCAGTGCCTTCAAGGTAGTGGCCTCATTCCAGTATATGGTCGACAGCTATAAACTGCTCGAGTTTCACCCTTACAGTTTATGAAGTCATCTGGACCCCTCACTGACCTATAATCACTCCTGGGTATCTATTATGTTTTCTGCAACCCACTCCTAGATAGCATACTGTAGATGTTAAACGGTTGTTTAGAATTCAGATAACTGCTCCATGATCTGAACAAATCCATTTGTTCAGTTTATCTCACAGTTTCCTCAATTCAACATGTTTACTTCCTCCTTTACAATTGTTGATGTTAGTGTGACATACATGAAGTTCTTTCCAACTAGTTAATCATCTATCAATTTAGCCTGTAAAAAAGACTTGCATTTAAATAGCATTTTTCACAACCTCAGGACGTCCCAAAGCGCTTTATAGCCAATTAAGTACTTATGAAGTGTAGTCAAGGTTGTAACGTGGGGAAATGCAGCAGTCAATCTATGCTCAGCAAGGTCCCACAAACAGCAATGAGATACATGACCAGGTAATCTGTTTTAGTGATGTAGGTTCAGGGATAAATGTTGACCAGGACACTGGGGAGAACTCCCCATCTCTTCTTCGAATAGTGCCATAAGATCTTTTACATCCACCTGAGAAGGCAGATGGGGCAATGGTTTAACATCTCACATAAAAGACGGCACCTCACATAATGCAGCATTTCCTCATATTGCACTGGAGTGTCAGGCTGGATTATGTGCTCATGCAGAAGCCATGATTTAGGAGAAAACCATTCCAAATTTTAGAGTGAATGGGTTTGGTTATATTTGTGTAACTTTTACAAATAGTTGCCTAAATTTGAAGGAAAGATTCCAAAATTTGTGCACTTTGCCCACAATTTCCCCTAGATTAGGTAGCATTACACTGTCAAACCAGTATCTTCCAAGGGACAACATCCTCCCTCCCTCTCCTTCCAAAAAGTGAACCACAACAGAACAGAATTTCCAAACAGAATTTCCAAATTCACTGAACAGATTAGCTTTAAATTCAATCTGCTAAAATGGAGTGGGGGCAGGGGGGGGGGGGGGGGGGAGAATGGGAAAGATAAATATTTTCACTTGTTAGAATCAAAAGCAGCCCATATAAAGCAGGTAAAATTAAGTCACAACAGTTTTGCATCTCATGGATTTGTTGATTTTAACATGTATGATACTATTTTACAGAAAGGGGTATGACTGTATGCTCTGGATTGGGTTGAATGTCTTGGTAATGCTGAAATAGGCTCTAATGTTCCAGGAGGAACCTAGGATATCTCAGTCTTGCTTTAATACATTGCACATTTCACCCCTCCCCCCTTCCTTATTTACAAGTAGTTCTGGCTTTTCTCAATCTCAATTAGATACAACATGTATGCTGAACACAACCCAAGGTGTCAGGGATGAGGAAGGCGGGGGGGGGGGGGGAGGGGGGGGGGGGAAGGCTAATCCTCAGTCTGCAGGCTTTGTGCTTCGATGTTGTGTTTCACTTCATTTGTGATCTGTCCAACACAACAGCTTCAGCTCAATTCTTCTTATTTCATTCCTGTAATCGTGTGGCTTTATTTGACGTGGTTGAATATTCTCTTGGGAATCCGGTTTGAATGACTTCTTTCCTTGTAGTGTTTTAACACAAGCCCAAAAGGAAAAGCTTTGCTACATATTACTGAATGTGTTTTTTTTAAATCTTAATGTTCTGTGCTTAAAAAAAGTTAAGAATATCACATCTGTTCAACTGTTAGGACCCTATATATTTGCACTCTTATTTTCATAATCTCAGATCACTGCACCAAGAGGAATTATAGCGAAGGGGAGTACATGACAAAAATAAACATCCCCATCAGTGTGTAAAATTCCTTCCGAGAAGTTCTTTGTAATGTAACAAAATAAGTCATTTTTAAATGGACAGCATTGGCACGATGACATTGCGAAATCTCACCAAAAGGACGTTTAGGATCTGTTTCATGCACTCTGGAAATCAGAGCGCGTGCCAGAGAGAAAATGCCTTCCTAGATGAATTAATCGGACACAGCTGAACATTGTGAAACTGGAACAGATACTCAACTCCTGGATCACTTCAAAATAAAACATCAATTTGTGAAGGGAGGAGGTGGACGCAGCTGACAACAGCAAACCTGCTACCAAGAAAAGAACAGTCAGTGCATGGGAATCAAAGATTCTGCTATTCATTTATCTATTTATTTTATGACTCTTTTTCTAATTAAAATTTCACCGAGAGCAACAATGCAGTGTGGGTTTGTCCTTATAATTCCCCACAAAATTAGTTACTAAACTCAGCCATACTGCTGTGGAGAAGCAATCAAGTGAAAGAGAGGCACTTCTCCAGAGAGAGAAAAGGAAAGTAAGAGAAAGATAGAAAGGAATCCAGTGGCAGCCACCTTCTCATAACTGCCTTCTGGATGATATAATATAATGGTATAGTCAAAGGCCTGGGAGCAGGTTCCCTACTCACCCTTTCAAGCACGACTGTACATGGCATACTCAAAGTAGAAAAGTCACCCAGTCCTAATTGGATGCATCCTAGGTTACTGAGGGAAATAAGGGTGGAAATTGCAGAGGCTCTGACCACACAATCTTCCAATCCTCCTTAGATATGGGGATGGTGCTGGAGGACTGGAGGATTGTAAATGTTACACCCCTATTCCAAAAAGGGGAGAGGGATAAACCCGGCAATTACAGGCCAGTCAGCCTAACGTTGGTGGTGAGGAAATGTTTGGAGATAATAATCCAGGACAAAATAAATTGGCAATTAGAAAAGTATGGGCTAATAAATGAAAGTCAGCACGGATTTGTTAAAGGAAAATCATGTTTGACTAACTTGATTGAGTTCCTTGATGAAGTAACGGAGAGGGTTGATGTGTGTTTATGGACTTTCAAAAAGGCATTTGTAAAAGTACCACATAATAGACTTGTTAGCAAAATTAAAGCCCGATGGATTAAAGGGCCAGTGGCAGCGTGGATACAAAATTGGCTAGGGGACAGAAAACAGAGAGTAGTGGTGTTCCCCAGAGGTCAGTATTGGGACCACTGCTTTTTTTGATATACATTAATGACCTGGACTTGGGCATAGAGAGTACAATTTCAAAGTTTGTAAATGACACAAAACTCAGAAATGTAGTAAACAATGTGTAGGATAGTAATAGACTTCAGAAGGACATAGACAGACTGGTGAAAATGACAGACACATGGTAGATGAAATTTAACACAGAGAAGTATGAAGTGATGTATTTTGGTAGGAAGAATGAGGAGAGGCAATATAAACTAAATAATACAACTTTAAAGGGGGTGCAGGAACAGAGACCCCTGGGGTACACATACACAAATCTTTGAAGGTAGCAGAACAAGTTGAGAAGGCTGTTAAAAAAGCATATGGGATCCTGGGTTTTATTAATAGAAACACAGAAAACAAAAGCAAGGAAGTTATGCTCAACCTTTACAAAACACTGGTTAGGCTTCAGCTGGAGTATTCTGGGCACCACACTTTAGGAAGGATATCAAGGCCTTAGATGGGGTGCAGACGAGATTTACTAGAATGGTGCCAGGGATGAGGGACTTCAGTTATGTGGAGAGACTGGAGAAGCTGGGGTTGTTCTCCTTAGAAGAGAGAAGGTTAAAAGGAGATTTGATAGAGGTGTTCAAAATCAAGAACGGTTTTGACAGAGTAAATGAGAAACTGTTTCCAGTGTCAGAGGGGTCAGTAACCAGAGGACACAGATTTAAGGTGATCGGCAAAAAGGCCAGAGACGACATGAGGAAACATTTTTTTTCTTACGCACCGAGTTGTACTGATCTGGAATGCACTACCCAAGGGTGGTGGAAGCAGATTCAATAGTAACTTTCAAAAGGGAATTGGATAAATACTTGAAGGGGAAAAAAAATTACAGAGCTATGGGGAAAGAGCAGGGGAATGGGACTATTTGGATAGGTCTTTCAAAGACCCGGGACGGGCACAATGGGCCAAATGGCCTCCTCCTGTGCTGTACCTACTAATGATACCTGCTGCAAGGAAACCATCACACAAGTTCTACTAGATCTGAACCACACACAATAGTTCCCAGCTGGAAGATGTGGGCACATTGCACCAGTATCCAACACAAATCAGGCTACTGGTTCCATAAAAAGGCATCCAAATTTCTAACAACCTTCTATGGACAAGTGCACTGTATATACATTGGCAAGATCAAGTCCCAAGAATCAATAATGAATTCTCAAACTTCTAGTGATTGTTGTGGTCTTAATAATGACCGTAAAACCTTAATATAAAGCCCAAGAGTGATTACAAGGCCGAAATTTGATAGAAACCCTCCATGTCCTTGCCCCTCCCAAGCTCTGTAACCTCCTCCAGCCCTCTGCATTCCTCCAATTCTGGCCTTTTATGCATCCCCGATTTCCTTCGCCCCTCTACTGGTGGCCACGTCTTCAGCTGTCTAGGCTCTAAGCTCTGGAATTCCCTCTCTAAACCTCTCCACTCCTCCTTTAAGATGCTCCTTAAAACCTCTCTCTTTGACCAAGCTTTTGGTCACTTGTCCTATTATCTCATGTGGCTCAGTGTCAAATTTTGTCTGATAACGCTCCGGTGAAGCACCTTGGGATGTTTTACTATTTTGAAGATGCTATATAAATGCACATTGTGGTTGTAAAAGATGAGAAGAGGTCATGAATAATGACAGCAAAGACTGACATATGGGTTGACACAGCCAACTGATCTCAGTTAGATTACAGCCTATAATTCCCTCCCAGATAGCCATTATTCCATATAAACAATTCATTTTATTAAAATCGCTCCCATTCAAAAAGGTACAAAAGAAATTTATCGTAAAACATTAGGAAATTATAATACTGCATTTATTGGAAAAAAACTAAGACTAATTTCCTGTATTTAAAAGGGCGATCTTGCTTCTTCTGTCCCTCTCCCTCATTTTAGCCATCAACATAGCTGCTTTCATTTGTTTCTCCCCTCATGTCCTTTTCTTTGTGACAAAGTAACATCATATTTGCCGCATGCTATCTCTGCCAAAAATAACTTCCGTTAGAACACTCAAGTTCTCAACTCAGCATCTCGACTAACTGGAGCTGGCTGAGACCAATAGCCCAAGACTCAAACTAACAATCTTGATCACTTAAGAAGTGTATCAAATCCCACTTGCTTCAAAAAAGACTACTTCACTCCTACAATGCATGGTTTCCACCAACCAGTGACAACACTAAAAACAAGTTACATTTATAAATGTAGAAAATATGCCAAGGTGCTTCACTGAGGAAAAACAGATGCTGAACCGAAGGAGAGATTAAGATGGGTGAGCAAAATCTGGATAAAAGAAGTGGATTTTAAAGAAGATCTTAAAGGAGGAAAGGGAAATGGCAACAGAAGGATTTAGGTAGGTAATTTCAGACAGTGGGACCAAGGTAGCTGAAAGCACAGCCACCAATGTTGGGCAAAGGGATAAAGATGCACAAGAGGCTGAAGTCAGAGGAAGGGGCTGGAGGAAGTTAGAGATAGGGGGTGATACCATGGAGGGATTTAAAATACAAGGAAAATAATTTTAAAAGTTTGAGGCATTAGGGGCTGGGAGACAATGTAAGTCAGCAAAGGCAGTGGTGATGGACAAGTGGGACGTGGCATGGGATAGAATTTGGGCAGCAGAATGTTGGATGAACTGAAGTTTACAAAGGGTGGAGGATGGGAGGCCAACCAGGAGAGCATTGGAGTAATTGAATCTGGAGGCAGCAAAGGTATGGGTGAGGATTTTAGTGGCAAATGGGCTTAAGCATTTACTGTTATGGGGTAGAAGTAGGTGATCTTTGAGGTAGAGAGGATATGGGATCAGAACTCAGCTCAGGGTTGAACAGGATGCTGAAATTGTCAACAGTCTAAGATAGTGGCCAGGGAAGGAAATGGAGTCAGTGGCAAGGGTGTGGATGTGCTGAGGGCTGAAGACAATGGCTTTGGTCTTCTCAATGTCTAGCAGTAGGAATTTACATCTAAAAACTAAATGTAGGACAAGCAGTCTGACAGCAGGAAGATGGTGGAGAAATTGTGAGAAATACAGCTGGATGTCATCAGTATACATGTGGAAGCTGACCCCTTGTCTTCGGATGATGTCACCAAAAAGCAGCATGCAGATGAGGAAGAGCAGGGAGGCAAGGATGGATCTTTGGAAACTCCCGAGGTTACGTTGCAAGAGTGGGAAGAGAAGCAATTGCTGGAGATGCTCTGGCTACAAGCAAATAGGCAAGAGTGGAACCAAGTAGGGCAGCCCACTGGAGCTGGGCAACAGAGGAGGGACATTAGAGGAGGATGGTATTGATGACTGTCAAAGGCAGAAGGGGATAATGCACCATGGTCACAGTCATAGTTATAGTTATTTGGGACTTTAAGGTTAGAGTTATTTTGATTCATTCAGAGGAGCGGAAACCTAATTGGAGGGATTCAGTTGCAGGAGAGATGGGCACTGCTCTTGGTGACAAGACGTTCCAGAACCTTGGAGAGAAGGTGGGGACAGTAGTTAGCAAGGGCAGAAGGATCGAGTGTGGGTTTTTCTTTTTTAAAAAGGAGGGGTGATGATTGTAGCTTTGAAAAGATACAAGAACAGTACTTGAGGGGAGGGAATCATTTACAATATTGAATAAAATGAGGACCACAAGGGGAAGTTGGGTGATAAGGAGTTTAGTGAGAATGGAGTCGAACGAGCAGGAGGTAGGCCTTATGGGTGAGTTGAAATTGGGGACGGGGAGGCATGGTGGGAAAGATACAACAGAAACAAGGGTTCAGGATTAGGTTCAGGATGGAACTGGAGAAAGGCTTGGCTTCGTGGGCATGGGGAAGGGGGGTAACAGCAGGAGCAGCTAAACAGATGGTCTCTATTTTTGAGAAGAAGAAACGCATGAGCTTCTTGCACTGATTAATGATGAGGGTAGAGGAACAAGGGAAAGGGATTTAAGGGGGTGTTGATAGCACAAAGAGAGTCTGGGGTTATCTTTGCTCTCCTGGATGATCCTAGAATAGTGGGCTTCTGATCCCATATCCTCTCTACCTCAAAAGATCACCTACTTCTACCCCATAACAGTAAACGCTTAAGCCCATTTGCCACTATAATCCTCACCCATACCTTTGCCACCTCCAGATTCAATTACTCCAATGCTCTCTTGGTTGGCCTCCCATCCTCCACCCTGTGTAAACTTCAGTTCATCCAACATTCTGCTGCCCAAATTCTATCCCATGCCACGTCCCATTTGTCCATCACCACTGCCTTTGCTGACTTACATTGTCTCCCAGCCCCTAAATGCCTCAAACTTTTAAAATTATTTTTCTTGTATTTTAAATCCCTCCATGGTATCACTCCCTAGCTCTAACTTCCTCCAGCCCCTTCCTCTGACTTCTTTGTCATCTTTGGCAGTGGACTGCAAAGTCCAATATAGCTTGATGCGGTCAAGCCAGATCTGGCAATGGATGGCTAAACCAGTTGTGTCAAACATGCTCAAGTTTGCACCCCTTGGACTCTAAACGATGGTGGGGACCAGGGGAATGACTGCAATGGGAGATAGTGAAGATTTTATTGGGGACAAGGACATCAAAGATGGAGATGAGGGAGTGGTTGAGCAAAAACAACTGCAGAGGTATCATGGCAAATAGAGGGCCAAAGTAGGCAGTTTGGAGTCTGAGTGCACAGCTGTAAGCAACTTGGGGGTAGAGATGCAGAAGGAAATGAGGTTGAAAGAGGGTATGGGGATGTGGGTGGTGAGTGATACAAATTCTTCCCTGCCTCTTAGTCAGCTAAAGGAACAGCATTTAAAAATCAAAACAGAATAAAATGAATTTTTTAAGCATTAACGATTTTATTTGAGCCAATTCCAATTTGTTGGGAGTAACCACAGCAATTTTTCCTTACATGACAATTCAAAAAACCCCAATACGATGGAGGCCATTTTCTGAGCTGGCAGGAACAAAGACACTGGATTCATATGCAAATTGTGCCCAATCCAAAACCTATTTACACACTGAATTAGTATAGGTGGTCAGGTTCAGTGACAAATATTGGAAATCGATTATGCCCAGCCCACAATTTGCGGGTAGCCAGCAGACCTGAATCAGGAGTAATCCTATTTGCCTAGTACTATTAATGACAGCAACAGTGGTATAAAAATTAGAGATCATTTCTTAAAATTTTCCATCCAAATTTAAAACCAAAAAGTAGGACTTTGGATAAACTTTCAACATCTGTGCTGACCTGTTACAATATTAACTAGAAACACAAATTTGGACTTGTCCACATTTGCATCGAAGTAGATTTTGAAGTCAGTTTTCTAATTTTGGTTCAAAAAAAAGATACAAAGGGCACCTGCTGTTGGCTTTTCTAGTAGCTGCACTGCTCAGTTGCACTAAACCAGAGTCAGGAAGATCTCAGGTTCAACTGAAGTTTGTTCTACGTAGGCTGACAAGCAGCAGTCAGTGATACTACAAGTGACCTCAGCAACTTTTCTGGGGGAGGGGGCAAAAGAGGAAATAAATGAGGATTCTCACTCCTGATCACTATAGAGTCGTTATGGTTTGATTTGGCTTAGCTGAGACTACACAAGATTGAATAGCCTACAAATTTCATTATCAACCCACAAATGAAGAATGTCCACCAGTGCACTGTATTGAAGGGCAGTTGTCGTAATATGTACAGCACAGGAGGAGGCCATTTGACCCATCGTGCCTGTGCTGGCTCTTTGAAAGAGCTATCCGATTAGTCCTATTCCCCTGTAAATTTTTCCCTTCAAGTATGTATCCAATTCCCTTTTGAAAGTTACTATTGAATCTGCTTCCACCACCCTTTCAGGCAGTGCATTCCAGATCATTACAACTCGCTGTGTAAAAAAAAGTTTCCTCGTGTTGCCTGTGGCACTTTTGCCAATCACCTTAAATCTGTGTCTTCTTACAGACTCTTCTGCCACTGGAACCAGTTTCTCCTTATTTACTCTGTCAAAACCGTTCATGATTTTGAACACCTCTATCAAATCTCCTTTTAATCTTCTCTGTTCTAAGGAGAACAACCCCAGCTTCTCCAGTCGCTTTACATAACTGGAGTCATATAAATTCAGGTATTTGTAAAAAAGAAAAATAATTTCTATGCATGTACTTACTAGTTTTAACAAAACTACTTTCTATTATTGAAAGTGAGTTTTGTAATGTTAATGCATGAAACATCAAAGCAAAACTTGAATGCTTTTCTGTAAAGAGTTTTTTTAAAATTTAAAACATACCTATTTGATGCAATATGACAAAGTCGTCATAGGTTGAGAATATCAAGTTAAAAGAAAGCACTTTGGTCCAAATATAGGTAACTGTCTAGTTCAAATGACTTACAAATCAGAACCACTCATCAAAACCTTTGTTACAGGGCTACTCTCCTCCTGGACTGCAATTAAGCTATTTCTATAGTACGTTCTGTTCATTATGTCTACAACTAAACATTACGCAGAGGCAATCAGCACTGGAATGGCAGTGAAGCATCAACTCATTTCCCTTTCAGTCTGAATGTAGCCTTTTAGAGAAGAGCAGGATTAAAAATGCAGCAATTTTCATTCAGCACAATTATTGAAATAGAACTGCTGAAAATAGGTTCAGTGCTAATAGTTACAATATCTTGAGTCAGCAAAACTGTTTTCAACAGGGGATGTGAAAAGAACAAAAAACCAATTTGAAGCAAAGGGGAATTACAGTGAATGCAGGAACATAGAAATGTACAGGAACAGTGAAGACCATTGCCATCCATCTATGCAGTCCCAGTGCCTGGGGAAAATCGTATCCCACAATACCTGTCGTACACATCCATCAAATCTTTCTCCAGTTTGTTATCTAACTCGCTCTTGATTCAGACCCTGCTGCCTCCCTGGGACAGTCCATTACAGGAAAGAAGAACAGGCACCTTTGGCCACAATCTTTCAATCCTCCTTGGATATGGGAGTGGTGCCAGAAAATTGGAAGGTTGCAAATGTTGCATTTAAGATAGCTGTCAAAAAAGCCTGGGGTGGGGGGGGGGGGGAAAAAAAAGGGGGGCGCGCGAGATGAGGAGAATTTTCTTTTACGCAGTGAGTCGTCATGATCCGGAATGCATTGCCTGAAAGGGTGATGAAAGAAGATTCAGTAGTAACTTTCAAAAGAGTACTGGATATATACTTGAAAAGGAAAAATTTGCAGGGCAATGGGGAAAAAGGAGAGTGGGACTAATTGGCAGCTATTTCCAAGAGCCGGCACAGGCAAAATGGGCCGAACGACCTCCTTCTGTGCTGTATGATTCTATGTTCTATTCTAAAATGGTCACTGGTATTCAGAATAGTATCAAAGTGCACTGCAGCTTGTAAATTGTAAATAAACAAGCAGCAGAAGAGCTATGTGTTCCAGGACCTGCTTCATATCCCTCTCTGCCCTTAATTCTAGTTTAGGAATTTCCCCACTGTGTTGAGAGATTAGCAACAGATCCAAAAATCAAATTATTCTGACCGCTACAGATGGCAGCGTGTAAGGAGAGAAAATGTATACACATGCATCACAAAGCAAAGGGGTAGGAATCTGTAACAGGACAGGTTGCACATGGTTTGTGAAAAGAGTGGGATTGATGGACAGAATGGGCTTTTCTCATTCCATGCTTTATGTACCTTACCTATAACTTCACTTAATGTTTCAAACAAATTTGATTGCCAATTCGGCCAAAATCAGTCCTGTGTTGAAGCATTAACACTTGCAAACTTGAACATTCAAATGGCCAGATCCACCTCAAACCTCGGTCTGAGACAAAGAACAATTTGGAACCCTTGGCAGTAAAATTGTTGTTTTGAGGGCTACACCCATGAATCTCCTACTTACATCAAAAAATGATTTTTAGTGCCTACAGCTGCTTCCGTGCCCATTCATATACCTGACTGCTTGTGCAAGCGCATTATTTGTTTTGTCCTCTTTGTCTCTCAATAGCTTCCGCTGGTCCACATGCAGTAGGCAAGGTGGTTGGGTGCATTGTAAGGCAAGTCAGCTTTATGAACACTGTGATTCATGGCCAAATTAGTCTGGCACAATTTTGGAGGATAAGGCTTAAAAGTACTTTAGTTACCTTCAGGTAATGCATTTGTTTGAAGTTAACTTGGCACCCAACTATGAGAGGATGACTGTGGGGTGTTAGGATAAGACGAGTTAGGGGCAATAGGATCCAAGTTGAAATCGAGCCCTTCGTCATCCATGAGGTCATGGTCAATTATGTAATCCACGTCACAGTCGAGACTTTCCATGAACATATCCAAATCCAGATCTCGGGGGAAATTCTCAGGGTTCATATTCATCCCTCCTGAAGAACTGCTGCTGCTGTTTGAGTTATGTGTGGACGGCAGACCAAGTTGCAGAGCCTGGCTTACTGGTGTCTGGAGCTGGGCCTTCAAAGTAGGCATTTGGTTTGCATCGGGTGGAGGTCCCATCATACTACTCAGCGTGTGAGGTAAAGCATTAGCATTAACAGATGTGACCGGTGGACCTGCAGATTTTCCTCGGTGGCCAGCCTGGTTAATTTTTGACTGTGCAGATGGGCTACTGAGAGATTCCACATTCAACAGCATCAAATTTTCACTGTTTAGTCGACCACCTGTCTGTGGCATGACAGGGTCAACTTGGCTCATCATCACATCAGTATGAGTTGGCGAATCAGAAGTCAAGAGAGCTTCAAGTGTTGCAGGTACACTAAAGTGGCTCTGCACCGATGTCAGATCAGACGGATCAAAGAAAGAGTTCCCATAGGTGGAAGTCTGCGATCCTGAGGCTAAGTTTTGTGGCCTGAATGTGTAGGTTGAGCTTTGTTGGATCAAGCTAGTGGATAATGACTGCTGAGTTGGCAATAATGTAGATGATGGGGACATGAGGTTCAAACTATCAATGAGTTCAAGTTCTTCAATTATATTTTCAGTTAGGGTTGATGGCAACTTGCTTGAAGAGCTGGGGTAGACCAGTGCAGAATGGAGCTCATCATCTTCCAAATCCTCCTGTTCTGGCATTATGGGGGACAGACGGCCAGTACTTAGCGTACTAGCATTTGAGCTTGTTCTTGGCCTAAAACTGGTCCAGGCCTCAGAATCCTCATTTTTAAGAGAGGAGGGACTTCCAGGCCATTTGGAAACTTGGGGACCAGGACTGTCACTGCTCCCCTCTTGGGCTGCTTGGAGGGCAGCCTTTTTCCTAGCAGCTCTTCCTTTGCTCTTCACAAGTTTACTGTTATTGTCCATAGATGCCGCTCTTCTCCTGGGTGACTTCCCACTTTTCCCACCTTCAGGATTAAGCATCCACCAAGAGCTCTTCCCTGTAGCTTCATTGTGGACTCGGATGAATTTGCTGTGCAGGGAAAGGTTGTGTCGAATGGAATTCTGAAAAGAATAAAAAAAAGGTTAAAAATCATTTAGGACACTGTTTTAAACAGAGTAGCTTCAATTCTGTTGAAAGGTTACACACAAAACTTTAACCCAGCTTTATTTTTCAGATGCCAATTGACCTGCTGTACACTTTCTGCACCTTTTTTTCAGATTTCCAGCATTTGCAGTTTTCTTTCGACCTCTATGAAATCAGAATTTTTTTTTAAAAAAGCACTTTAACGCTTTAAAACACATTTAAAATGATTTACAAATCATCCTGGGTTGACTGACATTGCTAGGTTATTTCGACCAGCAGCATACCACCTCGTGACATAGTGATCTGATGTAAAAACATCTCTACGACAACCAATGGCTGGTCTCAGTAACCAAAAAATATCCACTTGGCTCATTTTTACGATGAAGATAAAATTATTAAAAACTAAAATTAGCACTGGGAACTAGACAATGGCAAAGTTCTGCAGATTACTGTATCTTTAATGACTACATTTGCATGGCTTACTCAAACTTTTGCAGTTTATAGCAATTGATGCACCTATAGGAGTGTGTGGTCTTTGCGGGATGTATCAGAAGCATGGTTTGTAGTCAGTAATGCAGCCTGTAAAAAACACTTTAAAAGATATGACATTCTTTTAAAATGGAAAATTAACTGAGGTCCAAAGGAAGCTACCAGTAGGAAAAAAAAACTGCCATGTGTGCTTTCTATTGTTACTGAATTGCTGACAGTGGAGCCGACACTGGTGTGTGGCCTATCATTAAACAATATGGTAAACAGCCTGAAGTTTCCCTTCAAAGACCAAGTCAGACATTGAAGCTGCAGCATAATTGTCACCAAGACTAGGATTCAAATTGTAGTCTCCTAATGCCTGAGCTCCCAGTTGGCTACAAGTCGAGATGAGTTTACTACAAAGGCTCAAAGTGTGTTTTGTTCTATAGCTGGGATTGTTCTCTTTACAGCAATCTTAGGTTGAGGGGAGATTTAGGAACATAGGAACAGGAGTCGGCCATTCAGCCCCTCGTGCCTGCTCCGCCATTTGATAAGATCATGGCTGATCTGTGATCTAACTCCACATACCTGCCTTTGGCCCATATCACTTAATACCTTTGGTTGCCAATAAGCTATCTATCTCAGATTTAAATTTAGCAATTGAGCTAGTATCAATTGTCGTTTGCGGAAGAGAGTTCCAAACTTCTAACACCCTTTGTGTGTAGAAATGTTTTCTAATCTCACTCCTGAAAGGTCTGGCTTTAATTTTTAGACTGTGCCCCCTACTCCTAGAATCCCCAACCAGCAGAAATAGTTTCTCTCTATCCACCCTATCTGTTCCCCTTAATATCTTATAAACTTCGATCAGATCACCCCTTAACCTTCGAAACTCCAGAGAATACAACCCCAATTTGTGTAATCTCTCCTCGTAACTTAACCCTTGAAGTCCGGGTATCATTCTAGTAAACCTACGCTGCACTCCCTCCAAGGCCAATATGTACTTCCAAAGGTGCGGTGCCCAGAACTGCTCACAGTACTCCAGGTGCGGTCTAACCAGGGTTTTGTATAGCTGCAGCATAACTTCTGCCCCCTTGTACTCCAGTCCTCGAGATATAAAGGCCAGCATTCCATTTGCCTTCTTGATTATTTTCTGCACCTGTTCATGACACTTCAATGATCTATGTACAATGATCTATGTACCTGAACCCCTAAGTCCCTTTGGACATCCACTGTTTTTAACTTTTTACCATTTAGAAAGTACCCTGTTCTATCCTTTTTTGATCCAAAGTGGATGACCTCACATTTGTCTGCATTGAATTCCATTTGCCACAGTTTTGCCCATTCACCTAATCTATCAATATCGCTTTGTAATTTTATGTTTTCATCTACACTGCTTACGCCACCAATCTTTGTATCATTGGCAAACTTAGATATGAGACTTTCTATGCCTTCATCTAAGTCGTTAATAAATATTGTGAATAATTGAGGCCCCAAGACAGATCCCTGCGGACTCCACTAGTCACATCCTGCCAATGTGAGTACCTACCCATTATCCCTACTCTCTGTCGCCTTTCGCTCAGCCAACTTCCTAACCAAGTCCGTACTTTTCCCTCGATTCCATGGGCTTCTATCTTAGCTAACAGTCTCTTATGTGGGACCTTATCAAATGCCTTCTGGAAGTCCATATAAATAACATCCATTGACATTCCCCTGTCCACTACTTTAGTCACCTCTTCAAAAAATTCAATCAGGTTTGTTAGGCACGACCTACCTTTCACAAATCCATAATAATAGAGGTGCTCAAAATTATGAGGGGTTCTGAGAGTAAATAGGGAGAAACTACTTCCACTGGCAGGAGGGTCAGTAACCAGAGGACACAGAATCAAGGTAATTGGCAAAAGAACCAGAGGGAAGATGGAGAATTTTTTCTTTAAAACTCTGAGTTGTTATGATCTGGAATGCACTGCCTGAAAGGGTAGTGAAAGCAGATTTAATGGTAACTTTCAAAAGGGAATTGGATAAATACTTGAAAAGGAATAATTTGCAGGGCTATGGGGAAAGAGCAGGGGAGTAGGACTAATTGTATAACTTTTTCAAAGAGCCGGCACAGGCACGATGGGCCGAATGGCCCCCTTCTGTGCTGTGCCATTCTAGTCAAATTGTGATATAGGAACGAGAAAAGCCAATCCACTTTACTCCATCATTCAGGAACATGCTCAGAACAAACTTGTACTCCCGACTGAATCAAGAATATGGTCAATTTTATTTTGAATATTTCAAATGGAGTCTACATTCACCATGCTAGATAGCAGACTAGCCCATAAGCTAAACCACTCTTACTCTTGGTCAGTCAGGAGGAAAAACTGTGGAACAGTCATACATCGTTTCCACAGCAATGACATTTTAGCAATCCAATGCAATACATATCATGTTGCAGCGAGCCAAAGGATTTCTCAAACACAGTGCCTTTTAAATGTGAAGTACTTGTATTCCCAAAAATGCATTTAGCTGACAGTTTAACTTGTAGTCCTGTCTCTAGCACTCTAGGTGTTCCTTTAACCTAAAGGACCTATTCACAAAATGTTTTGGTCAAGGACAGTTCCTCCCAAGGTTTACTGTGTTTAGAAATGGATTCCTTGCTTAACAGGAAGCCAAAAAAAACCTACTATTTGTAGATCTCATTTTAACTGCTAGGCAATTGGGTCAATTCCATACTGGACAATCACTTCTGAAGACATTCCTTCATTAGTGTGCAGTAGTGATTAGCAGATACAAATACATCAGAATCTAATTTCATGGAATAGAGTTTGGAATACCAAGACTGGTGAAAGGGCGGGGGAAAATGACAGAATAAAAAGGTCACACATTTGCACTTTCTAGTCCTGCCATAAGCAGAGACAGTTTACTTTTAAAACTACTCCTTTAAATTGCACCTATCCATCTAAAAATAGGTTAATAGCTTGGAATCATTTAATTCAGTGTGTATATGCAGGTTTTTGGGGAGGGGAAATAATGCACTCACACATCTGCTAAGGGCTAACAAAACTAAAAAATAATTCCCAACTAGAAAAATATCTTCTCTCTCATTCTTCTGCATCCCTTCCATTTTGAAATATTTCTCATTCAAAATGACATTTAGATTATTGGATAGGATAAAAAGACAAAAATATGAGGCCGGGGGAGCAGGAGGAAGAGATACACCACATATTCTGCACAGCTGTTGTTCCAACCATGGGGTTTTAATATTGCAGAATTTAGATGTTGACTTAAAAGACAGCAACATTTGTAAAAAGTGCAGATGTTTTTGCCTGTGTCATCAATAGTAAATATAGCTGCTACCACACAGATTCAACTAGTTTCTCTCTCTCTATTTTCCTCAATATCTGTGCACACAGAGCTCTATTTTCCCTATTTACTTTCTCTTGGTCCACTTCTTCCTATGTCCCAAACTTACTTAGTTCCCTAAAAGCAGCAAGTTGTGCAAGCTGTGCTGTGGTACAGCTTCGCCGCCAGTGCAGCCTCTCTTTGCTCAACTGAGTGTTAATTCTTCATGCAAGAGGCTGAAGGTTACTTGACTAGAAATCCTTCACACCCAATATTACCCTCAACTAGGGCCCAGCTTCCCATTTCCAGTAGGGATCACTGGAAGGCAATCAGGAGGCTAACTGATTTTTCTTTCCGCCTATGAGGGTGTGAGGGCAACTGTAGCCCTCCCATGGTCACTGGCTGCAAGCACAAAGGTAAGGTCAGAATTGGCAATGATGCACCCCATAGTCAGAGCACTGACACTGGCTATTCAGAGCCCATGCATGAAGAATTTCCAGATTACCTGTAGAACCATATCCCAAGCAAGAATCAGCTGTTAGCAAAGAGAGAAAACATGTGGTATTGGTGGGGGGTGGGGGGTAAGAAAGAGAGAAGGGAAGAGAAACATCAAAGTATTTTTATAGTTACACTTAGTAGCACTTGAAAATTGTCATCGAGAACTACTTAATCAGTACAGGAAATTCCTTTCTGACCTCCAAAAGGCGATCAGAAACAAGTTCCAGGAGTTAGACACCACGGGGTATGTTACCCAACATCCCACCTATCTTTTGTATGCATGCTTCTCCAAATAATAAGCCATTTACCCTGACTCAGCTGAGAAATTAAAGGGCAACTAACTGAACCCCAGTAGTGAACTCATTCCTTTCAATAGTTTACTCACTTCTCCAAATATCAACTGTTTCTTAGCAACATCTTATTCTTCTGATCAGAGTGATCTGTGCTCAATTAATTTAGGTTGTCATATTAATTTCTACAAGTAAATTTGACCACAGACTACACCCTGTCTAAAAAAAAATTATTGAACAGATGGCAGCATAATGATACCCTAATTCACTGACATACTTGCAAAAGGCAAGTTTATCTCCAAGTAAAGTTCTGAACATAAGCCCATAGGGAAAATGGTCACACTGGATGACGAAGCAGAGTGATAAAATATGAATTTTCTAGCTCAGGTTCAGTAACAACATAGATAGAGGCTACAAGCAATTTGTCAACTGCCCTCTTGGCTGAGGATTAGAACTAAATACAAGTGTATAGGAGGATGAAAGGCAACCATAAAAAGGGAAGAAAAATGTGTGGGGGTAGGGCAAGAAATTTTTTGTAAGGGAGCATGTATTGCAGAGGGTGAGTTCACACACTGATTTTCTAACACTAGACATCACCACCGAAATTCTTAGTAAAAAGTGAATTAACATTATTGGGGAAAAAAAACTTGGAATGCTGGCTAAATATTTCTAAATGTGCATTAAGCTTGGCCTTCTTTGCCAATTTTGATGGGTAACATGTGTGTCAGGGTCATTAACATTTTAGTGTTTGCAGACATGAACTGAAATCCTGTAAATATTTGCACCTCTTGCAAAACATGTAAACAATGCTTTGAAAACATGAAGCTTTATGATTAAAGCCCTTTTAATGAATCTACGAATAATTTCCTACTGCTTTGTGTATACCAGGCCACACAAATGTCGATTAGCTGCAGACTACTGTAACTAGAACAAATGACATAGCAAAATTATTCTGAAGGTTAATGGGAACATAAAGACTTTAGTAACCTGGTGCAATTTTTCCCATGAGCAAGTCACAAATTTACTACTGCCTAATCTTGACTCAGCGAATGAAATTTAACTTTATTTTTGTTTATTTCATCAGAGGGGCCAGAGCTCCAGGTGATGACACTGGCTGGGATTGAGTAAAGTGGTGTGTGAAGCTTCACCATGAGTGTACTGCAAAGCTGGCCCACTTACTACTTCTTCGGGGTTTTGAAACCAAAGGTTACATCACCAACTGAAAAAGAATACAATTAGCACATATAAAAAAAGACGACATATCATCCCATTCCCCACACCCAAATTTCCCCCTACGCCATTGTGTACCACCTTTGATTGTTAGAGCAGACAGGCAACCTGCTCCCAAGGCTTATGCGAATGACAATTTTGAGCCTTGCAATTGATGGTGCACGAGTAAACTCAGGCAACGTTCTTGACGAATTTCACTGCCTCTCCTCCAGGATGACTGATATCAGAACCTTGCTCTATTTCATAATCAATCGGCACAAACTCACACTCTGACACACTATGTTGGTACAACCTTTGATACCATGTATACAGGTTTACTAGATATATACATACACACCAAAATTGAATGTGAAGAGAGAAATTCTTGGCAAGTCACTATTTAAATGAGGGAATCCCAAATCAGAGCAGCTGTAAACATGCAAGAACTATAATTACCATGAATCAAAATGTAAATCCTGACACTGCAATTGTGGGGATTAAGTTCAGTTCTAACGTCACTGGAAACAAAGGGCTCTATGGTGAAGGAAGAGAAAACACCTCTTTCCTAGTACTTCTAGCCCTACTGCTGTCAACAACATCTTTCAAACCAGTCTGGGCAGCTCCAGGCCGCTTCAGACAAGACAACCAGACATCTGTGGGTTAAGCTTATTAGTTTCAGCAACATGACTCAACAGTGATAAATTAATGCAGAGATAGTGCATGTGTCCCTAAATACACATGGGGGAGTGGGTTGTGCACTAGTGAAACTCACTCTTCTTTTTTTCTAGTCTCTCCAGACAGCTGTGTAACTTTGTTTACAACTTTGTAAAGGGATTTAAATTTATAAATTGCCAGAGAGTAATCAAACATCAGAACATTAAATACGAGATAACAGATTTTGGCTGCACTATTCAGTATAAATTAATGGTTTAGGAAACTGACTGGGTTGTCGAACCCACAAATACCACTGTGCTGTTGAATTCCCCAATGCAACAAACATGGGGAGCCAGGCCCACACATTTGCACTCAGCAATTCAAGTCCCTGTCAGACATCATCTTCAACAGGACATAAGAAAAGGAAAATTCTGATAATCTCACTGAAACAAGCAAATAGTTGGTAAAGGATTCTTAAGCTTCTTATTATCTCTTTTACTAAACAACTGCTAGGTTTGATCAGGATGGCAAGATCAGGAAGCACCGCTCAATTGAACGATCAGCGACACCACCCTCATGATTTCCCACCTAAAAAGCATGAAGTTACACATGTGTATTCAGCATTTTTTTTTCAAACGAACCTGGTAAACACATGGTGAAACCCATAAAGAAATGTCAGGAAAAAAAAAAACAGGCGAGGCGGTTTGATGGCAAGTTCTTTCAATATTTAACCCCGGGGTTGCACGTTTCTACCAGTTAGTATCTCCAGTCTGTTGAGGCCCCTTTTGAACCATGCTATGGAGTCAGAAGGCTGATAGTTCTCATTTTAAAACAGGGATTTTCTGAAATAATGCCCAACATTATTTAAAAATGAGTCGCAGTATATATACAAGCGTTGAATGCAAACTGAAAAACTCAGGATCAAGCATACAAAAGTAGTCCCTTGTGACATGGACAAAGGGTATTGCAAATTGGTGATAGATTTTGCTGCCATTCAGCTTCTGGGTACCGTGAAGAAATTCAATATAACATAAGCAGCCTACTTCTCTCCTGTACAAAGTGCTGTACATCTATCTCCTTCATCCAGGCCAAACTCCACTGGCTCCATGTTTCAGCAAATTGACTGAAGAGATTATCACCTTGCTTTCAAATCCTTCCATAGCCTTGCCCCACTTTACGTGGGAAATCTTCTCCAGAGATCTGTCTTTCCTCAATGCCATATTATGGTTCGTCACCTGCACCTCCGCTCCACCAGAGACCGATCTTTTAAACCTTACTTGCGGAATTCTCTTTCAAACCCCAACACCCCTCTCCCCCCACCCAAACAAAAAAAGGCCTCCTATAAATCTCACCCCGCAATTCCTGTTTCCTACTTAGTTTCCATGTGCAGCCTTTGGAAAACATATTCTTGTAAGAACTATTATATAAAGAAAGTTGTATGGTGCTCCTGGTTCTGCATGGCATTTTTTAAAAATCTCTGCTCTGTAAGTGATTTGGCACTCATGACCAATACTGCATGATTCACCCTGCACTGGATGTAATCATAAACCATGCATTTGAAAGATTTACAGGCACAGCAAAAATCACCCACATCACTGAAATATTTATTACACTTATTTAGGCGTCTACGTGCCAAGACACACGGAAAAACAGCCTTGTGTCCGGTTTTATTGTTTAGCTGATTGAAAGAGTACCAGATTCAGGCATGTCCAATTCAGTGAAGCAATCAGAAGGAAACCAGACCGGTGGTTAATATAACTCACATGTACATGTCCTGCATTTTACACGTGTGACCAATCATCCACACACCAACAACAAATCAGTTTCAAAGACTGAATAAAAGTTTCCACATAAATGTTTAAACATGCAACCAAATTCAGAGTAGGAAGAGTTGTATGTGCTAATACACATTATAACTTATTTTGTGTGTAAATGCAATGTACTACTTAAAATACAAAGAAAATGATAAGCTTCCAAAAAATATTGAATATACTAACATTTTTGTGTAAAGTGTGGTAATATAGCATTGAACAAAAGACAACAGAGATGGACAATGCATTGCAATCCCTGAAAGAAATCAGGGCAAAACTCTCCCAATAGCTCAGTTGGTAACTGCACTGTCCATTGTGGAATTGAGCTATACAAACCAAGAAAGTACCAGGCTCAGTCCCTAGTCTGTGTGAAGTTAATTAATCTGTGCTAGGGCAGGGATAAGGGTATTGCATTGCCTAATGCACCGCTGAGCTATAGGAGTAATAATTTATAAACCACCAAGGATACTATCTCTGGATTGCTATGCAGTCACCCTTCAGGAAGGTGGGCATGTATGGATTACAGATGAAGAATGGATCAGGCCCCCGTGGTCAAACAGCCTACCAACATTCAATATTTAGGCTGACACAAAGAACGGCCATTAGGTGATGTACAGGAGGGCAGCTGGGAACCATGTGTATGTATCCCAAGACAAGTCACTGCCTTCAGAAGGTGGCAATTGCGAAAAAGGAATAAAATGCATCTCAAAAAGAGAAATCCAGTACTTTATAGTTCAACCAAACTCCAAGACATTCTGCTGACTATGGAAGCTAGTGTTGTGAGACTGCTTCATGATCAATCTGAACAGCTGAGTGATGGAAAAACTAAATGTGAATAATTTATAATAGAATTAATTGATTATAACAATGACTATTTTTTTTGGTCAGCTGATGCGCTTGGAAACTGAGCTCCACGTTTAAAAGTCTCTAAATCAAACCAATGAGAAAACCATGTAGGTAGAGTTTCTATTTGCCCAATATGAAGGGCACAATCTCCACCCATAGGGTCACACCCCACTTACCTAATCAGAGAGCTTTGGCATACATCAGAAAAGCCATGGGCACTGATGAGCTTCCTGCTGCATCTCCAACCAGGACTACTATTCTTGTTAGGGTACTGGCTTACAGAGTTACCTGGAGCCAAGTGAGAAGATTCATAGCCTGCAGCAGCAGATCTAGCTTCCAGGTTCCATTAGTGAGCCTGGCCAATCATCAACAGCACCTTGGCAGACAGAAGGAATGCTTGGTTCAGCTATCGGATTGACTTGTCTTCCACAGAAAGCAGACTTGGTTTTGAATGTTCATCACAAGGCATGTTATCTTGGAGATCTCTCAACCCCAGAGACATCAATTACTCTACCTAGCCCCCACCCTCCTCAGGAAGGCAGTCACTAGTGGCCAGACAACTGCAGAGACAGGTACCAGGAGCTTCTCACTAGCAACATGGTGAGCAGCACAACCCACAATAAAATGCAAATGAGCACTTTTTTTGTAGCTAAAGAGCCAACAAAATTAGAATTAAACCCACTAGAACTGCATTACTGTATTACAGGCTACCAAAGCCTCCAAATGATAAAAGTAAAACAAAGAGAAAAAGAGTGTATTCCTATTTCACAAAGACATTACTAAACGGTATTGCTCTTTATTTAGTAAACTTGTTAATACAGCTGGGTTCCTCAACTAACCAGATATAGTAGATTGCATTACAATTATTGGGGTTCTGCACATACTGGTCTTTTTGAGCACTCAGACTCAGTCTCGCTGCCACTGCACTTACCAGACATGTGGATAACACACCTCATATGAGAGTAAGTTGTCTACGGACTCTGCCAAGAGCTGAGAAATATCAAGCAGTCGAGAACTCCTTCCTGGCGGCCCGCATAACAGGTTCTCTCTCAGAAACCTCAACACACCCCTGCAGAGGGAAGGACGGGTTGATGTCACTGAGCAAATACACCAGTATCTGCCCCAGCTGTACAGAAAAAAAAGTGACCACACAAAACACTCTTGGGGGGGGGGGGGGGGGGGTGGCGGGTGGAAGGAATAATGCCCCTGTGCATTCTGGTCCAGCTAGACTGTCCCCACCCACTATCCCCCAGGGACCTAAAGATTTTTAAATTAATTACTGTTCAGATATGTAAAACTAGGCAGTCAGCATATCCTCTTTTACATGCCATATTGATAATATCTACCACTACTATGTCATTATGAAATCCAGTATACAATTTTTCTGAGAAAATTAAAATTAAAAATGTTTTAAACCTGGACTGTTAATAATTAAATGCTTACCAGTTTTCCCATTTCAAACTGTAATCTGCTTGATTGTAATGCTTGGTTTCGTGAAATAAAATGTGATAAATACATTGTAGCTCCTTAGAAGAAACATCAAAACAGCTTTCAAATACAACCATGCAGATTTGAGAGAGTGTGCGCGCAACAATGTGGGTGAACAAACATCTTTTTTTCCCCCCCAAAAGGCAGTAACTTACTACGGTTGCAAATGTTGCCAAAGTTTTAGATTAAGAAAACTACATCAGTTGGCATCCAATGAAATGATCACTGCTGTCTTTTATTTACTACATGAACACAAAAAATATTGAAATTTCCCATCCTCACAAAAAAAGATAAAAATCAGAATCTCAAAAGGAATTTTATTGGCAGACTTTCTTATTTCCTCTGAAGTTTGAGGCATCAACAGCTACATCACACAGACTCGCCTAGTTTTCAGTTCTATTTTCCTCCGAGGCTGTTCAGGCTAACAATGAGAATATTGTCTCTTAAAACTAGCAGCTCCCCTCTCCCCCACGTAAACACAAGAGTCTTTCTGTGCAAGAACATAAAACTTGGATGACATCTGACCACAAAATCAAATTACAACAGATTGGAGGGGGTTTACTGTGTAGAATGCAAAGCTAAAAGCCACCGTCAGCAGGAACCAGATTCATTAAAATGGTCACATAATTCTGAAAAGAAAATACCTTTAACCTTACTGGCCAATGTCTCTTGGTTCATTCTTATTACTGCATTTTATGGCGTTAAACTACTGGCCAGAAGCTGTCTGGGGAACACTCATCATTTTATGACAGGGGACATTCTGCAAAGGCAAACACAGACAGGTCACTGTTATGTTCCTGCCAGCCTTCTCAAGTCAAAAGGAGAAATATAACCAGTACTCTAGTACATAACATTGAGACTGAATTAGAGAATGAGAGCACGTTAGCATTAGACTAGATACACCAGTCCACTAGACGCACGGTCACTGGCCCACTCACAATTTTACAGACATCAGGCTACCAGACTATTGGAAATACCAACATGGTGGAAGTGACTTGAATTGCTCTGGAGAAGGCTTGGAGAACAAAGATACTGAACAGGATACAGTTAAACAAATGCTTTAGCCTATTTACCTGGCAGCTTCCTTAAACCCATTCCAACGCTTCAGATCTGACTCGAGATTAATTGAAGGAACTAGAGATCACAAATCACCCTCCTTTCTCTTGGCTAAGTGACTAGAGCTTGAATGTCGATGCTCTTGTCTGCAATTAAAAGACTCAAATGTATACGGCTTTTAAGATACCTAAATTCAGCAAAGAATTATTTTTGATTCAATTTGGAGGCTCCTTAAAGTTTTAGCCTGCAGAACAGTGACTCCAAATAGTTACATTACTAAAGCTGTGATTAATCTTTACTTTACTGTACAAGCAGGGACTCATGGCTACAGAGAGAACACTACTGGATTCATTATATGCAGACTTGCCTATCTCCCTTTAAATTTACACACATTCTGAAGTCCAATATCCATACATTTCCAGCAAGCCCTTGTGCTGGTTACATAACTAACAGCTGCAAGCCTGTTTACAGTCTCTGTACTTGGGTCTCAAATTTCAGTCCCAGCTGTGGCCAAACTGATGCCCATACTTTTCTTATGACTTGCAACGGCTGAACAGAGTCTAGGGGTAGTGAACAGAGTCACTTTTGTAGTATTAGTTAGAATTCCCACCTCTCCCAATTAGCTTTTTGATTTTTAGTTTTGGGTGTAAAACATTTTTAATTTCACAATTAAATGAGTAAAAAAACACTACAATATAGATCTATATTCTTTATATATTTTTTCTTTATTACTGAGAAATCTCTGAAGGGCCAAGGCAAACCACCAAGGCTGGAAAACAACTGATATCATTTGACATTTTTACAGGAGTGAACTTTCAACAATAGAGCCACACCTTCATTCATACCACTTATCAAATTAGTCAAACTATTCAACAAAACATTCTGACAACTGTTCTACTTTTGGTCAGTTTTGTGAGGACTGCTCTTACCATGTCACAGCACAAAAATCTGTCCGTGTGTATTATTTAAATATATAAAAGCAACATAGGCACGTACATTTCCTGCGATTACATTACACTTCATTATAGGCAACTGAAGAGAGACAGTGAGACCAGGAGATAGAAAATCTCAGCCAAGTCATTCGTGCACATTCATGCCAGTCACTAAACAAAGAACTAAGCTATAATTTATACTTTGATAGTAAAACATATATGGTGAAGCGAAACAAGTTCAAACAACAGTGTCTAAGACAGCAATTTCCAAACTCTTCCACGTGGAAGACATCCTGCAAATAGACAAACTCCTGCTGACCCCCACTTCTAACTTCCAAAAGACAGTGTCAGCTACCCAAAAGAAAACACTGCCATCACTGCAGATTGCATTTACTAATTAGTACACATCATAATCACATACAGGTACAACAATCTGATGTCCTCATGGACTTCCTGGGATCCCCTTGTGGACCTTTTAGAGTCCATGCACCCCAACTCAAAAACCTATTGTTTAAGAATATAAATAAAACACCTTTGGAAAAAAGGAGAAGAGCATAGCAGTTAAGCCAACCTCTAATTTCACAAATCCAAGAACATCTGTGGGACTGCAGCCAATATTCCTGCATTCATGCAAAACTGTGCCGTTAGGTGCACAGCAACCTTGCCTTTTTAAATGTCTACATTCCACTCCAGACAAAAACATACCTGGAATGGTCCACTGGAATTCTGTACAGTGTGAAACCAATCTACGTCCCAATTCTATTTTGTGAAATTCCAATGCCAATCTAGTTCCCAATCACTGACTGTATAATGTTCCAGAAATCAACATTTTCCCGTTTATCCAGTTTTTAAAAAGTGCAGCATGGTAAACATAATTTACTGACAAATTTTGCCTGGAGATAGCAATGCAGTTTAGAAGTCTATCATTTGTGGGGAAAATATGTTTTTACTCAAAATTTTCTGGATTTGGTTAGAGTGAATTGCTGAATGAATAAATTGAGCTCTGGATTAAAGACTTGGCAATTGAGATTATCTATCTGGAATTTATTACAGCCCAAACACATTTACTGGCAGGGTCAAAGAGCTTAATCAAAATTCAACTGTGCAAATTTTAAACTTATCAAGATAGGTGCTATTCTATTATTACTAACTCCCCAGAATTACTCAGCTCTAGATATATAGAAAACAGGCATTGCAATAGGAAAAAAAAAGACAATGCTGGAAACATTCAGCAGGTCAGGTAGCATCGGTGGAGCGAACACTGTGGATCCTTTGTCAAAACTAGAAGACATTACAGATGAACAGCATTTAAAAAGGAATTGAACAAAGGGAAGGCAAAAAACAGTAAAAATAGTTCTTTAAGTGGAAAGCAGGAGATAATTAAATGGCAGAAGTTATATTATGAGACAACTGAAGGCATAACGACAGAAAAATTCAAAGAAATAAAAGACCACAGGGAACATGTAAATAGCTGACGGAGGCAGGTAGAAATGGAAGTACGGAAAACTGGAAAAGCACAGCAGACTCCAGCAGCCAGAAGCCTGGAAGAAAAAAAGGTCAACACCATCCGTGCAGATTGCCTTGCCAGCACGGTGTTCCAATGGAGCATCTCTACCCCAAGCACCAACTCCCCATCACCAGAAAGGCTGGCACACCCATTCCACATTGCCAGCTCAAAGAGAAAGTGAGCGCTATGGTTAAGGTCTGAAGTTATTAAAATCAATATTAAGGCTAGAGGGCTGCAAAGTATCTAGTACAAAGATACGGTGCTGTTCCTCGAGCCTGAGTTGAGCATCATTAGAAAAACGTAGAAGGCCAAAGACAGAGAAATCGGAGTGGGACAAGGAATTGAAGTGGCAAGCAACACAGAGCTTGGGGCCTCACTTGTAAACAGAATGGGGGGGGGGGGGGGCGGGTGGTTGAGTGCAGAAGACTGAGAAATGGGACAGACCCATTTGAGGGTCCCGTCTACCACAGTGGAGAGGATATCATCAGCTGAGGAAAAAAGACATTTTGAAAGCTTGGGTGTGGAAAGTGGCATCATGAGGGAAGATGCAACTGAGACAGAGAAACTGGGAGAAGGGAATGGGAAGAAGTGTACTCCAGAGGTTGTGGGAGTCAATGGGTTAATAGATGTCAGTCGAAAACCCATCCCCTAGGAAGGGATGGGATGGATCATGTAAAGGTATGGGAGGGGTGGAAATTTTAAGCAAAATTAAAGTCTCTAGGATCCTGCCACACAGCTACTATATCCATTTATGGTGATAACTGGTGTGAATAATGGCACTTTACAGATTAAAAAAAAATTCTTAAAACATTTGAAAAATCAACTCAATAGTCAAGGCTAGGCAGTCAATAGGGTACGGCAGCATAGTGGTTATGTTACTGGACTAGTAATCCAGAGACCTGGACGAATAATCCGGGTTCAAATCCTGCCATGGCAGCTGGGGAATTCAAATTCAATTAATTAAATAAAATCTGGAATTAAAGAAAACTAGTATCAGTAATGGTGGCTATGGAACTACCGGATTGTCAAAAAACCCCATCTAGTTCACTAGCGCCTTTTAGGGAAGGAAACTTGCCGTCCTTACCCGGTCAAGCCTATATGTGCCTCCAAACCCACAATGTGGTTGATTCCTAAATGGCCTAGCAAGCCACTCAGTTGTAAAATTTTGCTTAAAAAAAGTCATAAGAATAAAACCAGACAACCACTAGGCACCAGATACGACAAAGGCAAACCAAGCCCAGTCGACCCTGCAAAGTCCTCCTCACTAACATCTGGGGACTTGTGCCAAAATTGGGCGAGCTGTCCCACAGACTAGTCAAGCAACAGCCTGACATAGCCATACTCATACTCACAGAATCATACCTTCCAGCCAACATCCCAGACTCTTCCATCACCACCCCTGGGTATGTCCTGTCCTACCGGCTGGACAGACCAACCAGAGGTGGCGGTACGGTAATATACAGTCAGGAGGGAGTGGCCCTGGGAGTCCTCAACATTGACTCCGGACCCCTGGCATCAGGTCAAACATGGGCAAGGAAACCTCCTGCTGATTACCACCTATTGTCCTCTCTCAGCTGATGAATCAGTCCTCCTCCATGTTGAGCACCACCTGGAGGAAGCACTGAGGGTAGCAAGGGCACAGAATGTACTCTGGGTGGGGGACTTCAATGTCCATCACCAAGAATGGCTCGGTAGCACTACTACTGACCGAGCTGGCAGAGTCCTGAAGGACATAGCTGCCAGACTGGGCCTGCGGCAGGTGGTGAGCAAACCAACACGAGGGAAAAACCGACTTGACCACGTCCTCATCAATCTACCTGTCGCAGATGCATCTGTCCATGACAGTAGTGGTAGGAGTGACCACTGCACAGTCCACGTGGAGATAAAGTCCCGTCTTCACACTGAGGACACCATCCAACGTGTTGTGTGGCACTATCATCGTGCTAAATAAGATAGATTCAGAACAGATCTAGCAGCTCAAAACTAGGCATCCATGAGGCGCTGTGGGCCATCAGCAGCTGCAGAATTGTATTCCAGCATAATCTGTAACCTCTTGGCCCGGCATATTCCTCACTCTACCATTACCAACAAGCCAGGGGATCAAACCTGGCTCAATGAGGAGTGTAGAAGAGCAATCCAGGAGCAGCACTAGGCGTACCTAAAAATGAGGTGCCAACCTGGTGAAGCTACAACCCAGGACTACATGCATGCTAAACAGCAGAAGCAACATGCTATAGACAGAGCTAAGCGATTCCACAAACAACGGATCAGATCAAAGCTCTGCAGTCCTGCCACATCCAGTCGTGAATGGTGGTGGGCAACTAACTGGAGGAGGAGGCTCTGTAAACATCCCCATCCTCAATGACGGCGGAGTCCAGCACGTGAGTGCAAAAGACAAGGCTGAACCATCTTCAGCTAGAAGTGCCAAGTGGATGATCCAACTCGGCCTCCTCCCAATATCCCCGCAATCATAGAAGCCAGTCTTCAGCCAATTCCATTCACTCAATGTGATATCAAGAAACGGCTGAGCGCACTGGATACAGCAAAGGCTATCGGCCCCGACAGCATCCCTGCCTGTAGTGTTGAAGATTTGTGCTCTGGAACTAGCCGCGCCTCTAGCCAAACTGTTCCAGTACAGCTACACCACTGGCATCTACCAGTGTGCAAAATTGCCCAGATATGTCCTGTCCACAAAAAGCAGGACAAATCCAATCTGGCCAATTACCACCCCATCTGCCTACTCTCAATCATCAGCAAAGTGATGGAAGGTGTCGTCAACAGTGCTATCAAGCACCACTTACTCACCAATAACCTGCTTACCGATGCTCAGTTTGGGTTCCGCCAGGACCACGCGGCTCCAGACCTCATTACAGCCTTGGTCCAAACATGGACAAAAGAGCTCAATTCCAGAGGTGAGGTGAGATGAGAATGATTGTCCTTGACATCAAGGCAGCATTTGACCGAGTGTGGCACCAAGGAGCCCTAGTAAAATTGAAGTCAATGGGAATCAGGGGGAAAACTCTCCAGTGGTTGGAGTCATACCTAGCACAAAGGAAGATGGTAGCGGTTGTTGGAGGCCAATCATCTCAGCCCCAGGACATTGCTGCAGGAATTCCTCAGGGCAGTGTCCTAGGCCCAACCATCTTCAGCTGCTTCATCGATGACCTTCCCTCCATCATTAAGGTCAGAAATGGGGATGTTCGCTGATAATTGCACAGTGTTCAATTCCATTCGCAACCCCTCAGATAATGAAGCAGTCCTTGCCCTCGTGCAGCAAGACCTGGACAACATCCAGGCTTGGGCTGATAATTGGCAAGTAACATTCGCACCAGACAAGTGCCAGGCAATGACCATCTCCAACAAGAGTCTAACCACTTCCCCTTGACATTCAACGGCATTACCATCGCCGAATCCCCCACCATCAACATCTTGGGGGTCACCATTGACCAGAAACTTAACTGGACCAGCCACATAAATACTGTGGCTACAAGAGCATACTGTGTATACTGTGGCAAGTGACTCACCAAAGCCTTTCCACCATCTACAAAGGCACAAGTCAGGAGTGTGATGAAATACTCTCCACTTGCCTGGATGAGTGCAGCTCCAACAAAACAAGAAGCTCGACACCATCCAGGACAAAGCAGCCCGCTTGATTGGCACACCATCCACCACCGGCGCACTGTAGCTGCAGTGTGCACCATCCACAGGATGCACAACAGCAACTCGCCAAGGCTTCTTCGACAGCACCTCCCAAACCAGTGACCTCTACCACCAAGAAGGACAAGGGCAGCAGGAACCTGGGAACACGACCACCTGCACGTTCCCCTCCAAGACACACACCATCCTGACTTGGAAATATATCGCCGTTCCTTCATCGTCGCTGGGTCAGAATCCTGGAACTCCCTTCCCAACAGCACTGTGGGAGAACCTTCACCACACGGACTGCAGCGGTTCAAGAAGGCGGCTCACCACCACCTTTTCAAGGGCAATTAGGAATGGGCAATAAATGCTGGCCTCACCAGCGGCGCCCACATCCCATAAACGAATAATAAAAATACTAATAATGGTCAGCAAATTTCAACAGCATTTGAACATTAAGCTTCCTGAGGGATTCAGGGCTTTTAAAGAAATTCTGCAAATCCATATAAACGTTGTGCATCTTAGCAAACATCCATCAAACTTCTGACATTACATTACAGATGCAAAACAACTTTTTTTAAAAAGTCATTCCTGCTGGTTTTCTAATCTTGGGGAAGTACCAGACATTTACAACCAGGTGCCAACCTACATAAAACAATTACCCTCTAATTGACCTCAGGCTATGCCCACTTATTGCAATTCAATCTGGTGATCTTAAAAGGGACAGGTCAGGATACATACAGTTCCACCTTAGCAGAATAATACATTGTACATTATAGAGTATAATATTCCTGCCCTTATAAAACAGCATATACTCCAACTTACCATGAGCAATGCCGTAGAAGTTCCACCAGCACTTTGCAATTAAGCAATTTGCAAAACATACCTAACTTTGGGGATGGTGCAGCATGTTGGGTCTTCCACAGACTGGCATGGTACAGGTTTCTGCTCATGATACAATGCTCCAATTCCATGGACAGGCATTAGAAGGTAAAGGGTTTCTGTTTGTTGCCTTTGAAAAGAGCTATTAAATCAACCAGGTTGGCCACGGCCAGATGCTACTGCTGGACTAGAGCCTGTGGGTCTCGCCATATGCATTGTTGACTGACCACTCCAGATAAGAATACTTTATATTGTTAAATTATTCCCTAAGCTTAATTTTAATCCGAGGTAGGATTGCTAATAAGTCGATTCCACTGCTAACAATATTCTAAATTTAAAGATTACACACATCAATACAAAATTCAACTACTTGTCACTTAAATATTTTACTCCCGATGGCTCAGTGGGTAAAAATACAATGTGATGCGATTGTAAAGCATTTAGACCAAGAAAAGCCAGCTCGCTCGTAGTCTTTCCCAAATTAGCTGATCTCAGCCAGGCCAACAATGGCCTCAGTATCACTCAGCGAGGATTTGTAGAAAAAAAATGGGAATGTTTCCTGCTCCTGAGCTGTATCCAGTGATGATGCTGAAAAGTGCACAGTTAATTGTATCCATGTGATTTATATCAATTAGTGTTAATTGTATTCAGGTGGTGTGTATCTATTGGGACTCTCATATCCATATATAAAAGAGAGCTTATCTAGGGTGTGGTGTGTGAGACGTGGAGCTCTGTAAATAAAGATTTGGAAGCAACTGACGACCAGGCTGTAGTATTCTATCCTTCATCACTGGTCTATCCAGTTTAGAACACACATCTTCACTGAGGGCATGATCAGACTCAACTGCAATTTCTTCCATGAATAGCCTGTCAATGCTCACAGATAATGGTGTTGTGGTGACATTTTGTTCCAGGTAACCATCTCACATTTACTCCAACAATGGCTACTGAGTGGGATCGAAGAGGACCCAGCATGAGCCAAATTTGGACGCTGTGGGTCTCGTTTTCAGTATAGAGCACTCCGGAAAACACATAAATCTGATCTTCAAAATAGAGTACATTATTTGAAAATGTGAAATTAAAATATCAAAGAGAAGACAAGGGGAGCAGTGAATATATACAGGCTGCACCACAGCTCCCAGAACTCTACAGCTGCCGAATCTAAGATTAACATAGCTACAATTTAATCCTATGATGCTCCTTTTAAAATATGCATTTTTGCAATAAGGATTTGTTGGCATTTTTAAGACTTAATCAAATGGATAACAGTCTAAATCTTAATTTAAAATTATCAGGCTACCAAACTATTATAAAACGAAGATCATTCTGGACCAGTATCTTTTGGCAACATGGAGCAAGTGGACAATTGGTGTCTGCACGAATGGCTACTATTAGCACAAATACAAAATCAAAACGGTACATTATAAATTAAGAATCTGATCTAAGTTTTGTATGTACAGGCAACTGCTGTAACCTTCTTGAGCCTTACATTTGTAGTTTGACATCACCCAAACCACTCCATTAGACCATAGCCCTGTAATTATTCCCACTTATGCATTGCTCTACATTTAATGACAGGGTGATGAGAATAGAGTGATGCATTGATTTATACAGACTGATCTGGTCCTACTTTCGGCCAATACCATTCAAACTATGCCACAAGCCAAGCAAGTGTCCTGGAGTTACCAGTTTTTGGATTTTCTCCTCCCTGTTACAGCTACCAAGAATCATGGCCAGAAACCAAAGCACAACTGCTCAATTGTAATACAATATGCCAGTGCATTTAATCCTTTATCAACAAGAGTTTCAGTAATTAAAACAGCCTTCAGCTGCCTAGGCCCCAAGGTCTGGAATTTCCTTCCTAAACCTCTCTCTCTCTCTCTCTCCTTTAAAACACTCCGTATTACCTACCTCTTTGTCCAAGCTTTTGGTCACCTGTCCTAATATCTCCTTGTGTGGCTCGCTATCAAATTTTGTTTTATTACACCCCTGTGGGATGTTTTACTATGTTAAAGGTGCTATATAAATACAAGTTGTTGCTGTTGTAAATTGGAACAGTAATTCTTAATTTATGCTCTTGATCCAAATCCTAGAATCTGAGGATTCAAAATCAACACACCTCCTCATTCCGAAAGTTGAATTCTTACCTTCCACCCAGCTGAACTGTTGCTATCTCCTTTGTCCTTAAAGTAAGGCACAGATTTAACCATCCAGTCATAGATCTGAGACAGAGTGAGCCTCTTGTCAGGAGAACTCTCAATTGCTTTGGTGATAAGTTCTGCATAAGATTGATGGCCCCATGCATTTCTTCTAGAGGAGCTCTTCCTCTGAGCACTCGTTGCACCAGCTTGGGAACTAACCTCTGCATTCAGAATAGTTTCACTCTCTGATTTTACAGCACTAGAATCAGAAACATCCTGCTTTTCTTCTTCAGTGGGGATTCCTGAGGCAGAGTCCTCCTGTTTGACAGTTGTCAGATCTGGTCTTGGCAAAGGCCAGGTGCAGGATCTGGGGCGGCTCTGTGGTTCAAAGTCTGGGTCGATCTCAGCCTGCGATGCTTCTTCAGCCATAATTGACCCAAGTTTTTAAAAATTAAAATATCTTAAGTACAGACACAAGAATGGCTATTTTCTTTTTTTTTTAAAATAAAAAGCCGTGACTCCTGCCCTACAAAATGCATGCAGTTTCTAAACTGCAGCAATCAACCAGCAATGAACAGAGTTTGGTTCATTTACAAGATGTGTGGAACATTCATTCATTCAAATCTTTCCACATCTTCAATAAAAACTAATTTGTATCTTTATTAAAATGGAAAAAATTCCAAGTGTTGTCCCAGTTATTTGCAAAGTCAAGGTGGTTATAACAAGCACATACCCAAATATCCTGGTACTTTTCCGTGATTATAACTTTGATTTCAAACTAAGGTCTGTTTCAGATCCAGATAATTAAGACAAAGTAATCCCATCGAGGAGCAAAACTGCCATCCACTGTAATATGTTCTGATACTTCCTTTCCAGTATTTACATATGCTCTGTATTCAAAATACAATTACTTTTAAACACCTTACATCTTTCCTATGATGGAGAATCTGATTTTTGTTTTTAAAAAATGATATAATACTGCAAGGTCTCAACACGCCAGCAGAATCAGATTTTAATTATTTAATGTATCAATCTCACATAGTGATCTTCAATAAGAACAATGTAGTAATACAGAAAAACTTGCTTCAACGGAGTAACTTTCGTTTTAAATTGCTTCAAATTTCACAAAATCGTTGTAATTCCAAAAAGCTTTGTTTTTTTCCCGTGCAAAAATAAGTATATCCAAAATGCTGTGTTTGCAGACAATTTTCTTTTTTTAAAAAAAAAAGTAAAATACAGAATCTTCTTTTATTTGATGTAAAAAGGACAATTTAGCGGTTGTGAAAAATAATTCCTGACACCTTCATATCCTGTTTCTGCACGATTAAGATCAGATACTTCACGTTTTCCACACGAAAATGTGTACGGTCAAAAAAAAAAGTCTTTGAAGACAAACAACAACAAAAATATCAATCTGCAAAAATCCCTTAATCAGTCAGTAATCTGCGTTAAAGAAGTGTTGGCGTGTAAAACGGCCGTGGGAACCACTCGAAGTAGCGGAATCTCCAAGGCCCGTAGGTTCCCTTTCCTAAAGAGTGGGGGTCAATGGAAGGGGTTCTTCTTTCCTCTCACTCACTCACTCACTCGCTCGCTCGCTCTGTCCCGGTTGGGCTCCCGTTGCAGTCCCCGGCCACAAAGCGCCTCCACTCCGAGCTACCATCTTGACGACGAGGACGGAAAAGCGCCACAAAATCCAACCTTCTTCGACCACCTTCTGCCTTCAACTTTACTGCGAGCTCCCAGTCGCCTTTCGGACACCTTGGTGGCGGCCGTGGTGGCGGCAGCAGCCTCCTCCTCCGCCGGGACCACCGTCAAACTTCATTGAAGTGATTTCACCTCAAGACGCGGGTATCTGAAGGGACCCCTCTTCCAATTAACAAAATAAAATCCCACGCACCCCCTCCGTTTTTGCCTTTTCACCTTTTTCTCTGTTTTGACCCGTTTCGCTTCTTTTGACGTGTACTCATCGCGTAGTAAACATTACCGTCTGACGTAACATGGGGGGGGGGAAAGAGAAAGAAAATGGAAGCGGGCCGCGAAGGCATGACGGGAATTGTAGGCCTTCCGAACCCGCTCTTCCCAGCGTTCGGGCGGGACTCTAACCGCCGGCGGAACTACACTTCCCAGAATGCACCATGGGCCTTCCCCTACAACAACGACTTGCATTTATCGAGCGCCTTTGACGTAGTAAAACGACCCAAGGGCGCTTCACTGGAGCGTAATCAGACATTCCAGCTTTGTCGTTAATCGGTTTCGACTGACTGGATCCAATCATTCCTCGTCGTTAATTTAATCGTTAATATTCTATTTTTGGATGGAATTAGAATCTCAGCTACTCAACTGTATTTTTTTTAAAAAGCAGCCGATTGGAAAGTGCCACGGCGATGGCGCTGACGCCGCCACGTGCGAGGTGCCGCGCTGCATACTGGGAGTTGTAGTCCTGAAACCCGCCCTGTTCGGCACTGTGACTGCAGCAAAGGACTACAGCTCCCAGAAGACACTGCAACTCACATCTTTTTTAAAGCGTCTTTCTACGTGGACACCCTCCCCCCTCCCCACCGTTTACTCGTCAAGCAAAACGTGCTGTGGTTATGATTGACAACTCAAGGCAACGGAACAAATGTCGAATGTTTGGGTAGCAATGTTTTAAAACAGAATGTCAACAAAGCACGTCAGCGAAGCGGGTGATGGCTCTCACTCAAATTATGTAATAAGGAGAGACAATAGTGCGACATGAGGCAAGGAGTCCCTGTTAAAGACAATGGTACCAGCTTGTAATGTTTCAAGCTGTCGTTCTTTGCAGACTAATACGTTTATTGGTGGTCCCATTGTTTAAATACCAATGTAAATAAAAACTAAAGCAAAATACTGTGGATGCTGGAAATCTGAAATAAAAACAGAAAATGCTGGAAACGCTCAGCACATCAGGCAGCATCTGTGGAGAGAGAAACAGAGTTTGACGTTTCAAGTTGATGACCTTTCATCAGAACTGGAAGGAGTTAGAGATTTAACTCTAACAGTTTATAAGCAAGTACAGAGCCAGGGGAAAAGGGGGGTGAGAGGGGAACACCAGCCTTAATAAAGCTGGGGAAAGTTATATATGTTTGGTTGGTAGCAGTTTCATCTCAATCACAGGTTTCTGGGCAGAAACTCCAAAAGAGGATTTAAGCACATATTCTGACTGAAGTGATGCTGAATATCACAAGTACCCTCATTTGAATGGTTCCGTCTACTTGTCCTGGTGGTTCAGGTGGATGTTAAAAGGCATCATTCCTCAACATCATAAAAATAAATGAACTGGTCAGCGCCATCTCACTGCTGTTTGTGGGATCTTGTTTTTCACAAAATGACAGCTGAATTTGCTTACATAACAATAGTCATTGCACTTTAAAATAATTAATTGAATGTGAGACACTTTAAGACATTTCTGTAAGATATAAACTGCTACATAAATGCAAGTTTTTTTAATTTTATTATTTACTGCATGAAGCAAAATTCAAAGGTGCATAGTTTGTCTTGTGATAATTTGGGAGATTTCTATATTTTTATTTGACCATATATCTGCAGGGTAAATGTGTTTTTAGAAATAGCCATAGTTAAGATGGAGGGTATCTTTCCCTACACTACAACAATGACTACACTTCAAAAGTACTTTGTTGGCTGTAAAGCACTTTGGGACATCGTGAGGTTGTGAAAGGCGAGTTCTTTCTTCTGTTAAACTTTGAAATGAAGACTGAAGCTGTCTGCAATTTGCATGGACTGTTTTTAACTTGTACATTAGCCAAGCTTGGTTCTAGGTGCTAATCAAATTATGTTCCTTTGTTGATTCCAAGCATGCTAATCAGACGTAGGAGTGGTTTCAATTGCTGGCAAGTGTCAATGTATGTGAATTTACAAATGAGTGCATTACGAACATACAAGCAGTGACGGACAGGAAAAGACATTCTCTTCCATCCAGCCTGTCCCATACAATTGTGATACCTGTATACACTCTCCACCGCACCTGAAACCCCATGATCTGAAACCATGTGATCTCCAGGGAGAGGTTAAAAAAAACAGATAAAAACCCAAGCCAATTTGGGGGAAAAAATCTGGAAAAATTCCTCTCCGACCCCACTAGGGGATCGAAAATAGTCCAGGAGATCACTTTGGCCCTGATTACTCTATGCAGTACCTACCTTTTGTACCAGGTGATCTCCGCCCCAGCCAGAAACAGGTCCAGCTCTCGCTTGAAGGGATTTAGCGAATCAGCAACAACCGCACGAGCTGGCAGCCTGTTCCAGAGGTCCACTATTCTCTGGGAAAAGAACCATCCCCTGACATCTAACCTAGATCTAGCCTTGCACAACTTAAAATTGCAACCCTGGTCCTCCCTAACCTATTTAATTGGGACAAACTGTCAACTCAAACACAATCTATTCCCTTCATTGTCTTATAGACCTCGTTAGATCTAAAGGGTTGTGAATCTTTGGAATTCTGTACCCCAGAAGACTGCGGATGCTGAGTCGTTGAATATGTTCAAAGCTAAGATAGAAAGATTTTTGGACTCTAGGGGAATCAAGGGATATGGGCATGGGGGATCGGGCAGGAAAGTAGAGTTGAGGTCGAAGATCAGCCATGATCTTATCGAATGGCAGAGCAAGCTCGAGGGGCCGTATGGCCTACTCCTGCTCCTATTTCTTATGTTCTTATTACTTATGTTCTAAAGTGTAGAGTCTCAGCTCTAGCCTATCTTGGTAACTAAGATGCTTAATTATCATAATTGATTTTACGAATAAAAGAGCTTTATACTAAGAGAAGTCGGGTGTCAAAAACAAATGGCCATCAGATGTCCAAGAGACTACTGTTCACACCGTATCTACTTAATTGTTAGAAATAGTTACTATCTCAATTGCCTGACCATTGGAAAGATTAATTTGATCATGAAATGAGTCTGTTTTAACATCAAAGTCAAGTCAGAAGTGTAATTGAGAAACAGTTCATGGTCCCCAGTTCCTACTTCTCTTTCTTAACCACGAGAGGGGCCTATAAGGGCTCCATGTGAGTTCAAGCTGCGAAAAGAAAGTACAAGGAGTTTGGATTGTATCTTTTCTTGTTCTGAAATGGTTTAAATCAAGTATTTTATTTCAGTACCAAAAGGCATGCCTGGAGTTTCAATACCAAAAGCCAAGCCTGAAGTGTAAAAAGGACATCAAAATGGTAAAAAAAAAAATTATGAATTCGATATGGCAAAAGAAGTGGAGAATAATAATATAACATTTTTTTTTAGTTATATTAAGAGAAAAAGAAAAACGAGGCTTGGAGTGGGACCGGGTGAGGGCATGACAACTGATGCTACACAGGCTGCAAAAGTGCTAAATAAGTTTTTTGCCTCAGTTTTTACCAACAGGTAACATATTTTATCTAGCAAGGAAACTAGAGGGTAAGTTGTGACACTATTTACATTACTACCAGCACGGTTGTCGAACAGCTGTGCAAACCTAAGGTGAATAAATCTCAGGGGCCGGATAAGATGCATCCGAGAATCTTTAAGGAAATAAGGAAGGAAATTGCAAGAACTCTGACACAAATTTTTCAAAAATCACTGAATATTGGAGGAATGCCTGGGAATTGGAGAAACGAAGATATTACTCGTAATTTTTTTTAAAAGGTAGCAAAAGTGACCCAGGAAACTACTGACTAGTGAGTTTTATGTTCATTGTAGAAGGAAGGGGCATCACAACTGAATTTTGACCTTCCATCAACCAAAATAGGCTTTCCAATTTTTCTTTCCACATTGTAGTAATTATATGGAAAAGACTCGCATCAAAAGCAGTTACTGTGGTGTTGATTAAATCTGTTAAAAAGCATTGGAAAAATATCTGGTTCAGATTAGAATTGAAGATCACAAAGATAAGTATGGACATACAGTAGGCGATGAAATATTATATAGAACACTACAGTACTGGTCCTACTAATACATGGGACTGGCATCTGTGCAATGCAATTATGGTTGGATAATTTCAGTTGTAATGTTAAATTGATATCCTGGAGTTTTCAATCACTTACTTTAGTCTGTCAAGGAAGTTTTGCCTGTGGCATTCACCTCCAACAAAAGATTAATTAATTAGTTGTTGTCTGTGGCAGTGCAAATTGTGTACAGTCTGTTGGAGAGAGTAGGCTCATTTCTCTAGCAATTTTATGCCCTCATCTTCTGAGGAACTGGCTGTCACTGTGATACAATTCTATGGGCAGGCTTTGTTCTCCAGCACCTCACCCACATGTGAAAAGTATAAAGAATTTTTTTTAAATTGTAAATGTTTTATGTCTATTTTTCTGTGTAGAATAGCAATATTTTTATGTATTTATTTGTAGCTCACAAATTTTCACCCATTGTTCTCGTGAAACCACTTTTCTGAGTGGTATGGACTATAGATCACTAAGTGGAAATTTCATCTAGGCCAGTTCAGTCTAAGAAAGTTTTTCCCCATTGGTGTAGCTGGGAACGGGAATTTGGGTTGGGCCCCAACTTATGGTGGGCGGGCAATGACCAAAGGTCTGACGTGACAGCAAATAATTCAAGTTGCCGCTTTGTTTTATATGCTGCTCCCTCTCAATCACCCCAACAGATGCAGTGTTGAAACATTTTATAGACAGATACACGATGCCGTACATTCACTCCACGTCCGCTCGTATTATCTGTCTCTAACTGTTATCCCAATCGCCTTTTCAGGAGGTTGATCCCCCTCGTATCATGCGTGTTAAGGCTGGACTTTGCTGCTCTGCTCGTGTCTGACTGCCGATTTGGGATAATCCATGCTATGCTTCTCTGTTGCCTCAGTGGCATTCACGCAGCCTCAGTTTTGAGTATCTGGGTGCTAATTGGGTGAGCCAGGCCCTACACCCCTATTTCCCCCCAACCCCTGTCCAAGGCCTGCATTTTAGGCATGCTCTGTCTTTCAAACCCTGCAATGCTCATTACTAGTCACTAGAGGGTGAGCTATGACTTGCATGGTGAACTGAGATCTTCTGGCAGAATCCTGACAGTGCAGTATTACTACACAGTACAAGAGATACATAGCCTGCCGAAATGCTTTAGGACTTGAATGTATACTAACAATCCAACTCTGGACCCACTTGGCTCCAGAAACACACAAAACTGGTATTTTTTCTGGGTGTCCCTAATCTGCTGTCGGTGCTGATTTATCAATGTAAATTTTCCCTTTCTTTCACAGCCAGTCAGATGATAAAGAAAGAGAAATACAAAAGAAAGAGAAAACACAGAGGAGAGAAAGAGAGGACAGGGGAATAAAAAGGTTAAGGGACAGAAGAATATATTGATGTGTCCCCTGCACCTCACATGATGGAATTTACTGCTTTTAACAGTATTTATATTTTTGACAGAGTTGATATCTCAAGTATACATCTCAACACTGAAAAGGCTGTTGCTATACTTTCTGCTGGTATATTCAACACCATTTCCTGGATGAGTCCAAATTTCTTTCAGGTCAATATCAACAAAACCAAAGCCATCCTTTTTAGCTCCTGCCAGCATCTGTGCCACTGGCTTCAACTCCATCATTCTTCCCAGTTGTCCCCTCAGGCTAAATCCATTAGTGCACAAATTGACACCCTGTACAACCAAGAGGCTAATTTTATGCCCAGCCCATTGCAGAACCACATTCTTTACCTCCAGAATATTACCCATTTGATTCCCACACTGTGTGGTTGACTCTTAATACACTCTGAGGTAACTTAGCAAGCCACTCTGTTGTGAAAACAATTGTTACGATGTAGAAGGCCTATCACTACCTTCTCAGTGCAATTCAGGTATTACCATTCTTGCCTACATCCCAAGAACAAATGTTTAAAAACAGCATTCCTCCTCCACCTCTCACAAACTTAAGCATCACCTGACGAAGGAGCTAAACTCCAAAAGCGTGTGATTTCAAATAAAGCTGTTGGACTATAACCTGGTGTTGTGCGACTCCCTACATTAAGCTAATTTATAGTTTAGGTTCTCTCCTACACAGAGATTAACACAACTATCCCCCAATCTTTGTTGAGCTGCAGTGGCTCTGTGCCCCAGCGAATTGACTTTAAGATCCTTGCCCTCATCTAGAAATCGTTGCATTGCCTTAACACACCCAATCTGACAGCAGTATGTCCCAGCCCAAACTTTCTGCTCCTCTGACTGAATTACTATTCTCACCTGTTCCCTCTGCTCCAGTATTAGAGGCCCATCATTCAATCACTACACCTCTACCCTCTGGAGTACACCCCCAAAAACCAACTTGCCTTGCTACATCCCTGCTGCCTTCAAAATCCCCTTAAACATTTTTCTCTTTGACTATGCCTTTAGTCTCTTTTCCAATCCAAAATGTTCTCTTTTTACCTGGTTGTGTCCACTTTTTTCCTCAGTTAAGTGCTCTGCAACATTTTCTTTTATATGAGGAACACTACACAAATGCAAGCTGTTCAAAATTTTACATCAAGGATTTGTCCAGTGTTGCCAGCTCTTGCCAGACTTTATCTTTTTAATGCTACATTGTTTCTTTTGTTCAAGGCTGTGGAGCCAAGAATCTGAATAACAGTAACAGTTAACATTCATATAGCACTTTTAATGTAAAGTCATGTCCCAAGGTGCTTCACAAATAGACATAAGAAAACAGATATCGAGTCAGGAAATCAAAGATGTGGGCTGTCTGAAAGCCTGGATCTTTTAAAAGGTTTTAGAAGGTGGAGAGAAAATGGAGACAGGTTTAGGGAGGGAGTTGCAAAGAGTAGCACCAAGTTAGCTGAAAACTCTTAAAAATGATGAAGGGATGCACAGAAGGTCAGAGTCAGAAAAACAGGGCTGCATATAGGTGCATACATTGTATTTGCTTGGCCATGTCCCTATTTGGGATTGGAGGGACTAACTCTCTGAAAAAAGCAGAAATTATTTGGTGGTATACATTCACGGTCTGCTTATGGAGCTCTATTCATCCAGTTCCATATAGTGGCACAATGTATTAAACAATTGAAAAACACAATATACCCCTGAGTTATAAGGATGTTTTTTTCATTTTAAGTTCAAACAAAAGCCTTGAAGATGGTATTGCCCCTCAGGTTGAATACATCAATTATAAAAACAACAACGCTGATTTGCTTTATGACAATGATACCAATTCTAAATCAAAATTTACATTGGATCTCCTTTTACTTAATAACTACAATAATAAAGTGTTATATGCACCTAGCAGTTAATTCACAGACACTGGAATACCCAGCCTTCTTAACATTATGTGCACATCAGTTACAAATAAAACTTTGAGACTGATCACAGAATTAACATTTGAAATATCCATCCATTGTAAAGATAATCATTAAATCGAATAATTTTCAATTAAATCTTTTTGGGGCTCTGATAGAGACAGTATCTCTGAAAGCAGCACTAGAATTTGCTTAATGAATACTTTGCTTCAGTATCTACAAAGGTGAACGAAGGAAGTCTTCAAAGGTTGAGAAAGTACAAGAGCAGCCAAAAATATAAGGAAATAGGCAGTTAAATGTCAAATGCAGTTTAATACAGAAAACTGTAAGTCAATAAATTTTGTGAACAAGAATAAAGAATGGTCAAGTTCTCAATGCAGTAAATGGGCAAAGGGGTCTAGGTGTGCAGATACATAAATCTTTAAAAGTGGGTGGACAGGTTAAAAAAATCCATTAAAAATGCAAATAGGATTTTGGCAGTTTATATCGAGAGGGATGTAATGATGACTGAAGATGGTTCGGCCACATCTGGAATATTATGTGTAGTTGGGGCTCCTAGATGCTGGAAGGATATAATAGCCCCGGAGAAAGTGCAAAACAGATTTACTACAATGATACCAGAAATGAAGGATCTGAATTATGATATTCAGAGGCAGTTCTGAAATAGGGTCCACATCTGAAATGTAAATTTGTCTGTTCTCGCCACAAATGCTGTCTAATCTGCTGTGTGTAGCCAGTATTTTCTGTTTTTCATTCAGAGGTATACTATTTGTGGAATGGGGGAGGGGAGTTATTGTAGCCAACTTAACCGATACGTTTGTGAATTTGTAAAAATATTTTTGATTCATTTTGTTTTCAGGGGTATTTGATGTAGTAAAGGTGACAGCTGTTTCTCAACTAATTGTTTTCATAAAATGTGATTGGGGAGAAAATTGAAATCTGGAAGAAAATTGCGTAAATAATTGGCAAATGTAAAAGTAGAAAATAATCAAATTGCAGTGGAGAGCAATCCAAGAGAGCGAATCAATCTGGAAGAAGACAGTTAACTAACGAAGAAGAAATTTCACAGCCTGGAGCCACAAAGGGCAAACACATGAAGAATTTATTGCAAAAGATGTTCGTTTAAAGGCACCATGCTCCAAGACACCATAAAGAACGAATAGTTCAATTCCTATAAAGGTGATTCAATGCAATGAGTGTTTGTTGCATGGAGCAGTCGCAACCAACAGGCGGTTATGCAACTTCATGGACTCCCAGGCCGCCTGCAATTTCTGCGGCCTGGACGAGTCCGTTTTTCATTTGTTCACAGGGTGTGGGAGGATGCAGCCCCTGTTTGACTATTTAAGGGGACTGCTCCTCAAGTTCTGGCTGCACTTCAGTCCCACGCTACTGATCTTTGGCCGCCCGGTGACGGGGGGGGGGGGGGGGGGGGGTGGGCAGGTCGGTGGACGTCCTTGTGGGCCTGCTTCTGGGCCTGTCCAAGGTGGCTATCCACAGGTCCAGGTTAGACGTGGCTCTTGGGGGCAGTCGCTCGGACTGTCTGCCTCTCTTCCGCGCCCGGGTGGCCCTGGAGATGGAGCACGCGGTGTCTACCGGAACGCTTGAGGTTTTCCGCGACCGGTGGGCACCGCAGGGACTGGAGTGCATCCTGGACCGAAATAATAAAATTTTAATTTGACACTTGTTTTGGTTTTTTTTGGTTTCTGCACATAAACACACCCTAAACCCCCTCCCCTTTATAAAAGGGGGGGGGCTAAAAAAAGGGGGAAAAATGCAATGAGAGTCGCCTTCTGCTCGTGCAAAGGTGGGCGGCTCACCACCCCGGAATCTGAGTATAATATCTCCAGCATTGCGTTTTTCATTGGATAACTTTGCGCCTCTAAGCGCGTGTCGCGGCCCGCCCGGTTTCCTGGCTCCGAGAGGGCGAACCCTGTAACATGAATAACCCAGTTTCACGGGCGGCGGCGAATTGCGGGGAGAGCGAACCCTGTAACATGAATAACCCAGTTTCCCGTGTGGTAGTGAGGCGCGGAAATTGATTTATGCATAATCCTGGGTTCCAACCATTTGGCCCGTCCCTCGGAAACCTGAATAGCTAACGCGTGACGGTGAACGTTGGACGTTGTGTTATTGGGTTATGCCGGCTGCGGGTGGAGTCTGTGTATTTTTACATTTTAAAAGTCTCCAGAGCGAGTGCTGGGGATAAAATAAGCGGAGCGGAGGTTTAAATCATTAAAAAAAAACAATCTCAAGATGGCGGAGGCAGTGGGGGTGGCTGACACCCGCAGGCTTCACAGTAAGCCGCAAGATCTAAACGATGCTTACGGGCCTCCCAGCAACTTCCTAGAGATCGATATCTTCAACCCGCAGACGGTCGGGGTCGGTAGGAGTAAGTACACCACATACGAGGTTCGAATGAGGGTGAGTATAAGGCTTCAAACCTGCTCCCAGCCTCCACCACCGCCCTGTGCTAAGTGTATAAATCTATCCCGAAGCTTCGGTCGCGGCCTGCGCTCTTTCTACCTTCGCCTAGCAAAAGGGAGTGGAGATTTAGCATATAATCTGTTGCCCAAACGGAAAAGATGTTTAATTTTAGGAGGGAAAATTGGGCCTAAGTCTTGTCTACACTCAAATATTTCCTTAAAAACATGCTCAAGAGCTGATAACTTGAGCTTTCCCCACGACAGAATCTGAAGATTCGTCTTCCAGAAATAAAAAATCACAAAAGTGCCCGTGGTTACTCAGTGTTAACTAGCTCCGCGTTTTAAACTAAATGCAATCCTCTTTTTCAAAGTGCAAACTACCCAGAGTTTCAGCTTCACGATCACATCCGAATGGACCTGTAATATAAAGCTGCAGGTCCTGCATTTTATGGTTTCTTATTTTAAAAAGTTGTAGATTTTTTGTCTTTAGTAATCGTTCCATGGATTTCAGTTTTGTCTTCAGCATTAATTATAGTAATTTCTGGAAAGAGCAGGCCAGTTGACCTGTCCCGTGAGTTTATTTACGTTCTGTCACTAAACTATTTTTGTGCGACCTAGCTGTGCATAATACAGTGTGAAATACTTTTTTTTTACTCGCCTTTCCAATGACTTGCATCCAGGTAATTTGTATGACTGGTAGTTTTCTTTTTGGAAAGTGAAGGACGTGATAGGCTGTGGGGAGAGTACAACAATTCAAATTATCTAGATTCCACAGCACCAGTATTGGGTAACATTGCTGATGCTGTTCTGCAATGTTAAAGGGCATTAATGAGCTAAGTTTGTATGCCCAAGAACACAAGAATGACCTCTTAACCTCAAGATTCATTGCAGTCTGCCTGAAAAATTTCTCTTCTAAAATGAAAAGGATGTAATTGACAGTTAAATTTGTGTTGAGGGCTGTTGATATCTTTTTGAATTAGCAGAGGTTTTAAACTTTTGGTTAAGTGATAGGTGTATGAAATATTTTCATATCTCCAGCAGACCTTACAGGACTGCATGGCTCAGCAACCTGCTAGTTAAGTTCATTGTTATTGCAAGAGCCTACTCCTGACCTTTTTTAAATAAAGGTGCCCTTTAGATATTTACTTTGAAACTGCCCTAGAAAGCAGATATGGATTCAGTTTGTGCTCTGCTGCACATTGCAGTACAATTACAGCAAGATGACTTGCAAGTTTTCTCCAGATTTTGCAGATCAGGATGCAAACTTTTTGCCTAATTAGAAAAGTGCATTAGCTGGGTTACCACAAGATATTTTGGTCAGTGTGAATGGGCTGGTAACAGGGCTAAAGATTGAATTACTTTGTATTGTTCACTAAAGCCATGTTGCATGGTGGATTCTACAGCACTGGCAACAACACAAGCTGCATAGGCAGTTGATTACAAGTTGAAATTGAAGTTTGAATTTCTGGCCACTGGACTATCCTTTGCTAACAAAGGTCTGTACAGGCAAAAAAAAAATGTTAGCCTTGATGAGTTGGCTGAGAAGCATATGCTAGTGGCACTATTGCCTCCAGAGGCAACTGTTCTTGATTCTTCCATTGGTAGTTTTGCTGCCTTTCTCTTAGTTCCATGAGCAGCTGAAGTTGATTATAGTCTCAGGAAAAGGGGTCGGCCATTTAGGAGCGAAATGAGGAAAAATTTCTTCAGGTGCTTGCTGACCTATGTTGGCTCCCGGTCTGGCAACGCCATGATTTTAAAATTCTCATCCTTGTTTTCAAATCCCTCCATGGCCTTGTCCCTCACTATCTCTGTAACCTCCTCCAGCCCTGCAACCCTCTGAGATCTCTCTGCTCCTCCAATTCTGGCCTCTTGCATATCCTTGATTTTTAATCGCTCCATTGATGGATATGTTTTCAGCTTCCGAGGCCCTTGGCTCTAGAATTCCTGCCCTGTACAATTGTAGTAAGACTTCCTTACTCTTGAACTCCAACCCCCTCGCAGTAAAGGCCAACATGCCATTTGCTTTCCTTAATTGCTTGCTGTCCATGCGTGCTAACTTTGTGTTTCTTGGGATGTTTTACTATGTTAAAGGTGCTATATAAATGCAAGTTGTTTTAACTTGAATTCTGGGAGACCTGCATCTAAGAGCTAGCTTCTGCTATGTACGCCGTCAAATCCAGCTCCCTTATTCCTGTGTCAAACTCTGACATAGAAAAATCGTATTTGTAAGTCTGCCACTGAAAGGAGCCAGCTTGAGTTTGTGATTAGGACAGCATAGTGGGAGCTGAAATCTACTATTAGTAAAAACAGAATGTGGGTTGCATAATTCTATGCAGTACCTGTTACACAGGAAAGTGGCACTGTGATGGGTGAATCTCTAACAAAGAATTTGTGTAATGTTACAACCAGAAACACAATTATACTCATCATAATCATCCATACTCCTAGCTCCACTGTGATCACAATTTCTCCCCCCCCTAAACCCAGATCACTGTGGTTTTGCAGCCATTCACTGAAATTATAAGTATGAACCTGGCAACGTAATGTATTCCCATAGGCACACTAAATAAATGTTTTGCTACTCCTTCCTCCTGTACAACTCATTAGGGACGTCCATGAAAGTCAAAAGACGTCTCCTGTACTTTCGCAGCCACTGGACCTGAGCCAACTGCAGGCCAAGTGTTTGTGAAGACTTGGGACTTAATAAATAGAGTTTTGAGCACTTTTTTATTCATTCATGCTGTGTGGCCATCGCTGGCAAGGCCAGCATTTATTGCCCGTCCCTAATTGTCCTTGAGAAAGTGGTGGTGAGCCGCCGCCTTGAACCGCTGCAGTCCGTGAGGTGAAGGTACTCCACAGTGCTGTTAGTTAGGGAGTTCCAGGATTTTAACCCAATGACAATGAAGGAACGGCGATATATTTCCAAGTCAGGATGGTATGTGACTTGGAGGGGAACGTGCAGGTGGTGGTGTTCCCATGCGCCTGCTGCCCTTGTCCTTCTAGGTGGTAGAGGTCGCAGGTTTGGGAGGTGCTGTCAAAGAAGCCTTGATGAGTTGCTGCAGTGTATCGTGTAGATGGTACACACTGCAGCCACGGTGCACCAGTGGTAGAGGGAGTGAATATTTAAGGTGGTGGATAGGGTGCCAATCAAGCAGGCTGCTTTGTCCTGAATGGTGTTGAGCTTCGAGTGTTGGAGCTGCACTCATCCAGCCAAGTGGAGAGTATTCCATCACGCTTCTGACTTGTGCCTTGTAGATGGTGGAAAGACTTTGGGGAGTCAGGAGGTGAGTTACTTGCCACAGAATACCCAGCCTCTGACCTGGTCTTCTAGCCACTGCATTTATGTGGCTGGTCCAGTTAAGTTTCTGGTCAATGGTGACCCCCAGGATGATGTTGGTGGGGGATTTGGCGATGGTATGCCGTTGAATGTCAAGGGGAGTTGGTTAGACTCTCTTGTTGGAGATGGTCATTGTCTGGCATGGATGTTACTGGCCACTTATCAGCCCAAGCTGGATGTTGTCCAGGTCTTACTGCATGTGGGCACGGACTGCTTCATTATCTGAGGAATTGCAAATGGAACTGAACACTGCAATCATCAGCAACCATCCCCACTTCTGAACTTTATGATGGAGGGAAGGTTATTGATGAAGCAGCTGAAGATGGTTGGGCCTAGGACACTGCCCTGAGGAACTCCTGCAGCAATGTCCTGGGGCTGAGATGATTGGCCTATTGTCAAGAACCTTGTGCCTCTTCACTGTATATCTGTGATGGCCCCTGCTTTCTCCTCTTCTTCCTACTGAGGCAATCGAGGATAGGGCAGTTAAACCCCCACCCTCACAATAAAATCAAGCAAATCTCTCGGAAAGGGCACTCACCATAGCTCCCAGCTCCTTGCCAAGTTAACTTTCTCTTTCCTCTGTCACCCCCCCCCCCCCCCACCCTGCCCAAAAAGGCCTCTAACCCTGCTTGTCCTGAATACTGCACTGGTCTTGACTTCCCATATGCAATGACATGAATGATTGACTAATTTTGTGGAAAATTATTTTTAGCCAAAATTGTAATTGATAGCAAGAATCTTCAGAGAAACTTTCGACCACTTCCACCAAAGTAGCATTCCTGCTTCTTTACTAGAGCCAACACTTTCAATTAGGGTGGTGCTGAGACGACCACACCAGTGATCCTGTTTCATCAGGCAGCAGACGATATAATAGGCCAGCTACTAAGTATCTGGATTGGTAGAACAGCTAACAAATTTATATAACCCTTTTGGAGTGTTGAAGGTAAAATGTACCCTTTTTAAAAAAAAAATAAAAAAAATTTTTGAATTATAAAAAAATACTGGAAATATTGATCTGGCTAGGTCAGAGATATCTGCTTGTCCAATGTGATGTTGCATTTTAATTTCATCGATTCTAAACAGCCGTGGCACCAAATATTCAGATGTTGTGGAAAGTGCCATAAATGTCATTTGGAAAAACATTAAATCAACATGCTCACATCCACTACTTTTTAAATAAAAAGGCACACATGATACTAGGGCTTAGATCTGCTCAGTGGGGGTGGTGAGGGAGCTATTGAGGTACAATGTATGCCCTGCATTTTACAGTAAGTTCTCATGAAATGGTGCAAATTTTCTTCACCCAAATCTGAACAGTATTGCATACTTAGCAAAATGTTTGTAGTGTTTTTTTTAAAAAAACAAGGACTTTAGAACAGATTGGCCTTAAATCCCACGTGATTTTGTTTGCTGAGCAGACTAAACCTAACTGGCAACAACTCCGCCAGGACCAATGGTGAGCAGCAGCTAATGTTTAAGAAACCACTTCAGTTTCAACTTTAAATATTTAAGTTAGCGCTCTACCTCCAGTTGATGAGATCCATATGCCCTAAATATTTATGCTGGTGATTATGAAGGACAGTAGGATTAATATTGGAGAGATGTTTCATAGTCTGTATCACACGTGAGAATACAAAGGTATTCTTGTTGGTGTTTTTTCCAACCTTTTTTCCCCTGAGGATGGTAACTTGTATTGGTCCAAAGGTCCCAGCGGCTTTTCATTACTTTATCCAGTGTCTTTCACATTTCCAGCAAGCAGATAACACACCACAGACTGGGATTAAACCTAAAACCTTCTCATCTGTATTGCTTAATATTCTACAGGAGGCAGTGGATCTACCAGTTGAACTGTGGATGGGACTGTTAGCTATATAAACAATGACTTTTTTTTGCTTGTGATGTCCTTTTTAATAGTTCCATTATATCTTGAGCTGTTTCTCAACATTCTGCAGCAGTTATCTGCCATATTGAAAAAATATTGGCAAGTAAAATCAAGGCAAACCCAAAAATGTTTTATGAATACATAAAGAGCAAGAGGATAACTAAGGAAAGAGTAGGGCCTATTAGAGACCAAAAAGATAACCTGTATGTGGAGGTGGAAACATGGGTATGGTACTTGATGAATACTTTGCGTCTGTCTTCGTGAAAGAGGGGGACGATGCAGACATTGTAGTTGAGGAGGAGTGTGAAATATTGGATGGGATAAACATAGTGAGAGAGAAAAGATTAAGTCGTCCAGCATCTTTGAAAGTAGATAAGTCACCAGGCCCAAATGAAATATATCCCAAGCTGTTAAGAGAAGGACATAGCAGAGGTTCTGACCATCATTTACATGTGTGGTACTAGAGGACTGCTAATGTACCGTTGTTTAAAAAGGGATAGACTGAGTAATTACAGGCCAGTCAGTAACCTTGGTGGTGGGCTAATTATTGGAAACAATTCTGAGGGACAGTATAAATCATCATTTAGGAAGGCATGGATTAATCAAGGACAGTCTGCGTTGTTAAGGGAAGGTCGTGTCTGACTAACTTGATTACATTTTTTAAGGAGATTCAATGAGGGTAGTGCGTTTGATGTAGTCTACATGGATTTTTAGCAAGGTTTTTGACAAGGTCCCACATGGCAGACTGGTCAGAAAAGTAGAAGTCCATGGGAGCCAAGGGACAGTGGTCTAAAATTGGCTGTGGCAGGAAGCAAAGGTTAATGGTCGGGTGTTTTTGTGACTGGAAGGCTGTTTCCAGTGGGGTTCCGCAGGGCTCAGTACTAGGTCCCTTGTTTTTCGTGGTATGTATCAATGATTTAGACTTAAATGTAGGAGGCATGGTTAAGAAGTTTGCAGATGATACAAAAATTGGCAGTGTGGTTGATAGTGAGGAGGAAAGCTGTAGGCTGCAGGAAGATATCAATGGACTGGTCAGGTGGGCAGAAAAGTGGCAAATGGAATTCAATCTGGAGAAGTGTGAGATAATGCATTTGGGGAGGGCCAACAAGGCAAGGGAATACACAATAAATGGGAGGATGCTGAGAAGTGTAGAGGAACAGAGGGACCTTGGAGCACATGTTCACAGATCCCTGAAGGTGGCAGGACAGGTAGATAAGGTCGTTAGGAAGGCACAGTTAGCCTAACTTCAGTAGGGAAAAAGCTAGAGTCTATTATAAAAGATGTGATAACAGGACACATAGAAAATATCAGTGGCATTAGACAAAGTCAACATGGATTTATGAAAGGGAAATCGTATTTGACATAGCTACTGGAATATTTTTGAGGATGTAACTGGTAGAATAGATAAGGGAGAACCAGTGGATGTGGTGATTTAGATTTTCTGAAGGCCTTTGATTAAGTCCCACATAAGAGGTTGGTGTGCAAAATTAAAACACTTGGTATTGGGGATAATATACTGGCATGGATTGAAAATTGGTTAACAGACAGGAAACAGTAGGAATAAATGGGTCTTTTTCGGGATGGCAGGCAGTGACTAGTGGGGTACCGCAGGGATCAGTGCTTGGACCCCAGCTGTTCACAATATATCAATGATTTGGATGAGGGAACCAAATGTAATATTTCCAAGTTTGCTGACGACACAAAACTAGGTGGGATTGTGAGGAGGATGCAAAGAGGCTTCAAGGTGATTTTAGACAAGTTGAGTGAGTGGGCAAATACATGGCAGATGTAGTATAATATGGATAAATATGAAGTTATCCACATTGGAAGGAAAAACAGAAAGGCAGAGTATTATTTAAATGGTGATAGATTGGGAAATGCTGATGTACAAAAGGACCTGGGTGTCCTTGTACACCAGTCACTGAAAGCAAACATGCAGGTGCAGCAAGCAGTTAGGAAGGCAAATGGTATGTTGGCCTTCATTGCCAGAGGATTTGAGTACAGGAGCAAGGATGTCTTACTGCAGTTATACAGGGCCTTGGGGAGACCAAACCTGGAGTATTGTGTGCAGTTTTGGTCTCCTTACCTAGAGGGAGTGCAGTGAAGGTTCACCAGACTGATTCCTGGGATGGCAAGACTGTCATATGAGTAGAGATTGGGTTGACTCGGCCTGTATTCATTAGAGTTTAGAAGAATGAGAGAGGATCTCATTGAATCATATAAAATTCTGACAGGGCTAGACAGATTGGATGCAGGGAGGATGTTTCCCCTGGCGGGGGTGGAGGGGGTCCAGAACAAGGGGTCACAGTCTCTGGATACGGGGTAGGACATTTAGGATTGAATTGAGGAGAAATTTCTTCACTCAAATGGTGGTGAACCTGTGGAATTCCCTACCACAGAAGGCTGCAGAGGCCAAGTCACTGAATATATTTAAGAAGGAGCTAGATAGATTTCTAGACACAAAAGGCATCAAGGGGTATGGGGAGAGAGCGGGAATATGGTATTGAGATAGAGGATCAGCCATGATCATACTGAATGGCAGAGCAGGCTCGAAGGGCCGAATGGCCCATCCTCCTATTTTCTATGTTTCCTTTAGCTGAGGCATAGAATATAAGAGCAGCGAGGTTATGCTAAAACTATGTAAAACATTGGTTCGGCCACAGCTAGAGTACTGTGTACAGTTCTAGTCACTGCATTACAGGAAAAATGTGATTGCACTAGAGAGGGTACAGAGGAGATTTATGAGGATGTTGCTAGGACTGGAGAATTTTAGCTCTGAGGAAAGATTGGATAGCCTGGGGTTGTTTTCTTTGGAACAGAGGAGGCTGAGGGGAGATTTAGTTGAGGTGTATAAAATTATGAGGGACCTAGATGGATTGGATAGGAAGGACCTATTTCCCTTAGCAGAGGGGTTAATAACCAGGGGGCATAGATTTAAAGTGATTGGTAGAAAGATTAGAGGGGCGTTGAGATGTTTTCACCCAGAGGGTGGTGAGGGTCTGGAACTCACTGCCTGAAAAGGTGGTAGAGGCAGAAACCCACATCACATTTAAAAAGTGCTTGGATATGCACTTGAAGTGCCGTAACCTACAAGGCTACAGACCAAGAGCTGGAAAGGGGGATTAGGCTGGATAGCTCTTTTCGGCTGGCACTGACGCGATGGGCCGAATGGCCTCCTGTGCCATAAATTTTTATGATCTTGAAACCACGTTATGACACTAGTTGGTTATCACAGGGTCTTCAACATTGAGACCTAAACTGGGATTCAATCTGGAATGAAGAGGTGAAAACCCTGTTCATCTTTTGACTATAGGTCTTCTCCATAAAATATACTTGGGGGCAGTTTTAACTCACTTCCTAGTGGGTGTCAGGCATCCAAACAAAACTATGTACAAGAATTAGTGGAAATTGGGATGTCGCAAAGTCTGTTGGGGCAGTGTCTGATCCAACCCATAGTAGAACTGATATTCATCATGATGAGACACACATTCTAAAGTATCTTTCCTAAATAAGGACCATTTGGATCTAAATTACGAGTATTACAGAATTTTGGCACTTCTGCTTGACTTGCTCCAAGTTTAAATAAAATATTCCTGTACGAACACTCTGGACTAACACCAGCCTGTTTCCTGTTCTCTGCTCCATGATTGAAAGTGATTTCTTCAGCCACCTAGCTGCTACCCCCTGAAACTCATTCCAGCTTACCTCCTCCCTCCTGCCTTCAAAAATGTCGTCTTTGTTCTGTTTTTGCTTCCTGCTAATCCAAACTTCTCCCTGGCCTGTGCACTTGCTATCTACCACCCTGTAAAGTGCTATAAGATGTCCTTTTATGTAATGAGCACTGTAGAAATCTAAGCTGTTGACAATATTTTAAAATGAAAACTTTTTTATATTGATAGCAAGCAGCTGCATGACATAAATGTAGTATTACTGTGCACTTGCTTGTCCTGGTTGCCTCACATTGAAGACCATGTGAATACTGGCTTCATTAGCTGAGCCAGCAGTTGATACTTTGATCCTGCCATTTTGAGCCCCAAGGCACAGTCATTTACAAAAAATTATTATAAAATACTTGAGTCTAACATAATTAAGTGTACTTGTATATTAAACACAGGTGAGAGTATGTGTTTCTGTTAGAAACCATTCATTTACTGGTCTTGGGGTAGCTGTACTCCCATCGTTGCTCAGTCACCAAATATACTAGCCTCATTTGGAGTAGTGTTAATACATTGATTAATTGATACTTTCAGTGTAATTTCGTAACCAGTGACCCAATCAAGTAAAAATGTTTCCAAATGTCCAGTTTACCCTTTTTTTAAAAAAACGTTCAACAGTTGACTTACTATTTCAAAGCTCTAGTTACTGTATTCTATGGTGATAGTTTATTTGGCAGCAGAAGGATTAAGAAAAGCTTTAGTTTTAGATACTTGAGTTAGGAATGACTCCTAGATCCAGGTAGCTTACTGTCAAGCTAATCATTTCATGGATCAATGGGATGTTGTTGTATAAGGAAAAATCTTTTGACATGCTCAATTATGTTTAGACTTAACTTCCTCCCTTTTGTTGTGGATATCCTTCCTGTTTCCTGTGTTATCAAGCTGGACAAACACTTAAAAAAAAAACTCTGATTTACTCAAAGCATGTAAACTAGTTGATGTTAGCAGTAACTAAAACAAATGATTTTCACTTTTTTTTACTTCCCTGAGTCTATGGCTCCCAGTTGGCGGAATGGTGGATGCTTGTTTTACCTTCCTTCAACCTCTCGTGGATGAAAAGTTTAGCCCAAGATGCTGTTGGAGGTGTGTGTTTGCCTGCTTTGTTGGAGCGTGCAGTGTATGGCAGGAGTAGAGCATGCTTGCTTTGGGGGGGGGGAAGGAAAGAGAGAGGGACACATACATAGTGTTTAAAATCTATATTTACATTAATTTACACATCTCTAGTTGCTAATACTAACATATCTTGGTGTTCTGCGCTAGGCTTTATCTATCACTGAGGCAAAATCTCCAGGCCTACAAAATTAAAGGCCAAATGAGGAATATGTGCAAATAATAGTTTACATCTGCATTGCATGGACTTAGGGCAGGGGCTGCATGTGCCTCATGAGTTACAGTTTAGATATCTTTGGTCTATGGTATGATGTAATTTTTTCAAAAAAGTTACTCTTGTGGAGAGTCCCATGAGTAAAGACTTGTAATACTGTGAGTAGAAATGGAAAGATCTATGAACATTTTATAATAAAAAGAATTCATATTTCTCTTGGACAAAGAGTTCAATAACTTTAGACCTTAGCCATCACCCAGGGGACGTAGAGTGGGTGTGTAGGGGTCCAGGTGGATGGGAGGTGAGTTGATGCTTCAGGCATGGGCCCTTTTGAGGCACAGCTGTGGTGGGAGTGGGTGGTCAGTTGCTAGGGTGTTGGTCTGTTTTTTTTTGCCCCAGAACTGGTGGACTTCACTGTTTCCAGTCCTTACCTGTTTTCATTTCAGACCTCATACGTAGTTTGTGCTTTTACCATCTTGGTTATTTGCACATTCTCTTCTAATGCCTCTTTGCCTTGCAATAATTGTCTTTTTTTATATCATTTAACTGATTTCTGCTTTTCTGTTCAAATTTGCTGGGTGTTCATCCTTCAGTTGGAGTATCTGTCTGTCTTTGCATCCTATGAAGTGGCTTACTATTCTTGTGCAGTTCTGAAGAGAATGCACTTGAAATGTTAACCTGTTGTCCTTTGGATGTTCACTGAAATGTGTATTTCCAGTGATTTCTGTTTCTACATAAATTTTCTGAACTGCAGTGAGAGAATGTGCACAGGCTTTGCAGTCTGCCTGTGGAAAAATAGGGTTTACCCTCATTCCATTATGAATATAGGGATTAAAACAGTGGTGCACTTGCACATTTAGCAATGGTAGAAGCAGTACTGATCTGACTGGTGACTGTAGTCCTGTGTGTGTGATTTGCAGAGTTTGCCCATTCAGCAGAGACTGGTGTGGGCTTTTATATGTAAAATATAAGCCCACATCAGTCTTCTTTGAATGGGACAACTGCATATTTGTGCATCCTTAACTTTGAATCCCATTCTGCTACTATCCTATGGATTTGATTCAGCATTTGTTAATTTTTTTAGAAAACTGGGTTTTTATACACAGGAGGCATGAATATTTAAAAGATTATCTTGTATTAATGTACATTTGCTGTTTATCTTGAGAGCTGTTAACTATACTCTAGTTCATGATTCTTGGGATGTGGATAATGCTGACAAGGCTACATTTATTGCTGGCCTCAAGTTGCCCTGAGGAAGGTGGTAGTTGACCTTTTTCTTGAACTGCTCCAGTCCTTATGTTGATATTCCCACAATGGGGTTATGTAGGAATTCCAGGATTTTGACTCCGTGACAAAGAAGGAATGGTAGTAGTATATATCAGGATGGTGTGTGACTTGGATGTGATGGTGTTCCCCTGATATTACTGCTCTTATCCTTAATAGTAGCAGCTGCAACGCCTAGAGATGCTGTTGAAGCAAGTTTGGCAAGCTGCAGTGCACACTGCTACCACAGTGGTGAAGGGGATGGGAATTGAGTCCAGTGGTGGGGGCATTGAACTTGTTATAGCTGCACCCATCCAGGTGAGTTGAGTTTTCTCCATTAACGCTCCTGACGTGAGTGGTCAGTTTCTGCTCTGTTCATGCAGCCATGCTGTTGATGTGGCTGGTTCAGTTAAAATTCTGGTCTCTAGTGACCCCCAAGATGTTGGTAGGGCACTGGTGATGCTGTTGAGGGTTAGGCACAAATGACCTCAAGGGTCTCCTTGCTAAAAAGATTTTCTTCTAGGGGACTGTTGGCACCCCTATCAATGCTATTGTGGAAAAGTGTCTGTCTACAGCTATAGGTTGGTGAGGGCACGTTTGAGTAGGTTACTCCCTCATGTTGGTTCCTTCACCTACCACACAACCAGTCTGGCATCATGTTCTAACAAGCCATGTGGACACTGAAGAATCCCATCCAGAGTACATTCTGTGCCTTTGCTTCCCTTCCCTTAGTACTTCCTTCAAATGGTGCTCAACTGATACATTGGTTGTAGGTGGTGAGCAGGAGATTATCTTGGCCATATTTTGGCCTGAAGCTATAAGACTTAATGGAGTCCAGAGTCAATGTTGAGGATTCCCAGGGCTATGCCTGCCTGATTATATACTACTGTGCTATGGCTTTCCCCCACCCCCCCCAAGCCAGCCAGTGGGACAGGACATGACCCAGGATGGTGATGGGAGTCTTATGAATTTGACTGATCACAAGTATCAGGCTGTTGCTTGACTTACCTGTGGGATACCTCTTCCAGCTTAATACCGGGCTACAGATGTTGAAGACTTTGCACAGCCAACTGTGCTGAAGTGGCTAATACCCAGCTCAGAGTAACTTGTACAACAGTTGAAATGAACCATATGATCCATCACTAAAGCTTTACCCTATTTCCAAAAAATGAAAGCCAGCAATGAGGTTGCCATTTAAAATATTAAAGAACCATCATGTATCCAATGGTCCCTTCATGGACTGTATTAAAACCCAGCCACAAATGTAAATCTGCATAAGTACTTCCCACTTCCTGGATTTACCTTGGTCTACAACTCTGCTGCCAGTCTATGGATTCCTGGAATCTAAAATTAAAAGTCAACACAAGGCCCGAAAAAGAAATAGAACTTGCATTTATAGTACTTCCTTCAAGTGGTGCTCAACTGATACATTGGTTGTAGGTGGTGAGCAGGAGATTATTTTGGCCTGAAGCGCCTTGCATGACCTCAGGACGCCCCAAAGTGCTTTACTGCCAATACAGTACTTTTGAAGAAACGTTGGGGAAAAATGGCAACCAATTTCCATACAGCAAAGTCCCTCAAGCAGCAGTGAGCTAATGGCCATATACTGTGCTTTTTAATGTTGATGATGTGGAGATGCTGGTGATGGACTGAGGTTGACAATTGTAAACAATTTTACAACACCAAGTTACAGTCCAACAATTTTTATTTGAAATTCACAAGCTTTCGGAGGCTTCCTCCTTCCTCAGGTGAATGTGGAAATGAAATCCTCGAACCCTTTGCATTTATAAATCACAGATCAATACCTGGTGATTACAGATTGCCTTGGCAACGGGCAGTTGGAAAGACTATCAGTGTGCAGACAGACAGGTGTTACCTACAGGGCCACCGAATATACAAACAACCAAAAAAAAAAAGAGGGGCAGAAACATCCAGAAGGAAGAGAAAGACAGCAAATGACCTGTTCTATTAAAAACAGATAACTTTTGTTCGCTGGTGGGGTTACGTGTAACGTGACATGAACCCAAGATCCCGGTTGAGGCCGTCCTCATGGGTGCGGAACTTGCTTATCAATTTCTGCTCGACGATTTTGCGTTGTCGTGTGTCTCGAAGGCCGCCTTGGAGTATGCTTACCCGAAGGTCGGTGGCTGAATGTCCTTGACTGCTGAAGTGTTCCCCGACTGGGAGGGAACCCTCCTGTCTGGAAATTGTTGCGCCGTGTCCGTTCATCTATTGTCGCAGCGACTCTTTTTAATGTTGATTGAGAGATAAACATTAGCCAGGACTCTAGTGCTCCTACTCTTCAAATAGTGCCATAGCATCTCTTGTGCCCACCTGAGAGGGCAGATGGGGCCTCGGTTAAACGTCTCATCCGAAAGATGGCACCTTTGACCGTGCAGCACTCTAAGTACTGCAGTGAAGTGTCACCCTAGATTATGTGCTAAAATCCCTGGAGTGGGACTGGAACCCACAACTTTCTGACTCGGATGAGTGTGCTACCACTGAGCCAAGGCTGACACCTAATACAGATGAATGTTTATTTATTTCACCTGAATTGCTTCCAGCTATTTTGCTTAACATCAATGACTCTTTAATATATGTCTTTTGAACATGGGAAGCTGATAATTGTTCTGTCGCTGAACTTGTATGTACAGATGGTTACCTCAGACAATTAAGCAATTATTAATGAAATTTGTGAATTTGATCAGTGTTTCTATTAAAGTATAGTCTTCCCCTAAGCATGAGCTAAACTTCTTGCCAGACATTTGATTGGCTTCAAAATAATGATATAAATTGTATCCCTACACCATTTTCCTCCTCCTTCCCACCCATTTACTTGCACATTTTATGTATACTGAAGATAGCAGTTGGGCTCATCCACCCTGCAAGCCAGTACTGGTTCCTTAGGCCACCTAGAGCATGGGGCCATGCTTGAGTTGTGTAGGAGGATATTTATAGTTAGTTCTCCTTTCTCACCTCTTCCCCCTCCCCAACAACTTTGGAGATGAAGAACTTGCTTTCTAGGGGAGAAAGGGGGGAATCGTTAAGTTCTTTTAACCCAAGTTTTTAAAAAAATAACCTGCTCTATTGAAAACATGCACACAATAACTCCACGCTAGCTTATCTCTGCCTCACAGACTTTGAGTTGGGTGTGAGTTTTATCAACTGAGTAAGAAGCTTGGCTTATAACTGAAAGTTGTATGCTGGGAGTGACATACCCTCACTTAATCTTTCTCTCAAATAGCCACTGCAAATGGTTAATATTTTGTAAAGTAAACTAATAGGGTCCTGTAGCTAGATGCTAAGTCAACACTAAAATCACTTTTTGAAACCAGTTAGCCAGGAGGTCTTTATCGCAATAATTTGAATGGCTAGTGTTTTCATGTAGATCTGTCCTTCCATTGCTGTTGGTTCACTACTCTCTTAATGAAGAGATACAGCAACTTTAGGGATGGCTGTAAAACTTACATCAACTGAAGGATTCATTTCATTAATTGATATAATTTTCACATACTTCAATCTGTACAAAGACCTGCTTGGTGTCTAACCATAAATTTTTGGGATTGTGCTTTGGACAAATTGAACTTATTCTTTAAACAAGTAATGTTGCTTTTACATTGCTGCGTCTGGGAGAACAAACTAACTCGCTCTCCCACCGTTTCACGCATACGCAGACTGGTTGTGATGTGCCAGGCTGGAGTAGAGTTGTTATGATTTTGCACGTGCCTCCCTCAGGGAAAACGCAATTTCTTTTTTTAAAGTCCAAAATAAATTGCACAATCCAGCTGCCATCTTTGTAGAAACCTAAGCTACAGGAGCTGGTGACTCAAGATCACTATGAAAATAGTCTAAGTATGTTTGAAAGTTAACTCCATCCTTCAGATATATCAGGCAAGGGTGAATCACCTCTGATCAATTTAATATCTACAGATCTTGCATCCTTACCCAGGATCCCTTCAAATAAAGAATACTGAGAAGGGGGCTAGGAGTTAAGAATGCACAAACTTCATTGTCTTCTCTTCAGTAGGTAAATTAAATTAACTTTTTTTTGCTTGCTTGCCTCACCGCAACTTGTTTTTGAGTAAAGGCAACAACTTTTATGTTCTTAAAACCACTAGGATCTTTGATTTTCAATGTAAAGTTTAGTAAACTGGTTATACTTAAGCTAGATTGTTTGATAAAACAGTCGATCGAAGAATACGCAGTCAACGAAACTTTAAACAAATTTCCTAGCACTTAATCTTTTTTTAAAAAGACGCAATAACATAGATGGAGACTAAACAGAATTGGTACTAACCCAAACTTCTTGCTGTCCTTTAAATATGCTTGGTTTTCTTGGCATATATAGTGAATTCATTACCTACGGGGTTTATGGTTCTGTTGGTTTGTGCACGTGTGGCATAATATGTGTACTACATTGTTATAAAGCCTGGTAAATTGATGTACTGTTTTCTAAAATCAGTTGCAATACTATTCTAGGAGAAACTGTTTCCTTATGATTTAAGACCGTTTGAGTTCTTTCTACGAATGTTAGAATATTATGACCCATTTTGGCTGCCCTACTTTAGGAAGGATGTCAAGGCCATGCAGAAGAGATTTTCTAATATTGGGAATGAGTGGCTTTAGTTATAGGGAGAAACTGGTTCTCAGGCTAAAAGGAGATCTGGTAGAGGTGTTCATGATTGGTGGAAACTTAATACATTTGAAAGCTGGTTCTGCTTGTGAATGACGTTCTTGGTCTCTTTTCCCCTCCCATGGCATTCGTACTGCAGGTGACCTTGAGTTTAAAAAGCGGAAACCGCTTGAGGAATTGTAGGACAGTCAGGAGAGGAACCACGAGAATAATGCTATGGAGGTGGGGAGTGGAAGGAACGCAGAGGTTGAAGGATTAGGAGAGACAGCAAGACCTCTTGTAGTCTGTCACTTGCATAGTTGGGTGGAAATTATAGCAGCTAAAAGGGCAATTATTTGCAATGACTGTGGTCAAAAGATTGGATTTTTAAGGGAGGGGCTGGAGAAGGTAGTTCTAAAAGTGATGGAAATGGTACCTGAAGAAAGGAAGTTGATTGTTAGTGACCATGGGGCTGAGAAGGGAAACTTGGATGGTGAGCTTACTGGAGGAAATTAGTCTGAAGGTTGGGAGTGAAACTAGAAAGTAGGAGGGAAAGGGACAGGAACACGTCCTTTATTTTTGGAAGTTGAACATGAGCTACTTGAATCTAGAAGCTGGCGATGCAGTGTGTGGAGTGAGGTTGGAGGATTTCTCTCTTCCCCAGCACCAAGATGCAGTGCGTACAGTAAACTTCCCAATTTCTGGCTCAGAAGCAAGAGGCTGTTTCCTTTTTCCCCCTTCCTGTTGGTGGAATAACACAGCAGTAAGTGAGCCCTTCAATAGGAAAGGAAATTAAGTACTCCGTGCTATACTTGCTATAATACGTCACCCGATTATTTGTTCTGCATGTACCATGTGTCGTGTTCCATTGCTGGTATAATAAAACTGGTTTATATGCAGGGTGTAAAAGTTACTCTGTACAATGTATTTTTGATGCTGTTCTGAGCTCTAATAGTGTAAATATCTTTGTATTGGTACAACAATTGCTTTGTTGTGCATGGAAGAGCTTTATTTGTGTTTCGTTTGGTGTACAGAACTATGTCAATCTTAAAGCACTCTTCTTTGTTTTGCAGACAAATCTTCCCATTTTTAAGATGAAGGACTCATGTGTGCGCAGACGATACAGTGACTTTGAGTGGTTAAAAAGTGAATTGGAGAGAGACAGTAAGGTAATGGCCATAGGAAAGGTTGATAGGTGAATTTGAGGAGAAACTATTGGGATATAGATCTTAGACTTGATTCACGTCGTTTGAGAGCATTAACTTTTTTTTTACTTTTTAAACACCACTTTCCCTGTGCAATGAAAATAGGTATCAGCAGAACTTGTGATCAATGCAGTAAATGGATGTACTTTGATTTAAAAGACAGTTTTTTTTTAAAACTCATTTTTGCAGCTCCATTCATCTGTTGAGTTTTAACTTGGCTTATGCAATTGAATTGGGTGGAACATTTGCTTCAGAACTTCTCTAAGGCAAATGTAAGAATGAACATAATTTAATTTATATAGTGCCTTTGACATTCTCAATGTCGCAAACTGTTTTACAGCCTGTTGACCGGAAGTCACCGGTTAACGGTTTTGGCTTAGTACACAGAAGAAGAGTCAATTCTCTCTTAATTCTCAATTCGCTTTATTAACGTTATTAGATCATGTACATACCGCTTATACGTCTAGTTAGATATAGGCATGTAGTTTACAGCAGGTTATCCAGTTTTATACTCAAACTAGGATTTAAACGCACACCCACTAGGTTTTTCTGACAACACTCCCAGAGTGGTCACAGAATAGAAAGGATATTATATTACCCAGAGAGGAGAGACACTGCTGGCCAGGCAATTCTCTTCCTCACTCCCGACGTCGTCTCTACGTCCCTGACTTAAGGTTCCCACTTCCACGAGGGTTAGTCTCCAGAGTCTCCCTCACAGACAAACACACACCAACAAAAACATACACACACACACACACACACACTCTCTCTCTTGCTCACAAACAAACAAAGACACACACTGGGACCAAACCAGCAATTCTTCAGTTTTATTCCCCAAGTCTGTCTTTTCGAATGATGCTGTCTTCTCCGGTTGGCTCAAAGTTGCTGGAGTGATCGATGTCATCCCCTGATTGGCTCTGTTCCAAGGGCCTAGGTAGCATCACCGTTCCTTTGTCTCTCTAAGAAGCGGAACGAATTCAAACCGGTTCTGGCCAGTTCAGACCAGTGACTGAACTCCAGGTCACCTCAGTTCAAAAGGTCAGTGTCTTTGTTAGCACTTCGAATTAAGCTCAATAGGTTTTTGCAGCCTCTGGCCAACAAGCCAATGAAGTCGCTTTGGGATGGAGAGCACCTGACTTTTTAGTGGTTATAATTCAGAATCATAAATGCTTGATACTTATCACTATCCTGCCTTGTTTGTAGGCTATCTAGTGTTACTGGCTTTGTGGGGGGGGGAGTAGAAAATGTACTTGTGTAATGCACAAGTCATGTGTCAGCTAGCAATCTATAGAAGCCCAGGCATCATATTTGGGATATTATGCTCTGGGGTTTTTTTGCCCAAAATTGCACCATCCACAAAGTACAATTTTGACAGGTTAGTTTTCCAAAGGGCATTGATAAACTCCAACAAACCCATGAGGGCATTTCATGGTCTGGAGAATGCATCTGACCACAGGCTATAGTAAAACCCATCTGCATGAAGGTTGAACAAGTCTGTGGAGTGTGCTGCATAGATGAAAGGTGACAGTGTGGAATATCTATCTAAAATATTTAGAGTGGCAGGCATGGACAGTATTCATGCTGAATTCCTAATACTGCTTTAGATTGGGGAGGAGGGAAGAGAGAACAGTGTCAGGAGTTACTGACTAACATGAGGCTAATGAATAGGCAAACAAACTACTTTTTTGGAAGCACACATTCTCTTAGAGCTCAGTGATAGCTTTCCATAAAGGGGAAATCTTGGTGAGGGGTCAAACATGTGCTGCTTCGTTGACTAATGACCAACTAGTGACTCTATTCCTTTAGAGGTGCATCTAGCTGCTGCAGCAACTAGAAATATAAATTAGATGTTTTTGTTTACCTTTTAACAAAATGTGACTCTATCCAATGTTGTCTTGTCTGCATATATATTGCTAATGTTTGGTTGGATGGTTGAAGGAACTGAGCAAGGCAGTAGAGTTCTGATATCCAGTGACAGAATTTGCCATTGTGTATTGGATGTTTGACTTCTATCTGTATTGGAATAGTGAATGGCAATGGAACAGCACAGGCTGAGAGGGTGACCAGTGTAAAACTAGTGATACGCAAATATTTCAAAGTTGTATTGGCAGAAAAAATGTCTTGCAGCATTCTAATGCTAGTCATAGAATCATAGAAAATTTTCGGCACAGAAGGAGGCCATTTGGCCCATCGAGTCTGCGCTGGCCAAAAATGAGCCACCCAGCCTAATCCCACTTTCCAGCACTTGGTCCGTAGCCTTGTAGGTCACGGCACTTCAAGTGCACATCCAGGTACTTTTTAAATGAGTTGAGGGTTTCTGCCTCTACCACACTTTCAGGCAGTGAGTTCCAGACCCCCACCATCCTCTGGGTGAAAAACTTTTTCCTCAGCTCCCCTCTAATCCTTCTACCAATCACTTTAAATCTATGCCCCCTGGTTATTGACCCCTCTGCTAAGGGAAATAAGTCCTTCCTATTCATTCTATCTGGGCCCCTCATAATTTTGTACACCTCAATTAAATCACCCCTCAACCTCCTCTGTTCCAAAGAGAACAACCCCAGCCTATCCAATCTTTCCTCATAGCTAACATTCACCAGTCCTGGCAACATCCTCGTAAATCTCCTCTATACCCTCTCTAGTGCAATTACATCCTTCTTGTAATATGGTGACCAGAACTGTATGCAGTAGTTAAGCTGTGGCCTAACCAGTGTTTTATATAGTTCCAGAGTAACCTCCCTGCTCTTATATTAGCTGAGACATAGAATATAGGAAAGTATTCCATATGCTTTCTTAACCACCTTATCTACCTGTCCTACCTTCAGGGATCTGTGGACATGCATGCCAAGGTCCTTCACTTCCTCTACACCTCTCGGTATCCTCCCATTTATTGTGTACTTCTTTGTCTTGTTTGCCCTCCTCAAATGCATTCTCACATTTCTGCAGATTGAATTCCATTTGCCACTTTTCTGCCCATCTGACCAGTCCTTTGATATCTTCCTGCAGTCTTCAGCTTTCCTCCTCACTATCAACCACACGGCCAATTTTTGTATCATCTGCAAGCTGCTTAATCATTCCTCCTACATTTAAGTCCAAATCATTAATATATATCACAAAAAGCAAAAGACCTATTACTGAACCCTGTGGAACACCACTGGAAACAGCCATCCAGTCACAAAAACATCTGTTGACCATTACCCTTTGCTTCCTATCACTGATCCAATTTTGGATCCAACTTGCCACTCTCCCTTGGATCCCATGGACTTGTACTTTTTTGACCAGTTTGCCACGTGGGACCTTGTCAAAAGCCTTGCTAAAATTCACATAGACTACATCAAACGCATTACCCTCCTTGTTACGTCCTCAAAAAAAAAATTCAACCAAGTTAGTCAGACGCGACCTTTCCTTAACAAATCCGTGCTGACTGTCCTTGATTATTCCGTGCCTTTAAGTGATGGTTTATCCTTTCCTCAGAATTGATTCCAATATTTTGCCCACCACAGGTTAGACTAACTGGCCTGTAATTACTCTGTCTATCCCTCGCTCCCGTTTTAAACAATGGTACAACATTAGCAGTCCTCCAATCCTCCGGCACTGTACCTGTATCCAGTGAGGATTGGAAAATGATGGTCAGAGCCTCCGCTATTTCCTCCCTTGCTTTTTTTTTTATTTGTTCATGGGATGTGAGCGTTGCTGACAAGGCTAGCATTTATTGCCCATCCCTAATTGCTCTTGAGAAGGTGGTGAGCTGCCGCCTTGAACCGCTGCAGTCTGTGTTTAACAGCCTGGGATACATTTCATCCAGGCCTGGTGATTTATCTACTTTCAAAGATGCTAACCCCCTTAATACTTCCTCTCACTGTTTATCCCATCCAATATTTCACACGCCTGCTCCTTAACTACAATGTCTGCATCATCCCTCTTTTGTGAAGACAGACGCAAAGTATTCATTGAGAACCATACCAACATCTTTCGCCTTCACACATAGGTTACCTTTTTTGGTCTCTAATAGGCCCTCTTCTTTCCTTAGTTATGCTCTGCTTTTAATGTATTTATAAAACATCTTTGGGTTTTCCTTGATTTTACTTGCCATTATTTTTTTCATGCCCTCATTTTGTTTTCCTAATTTCCTTTTAATTTCACCCCTGCATTTTTTATACTCTAGGCTTTCTGTAGTATTGAGTTCTGTGTCTGACAAGCTTTCCTCTTCTGCCTTATCTTGCCCTGTATGCTCCTTGACATCCAGGGGATTGGCAGTCCCACCCTGTTTTTGTGGCAACATGTTTACTCTGCGCCCCTTGAATCTTCCCCTTGAATGCCTCCCACTGCTCTGACATTGATTTACCTTCAAGTAGCTGTTTCCAGTCCACTTTTGCTAACTCACTTGTTAGCTTAGTAAAACTGGCCTTTCCTTAATTTAGAATTTCAACTCCTGTTCTTTGTCCTTTTCCATAACTATGCTAAAACTAACTGAATTATGATCACTACCATCAAAATGCCCTCCCACTGATGTTCCTTCTACCTGCCCAGTCTCATTTCCTAAAACTAAAGGCTCGTGTGTAGTAACCATCTTAATTTCTTCATATTAGTATGTTTGTAAGTGGAGAAGCATCCACTTTGAATCACAGAATCTTACAACACAGAAGGAGGCCATTTGGCCTGTCTTGCTTATGGTGGCTCTTTTGAAAGAGTTGTCCAATTTAGTCCCACTCCCCAGCTTTTTCCCTATAACCCTGCAAATTAGTCCTCTTCAAATGCATGTCCAATTGCCTTTTGAAAGTTCCTATAGAATCTGATTCCACCACCTTTTTCAGGTAATGTGTTCCAGATCTTAACACCCCTCTTTTTTTTAGAAAGTCCTCATTTTCCTTCTAGTCCTTTTGCCAATTATTTTAAATCTATGACTTCTGGTTCTTACCCACTTGCCAGAGGAAACAGTTTCTAACTACTTGCGTATCAAAACAACCTCATTTATTTTGACACACTCAATTAGGTCTCCCCTAAACCTTCTGTGCTCTAAGGAGAACAATCCCAGCTTCTCCAATCCCTCCACATAACTGAAGTCCCTCAACCCTGGTGGTATGCTGGTAAACCACCTCAGTACCCTCCCCAAGGCCTTGACAGTCTTCCTAATGTGTGATGCCCAGAATTGTGTATACTACTCCAGCTGATTTTCAAGGTTTAGCATGACTTCCTTTTTTTTGTCTTCAGTGCCCCTATTTACAAAGCCAATTGTCCAATATGCTTTCTTAACTGCCTTATCAACTTGCCCTGTCACCTTCAAAGATTTGTGAATATGCACCCCCAGGCCCTTCTGCTCTTGCAACACCCTCAAAATAGTACCATTTTAGATTACACTGCCTCTCCATGTTGTTCCTCCCGAAGTGCATCACTTCATACTTCGCATTAAATTGCATCTGCCAAGTGTCTGCCCATTTCACCAGTCTGCTACTATCCTGCTCACTATTTACTACGTTGCCAAGTTTTGTACCATCCGCTAACTTAAATTATACTCCCTCTGCCCAAGTCCAGGATATAGATATAGATAGAGAGATGGAGATCGTCCTATTACGGACCCCTGAGGGACCCCACTGCATGCTTCACGTCAGTCAGACAAACATCCATTCACCATTACTCTGCCCCCTATCCCTCAGCCAAATACATACCCAAGGTACTGCTGTCTCTTTCTAGTACCATGTACTTCTATTTTCCAAATAAGTCTGTTATGTGGCACTTGCGGACTTCCAAAAGGCATCTGATATGTACAACATCTACTGCACTACCTTCATCAACTCTCTTACTTTATCAAAGTACTCAATCAGATTAGTCAGATGTGATTTGTCTTTAACTAATCTGTGCTGGCTGGCCCTTATTAACCCATGCTTCTCCAAGTGAGAATTAATTTTGTCCTTGACATTGGTCTCTTGTTGTTTTCCCACCACTGACATTAGATTGACTGGCTTGAAACTTGGCTTTCCTGAATAGATTGTGATTTTTAAAATGCTCTAGTAGTGGGAACTAGATACGGGAATGTTCTATGCATCAGTTTTTATCTAATTTTTTTTGTATAATTCATTACAGATTGTTGTGCCACCATTACCAGGAAAAGCTTTGAAACGACAGCTTCCATTTAGAATGGATGAAGGAATTTTTGAAGAGTCTTTTATTGAAGAAAGAAGAGTGGGATTAGAACAATTCATTAACAAGTAAATTTTATGTGCCTAACTCCTACACATCCTTTCCATAAGGAAGATTCTCAATAATTTTAATCTTCATTGCAGTTCTTCATTACATGCAACTTCATTCCTGTGGAAGTACAGGAATGTATGGGCAGCTTCATGGTGACCTGTAACATCCCTATCTTTCAATAGCAGGAAAGGACCTGTTGAAATAATATGGGGGTCTACCTCCAGCTATTGGTCCTGGTATTGCAGTATTACTGAAAGCAGTGGTTGGGTCTACTACTGTAGTACAAGGTCTTGTAATACCAAAACTGGAGTTCCCAGTAGGTTGAATACATTTTTCAAAGTTGAAGTTTTTACGGGTAAATAGTTAAAGATTGCGGCAATCAGTGGAAACATTGACCAGCTGGCATGGACTTGAGATTTACTTGAAGAATGAGGGAAGTTGAATTTTTAAAAAAAAATTATTGGAACATTGAATGCTTTGCCATAAGTGAGTATTGGAACAGAATATATCATTTAAAAGGGAATTGGTTAAGTATTTAAAAGGAAGAATATAAGGATGTGGGGAAAATGCAGAGAAGTAGCATTGCAGTAAATGGTTCCATTTGGGAAAAACTGACAAGTATAATAGACTGAGTGGCTTCCTCTGTGCTGTAATTTGATTATACAAGTGTGTTGTGAATTATTCCAAACAGAGAAATTCAATTACAATCCCTATTCAGTGCTTTAATTAGCTGAGGCAGTTATGGATCATCTTGGTGTCTCCAAAGCTCTGAAGAGGTGTGTGGTTGGGGGTGGGGGGTGGTGGAGAGGACTACTGAGGAAAGCAGAAATTGGACAAGATTCCCATTGGGTGCAATCAGGGTTTAGCTGACAGTGATGTTCCACAGTCAAATATCTTAGGCTTTCATCAAAAAATTGCTACTTGGGTGAGCTACTGCATGATTGCTGGCTCCATTGAACCATATCCCCGCATGGGTCACTACCTTTTGAGAGGAAGGGAGAAAACCGAAGGACGTTTAGCCATCTATACAGTACATTGGATCAAGATGGTTGCCCAATTTTGATGTTTCTCTCTTTCTACTTTTAAATTTTCTTCAGATATTGGAGGGACTTTTGTCTTGCCCCCTTTTTAAAAAAAAAATTTTTGTTCCTCCTCAGTTTCCTGTGGGAAAACACATGTCTTTTTGGTCAACATATGACTCTAATGTTTGAGATTTAAAAACTAGTAACCCAGTGATTTGCACCAAGCATTTGGATGCAAGGCTATTCTATGCTGCCTCCCCATTGCATTTTTTAATGTTTGAGGTAAGGGAGGCATAACATTTTGCCATCATAGAATGTTACATCACGAAGGTGAATAGCAGGGTTGGCAGTGTGTTGCTTGCCCTCTTTATACAGGAACAGTAGGTGGCCTGGAAGAGGAAGGATTGGGGGTTTAAATCCAATGGTAGTAGATTGCTTATAACTTTCCTTGCATTTAACTTTCTCCCTCTCTCTAGAATTGCAGGTCATCCTTTGGCCCAGAATGAACGTTGCCTGCACATGTTCTTACAAGAGGAAAGCATCGATAGGAATTATGTACCTGGCAAAGTACGTCAGTAGGTCATCTGGGTGCTTTGGTCTTCCCTCCAGTGAATTACATTTATTTTTACACTAAAAGTTATATATTCTTTCATTCTTATCACTTACCTCTAATCTCAACTGGTACTGGTTTCATGACAGTATTAATGTGGCTATTTAACACCACTTCTATCCCACTATGTTCCTACAGAGGTAGCCTGGGGCCTGTAGGTTCAGAAATGAGCATCAGGACTTGTGCTGTTGGTTTGACTTATCTTGGTCTAAAAACCAGAGCCTACTATATCAGATTGTTCAGGCTCTCCATTTTTCTCTTTTTCTTCTGTCACATCTTCCACCCCAAGCCCATCATGACTTCACTTGGAGGAAAATAAAAAATCATTAAAGTTCAGCTCACAGACCTCTGGATGTTAAATACAATTTCTAATTTTTGTATGGCTTGATTCAAATGCAAATCGTGTTTAAACTTGTAACTGTTCATATTGTAAACTGCTAAAGCTTCTGTGCCCTGCAAATGTTTGCTATCTTGAAAATACTACTAGAGAACAATTTGCCTAAAGACTCTAAGCTCTTCCTAAAGCTTTTACCTTGAAGGTATCTTGATAGATACTTAAACTAACCAATCCCACTGATCTTGAGTAAATGTGCTCCAATTAACCCTTCCTCTCACTTTTGCCAGTGTTCCAACACATTTTCTCTGTTCTGTGATGCACTGAATGGCTTTTTACAGAACTTGTTTTTTTTTTAAAGAGCCCTGTAAATGGGACAAAAGTAGAACTGTAAGATGCCTAAACCCATGGAGGAGGTCTACAGTGTAAGTGTTTACAGCTGTGAGTACTTGCCTGTAACTAAGCTTTAACAAATTTTTATGTACATAACAAAACTTTGGTCAAGTCAACATGTCTGCTAGTTATGGTGACCTCACACCCTTGATGTTTATTTATCTTGGCCACTTTCAGCCAAAAACAAGAATTTCTAGGGAATAGTAAATAATTTGGGTTTTCCTCACTTTTAAAAGGATTTAAAATATCAGTTGTACTGCAATTGTTCTCTTTGGTGTAGAGTTGCTGAGTGTTATACCTTGCTGCAAAATGTATATAAGCTTTATTTAAAAGGTCTTGAGGTGCAGCGTCAACTTGGCAAATGACAGTTGTTGGTTAACTGTTCTCTATCAAAGTAACTGTTCGCTATTACATATTCAGTAACACCTTCAATAAGGTGTTTTAAAACATTCCTGCTGATGTAAAACTAAATTTGAGGGGAAAAAATGTACTGGAAACTATTATGCTGGATGTTGTGCTGGGAAGGGTGTGTGAAATGTTATCCTTGGCTCCGACCATAGACTTTAAACTGCATCAGATTAATTTCTGGTTTCTAGTCTCTTAATATTAGTTTTCTTCAACCCCATGCATGTTTGTACTCCCAAATTGTATTTCCTTGTCTTTTGTGTTACGGAACCAGGGAAGTGAAATGCTGCTTGTTCAACTGGAAATGGATCATTGTGGAAACTGTTTTGTGATTGCCTCCAGTACTCAGATTGTTGACCTTTTTATATTCTCTTTAAAAAAAATGATTAATTCTTACTGTGGGTATGGTTGGTTTGGACCCTGCTAGCTAAATTTAAAATGGCAAGTTTTTTTAGAAAAAAAAATGCTATTTTTATTAGCACACGATGTAGTGGAGTGCTAAACCAATATTCACTTATCAAATTATTGCCTAAAACTGCTCTAACTCTAAAGGACTGCAAATAAATCACTGGCATCTTTTACCAGTAGCTGCCTTTTGATCACTGGCTTAGTTTAAGATTGAGCTGCTTTCTCTTTGTTCTGCTATAGACTTGTTGCTTAGCTTTAAGTGATGGTGTTTCAGGTGGACTACAATGGTATGTGGTCAATTAATTTGATTTCTTTAATGAAGATAATCAATTCACTACAACTCCAGTTGTTGACCCTCTTAATTTATGAAGAATCTTGCAAAATAATTTGCACACAGCCACACTGTGTATTTGGGTATATAAAAAGCTAGTTTAAAAATTGTGTGCAAACAGCGGGTTGGTTGGGGGGGGGTCTGTCTACTTCAGTCAATAGTCTACTTCTATTAAACTGCCAATTTTGTGATTATATTTTTTTTCCCTAATCCAGATTCTGTGTAAATGGACTGCTAAAGACTAGTAGGGGAAGCAAATCTGAGTCACCTGCAGCTGTTTGGATGGAAAGGCTGTTAACCTGAAGAAAATTGCAATTGTTAGTCTCAATGTTTCACTGTGTTGCCCCTCTGTCTTGTTGCTCTCTTTTCCCTTCCCTTCCCTCTGACCTAATTAGCTTTACTTTCCTCTTTACTACTTATACTGGATACTCTTGCATGTGGATTCCTTTTGCTGTTGACACTAGCATTTAGTCACCCTAATATTGCACTCCTGTCCATTTGGAATTGAGCAGCAGTTGTAGTTTTTGCTTTCAACTCCATATTTGGGGAAAAGTTTAACAAATGTGGTTCCACCTGGTGTGGGGGGGGGGGGGAGGCAGGGAGAAGGAGACCTCAACTGCTCGGTAGCTGAAGCAGATCGGTGATCTGTCAGTTGTTGATGCTGATTTACTCTTTGAATTGGAGCCTCCATCTTGATGTAGTCACAAAATTTGACTCTAGATGAAATTGCCTCCCCCCAGAAAAGGAGTTATTTTTCTTTGGAACTGGAGCTTGAAGTCTGTGTTCTTCCATTGTTCTCTTGCAAATGGGTTACTACCACACATTGTCATAGCTAGGAGGTTTAAACCCTCACTAAGGACCTCCCTCACTGAGGACCTTGGAATTTGGAGCCTTTGACATTCAGCCCTGAAGGGGATAGCAGAGTTTGAATGTGGCCATTGCTAGTCTGGAGCAATGACTGGAGCTGGGGAGGGAAGGCAGCCACAAACAGTTTGTGAACGAAGATTCTTGAGATGAAGGGACCTGTGTAGCCTGGACCTCCCCAGCTGCATGATGACATGAGAGTGAGGGGAGGAAAAAACACAATCCACTCTGATTCTCTTGGTGGCCCATTGAGCTAGAGATGTGCTTAATAGTGCAGGTTAAATGGATTTGGTTTATCCAACCTCATAGCTGGTTATTTACTTTTGAGGTATGGAGTTGTAATTGAAACAAATGCATTAACATATATCATTGGGACAATTAAAGTTTATAGTTTTTGGGAATACTGTACTAGATATATATGAGAAACCTATCTATGGATGGGTACATCTAATCCTTTCTGCACTTAATGAAGACTATCATTCTCTCACAATAACATGCTTTGGGATGATGCTATAGGATTATCTTTGCCAAAGATAATTGCAAAATGCAATCTGTCTTTTCCCTCTGAAACCAGAAATGAATCTGATTGTTTTGTATTGTTAATATGAGGGTATACTGGCATATGGAGCTGATAGTTGAATCTTTATCTTGTATTCAACCAACATTACCAATTATAATGGTGTCCTCCTGAGCCATTCCACACTGAAAGCAGAGTTCCTTGTGAATTAATTCATTTATCTTTGTACTATTTGGTTTTATTTTTATTTAGATGCCTTTGTATGTCACTGGGAAAGGATAACTCTTACTATGTTAAGCAGCCTTCTCTTGATCCAAAGTGATGTCTGATCTGTTCAAGATAATGTGTACACTTATTGCATTCATATTAAACCACTGTAAAACCACAATTTGTGCTGGTCTCTATTTTCATACGGCATACAAAGTTTGCATTACTATAGAATTCCTGAAACACAAGAGCCATCCTGTAGTTGGGTTGCCAATGACCATTGTAAATTAGTTTTCAGCTGTTTTTATTGTTTCACCCCACCAAAAAAATGTACAGTGGGTCTTTTAAGTATAAATAGTCTTTTACAATAGTGTAGACTTTATGCTACATATTTATTGTAGTTAGTTGGACAGTTTGTGATTCCAGGTAATAGTATTCAAATTTCTTAACCGCTTGGTTCCAGCAGATTAAGATTGACAATCAGATTTTGCCTTTATTGGTCTTCACAATTAACTGCAGATTGGCTTTAGCAAATAAAGGAAGAGTTCAACCCTAATTTGATCAATAACATGAAATTTGGGTGAATAGAGGGGGGAAAAAAACAGCAAATGTTGGAAATACATTCAGTAATATTTCATGGTAGGGATGCTCGCTGACTTTAATGATGCATTTGTATTTTTAGTCTTTAAGTTTTTGCAATTCTTATTTTCATCACTGAAGATTTAAGTGCCTAAAGAATTTTGTGGTATTTATTTTGTAGGTTCAGCCATCACCTACATCTGTTAGGTTTTGTCCAAGCACCAATCCATTAAGACTTTGCTATCTCTTGCATGTACTAACGTTTTTGGGTTTTTTTTTACTTTACCACTGCATGTTACTTCTGTTTTACTACTGTCCTGTCGGGTTTAAACACAATTCCTTACAGAATAGCTTTAATTAGCCCCCCACCCAAAACCCTGCCTCAGTTCTCTTAGAAACATCTGCAAGTGCGCCTAGAGTTGCTACATGCTCCAGGGCATGTTGTACAAGGTCTGTTATAGTGATGAGCATTCTTCGATGTTGCCACATAAAATGGCATTCTTCTCCACTGAGACCCCTTTGCCTTTTGCTGCATATCCTGGGAGATCTTCCTTAATACCTCCTTGCAGGTATGATGCTTGACCAGGATCCTCCTTTACAGAGCTGCACCCATGAGATGATAGTCCTGCAGCTGGTCAGACAAGTGCTTACACTCCTCCTGAGCCACCACACTGTAATAGCAGACACCTTGACCACTACACATCTGTTTGACTACCCCATGATTGATTATTACTGGTACAATAATCTCATCCCTGCTTTCTATCTCCCTCTGAGTTACTTTTCTGAGAGAAGGTAAGCGACAGGGTGGATGACCATAAGGGTCTGTGTCCTACAACTCAGTCCTTCTCTTCCTCTCATGGGCCCTTGCTCCCCCTGTCTTTCCCCCCACTCTGCTGTGAGTGGGGGAAAAAATGACTTGTAGCTTTTTGTTTTTTGTTCTATAAACTTTAGAAATTGTATTAACCTGAGACAAATACCAGGGTTAGTGTGTTTCTTTAATTGATACTTCAATTTTCAAAAAAAAATTGTTAAAGCCAACTAATTATCTCCATCTGTGTTAGAAAAGGTCAATGCTAATTGCACGCAAGACAGATTCTAATTTCTAATACCTAATGAGAACATTTCATATTCTAATTTGATTCTTTTAAAGTTACATTTTGAAAGAAAACAAAACTTCTTTGAGGGAAACTGTTAGAGGATAGGTGTTTATAATTTGGAATCAATAAGGTTCTTGTACATTGAATACCAGGTATCACAGATTTATTAAGCATGCACTTAAAATATAATACTTAATGGGTGGTTGGGATTCAAACATTAGTTCTGAGCTGTGTATCCTAGGCCTTTACGAATCCAAATACTCATTACAAGCAGCCAATTTTATACATTTCTCTTTACTGCCTCCACGTGAGAATTGACACATCTGCATTACATAATTTTATAAAAGTTAATACAACTCAAACTAGTTTAACAAGTTTTTTGCTGTAGACTGATACAACTCCCCTACTTTATCTTATTGATTTGTTTTACTCTGGTACATATAATTGCTATTCCACGAACAGCAACTTGCATTTATATAGCACCTCTAACGTAGTAAAATTTCCAAAGGAGCTTCAGAGTTATCAAAATTTGACGCCAAGCCACATAAGGTGATGGGACAGGTGACAAAGCTTGGTCTGAGGTAGGTTTAAAGAGGGGTTTAGGGAGGGAATTCTAGAACTTGGGGGCTAGGCAGCCGAAGGCACGGCTGCCAACGGTGAACTGATTTTTAAAATTGGGGATGTGCAAGGGACCGGAATTGGAGGAGCGTACAGATCTCTTGGGTTTGTAGGGCTGGAGGAGGTTAGAGAGAGGGGCGTGGCCACGGAGGGATTTGAAAACCAGGATGAGAATTTTAAAGCCAAGGTATTGCTGGACTGCGAGCCAATGTAGGTAAGCAAGCACAGGGGTGATGGGTGATCAGGACTTGGTGCGAGTTAGGATAAGGGCAGCAGAGTTTTGGGTGAGCTGAAGTTTATGGAGGGTGGAAGGTGGAAGGCCAGCCAGGAGAGCATTGGAATAGTTGAGTCTGGAGGTAACCAAGGTATGGATGAGGGTTTCAGCAGCAGATGAGCTGAGCAGAGGTGGAGGCGGGTGATATGGAAATAGAAGTAGGCAGTCTTGGTGATGGAGCGGATATGGGATTGGAAGCTCATCTCTGGGTCAAATAGGATGCCAAAGTTGCGAACGGTCTGGCTCAGCCTCAGTGGCCAGGAGAGGGATGGAGTCGGTGGCCAGGGAACTGAGTTTGTGACGGGAAACGAAGACAATGGCTTTGGTCTTCCCAATATTTAGTTGGAGGAAATTTCTGCTCATCCAGCACTGGACGTGGAACAAACAGCATGACAAATTGGAGGCAGTGGGGTGGTCGAGATAGAGCTGGGCGATGTCAGTGTATATCTAGAATCTGACCTGTTTTCGGATGGTTAAACTTTTATAAGTCTGATTCAGTACCATTTTGTACCAATTAACCCAGATGTTTTCCTTTGCAGAACTGTTTTTCCTGCATTTTTTATCGACTGATGAAAGTTCTCTGAAATATTTGAATCAGTATGCACTGGTATGTCTTTTTTTAATTAGGTTTAATGAAGTGACTAAACTGACCATTGCTTTAAGGTCAGCTCTAGTTCAATTGCCCTGTGGTACTTTAAATTAACTTAAACGTCCCTGCTCAACGGGCAAAGGCTAAAGGTTACTATTACTACAATATAAAGAGAAATCAATAGCAGTATAACATTAGCAGGACAATCTGATTAACCCTTTCCTTACACAACCAAAGGGAGGGTAGATGGGAAATGGTGTGAGGGAGTCTCTGGCCTAATGACCACTGCCCTTAGTGTGTGGGCATGGGGCAGTGCATAGAGGGTTAACAGTGAGATGAGTGACAGTGGAGCACGAGAGAAGGAATGATACAGGGGGTTAGCAATTGTGTACTATCAGAAGCTTCTGCTATGTGCTCTTCATATTCAAACTGCTTTCAATGTTGGCTGCACCTCATCTCCCATTTTTCTAGCAGTCTTCTCTGCATCAGAAAACTGGATAGATGGACCTATTGCGTAGATGTACACTTGGCATCCTCACACTTGACCATTTTAAATCTCACCTGCCGCTTGATTGGAGGTTGTAAAGACTTAAGTTTTTAGGTAGATCTGGAAGGTCCTTTTTTCTACTGGAAAGCTCTTAATACCCTGAAACAAGTACAGGGCCATACAGCACAGAAAGAGGCCATTCAGTCCATCGTGTTTGTGTCAGCTTTGTGAAAGCTATCCAATTAGTCCCACTCTTCTACTCTTTCCCCATAGCCCTGCAAATTTCTCCTTTTCAAGCATTTATCCAATTCCCTTTTGAAAGTTACTATTGAATCTGCTTCCACCACCCTCATAGCAGTTATAGAGTCATAGAGTTATACAGCACGGATAGAGGCCCTTCGGCCCATCGTGTCCGCGCCGGCCATCAGCCCTGTCTACTCTAATCCCATATTCCAGCATTTGGTCCGTAGCCTTGTATGCTATGGCATTTCAAGTGCTCATCCAAATGCTTCTTGAATGTTGTGAGGGTTCCTGCCTCCACAACCCTTTCAGACAGTGAGTTCCAGACTCCAACCACCCTCTGGGTGAAAATGTTCTTTCTCAAATCCCCTCTAAACCTCCCGCCTTTTACCTTGAATCTATGTCCCCTTGTTATAGAACCCTCAACGAAGGGAAAAAGCTCCTTAGTATCCATCCTATCTGTGCCCCTCATAATTTTGTACACCTCAATCATGTCCCCCCTCAGCCTCCTCTGCTCCACGGAAAACAAACCCAATCTTCCCAGTCTCTCTTCATACCTGAAGCGCTCCATGTTTGTAGAAATCAATTTTTAAAAAAAATTGATCTTGACCAGTCCCATTTTTGCACTTACAAAATAGTGTACTAGAAAAAATTGAGCCACTGCTGCATCATATTTGCACAGCTTCAAATGGAATTGCTGCAAATAGATCAATGGAGCTCTAACATTGCTTTATGTTGTGCTTTCCTAGCTAATGTTTGTTAGGGGAATATTATAGGACAAAACCAGTAATTTGTGATTGAATTATATTTTTGATTAAAGTATGAAAGGATTAAGTAATACTGAAGGTTGGTTCATGATTTGTGATTGGTCATATTAATTAGCACTTACAGTAAGAATGGCTAAGCTGTTCAATTCACATACAAACATTTTGTAGGATTATTCAAATGTTTCTTTGGTACCTTTTTTGATGGTTAAGGAAGTGTCTAGTCATGCTGCTGCAGCAATCATGGGTGTGGGGCAGATTTGATGGACCAGCTGGTCTTTTCCTGACTGTCTGTTTTATAAGAATGGAGGCTTACTCACCTACAGGAGTGGTCAAGGATGCTGAATCCTGCAAAATAAAAACTGGTGAAAGCAAAAAAAAAAACATAATGGAAAATGGCAGCGAAATAAATGATCTCATCAAGATAGCTTATAATATTATTTGAATTTTCAGAGAAGAATAAGCCAATACTCTTTATCCAGGCAATGATTAAATCTATGTAGTACCCACAGAAAGCTAGTGGCATAGCCACAGGGCCTTTTAAACAAGTCCATAACTTTCAGACAAAGGAGTTAATAATGTTGGAGCAGTGCTGAGAGTGTGGAACATTGAGAGAGGTTCTTTCAGATGAAATATTAAACTGAGTTCTTACCTGCCTGTTTAGGTGCATATAAAGATTCTATGATACTAAACAACAGTGACTGAACTTCAAAAGCAATCCATAGGCTGTGAAGCACTTTGGGCTATCCTGAGGATGTGAAAGGAGACATGTAAATATGTTCTTTCTGTATAGGTGAAAATTAGGGCTCTGATACCTCAAAACCATAGGAAACCACCAAAGCAGCTCTTGCACAGCACAGTATCTTGCAAAATTTGTCATATTGGAATGTGGTAACAAATGATCAGGGATTCTCTTCCATCCGATTAAGCCATGGAAGTCTTATATAGGGTGACACTCTGAAGAAAGGAGCCTTGAATTTTCCTTGACTCACCAGAACGTGAGACAGCACCAAATTGCGCTGATCAAAGTGTGTGGTTTCCAGCTGATGTTTAACTGTACCAACAACCTCAGTAGGTTGTTGGCACAGTTAAACATCAGCTGGATTGTATAACAAAACTGTACAGTGACTTTACAAAATTCAGTAATAAGAAAAAGAACTCCAAAACCCATCTCTTCAATCAAGCTCCTGTCACTTCTCTCAACTCCCTTATAGAACCCTGGTGTCATCCTTTCTTCTGTGAAGCACCTTGGGATGTTTTTCTAAGATACAGGTATTATATAAGCATAAGTTATTGTTGTGATGGAGTAGTTGTGTTGAAATCAGCAGACAATGCGACATGGCGCAAAAGGATGTACTTTGTGACATTGACCAGGGTAGTCTTAGGCCTGTGAGTGGAGGAAAGAACTGGTCTGGAGGATCTTGAATAGGAACTATAGTTGGAGAGAAAGGGGAGGAAGGAAAGAATGGAGTGATTGAATGTGGAGTTTCTGAGGAAGAGGTAGTAGCAGTTTTGAAGGAGGCAGAAGTGGATGATCCCAGCAAACAGAGCTAAGGAGGGGAAGCTGGGTGGATATGATCTGGGATGCAGAGTTTCATGGATGTGATGAATTTGAACATTAGGTGGGGGGCAGAGAAGCACTTGGGAATGGATTGGAGGAGGTAAATGCAGCTCTGGGGTGGACATTGTCCAAAATCAAGGCCACCAATATATTACCTGCACATGTGATGCTCATCATAATCTCATAAGGTTCCTGACAGCTTGTCTACCAATGTTGACACTTTTTATACTATACTATGGGACATTCACTATAATATGTTATAACCAGGTGTGTATTATGGTGAATATTCCATAGCACAACATAAAAAGTGTCAAAGTTAGAAGACAAGCTGCCAGGAGCTTTATTGAAGATAAATGAGCAAGCTATTGTAGTATGTATAATGTACGCACGAGCAGTAGTTTCCTGAATCCATGCTTCTGGTGGGAAAGAAGGAAGATGGTAGTGGTTGTTGGAGGCCAATCATCTCAGCTCCAGGACATTGCTGCAGGAGTTCCTCAGGACAGTGTCCTAGGCCCAACCATCTTCAACTGCTTTATCAATGACTTTCCCTCCATCAGAAGGTCAGAAATGGGGATGTTTGCTGATGATTGCAGTGTTCAGTTCCATTCGCAACCCCTCAGATAATGAAACAGTCTGTGGCTGCATGCAGCAAGACCTGGACAACAGCCAGGCTTGGGCTGATAAGTGGCAAGTAACATTCATGCCAATCAAGTGCAAGGCAGTGACCATCTCCAACAAGAGAGAGAGTCTAACCACCTCCCGTGACATTCAATGGCATTACCATCACCGACTCCTCCACCATCAACATCGTGGTGGTTATTATTGATCAGAAACTTAACTGGACCAGCCACACACATACTTTGGCTACAACAGCAGGTCAGAGGCTGGGTATTCTGTGGCGAGTGACTCACCTCCTGACTCTCCAAAGCCTTGCCACCATCTACAAGGCACAAGTCAGGAGTGTGATGGAATACTCTCCACTTGTCTGGATGAGTGCAGCTCCAACAACACTCAAGAAGCTCGACACCATCCAGCACAAAGCAGCCTGCTTGATTGGCACCCCATCCACCACCTTAAACATTCACTCCCTTCACCAGCGTACTGTGGCTGCAGTGTGTACCATCTACAACATGCACTGCAGCAACTCGCCAAGGCTTCTTCAACAGCACCACCCCTCCCCGCCCCCCCCCACCCAAACCCATGATCTCTACTACCTACAAGGACAAGGGCAGCAGGCGCATGGGAACATCACCACCTGCACGTTCCCCTCCAAGTCACACGCCATCCTGACTTGGAAATATATCGCCGTTCCTTCATCGTCGCTGGGTCAAAATCTTGGAACTCCCTACTTCAGCACTGTGAGAGAACCTTCACCACGTGGACTGTAGCGGTTCAAGAAGGCAGCTCACCACTACCTTCTCTGGGCAATTAGGGATGGTTAATAAATGTTGACCTTGCCAGCAATGCCCACATCTCATGAATGAATAAAAAAAGCCTTGCCCACCAGCAGCGTATATCAATAATTCAGACCTTGCTGCCTATGATTTTACAGCTATTTACATTAATCATTCAGAAAATCATGAGCCCAAATTTAAGATTTGCACATCTGGCTGGCTGGCAAGGATCATTGCCTGAAACACAAAGTTGAAAAATTACCCCATTATATATGTATATTGCATATATGTGCTACACTTGAATGTAGTGTGAGCATAATGCCCCTGTATTACATATATATGCATATAACACATTTATGCTCAAATGATTCATGAGAAAACAGTGATTTCTGCTATAGCAGTACAAAATGGCTACAGGCCATTTCATGTGTGAGCCTGGACAATGAGTGCGTGTTGATGAGCTGTTCAACCACAAGAGGGCATCATGGCAAAACTCAATTATGCCTTCACCTGTCATGCACATAATTCCAGCAGGCATCATTGGACAGCAATGATTAAAATTAGTTTTTACAGATTTCCACCAATAGATTCCAGGAGCGTTTTGAGCAGTGAATCCTTCTTGAGGGGAAAAACCACCACAAAGTTTCCTACTGTTTCCCTACCAAAAATCAGGTCCGGTATTATACGTGCATCGTATCCATGACAACAACAATAACGTGCATTTATGTAGCGCCTTAACATACGAAAATGTCCCTTGTCATAGAGGCATAAGGGGATAAAAACTGATACCAAGCCAAAAAAAGAAGATACTACAAGGGGTGACAAAAGACTTGGTCAAAAAGGTATGTTTTAAGGATGGTCTTAAAGGACAAGAGTTGGAAGACAAAATGGTTTAGGGAGGGAATTCCAGCATGTGGGGCCTAGGCAGCTGAAGGTACAGCCGCCAATGGTAGGGTGAAGGTGGAGGAATGAATGCACAAGTGGCCGGAGTCAGAGGAATGGAGACTTCAGGGGGTAGGGGGAGTGTACCGCTGGAGGAGCCAATGTAGATCTATGTGGACAGGGGTCATGGGCAAAAGGGACTTGGTATAGGTTAGGATACGGGCAGCAGAATTTTGGATGAGATTTGCGGAGGGTGGAGGATGGGAGGCCGGCCATGCGAGCATTGGAATAGTCGAGTCTGGAGGTGACAGGCATGGGTGAGGATTTTAATGGGTGATGTTTTAGAGGTGGAAGTAAGCTGACTTTGTAATGGAATGGCTATGGAGTCAGAAGCTCAGCTCGGGATGCTGAGGTTGCAAACTGGTGAGATGGTCACACAAATGTAATACGTTGAAGCATTTGGGTGGTGATTATCTGTAGCCAGGCAAGGAAATATTAGTTTAGGTCATTCAAATTATTATTTGAATTGGCTGATGGGTTCAAAATAACTATTGTAAAATGGTTCTCAGTTGCTTAAAAAAATGAAACATGACCAAATACTATGAGTGCTCATTAAAAATAAAATGCATTTTGTTAATGCGTTTTAATAACCACTGTCATGTGGATCATTCCATTTGATCCACCTGTTGTTAGTGAATAACAATTGTACTGTATATTTATAAAGCCACGTTCCAGTACAGTGGAACAGTTAAAGCTATTTTCTATGGGGTATTATAGTTTGGACTTTTTCTCGCACCTTTATCTTGTGCTAGCAGCTTGATGAGCTTTTCAATAAGCAGACTGCGTCTCTTATGAACTGAAACCGACAATCTTAATCTCTGTTGAACTGAGTTAGGGTGGCCCAGCTCTAAAAATGATCCCTACTCATGATAAATTGCTTACTGCAAAATATGTAGGCTGCCCTATTGATCTATTTGCAGGATGATACCTCTCACACTTTCAGAACATTTTGTGATATTATCAACATCAACAAGTTGCATTTATATATAGCGCCTTTAATAGAAAAACGTCCCAAGGCACTTCACAGAGGCATAACCAGAAAGAAAAAGGATGCCGATCCGAAGGAGATATTAGGAGGGTTGACCAAAAGGTGAAAGAGGTAGGTTTTAAGGAAGGTCAAAAGGGGTGAAGAGGTTTAGGTAGGGAATTTCAGAGCAGAGGCCCTAGATAGCTGAAGGCATGGCTGCCAATGATGGGGCAAAGGGAGGGGGGATGCACAAGAAGCCAGAGTTGGATGAATGAAGAGTTCTGGGGGGCTGGTAGAGTTGAAGGAGGTTAGAGATAGAGAGGGGCAACGCCATGATTTAATTTGAATCTTGCATGTGACCTAAAAGTGTGTTCCTGCTTTTATGTATAATCTTCAATTGCTTTGTTTCACTGTGCCAAATACTGGAAAGTAATAGTATCAGGGAGTAATGCATTAGGTTTCCAGCTTTAACTCATTTTTTCCTGTTAAAAATGTTCCTGTCCAATGCTACCATTCTTATGGAAGTTTCTGTCATTTACTTGAGAACTGGCCTGACCTCAGATACAAATGAAGAAAAAAAAACACTAATATGCATTTCTATAGTGCCTTATCATGTTGTTGAAATGTCTCAAAGTGTTACACACAATGGATTATCTTTGGTGTGTAGTAATTGTTGTTTCTGTAGACCAGAAGAAAAATGAAGAATATAATCTATTGGATTCCACGTTCTCATCACAGCCTACTACCTTTTCAACCTCCTCCACCCATAAGTCTCAACTTGTAACCTCTGCTCTGTGTGATTCCCCCATTCCCTTCTTCTACACCTCCACCAGTCATCATTTCCATGCATTCTGGAACTGTTTTTCTAAACCTCTCCACCTTCAAGGGCATCCTCGAACTGTACCTCTTTAACCATGCCCTTTGATTATCACTCCTACTGTGTCCATTTCCATCTTCCTTTTTTTATGCAAAGTCTTTTGGATATTTTGCAATGTTAAAGTGCAGGTTGTTGATTCCAGTCCATTATGTTTACCTATCCCCTCAATCAATCTACCCTAAATCTAAGCAACTCTATTCTGTCTCTTTACTGTCTTATTTGTCTCCCTCCTATCCTTTCCCTCCTTGGTCTGTCTTCATAATTGCCTGCTGGTTCCTGCTTTCATGCGTGTGTTGTAGAATAGTATTGCTAGGTGAGACTACCCTCGTCTCCCTATGATGTACAATGACCTGTAGTTACAGTGGGACAAGAAGCATTTCACGCAACCTGAAGCACCAATAGCCCCACCTTTCTGTAGCCTTCTGTGAATATAGCTGTGTAAGCAGAAATGAACAGACACTCATGGAGACAGTTTCGACAGGAGATGGATCTAGAGACTGATCTGAAGCGTGGGTTGGAAAGCATTAGGGATATGGGGGGAGGGGGGTTTAACAGTATAAGAAAAGGGTTTGTTAGAATTGTTACATCAGGATGGTGGGAAGTACTGAGTGGGTGCCCCAGGGGATAGGTGATGGAACGACTACTGTTTCTAATTTACATCAATGATTTGGACTCAGAAACACAATGCAAATGAGTCCAATTTGCAGATGATGCCATTATGGGAGGAGCAGTGAATTCAGAGGAGGCCGCTCAGAAATTACAGAATAATTTGGACCAAAAATGTAAGAGGGCAGGACAACGACAAATTACATTTAATGCAGACAAATATAAACTAGTGCGCACTGGAAGCAAAAATGGGCAACACATGACCAGTCAATGGTGTTGCAATAGCTAAGGGTGAAGTTGGAAAAGATATGGGAGTCTTGATGCTCAACATGTCCAACCAATGCAGAGCAACAAGCAACAAAGCCAATTTGACATAGAGCTATATAGCCAAAACAGTTGAGAGGAAGTTATGATCAAACTGTGTATTGCTTTAGCTAGAACATATCTTCAGTACAGTGTCCCAGTTTGGGTCACCAAGACATGGGGTAGATCTTCAAGCATTGGAGGCAGGGCAAAGAAGAGCCATAGGGCTGAGCAACAGATTAGAGGTCTGAGCCATGAGGGAAGATTGGAGAAATGTGGGCTTGTCCGCTGCTAAAGAAAATGTCTGAGAAATGATCTTATAGAAGCATATAAGATTGTAAATGATATGGAAAAAGGAAAATCTGGAAAATTACTTCAAATTTTGAGGGTAGAACAAAGGCTGCAGGTTCAAACTAATAAAAATCAATCTTCGGACTGATATCAGAAAGTTCTTAATCATGCAGTGATGAGGAAGTGGAATGGGTTCCTGGATAGAGTAGCGAAGGTGAAACCCCTGGAATCATTTAAAAACAAAGTAAATTCTGCTTTGTGCGGGGAGGTGGGGGTGCAGGGGTTTAGGGTCATTCTGGATGGATGAACTAAGATGGGCCGAATGGCCTTCCTTATCTGCAGTTATGTGAAAGAAGGAAGTAAAAGAAGTAGAAAAAACATCAGAGCAATGAAGTGACAACGGAGAAGAAGACAGTTGGAAAAGAAAAGCAGCAAGAAACAAAGGACTGGGAATCAAGACACGAGTGAGAGAAAGAAGTAGGTTAATATGTTACAATCATTTTTTTAAATCCTATATACAAACGAGGGAAAACACAAGGAAAGGCAGGGAAAGTGGCTCATTAGTTGACACTTGTAAATGTACATGGGAGGGGGAGTACTCTGGCCACAACAGGAGAGAACTGCAATCACTGGAATTAACCATACCAGGATTATAGCTACATCAAACAAAAGCAAAATACTGTGGGTGCTAGTAATCTGAAATAAAAACAGAAAATGCTGGAAATACTCAGCAGGTCAGGCAGCGTCTGTGGCGAGAGAAACAGAGTTAACGTTTCAGGTAGATGACCAGACCCAGACCCCCACCACTCTTTTTCACCCAGAGGGTGGTGGGGGGTCTGGAACTCACTGCCTGAAAGGATGGTAGGGGTAGAAACCCTCAACTCGTTTAAAAAGTACTTGGATGTGGACTTGAAGTGCCATAACCTAAAGGGCTCTGGACTAAGTGCTGGAAAGTGAGATTAATCTGGATAGCTCTTCTTCGGCTGGTACCGACACGATGGGCCGAATGTCCTCCTTCTGTGCCGTAACTTTCTATGATGACCTTTCATCGGCTGCATATCGGTCAGAAAAGGGCAGAGAGCATCGCCCATGTGTGTCTGTAGGAGCTCAGACACTCTATCAGTAATGGTGAGGTGTAGCTGATCCTGATTAACTTGAATCGCATTTAGTTCCTGTTCATAAATATCTTGGGACCCGAGTACAGCTCGGAGTGAGTGCTGCCTGGGGATCCTGACTTCAAATCCTAGCTATCTCCCCAGATCTCGCCGGCGAATCCCCCCCCAATCCCCCTGGTCTGTTTGTGTACTGTCCGGGGATTTCGTTTCTCTGCAACTGATTGATTTGGTAGTTACGTTTATTTTAGCAACAGACTGTAAGCGACGGCAGGCAGGTTTGCACCTGATTTATATATATATATATATATATAGTTTTATATGTGAGAAAACCTGACCTCGATCCACCGGTCTGTGCAAGGACTCAAATAACACTGATCTGGAAAATAAGTGCACGCTGCTTAAGGAGTCTGCAATAATTCCCTCTGTGTGTTTCTCTCTCTCTCTCTCTCATGCAAAGGGGGAATGGACGGTGAGACAACAGACCAGAAGGAGATGGGAGAGAAGACAATGCAGATGGAGGTCGACGGCGGGCTGCAGCTGGAGAGCAAGGGAGAGGTGCTGGAGATGACCGCGTCCAAGGATAACCCGCAGCTGGCGGAAGACTCGGCCTCCGCTCCGGGAGCTCAGCCCGGCTTCCAGGTCCCCGAAGGCGGCTTCGGCTGGGTGGTGGTTTTCGCTGCCACTTGGTGCAATGGCTCCATCTTCGGCATCCAGAATTCGTTCGGCATTCTGTACGTGATGCTGTTGAAAGAGTTGGAGGATCGGAAGGACCCGAGCATTCAGTTTAAAACTGGTGAGTGTGAATTGACCAGGTTTGTCCCTGTTACCTGTTATAGATTCAGACTCGAAATATCCTACGTGAAAACCATCTGCACGTGTTTGCAAAGTTTTCTCCCAACTGTTGGCGCATCCAAAATTTGTGTCTGACTCTCTGTATTAACATGTACACAATGCCCTGGCTAGTGGCAAACATGTCAATGAATGTTAGTGGCATTTAGCAGGAAGAGCGAAACGAATTGCAAATGCACTATTTTTAGGAGATACTTTGAATTAGGTTATTCTTATAAACCAAAATCAGTGAGTCTTTTTCCTAATGAGTAAGAAGTGGTAGGTTTGCACCACCCTGAGCAGAGATAATTCTATAGGTGAAATAAAAACAGAAAATGCAGGCAACACTCAGCTGGTCAGGCACCATCAGTAGGGAGAGAAACAGATCGTCACAGATGCTGCCTGACCTTTTGAGTGTTTCCAGCATTTTCTGTTTTTATTTCAGATTTCCAGCATTCGCAGTATTTGCTTTTTGTTTTAATTCTATAGGTGAATGTGTCTGGTTAAGTTAGCAATGGGTTATGGTGAGCCCGGCAAGTGGAGACATTTCTTGTGTCACACTGCTGGCAAGAACATTTTCCATTTCTGATCATTCTCGTATTTTTTAAAAATGTGATTTTAGAGGTTTATAGCCCAGAAAAATCAACAGTGAATAACTGTTTTACAATATCACATGCATGTAATCTATGTTTTAAAAAATAAATAATAAATATCTACATGTGTATATATATATGTGTGTATATGTGTATATTTGTGTATGTATATGTATATACATGCATGTATGTATATATATGCAAGTATGTACTTATATGTGTATATATGTATATATGTGCAGGTGTATGCACATATGTGTGCACATACATGTTTATGTGTATATATGTGTATGTATATGTGTATATATGCATATATATGTCGGTGTACATGTGTATGTGTATGTATATGTGAGCATGTATATGTATGTATATGCACATATGTGTATGTATATAATGTGTATGCACGTGTGTATATATGTATGCATGTAGATATGTGTACGTATATATGTATATGCATATTTGTAGGCATGTATATATGTACATATGTATATGTATATATGCATATGTGTGTATACATATGTATGTTTATGTGTGTATATATAGGTATGATGTGGAGATGCCGGTGATGGACTGGGGTTGACAATTGTAAACAATTTTACAACACCAAGTTATAGTCCAGCAATTTTATTTTAAATTCACAAGCTTTCGGAGGCTTCCTCCTTCGTCAGGTGAAGGAGGAAGCCTGACGAAGGAGGAAGCCTCCGAAAGCTTGTGAATTTAAAATAAAATTGCTGGACTATAACTTGGTGTTGTAAAATTATATATAGGTATGTATATATCAATGTGTGTATATATATATATGTATGTGCAGAAGTTGAACAGTACACTCGGGGTTTGACAGTTTGCTGTTCAGCTGTTTAAACTATTGCAGCTCAAGAGAAAACAAAGAAAGAACCATTGGGTTTAGTGGAACAGGTAAGATGAGTAAGACTGGGGCAAGAATGAACCTTATCCTCTTCTGGGTGCTGGTGGCATATCAAGGCTGTAGACTTTAACGTATAATTTAACGCAAATTGCTGCCCTTGGCACTGCTCAGCTACTCAACTTTGCTGATGGAAATGCATACAGCTGACCAGCACAATGCTGCTCAAAGTGCTAGCTTTTAGTTTGACAGCTGTCCACAGAGCATCTTAAGATGACCACCAGCTTCTCTAGAAATGGCAACTTCTGTGTCAGATTTTCAGCACAAAGTTATCAGTACAACTGGCTTGTAGTGATCAGTACATCTGATGGGGGAGGGGGAAGATTGAGGAGGGGGAAAGTACAGGCTTAATATAAATGGGTTTTGGGAAACAAATTTTAATCACTAAATATGCACAATCACTATGGGGATTCCGCTGGAATGTTTAGAATTTCATTATTTTTGAATTGCTGCAATCTTCTATTGTGAAGTTACGATTCTTTAGAGCTTTCCATTTATGAAAAGAACGGTCCGATTCATTCAATATTCAAATAAACATGACACCAACAAAAATCGCTTCTTACTTAAGGGCGATGCCTTTAATGAGTGCTTAGAGTGTGAGACCAAATTAAAGGTCCTATTCTGGCTATTAAGGTAATACATTTCTGAACTTTATCACCATTTTAATAAATTAGGGTGTTGTAAGGGAATACCTTATAATAATGTTCCACCTGTATCTAAATTGCTAAGTATAATGCCTCTGTTTGGAGTAGGTGGGCTGGAGATGGGATTGTTAAGTTACTGGTGATTTCAGAGCTGCATAGATAACGGATTGTAGCTTTAAAATGGTGTTTATTTAATGGATGCCTTTAATGGATAAAGGGAAATCCTTACCAGGAAGGAAGTCTTTCACTTGTAGATGGTGCACGGTGATGTCGTAACGTGGTTTTGTGTCCGTTTTAGCTGGCTTGGAACAAAATGCTACTATTATTGCAAATATTGACCTTTTTTATTAAAAGAAGTCCTCAAATAACTGAAACAGGCTAATTTTCAAGACGAGAGGTTTAATACCAGACCTTTGAAACAAAAGCTGAACGATCCCATGTATTTAAGTTTGACGTAAATGGATGCCACAATGAAGAAAGCTTGTTCTGTTTTAGGTTGATTCAACTTGTCCATCTAGGTGAAAGGGGATTCCATAATTACAATAATACTAAGTCATTATTTATGATTAATGGTAATCTCTTTTACAGTGACATGTCATAACCATGTATTCAAAGCTACTATTTGCTTTATGAGATATTCCTTTACTTTATGTTAAATTGTTTTACTTATATCCAACTGTGTTAGAAATCTCTCCATTTCAATTCACATTAAGGGAATAAAGGAAAACGGGGAGAAATAAGCCATCAGTGTTATTGCATAGACAGACTCACTGACCTTTTGAATAAGATTGTTGAAGAGATTGCATCCATTTTGTCAACCTAAATAAGTGAAATTTAATTCTCAAATACTAAAGAATGCGACTGCTTTTTATAACCTACAGTCCATGTGAGTGCATCATCCTGACCATTGTTAGGATGATATGGTTCCTTTACCTGAAACATTGTGTGAACTCTTTTGTGTGTGTAAGGTATTGTCGTGGAAAATCAACACATTTGGCAACTAGACAACATGGGGCATGCAATAGATGTAGCCATCAGTGTACTTCATGCCTTAACCTATAGAGCTAGTTCCACAATCACTGCTGATTGTGTCTTTTTACTATGCTAGTGTGTCTTGATCATCATTTTGATGTGACGTAATATATTGGTATTAATAATTTACATGTAATAATTAACGAGCATTAAATTAAATTAAAAACCATAATGCTTGTCGGTCCGTCAGTTGTCAGCAAAGCCTTTGGGCTCGATTTTAGGGTCGGGTTACCTGCGGGTTTCCAGCGGGGGGGCCACGAAAATCCCGATCTCCGATCACGTGACCGGATTTGGACGAAATCCCGGCCACTTCCGGGTACCGCGCTGACGTGCGGGGCTGCGCGCGAAAGCCCCGCTGGTGGGAATCCCGCAGGCAATTAAAGCCAGCGGGGTTCCACTTGAGAGCACTTAACTTGCTCGTTGTGGTCAGTTAATGAGCTGAAGCAGCTGTCAAAAGAGGAAGTGTGGGATTTTAGGTTCAAGGCAGTCAGTTTCCCACACTGGGGGAAACAGGACCCTTCAAACCAGGCGTGTTGCAGCCAGCAGCCTGTGGCAGGTGCCAAGTTGCGCTCCACGGGGGAGAGCCCTCACCCACGCAGGAGGCCACCGCGTCACATAGGGCAACCCCTGCCCTCCACCAACCCCCGCCAAGCCAGAGGACAGACCGACACGAAACCGCAGCCCCAGTCCGAGGACCCACCCACCTACCCTGCACAACCCCTCACACCAACACCTGCCAGATGGGTGGTGCGTTGACATCGTCGGAGGACGAACAGGATGACCAGCCCCAGCAGCCTCGCAGTCCACGCCGTCCGCCTCGGAGAGGTGGGGCCCCCCAACACGGTGCTGCGGCACACCCACCTGCACAGCAGGAGGGAGGGCAACCGCAGAGAGAGATGCGTCGCAGGAGGCACTACCCTCCGCACAGGGTGTACAGAGCGAGGCTCAGCTTCATGGACCTCTCCGAGGAGCAGTGCATACGGAGGCTCAGAGTCAATCGCCAGGTAGTCGCCGACATCTGCAGCCTCCTTAACGACGAGCTGCTCCCTGATGGACCAAGCAGCATCTTCTTACCTGTCGCCGTCAAAGTCACCACTGCCCTCAACTTCTTCGCATCCGGTTCCTTCCAGGGTGCCACCGGGGACATCACCGGGGTCTGTCAGTCCTCTGCACACAAGTGCATAAGGCAGGTCACCGATGGGTTGTTCCGCAGGGCCTCCCACTACATCAACTTCGCCATGGACGAGCGCAGCCAGATGGAGAGGGCGGTTGGATTCCATGCCATGGCCGGCTTCCCACGGGTGCAGGGTGTAATCGACTGCACCCACATCGCAATACGGGCACCTCCGCATGAGCCAGGGCTGTTCATCAACAGGAAGGGGTATCACTCCATGAACGCCCAGCTCATCTGTGACCACCGCCAGAGATTCCTACACGTGTGCGCCAGATACCCCGGCAGCTGCCACGATGCCTTCGTCCTCAGGGAGTCCGCCGTCCCGCCCATCCTGCAGGCACCCAACGCGACAAGGGGTATCCCCTACACACGTGGCTCATGACACCTCTGAGGAACCCCATCACCGAGCCGGAGCGTCGGTACAATGACAGCCACACTGCTACCAGGTCTACAATTGAGCAGACCATAGGGCTTCTCAAGATGCGCTTCAGGTGCCTTGATCGTTCTGGGGGAGCGCTCCAATACACACCATTCAGAGTGGGACGAATCATAGTTGTCTGCTGTGCCCTGCACAACATGGCCCAACAGAGAGGGGTGCCGCTGGAGGAGGCCCCATCCACACCCGCCACCCACATTGAGGAAGGCGAGGGCGAGGAGGAGGAGGAGGAGGAGGAGGAGGACGCGCCAGAGGATGTTGGACGACCCATGCGCCGAGCCGCGACTCACCGGGATGGTCGCCGGGCCAGGGACGCACTCATACGTCAACGGTTCTCCTAGAGTCACACACTGCGAGGCGCTCGCATCTCCTCACCTGCACAGGCGAGCGGCCATACCAGCCCCCTCCACTGAAGAGTGCTGCCAGTAATCCTGCACCCACAGCAGTGTGCCCAATGGGTGGCAGCAGGTGTTCGCCGTCATGATGGCCTCCACGGAACGCAACTATTGCACAAGCCGCGGAAGAATGGACGAGAGGTGGCAGGAGTGGTGAGAATAGACTATTTAATATCTGGAATGTGACATCATATAAGAAACAAAGTACAAAATAATAAACACCCTGGTGTATTCCCTTTGTGATTATAAGGCCTTTGCAATTCTTCTCCGGGAACCCCTACGTGGTGCTACCCCTGTGGCTCCAGCACAGGTAGTGGCAGGTTGCTCGTCTTCTTGCCTTGACCGGGTTTTGGCGGACGGCCCCTGGGTTTCGGTGCCCGTGAGGGCACCTCCACAGACTGCTCCTCCTGCACCGGGGCAGGGGCAGACTCAGCCACCTGGAGAGGAGGCACCATTGCGGGTACTGGTTGAGAGGTGGGCGACGGGTGGGACGTGGGGACGCCTTGAGAGGCGTCCCCGCTTCCATGTCCCCGGTCACCATCATCCCTCTCTTGGCCTCGGCCCACATCACCCCTTCCACCCTGCTGGACGGCAGTTTGGATGGCATGTGTGAGGCCTTGCAAGGCCACCCCTAGTGTATCCCTCAGCCTGTTGGTGGCGTCGGAATGTTGCTCACCCTGAATCCGTACAGACGTTGTGAGGGCCTGCAAGGACTCGAAGTGGAGCTGTGCGTGACGCTCGAGGGAGGCCAGCCTGTCCTCCACCGCAGACAGTCCCGCACCTACCCGCGACACTGTGTCGCCGGTACCCTCCTGTGCCTGCGCCACCAATGCCCACATGCAGGAGGTGGACTCCTCCATCGCCTGCGCTATTGTGGACAATGCGCGCGGCACCTCTGCCAGCACCTCAGCAATTAGCTGGTGGCCCTCGACGACTCTCCTTTTCTCTGGTGGCCCCCTGGGTTCAGCATCTGGGTCCGGCTGAGCAGAGCCTGGAGATGAGTGCTCCCTCCGTCGCGGACCCTCCGCAGCTGCCCCTGCCACCAGGGTCTGCTCATGCTCACTCGTGCGCAGTGACTCACCAAGTGCTACCCCAACTAGTTGGCGAGGGGGACCCACCGAGGTGCGTGTCTCTGCGCTGGTGGATGGTTGGCTCTGATGTGACGATGCACCCTCAGAGACCGCCATGTCCTCTGAGGAATCGCCCTCCACGCTCGCTTGACCCAAAGACGGACCTGCAAGAGAACAGAGGGCACTTTGAGGCATGTGGACCAACTTGACAGTGCGCCTGATGGCAGGTGATGAGACGGTAACTCGCGATCATGGGTGTTGAGTGTCAGCTTTCCCTTACCGGCCGTTTCGGCAGCGACACACTCGCCATCGGCCACCGACAGGCAATGTCGCGTGCGGGCGAGGTCGAGCGCCTCCACCTCTGCGTCGGTGAGCTCCACCACTTGCGGCGGGCCACCTCCGGTGCGTGCCCTTTCGCGGTTGTTCTTGCTCCTCTTCTCCTGTGAAGGCAAAACACAGATGTGTGAGTGGGTGCGTCTTGCATCGTGAGACGCATCGAGCATCGGTGTGGTTGGGTTGAGCGTGGCGCGGAACGGATGGGAGGAAGCGTGGGCCACATGCCCATCCCATTGCATGGGGATTGGGGTGTGTGGTAGTGTTCGGGTGGGGTCAGGGACGGTGGGTACTTGCGTGCACGGCGAGGATGGTGAATGAGTGGCTGTGAGGATTGCTGATGGAGCGCAGTGGTGGCTGTGCAGGAGGGGGTTGTGATCTGCTTGGCGTGATGGTGGGGACGGGATGTGGGAGGGTGCGTTGGTGTACTCACCTTGCCAGACCTAGTCAGGTCATTGAAGCGCTTGCGGCACTGCTCCCAAGTCCTTGGGGTGTTGCCCCTGCTGCTCACCTCCGCCGCCACCTCTGCCCATGCCTTCCTGGTTGCGGCGGCAGGGAACTTGCGCCCATCTTCTGGGAAGAGTGTTTCCCTCCTCCTCCTCACGCCCTCCAGCATCAGCTGCAGTGCCAGATCTGAAAAACGGGGCGCAGCCTTTCCCCTTTGTTGAGCCATTCTCCCAGACCTCTTGCTTGCAGCAGGAGGGGCTTTGGGAGACTGCCCCTTTAACTGGAGCTCCTACATCGCGTCGACGGTACTGCGCATGCGCAGCCGGCCGGCACGCAGCTGGGGAGCGCAGAACCCGGAAGCAGGGCTTAATGGGTCCAATTATCCCGCGATCGCGTGGGGGACGCACACAATTAGCCGTCCGCGTTTTCCACGCTCCCGGAGGACCACCCGCTGGGAACCCGCAGGCCTGCTAAATTCGAGCCCTTTGTGTTCGATTTTGAATTCTATATCGTTCTCACTTTTGTCTCTTTTAACTACCTCCCATATTTTCCATTTTTCCCCCCTTTTATGACCCCGATATTTATGGGGAAGCGGGGGAGCTTGGTAGCGGGTGGGAAACTTGGAATGCCCGGGACGGGAGGTCCTGTCGACATTAATGGCAGGGTCTAATTATCATTTTCGTCTTCCGTTTACAGCCCGACAGCCAGCCAGATTGACAGGCTGACCAGCTACCGGCCGGGGAAACCAGCGGCAGGAGGCTGCAGCCAGGGACCGTTGGGTATGGTCCCCGGCCACCGGGATAGATTGGAGCTTGGTTGGGAGAAGGGGTGGGAGGGTGGAGCCCGGCAATAGGGAGGGAGGGATCGGGGTTGTTGTGGAGGGTGGGTTGCCGATCGGACAGCGAGGAGAGGCCGTGAACAGCAGAACGAATGCCGGAGGGAGCACTCCTGCTCCTCCTGGTTCACAAGGCTCTGAAAAACACTAACCTGCTGGACCCGGCAGCTCCTGTCCCCCATTCACTGCCAGGTTTCCTGAGCCGTGGGAAATCCGGCTGGCAGCTATTAAATTTATATCAGGCTTCCAACTGTACCGTGGAAGCCTTATTTAAGTATGATAATGAAGTGTCCCGCCTACGCACGCCTTGCCACTGGCCTCCGTAAAAATGGCGGCAGGCACATAAGTGGCGGGTTGGGGTCGCGTTCCCCGATTTTTAATTTCCTCCAACCCCCCCCTCTCTCCCGCCCATTGAAGGGGTGTTAATATCAAGGTCTATTTTTCAGCATATGCATCTTTCTCCCAGCTAAGTGTATAATGGGCAACCAAGTCCTAGACTTCTGCCAGATCAGCTTTTGATCAGCTTGTTGGGAGGGGTGTGAAAATGGTTTGGGATATCGTGCATGCACCTTTCCCCCTCTCCTCTGCGCCATTATTAATTCCCACAGAGTTGCAGACAAGACATGGAACAAGTCAACCAAACATTGGCCATGTTTTTATGACTGACTCCAGTACAGCACCACACCATTGTAACTCAATTCAATTGGTAGTTTCATTACAGTCAAAGTTGTGAGCTCACCATTTGGGATAGCACAGGCGCAAACTTGTATCTGTGGCCCAGTACATTGAAACTCCAATTCAGCAATTGTTTTCAATCTCAAGGCTTTGTCGACCCCGAGCGATGAAAGAATAATATTGAATGAGGTTATGCTGCTAATAGACGGCCTGTTACTTGAAGTTAAATTGAATTGTCAGCCTCCAGAAATAGTTTATTCTCAAATAATTGGGGTCAAGGGTCCCGAAGGAAAGGCTGACAGTAAATTAAGCTACAGTTAGAGCCAGCTCTTTGTATCCTTTGTGGAGGTTACTTGTCTGCCTAATCTAATTTAGTTGAATTTTACTTCTGCTGAACAGCAGCATGAAATTTGAAACAATACTGAGAGAAATGCTTTGAAATGCTAACGTGATAATTTTATAAAGGAAATCTGCAGTGCAGTGAGTCATGATATCATTCAGTAGTGTGCATCACTGCAGGGCAAGACCATTCCCTGACTGCTTTCCTCATCTCATTACAACAAGAACAACAAATTGCATTTATATAGTGCCTTTAATGTAGTAAAAACATCCCACAGCACTTCACAGAAGCATTATCAGACAAAATTTGAGCCATATGGAAATATTAGGACAGGTGACCAAAAGCTTGGTCAAAGAGGTAGATTTTAAGGAGCATCTTAAAGGAGGAGAGCGAGGCGGAGAGGTTTAGGGAGGGAATTTCAGAGCTTAGGGCCTAGACAGCTGAAGGCACGGCTGCCAATGATCGGGCAAAGGAAATCTGGAAAGTACAAGAGGCCAGAATATGGAGGAACACAGAGTTCTCGGATGGTTGTAGGGCTGGAGCTGGTTACAGAGATAGGGAGGGGCAAGGCCATGGAAGGATTTGAATACACGGATGAGAATTTTAAATTCGAGGTGTTGCTGGACCTGGAGCCAGTGTAGGTCAGCGCATACAGAGGTGATGGATGAATGGCACTTGGTGCAAGTTAGGATAAGGGCTGCAGAATTTTGGATGATTATAACACTCAATGAAGCAATTGGGCACTAGTATTTTAATCTAGAGAAGAAACTCAACACATTTCTAACCATTCATTGCATGAAGCCAGTGACAGACACAAATGCGCTAACAATTCTAAAGAGTATTAAGCTATGAACAGCTTTTACAAGTCTGTACTGTGTAGGTTGAAAATCGTATTAATTAAAAGCTTGAATATACTGGGGATCCTTATCCAATAAGAATTGAATTATATGATCCTGTTAGATGCTTCTAAGACCACACAACATTTTATTGAACTTAAAGGTGCTCAGCCTACAATTTGCAAAAAATATATATTTCAAATCTATTTAATCTGCTTAAACTGCCCATTCCTGAAGATGTAATTTTAAAAATAATGTGAAATTTATCTTGATGTTTCTTATAACCCGCAGAAAGTTTTAATTTAGTTTTCTAATTTTGGAACGGTGGTGAATTTCAGGACATTTTCTTTATTTAAAAAATATCTTAAGGCAGCTATCACTGACAGCAGGCAGTGCTGTGCTCTATAAGCCAGATGTTTATGAATTTAAATGAAATGCTATAAATGAAAATCCCAAAGTAAATTTTGGTTAATCTGTCCATATTTTTCCAGGCATTTTTTGTTAAATTTTGATTAATAATCCTGAAATTATTATTGGAAAATTAGCTCTGTAGGGTGGGGGATTTAAGTTGTGCTCCTGGAATTGGTTATAAAAATCCCTCCCAAAAATTAATGGAATCACCTATAGGATAACTTTTTATTTGCGAGCACAAACACACTCCACATCTCTGTAGCAAAACTAGGTAGTGTAGGTCAGTGCTCCCAGATGTTCTACTTCACTGCTGTCTTTCCTCAAGTGTTTCACCAACAAATGTGCACGAACCAGCTCTCTGATAGCTCAGTTGGTAAATTCACTTTCTTAGGATAGCACTGAGCCATGCACACTAGAAGGTCTCAGGTCCAGGTGCTGTTCTATGAATAAGCTGACCTCAGCCAGGGTGGCCTACAATTGGCCTTCATGCCCTTGGTTAGGGAAGAGTTACCATTCCTGATTGCCATCCAATGACTCACTGCTGGAAAGTGCGCATGTGTGAAAATCTAGTGAGGACATCTGGTGAGGACAGGTTGGACTTTGACCTCCCTTTGTTGAATTGCCTGCTGACATTTGCTGTCTATGCACAAACCTGCATGAGGTACTGTTACAATGGCTTAGTGCCATAGCACATTGGGGTACTAATATGTTTTCTCCGCACATGCGCATTGCCAGAATTCTGATACGTGCTTTGCTAAGTGCTATGGGAGGCAATAAGCTTCTCCTAATGAGAGCTGGAGAGAAGTGAAGATTAAGTCAACCTGCCCACCTCCAAGTTGCTGGTTACTTTAGCATTGGCAGAGGCCCAGGAAAAGTGTGCTTACCTGCTGTCTGTCAATGGATTGTCCATGTTATGAGGATAATTTCAAAAGATGGAGAAAAGTTATCTTCCTTAGTGATAGGGGGAAGAAAGAAGGTAGTGGTGTCCAAAATCTGAGTTTTATGTGGCTGCATATTCCACACATTGGCCAGAGTGTTCCCATATCACCTTCCGCTATCCCAAAAAATAAACTTGCTCTTAACAGACAATTTTAGACCTCCAAGTCTCAATAGAGGAAATTCATTTACTTAATGAAAAGAATCTTCACTTGTAAATCCTTTAATGACATTTACAGAATTGGGAGCATTTTGCTTTTCCATAATTTTCTGTGGCCAATTTCTTTACTAGTGTTTTGAAGGAGCCTGTTTAGCAGCTAACTCATTTGCTACTTTGGTTTATAAGTTACTAAACAGTGCAGATAGGGATCTAACAACCTCAGCCTAGAGAGTATTGACTTGAGTGTTATTTTCAAGTGCCATATTGATCGAATGACCAGTGTGGATAATGATTTTATTCCTTCAAGGTTTAATTTTATGAAAACACAATATTGGAAACACACTGCCAAATGTCATTCTGAAGTGTGAGTTGATCTACTACAAGAACGATTTGGAGCTGTCTGTGTTCCTTATTAACAGATAATGACAGAAGTAACTAGAAGAATAAATGGCAGCAGCATGTATAGAGTTTTGCAGATATCGCAAGGAGCCCTTATTATTTATTAATGTTAGCTAAAGGTCACTTTGGTGATGTGTTTCCAGTTAAATGATTGGCAGAAAAAAATCAGACAAAAGCCAAAACTCCTCTTTTATTAGCAATCTTCAATTTGACGAGTCCTACATGTAAAAACAATAGGGGAGATTTTCCTGGATCTGCGTCCAATCACACTGATCACCTGGGTACAGTATATATCGGAAAATCAGGTGAGATCTTGTAAAGAAATATTCTGATTTTTTCTCCTTCCATGAATTTACGTGGAGAATAATCTGATGGATTCCTTTACGGACATGAACTCCAATCAACCCAACTTTCCGATATTCTCTGTGCCCTGGCGACCCAGTGTGCCTGGGCTCAGACCCTGGAAAATCTCCCCTAATATGTATGAGAAGCACGTAATCTTTTGAGGACTCCAGTAGTATCTATCTATCTACCTATCTATCTATTATATATCATACATCTATCATTTTAATTACAATTGTGCACACTTCTGTCTGTCACTTCTGATATCCATCATATGTTAGACATAGCCCATTTCGATATCCATCACATGTTAGGCATTGCACATTTCGATATCCATCACATGTTGGGCATTGCACATTTCGCTATCCATCACATGTTAGGCATTGCGCATTTCGATATCCATCACATGTTAGGCATTGGCCATTTCGATATCCATCATATGTTAGACATTGCACATTTCGATATCCATCACATGTTAGACTTTGCACAGTTCGATATCCATCACATGTTAGACTTTGCACAGTTCGATATCCATTACACATTAGGCATTGCACAGTTCGATATCCATCGCATGTTAGATATTACACAGTTTGATATCCATCACATGTTAGACTTTGCATAGTTCGATATCCATCACATGTTAGACTTTGCATGGTTCGATATCCATCACATGTTAGACTTTGCACGGTTTGATATCCATCACATGTTAGACTTTGCACGGTTCGATATCCATCACATGTTAGATATTACACAGTTCGATATCCATCACATGTTAGACTTTGCATAGTTCGATATCCATCACATGTTAGACTTTGCATGGTTCGATATCCATCACATGTTAGACTTTGCACGGTTTGATATCCATCACATGTTAGACTTTGCACGGTTCGATATCCATCACATGTTAGATATTACACAGTTCGATATCCATCACATGTTAGACTTTGCATAGTTCGATATCCATCACATGTTAGACTTTGCATGGTTCGATATCCATCACATGTTAGACTTTGCACGGTTTGATATCCATCACATGTTAGACTTTGCACGGTTCGATATCCATCACATGTTAGATATTACACAGTTCGATATCCATCACGTGTTAAATGTAAGGACTTGCACAACACCAGGTTATAGTCCAACAGTTTTATTTTAAATCACAAGCTTTCGGAGCTTTCCACCTTCCTCCTCCACTCACCTGACGAAGGAGGAAAGCTCCAAAAGCTTGTGATTTAAAATAAAATTGTTGGACTATAACCTGGTGTTGTGCAAGTCCTTATATTTGTCCACCCCAGTCCATCACCGGCATCTCCACATCATCATCACATGTTAGATATTACACATTCATAGATGCACAGTTGTTTATTAAATGTTCCAGGGTTTTTGTTTCAACCACTCTATCTGGAAGTCAGTTCCATACGTTGATCATTCTTTGTGTGAAAGACAATTTCCTGATATCAGTCGTAAATTTACATTTTACTAGTTTGAATCTGTGTCCCCTTGTCCTCTACATTTAATTTAGTGTAATATTCCGGATTAACCTTTTCCATCCTCTTAACTACCTTATAAACCTCTGTAAGATCAGTTCTCCTTTCCAGTTGGAAAAGCCCAAGTTTCTCCAGTCTTTTCTCATACGCAAACCACTGATGCTAAGGATCAGCTGCATGGCTCTTCTCTGTACTGTCTCCAAGTATTTGAATGTCTCCCTTGTTTCTTGGGGACCAGAAGAGTGCTTTGGGACATCCTGAGTATGTGAAAGGTGCTATATAAACCATGTTTTTTCTTTAATTGCATGTGGCCTGAAAAAATGAATTAAAAACTACATACACACTCAGAAAATGGATATTAGCTGTCTAGCTAAAAATAAAAAAAAGTCCATTTGATTAAAAAAAACAGATTGTCCAGCCATAAAAGGGACAAATGACAATCCTAAATCTCTATGGTTTCAGAGTTCTTTCAGTATTGTGAAAGAGATATTACTTCAGGACTTTTTGACCTGCTATCTTAGATCTTCATTAGTTACAGCAGAAATACAAATGCCAGGCTTGAGCAGAGTTCTCGTGTGGCTGCATTCCTGCAATGAACTGTGAAAGTGTCAACAAAACCAAACCAAACTATCAACCCAGGAATTGGCTCACACCTATTAATAGGAATGTACCTTCACAATCCTTGTTTTAAATTGTTTCTGATGACTAAGTACAAATTATTGTGTGATTCATTTGTATTATGATTTTAATCCTATTGATTTGAGTTTAATAAAGAGTAAAATGATAGTTAATTAATCTTTAAACAGCACAACATCTGCATTATGTGTTTATAAAAAGCACTTTGCTATTAAAGGAGTTTTAATTTCCCAGTTTCTTGAACATCCATTGCTGCCCTAGCTGTTAGCATCTGGTGCAACTGCATTCCATCCAGGGTCTGTTGTTAAGTGATCTTGCCTAACTATAAACTGAAAGATCAACACCGTAAGACGCCAGTGCTCTTAATGCCCTGTGTCTGTATATTTCTGCACTCCCAACGAAAGTTGCCATATCAGCCCCTGCTTGCTCAGTAGTTGTAAATTGGTACAGCCAGGAGTGGAGGACTTCAGGTATACAGAATACCGGAATATTTTTACATCAGTAAATCCTCAAACCGAGACATTATCTTAGCTGCCTTTTCGTAAAATAGATAATACCAATATCATCAATTATGATCATTCTTTACATTGCAGCAATTTAAAGTTGATTATAAAGCACGCAGCTGTATTGGGATGAGACAACGGTAGACTGATTTGCATTCATTTTCTTCTATCCACTGTTTGAGCTGTTTATTTTAAAATAAGTTATCAGGCATCTCATTATATAACTAGATCTACCTAGCAAACCATAGAACGCCCAATTTGGTTCATCGCTGACATGCTGTTGGGTCTGATCGTGCATGTGCATAGCGCTCGTACTTGGTGCACCTCACACCTGAACCAACACTCTCCCTGCCTCTGTAATTACTAGGCAAGTGCCTAGTTTTCCCTTTCAGCACATCTTTTTGAGGGATAAATATTACAAAAATATTTGGACATGTGATAATGGCATCGCAAGTTTGCCTACAACTTTTCCTTTATTTAGATTTTATTAAAACAAAAGTCAAATGTGTTTTCTTTTTTAGAAAAGAAAATCCTGCACACACTAATATTTGCTGCGCACAAACCAGCAGTTAGGGCAAGAGCAGGGGGAGTGGGACTAATTGGATAGCTCTTTCAAAGAGCCGGCACAGGCACAATGGGCTGAATGGCCTCCTTCTGTGCTATATGATTCTAGGGCAGCGGTGGAGGTTCAAGAAAGAGTGGGGGTTAGATTGGATAAGCCCCGAAAATGGGTGTGAGGAACACGGTCCGGGATTAACTAACGCCTGTTCATTGCACAGCAGGCAGGACGTTAAATTTGCGCTGCCTGCTGATTTCCATGATTGCTGCGTATAGCTAGTGCTACCTGCACTGTTCATTGGCTGCAACCATCAGCAGGGGGCCCAGTATTGCGAGTGGATAGCGCTGCTTAAAGGTAGCCTGCAACTCTTAAAGGGGAGGTGCACAGTGGCTGCTGGAAGTGGTGTCAGGAAGTGAATTAATTTTGAAGAATTTTGTCAAGATGATTTAAAATATGAGAGAGTGCACATAAAAATCCGAGTGGAATAAAACGTTATCTTTTGTTAAGTGGCATGTTTGGAATGGGGACCTCACAAAACAGAACTGCCACAATGTACAACCTGCAGATGAGATAAAAGGAACAGTTTTGCTCATGAATCAATCTTGTAGCAGTTACCAGCACTGGAGGCCTTATTGCAAGAGGTGGAGAGAAGGATCGACGTCCTGTATTCGCAGGGGGGCAGGAGGCCCTCGAGATATACGCTCAGGAGGCAGTGGGAGGAAGTAGTGGCGGAGGTCAATGCCAGGAGTATAGCTCCAAGAATATGGATGCAGTGCAGGAAAAAGTTCTGATATGACACAAGTTGTCAAGGTGAGTGAATTCAATCTTTGAATGGCATATCCTATCAACTGTATCACTAGCCTCATCCACTGCTCAATTCACTACACTTCCATCACCCACCTACCAATAATCTCTTTCAATCAGTACTCAACCCTTCAATTCATATGGTTTATCTCACCCTCACACACTTAGCACTGTTACAAGCCTCACACCTATAACTCACAGCTCACACACACTGACAGCTATTCAATCATGACAGCCATATCACCCAAACCTATTGCAGGATATTCACTGACACACTTCCCTCTTTCTTGCAGGATAAGGTGGCGCATAACAGGAGGCAGCAACAAAAAACTGGAGGAGGACAAGCATGCCTACACATTTTAACCTCCGGGGAGGAGACAATGCTGGCCATCATGGGAAGGTGCATTGCTGAGGCCATGGCCACTGGCGGCACTGGAGGGATTGATGATGAGGGTCTCTGCTTACCTAATCCTCCTTCTCTCTTTCCACTTCTCCCTCATCCCACAATCTCTTCTGACTCACAAGCTGCCAATGGTGTAAGCTCGCACTTCTTACTTTCTCCTCGCTCCTCACCACAACCCAACCCCTTGTCCCTTTTTCATTTCAGATACCCAAGAACTGGAATCTTCCCAGTCAGAGGAGGCAGAGGAAGATGACAGTGATGATGACGAGACACCATCACTCGATCTTACACTCGCAGCCACCAGCTCAGAGGCTGACTCTGCGCGTACTTTAGAGGCTAGGATAGAGGAGGGATCTACATATGGTGAGACACCGGGCACAAGTGTGCGGGAGCCAGAGTGGGGGGAAAGGATACCGCAGGTGCCAGCTCGCCGGAGGGTGAGGCCACACACTAGTTCTGCTGCAGAGGATTCAGATGAGGACTTCAATGGGCCAGGCTACAGAAGATGGCTGATGGGCGTACACAGCCAAATGCTTGGTGCACTGGAAAGCCGGCCAGCAAGCCTGCGCACAACGTCAAAGAGCATGGAGGCATCCAGCTCCAACTTGGCACAGGGCTTTGCACAGAGCTTGGAGCCCATTCTTTCCAACATGGAATAGGTGGTCACCTCCATCAGCGCACATGTGGAACCCACCATGATGCTGCTGACCGTGTCACAGCTTCCATCGCAGCCCAAACAGCTTCCATCAAAGGTCTGACTGCTGCATTGGGAGCTCAGGCTGCTGCCTTGGAAGCTCAGACTGCTGCTATCATGGCTCTGGGTACCACTGTTGAAAGGGGCTTCCAGGGTGTCACTGCAGTACAGCAGTCTGTTCTCCAACAGATCACCAGGATTGCTGAGGCGCCGCCTGGGAGAGTGGCAGTGACTCCATGGAAGACGAACCTGCTATCCTTTCTCAGGATGACAGCATTCCTGCTTCCACCCCTGCCACTCTGCCAGTGCCCTTGCTATTGCTTGTCACCCAGCCAGCGCAGACTGCTGCAGCCCAGACCGAGATAGTGCAGTCTGAAGCCAAGCCGCCTAGGCCCAGAGCTGCTCAAAGTTGTCCTCCAAGACCATCTGCAGTCTCCTCAATTGAAGATCAGCAGCCTTCCACCACCCATGCACCAGCCACTGGGGATGCACCTCATAGGAGCACTAGGAAAGGTAAAGGCACATGGAAGATAGGATCTAAGGAAGTGCACAAGGGTGAACAGTCTCATTTTAAAAGCATTATCTAATGAGTGAATTGATAAATTTGGATTTGAATTTGCATTTGGTGGTGGTTTTTATTTTTGCGGTGAACTGAGGAAGGAACCAATATGTGTTGTCAGAAAGAGGACGATGTGATGGCTAATGACAGAGGAAAGGTAAGGAGTGTGGGACAGTTGGTGAATGGGGAGGTGTAGTTGAGGTTACTGCTATCGCTCATGAATAATCTGATCATGTAAATCCGAGGCAGAAAGGGTGTCTCTAAGTTTTAGCCTCCATTCCTCTTATGCTTCCTCCACTTCCTCTTGCATTTCCTCCTCCTCCTCCTCCACTTCCTCTTCCTCCTCCTCTTCGTCGTGCTCACGCTCCTCAGCTTCTTGCCTGATAGGTGGTGGCAAAGGCTGTTCCCTCATAATGGCCAGGTTGTGCAGCATGCAGCATACACCACGAATCTCGATACCCGCTCAGCTGAGTACAGCAGGGCTCCTCCAGAGCGGTCCAGGCAGCAGAAGCGTTGCTTGAGGACGCCCAAGGTCTGCCCTACGATGTTCCTTGTGGCAGCATGACTCTCATTGTAGGCTTTCTGTGCACATATGCCTGGGTTCCTGACCAGATTCATGAGCCATGTCATGAGGGGATAACCCTTGTTGCCCAACCTCTGACTTTCCATGCTGGTTGAAATACAGGTGGAGCAGGGGTCTGCCGCAGAATGAAAGAATCATGATTGCTGCCAAGATAGCAGGCATTCACCTGCATGATGCACTGCCCGTGGTCGCACAGCAGTTGCACATTGAAGGAGTGGAATCCCTTTCTGTTGATGAATATGGCTGAGTTCAGATGTGGAGCATGCAAGGCAATGTGCGTGCAGTCAATGGCACCCTGCACCATGGGGAAGTCTGCAATCCGTGCAAAACCACGTGCTTGCTCCTCCTGCTTGTCTCGGCAAGAGGGAATAAGGTGAATGTGATTCTCATTGTATAGAGAGCCTCAGTGACCTCCCTTATACTGCAATGTACTGCAAACTGCGAGATATTGCTTATATCTCCAGCAGCAGCCTGAAAGGAGCCTGTGACATAAAAATTAAGAGCCACAATCACCTTGACAGCCACAGGCAATGCTGTCCTTGCCCTGCTTTGAAGCTGCAGTTGTGGTTGCCGCAGTTGACAGATTTCAGTCACAACTTCTTTTGTGAACCGCAGACGTCTGATGCACTGGTCGTTGCTGAAGTTGGTGTAAGAGAATTGCTCCCTGAACGCCCTCCGCGGATATGGGCTCCTGCTGAGTTCCCTGCTCCTCCTCCTCCTTCTAGCAGCTTGTCCTGCTTTGCCTCTCTTCATTCTCCCGACACGTTCAATTCCCAGAGGAAGCCCTAACCAAGCCACCCATGTCTGGAAGCAACTTCTTTCAGCACAATATTTTAAATGACATAAAAAGTACTGCAAGACCAACCAGACTACTCCTTGTAGAGAATTGAAACTTTAACCAAGTAGAGGAAACCTCTAAAAACACGTACAATTGCATCAGCAGCCAGAAGAAATAATCCAGTAACTAACCTGTAAGTACTTCATGATCCCTTTAAATAACACTGGAGGGGGATGGTGGGAGGGGTCCTTCATGCCGTTTAACGTCGTGTTCAGCTGTGCAAAGTTAAGACAGGGCATTGGCTCGAGTGCGGAGTTGCAAAATGGCAGTGGTGGCTTTAAATTAGTGTTGCACACCGAATCGCGTCGTGATTTCGCTGCTCTGCAGGCTGCCGGCGATCGTTAGGTGCGCGAGCGCAAACTCCTTTACCAAGATGGCGTCCTGCGCACTTCCTGTCGGAAGTGTGTGTGCGCGCATCTCGGACCCCATTTTCAAGTCTTAGTTGGCTGCGAAGCGCCTAAAAAAACAGGCGCTACACGGCCCAATTTAACCCCCAGCGTGTCATAAAGCTCCCCTTTGATAGCAAAGTTCTTCGTATAATTTTCTGTTTGAAGTTTGACCAGCATTTAGGTCCTTCTAAAAATGCCCTGATTTGAATGAAATGTGGAGCGGACGTGACTGTCACTTCAGAATGGTTTAGAAAAGATCCTGTTGCTGAAGTTTTAGATCATAGGGAGACTGTCTGCCTGTGCTAGATGTCATGCAGAACTCTTCTTCAGTCTTTTCTCTCCAGATGAATGTACTGTTAAACTCTAATAAAAATCTGTTATAAGCAAAAGCAAGAGCTGTTGCAATTCATTTACCAAAGTCCTTGCTGAATAAATAATAATTAAAACATCTTGGCCCTGAAAATCCACAGGCCATGACCCCATTGGTTACACTTTCCCCGGGGGATCGTGCCTTCTGGTGCCCTCCAGCGCCAGATCTTGCGAGGTCATTGGGTGGGCACTTATGGGACTGGCAGGTGCCCATGCCACAACCCTTAACATTTACTTAATTTTAAAAATTGTTTCCGATGCTCCCTGTAACAGATGAAAAGCCTGTGGGTAAAATTCACAAAATGAAGTATGTTTTTTGTACAAAAAGTGCACTAGTCTTGAAATGATCCACACAGCCCAGAAAAACCCTAAATTCAGATCCCTGATCTATTTTTTTGAGTTAGCTGGTTTGAGCTTGAGTGGCTGTAAAGACACATCAATTGATGTCAATATTCACGGGCTAAGAAATGGAAAAATCATCGAGAGTTCCATTCCTTGGTAAATAAGAGTCTAAATAGGGTAGAGGAACAGAGGGATCTGGAGGGACAGATACACAAACCACTAAAAATAGCGACGCAGGTTAATAAGGCCATATAAAAAGCAAACTAAGCACTGGGGTTCATTTCTAGAGGGATAGAATTGAAAAGCAGGTAAGTTATGTTAAACATGTATAGAACCTTGGTTAGACCACACTTGACGTACTGTGAACAGTTTTTGCGGGTTAAATTCGATAACCCCTGAATTCGGGCACGGGGGTCGCGGTGCGCTATTAACCCGCGCCCGGTCATTGAGATGCAGGCAGCGCGTGAGATTCGTGCTGCCTGGTCATTTACCTGATATCTACGAGCAGCCAGGCCTAGCTGCACTGTTGAGTGGCTGCTCACCAGCAGGGGGGCCCCGATATCGCACGAGTGGCTCGCACCATGTAAAGGCAACCCACACCTCATATTTGCAAAATATAAGATACGGGTCTGCACGGAGTCTGAACGGAGATCAGACATCGCACACGCCCCATCCCCTACGTTTACAAAGTGTTGAGTTGTGTTAAAACATTGAATAAAGGTTGCGTACGACTAAATCCCACAACCTCCAATCTGCATGCCTGACCTCACCAATCTGCCGATCTGAGTACCAGGTCTGCGAGAGCGTGTGCACCAAGGTTCTCTGATGATGCGCTAGAGGCCTTGATGCAAGAGGTTGACAGAAGGAGGGGCATCCTATATCCACAGGGGGACAAGAGGCCCTCCAAACATATGCTTCCGAGGCAGTGGGAGACAGTAGGGAACAAAGTCAATGCCAGGCGCATAGCACCATGAACATGGATGCAGTGCAGGAAGAAGTTCAATGCTTTGACACAAGTGGTCAAGGTGAGTGAGGTCATCTGTCAAGTGGCATCACCTACCAACTGCACCACTAGCCGCATCCACTGCTCCACACATTACACCGCCCTCCCCCCATCACCCACAAACTCTTCCAATCAGATGCTTCTTCTCACCCTCACACGTTACCACTGTTGCAAGCCGCATACCCACAACTCAGAGGTCACACACACTGGCAGCTATTCAACCATGAGAGGCACATCACCAAAACATCCTGCAGGACACTCACATGTCCCGCTTTCTTGCAGGAGACGGTGGCGCGTAGCAGGAGGCAGCAAGCGGCAGTGGCTCCATAGAACATGAACCTGCTGTCCTCTCTCAAGATGACAGCATTCCTGTCCCATTCCTGTCACTCCACCATTGCCCTTGCTGTTGCCTGTCAGCTGGCCAGTCCACTCCCTATGGAGTATTGAAACTTTATTATAGGAAGATAGGAACAGGAGTAGGCCATTTAGCCCCTCGAGCCTGTTCCACCATTCAATGAGATCATGGTTAATCTGTGACCAAATTCCATATACCCACTTTAGCCCCATATCCTTTAATACCCTTGGTTAACAAAAATCTATCAATCTCAGATTTAAAATTAACAATTGAGCTAGCATCAACTGCCGTTTGCAGAAGAGCGTTCCAAACTTCTACCACCCTTTGCGTGTAGAAGTGTTTCCTAACTTTACTCATGCAAGCCCTGGCTCTAATTTTTAGGCTATGCTCCCTAGTCCTAGTATTCAAGTATTGGAGATCTCCAAAAACAGATACAAATGCATCAGCAGCCAGAAGCAATAATCCAATAATTAACCTGTCTCCTGCATGATTCCTTTAAATAGGGCTGGTGGGGGCTCCTCCATGCTGTTTATGACCTGTTCAGCTGTGTGAGGTTAAGACAATGCGTTGGCTGGAACATTGAGTTCCAAAATCGTACCTGTCCCTTTAAATCAGCATTGCACACTGATCTAACGCATATTCTCCTTACTTTACATGCTGCCGGCGTTCGTTATCTGCGCATGCGCAAATGCCTTTACAAAGATGGCGTCCGAGGCAAGTCACGCTAGAAGCGTGCGCTTGCATTCCAGACCCCATTTTGGGTCTTCAGGAGGCCGAGTAGTGCCTACAAAATGGGCGCTACACAGCCCAATTTATAGCCCCTGGTCTCCATATTATAGAAAGGATATAGAGGCACTGGAGAAGGTGCAAAAAAGATTTACTAGGATGATACTAGAATTGAAAGGTTATACTTATCAGGAAAGATTGAACAGACTGAGGCTCTTTTCTCTAGAAAAGAGAAGTCTGAGGGATGACCTGATAGAGGTCTTTAAGATTATGGAAGGGTTTGATAGATGTTTCCACTTGTGGGGGAGACCAGAACTAGGGGCCATAAATATAAGGTAGTCACTAATAAATCCAATAGGGAATTCAGGAGAAACCCTAACCCTTATACTGCAATGCACTGCCAGCAGCAGCCTGAAAGGAGCCTGAGACATAAAAATTAAGAGGAACAATCACCTTGACAGCCGCAGGAAATGCTATCCTCGCCCTGCTTTGAAGCTGCAGGGAGTGGTTAGAATGTGGAACTTGCTACCACAAAGAGTAGTTGAGGTGACTAGCATTTAAGGGGAAGCTAGATAAACATAAGAGGGAGAAAGGAATAGAAAGATATGCTGATGAGGTTAGATGAAGAGTAGGAGAATGCTCGTGTGGAGCATAAATACTGGCATGGACCTGTTGGGTCGAATGACCCTGGCTGTTTCTGTGCTGTACATTCTATGTAATTCTATGTAATCACTATTCAGTGACTTGTGTAGGAAAATGTACCTCTAGATGTTGAGTGAAGCCAAGGTCAAGCTAGGCTAATCCCCTCCCCGTGCTAAAATAGCCCGCTGACACTTACTGTGTAGGCCCACAGATGAATGGCTTCTTACTTGGGCAAAGAACTGGTGAATAGCTGGCACCCATAGAACTGAGCCACCTCATCAATGCTTTCAAGAGAGGAAAAATAGGGAAAAAGACAAACTATTTATAATATCTACAGAGCACATTAAAAATCTTGCACCTGCACGCACCTCCTCTCTACAGAACTTTGCTTCCTGCTATCACATTTTTAATACACTTTTGTGTCAGCTTTTTCCATTGCAAATTCCTATGTCCAGATTTTATTGGAAACTGACTATGTAAACATTTCATGCAGTAATTACATAGGATCAGGAGTAGGCCATTCAATTAGGTCATATCTGATCTGTATCTGTTATACCCTCCTGTCAGTTTTGAGAGTAAATAAATCATTTGCTGAATGGCAGGGCTACGGGAGTGTGTGTGTCATGCTTTTGAGCTTATTTACTGTCAGCAATATCAATTAACCTGTTGTTCAACAATCATATAGATCATCTCTTTCCTTTCTTGGGCTAAAATGAGGCAGCCTAACTTCTTTAGTTTAGGCATTTTAATTACAGCATTGTTTTGATTGTGATATATGACAGAAATTAATCTGCAGAATTGTGAAAAAATCTGAATTAGTTTAAATCTACATTTTTACTCTTTCAAAATGTTTTTCAATTGAATCAAAGGCTCAAAAGAGTTAGGAATCAATAGAAATACAACAAATGCTGTATAACACAGTCTGTTGTAAAGGATGTGCAGAGAAAATTGTTCTGTTAAAGTAATGATGATAAAACTACAAACACAGGACATTATTAAGTATAAATAGGCAGTGTGCCCTGAGTAAAAGTTTAACTTTCTTTAGGACCTTGTACTTTCCACACAATCCCTGGAATGACATTGCTTAAGTTACATCGACATTTGATAGTCACCCTTCACCTTTTTGATGTTTGCACAAAATTGGATTTAGCTCATCACCAGCCAACCTTTCCTCCCCTCCCCTCAATCCCTCACCTGAGCTCTCCCAGTTTTTATTATCTCTTGGATAAGTGCTGGAGCAGTTCTGCAAAATTTCTCCATAATTCCCAAAGATAATCAAGGGAAACATCACCATATCTATCCGCATTAAAACCTCCATTATTCCAGCCAGATAGTTTTATTCTGCAGATGATTTCCATGGTCATAGCTGCATTGAATCCATTGCATTCATGTGGTATTTGATCATTTATCTATACTATCCTTGTAACTTTCAATTCTGTTCCTAACCAGATAATTGTAAAGAGGTCCACCAATTGCATAATGCTGTGGAACATGACAGCATCTTGCGTTTGTACTACACTCCTCATGTAAAAAAATAGCTGAGTGCACATTACAAGGAAGAGGTTAACAGTAATTCTACAATGAATATATTTTTTACTTTGTATTCAGTTTGTGTAAAAGACAATGGGGTAGAAGTTCCACTTGTGTTCGCCAACCCACGATTGCCCCTCACTCAGAGTGACTGGGCGGAAAATCACCAGTTGATGAGCACAAAAGCAGAATGTGTTGTTCTAACACTATCAAATATCACTTCAGAAAGATGCACCTTCCTGACATTGTATTGGGAGCTCTGAGTAATTGATTCTTGTAACTGTGAACATTTGAAAAGTCCAGTTTCTCTTTATTGATGCAAATTTCCTATGCCTTCAGCCTGCAAATGCAGTTTGTTAATTTTTGCCTCAGAAATTCTTCTGTGATACATTTTATTGACCCTTTTAGGATGGCATGCTATATAAATGAACTTATACTAACTGAGATGTCCAATTTCATAAATTCCCCATTGATCCATAATATGGATTTCATCTAATGGCTATGGATACCTGAAAACGTTAGGCACCTTCGGAGCTGAATTAAGAATTCTCGGGGGCCTGGGCACCAAACATTCGAGGCCCTTCCACACACCCCCAAACCACCCCACACATATACAGAAGCCCATCCCCATATCTATTTAAACACAAAGCCTGCCTCACCCCCTTCTGACAGTATTTTTAAAAACTAGAATATTTTGATCCAGTGACTGTATGCAGTTTTTCTGTGTTATGGTGCAAAGAAAATTAAATGTAAACTCCTTGGCTAAAGCATGGACATTAATTATTAAGATCTACATTCTTAGGCCGTGGTTGTATTTGTAAACTAGTTCTGGTTAGTGAGCTCATGTGTCAACAATGGGAGGCCTTGAGCTACTTAAAGTACCTGACTATTGCAACCATGCTTTAGTTGCATCACTCCGTTCAATAGTCCTGGCATAGGGCATACTTAAGTATTGATTATAACTTTAATATAGCGCAAGAGTATAGTAGCCAAATTACTGTATCTCAATCTCCTCTACACCCTTCAAAGGGGTAATGAGAGTTTTATTTCTTTCTGTTTTTCCAACACTCCTTCATGTCTTGCAAGTCGACCCAACTCCTACCACCTCTTATCTTTTGATGGCTCTAGCGTTATTTCATTTCTTGACATTCTTGACTTCACCATTTCCTCTGGTTTCATATGCAACTCCCACATCGCTATAGCTAAAGCTGCCTGCAAACTTAGTTAACTCTTTTGTGTCAAACACTTACTTTCTGCTCAGCATCTCTTAACTCTCTATAAAGCTGAAGCTTGTCCAAGGTTTGAAATGCTTTTCCTATATCAAGGGAGACTCTTCTAACCTCTCTCTTGCACTCTTGACCAGGATACAAGAAAAAGTCTGATAGGCAATTCCTCTCTCACCTCTAGCCTTCAACCTCTCTCTTGCGTGTAATCTTTCTTTCTCTCTATTTTATCAGTACTGCTACAGCCAGTAATGGTCCATACTTTCCTCTCCTGTTCCTCAACACAAGGAGTAGTTGAGGCGAATAGCATAGATGCATTTAAGGAGAAGCTAGGTAAACACATGAGGGAGAAAAGAAAAGAAGGACATGTTGATGGGGTTAGTTGAGGAAGGGTGGGAGGAGGCTCGTGTGCAGCATAAACATCGGCATGGACCTGTTGGGCTGAATGGCCTGTTTCTGTGCTGTACATTCTATGTAATTCTATGTAATCACTATTCAGTGACTTCTGTTGGAAATGTACCTCTAGATGTTGGTGAAGCCAAGACCAAGCTAAGCTAATCCCCTCCCCGTGCTAAAATAGCCTGCTGACATTTAGGGCATGATTTTAACTTGGAGCCGAGAACTCAGCAGATGGGTGGATTTGCGCGTGGGGAACCCGGAAGTCAAGTGTGCGCGTTTAAATTTGCAGTCGCAACTCTGTCGTAGGCAATTATCTCTGCTTCCGGGTTTTGCATCTCCAAGCTGTGCAGCAGGCCTACTGCGCACCCGAATGACGTGATTTAAAGCCCACTATTTAAAGGGCCAGTCCAAGAATGGATTTTGAAGGAGAAAAGAGAAATGGAGCCCAGGAGAGCAAAGGCAACGCCTAAATTTACTGATGCTTCCCTAGATGTACTACTGGCTGCAGTGAGAAGCAGGAAGGAGGTAATTTATCCCAGTGATGGGAGGAAGAAGCCTGGTTCTGTCACCAAGAAGGCGAGGCTTGAGGTGGCAGAAGAGGTGAGCAGCAGGAGCACGGTGCCCAGGTCTTGGGTAATTCTATGTAATTCTAAGCTCCAAGTGTGCTATCCTACAATGCCTGCCCTTCCTACATTTCCATTCTGTTGAAATCAAGACAATGCACAACCTTCTACTGTAACTCCTTACCTCCCTGCTTTTCATTCATCCTCTGATCGTCATACTTTTAAAACCCAAGCTTGGCACCGCCTAATAACTACGTCATCTCTTTTGCTCTTTTCAACCTTGGTGGTACCCTGCACTATTGGCCTTTTCCCTTCGCCTTGGTTCTTCAATTTAAAAAGAGCTGCAAGTACAATCTGCAAAGGGTGAAAATGATTGCTAGGGTTTGAAAGCTGTAGTAAAACAAATGGCAGTGAAACTAGGCCATCACATGTGTTCCTTATTGGCTTTTCAGTATATTTGTTGAATTTAAAACTGAAATGAATCAGTAAGTAAATGTATGGTAATGAGCTATAAAGACTAGAAAGGTCCCATGATAAATCACTGGTTTATCTTGAGTTTGCTGATCTTAGTTGGGGCAGTGGACTATTGGGTGAGGACAGGATCAGACGTAGCTGTGATGCCTCCACTCCCCCCTTGGCAAAATAGCCTGCCAACACAAACTGCCAAAGATCACATATGAAGAACCATAACCCAGTATAAGCTACTACTTTTAGGAAAGGGGAAAAAAGTAATATTCAGAACTACTCGAGTTGATAAAGATATGTCTAGCCCACATATTAGATCCAGTACCAGAAAGATCTAGCTCTTTCGCTAGGTATTACTGTTTCTGATGGAAAATTATCCGTTCCTTAATTTTCTTTTAAGTGTATTTTTAAAAATCCATTGTTTCTCAAAGTGCTGAAATTCTTGCTCAGTTGTACATTGCCTTTTAAAAAGATAAAAACGCATTTGATGTTCTGTTAACTTTTAACTTGGACAAAGTAGCTTCTTGCATCAATAATTGTCCTGCCACTTCAGTCCGTTTAGGTCATTTCAGGATAACGTGAAAGGCTGCCTTAACTGATTCCCACAATCCCATGCATCCATGTTGTAAGGGGTTTTATTACTGTTTCTCGGGCTTATTATAGGTCAGCCAGTTATGTTTTCCTGAGCTGCCCTGCCCGCTGTGCGGTTGCGAATCGCTTACCCCTTCCTGATTCTGAGCTGAGGACTTATCGGGCGGTAACAAAGACAGACTAACAGACCAGTGGATTGGTACAAGGAAAACCAATGTTTATTAATAAGAAAACTAAAACTACAAGGTGAACAGTATTATACAGAAGATAAAGAAATCGCTATAGATACAATACAGTCTTACACTTAACGGGTTGGAAGAAACGGAGACATCGAGGGAAAATTGTAAAATCACAATTTTAGCAATATCCCTTTAACCCCCACCCTTATACCTAGCTAGATTTTCTTGTGGCGGCCAGAAAATTAATGCTCACCGGTGAAACAGATGAAAAGGCCTGGCCTCCTGCTGCTGCCGTCGACATGTGTTTGCGAGGTTTACTGGATGGCCTTCCTTCTTGGTTGCTAGCAAGCAGCAGGACCCCGGCCACCAGGCGAAGAGAGAAGAGAGGGAGAGATACTGGGAAGCCACCAGTTATACCCTCTTGGTAACAGGTTTTTTTCGTACCTCATCAGCTTGCTTCATTGTTTGATTTAAGCACGAAAACGTAAGACAAAGGACCCCATCTCTGGCCCATTTACATTAATGGCCAGTTCCTGTCTTGATCTGTTCCATAACTGCTTTACCATTGTTCCGAATGTTCCTTGATGGTCTATCTTTTGTCCTGGAATTTCTCCTGCTCGAATTTTGATGTGTAGGCCGGCTATGTTGATGGCTTGCCTCAGGGTTTGAATGCAACTGCATTGTTTAAAGAAACCTGTCTGAAACACGAAGCCTGCCAAGTTGTTGGAGAATCCAGCAGGCTTTTAGGCCATGTGTCTGATCGCAGCCATTTTGAGAGACCCTGGATTTTTTAAAAACAGTCACACCAGGGTTTCTTTAATAACTCCAATAAAATGTTCGGGGGGCGGGGGGCGGGGGGGGGGTGGACATGTGAAATTTTGTGAATCCCTTCACTCCCCCCCTGTGGATACTTAAACTTGCTTGAAGTGTCCATGCAAGGTGAGCAAAAATTTCTGACCATCGCAAACAACCCTCCCCTTTATTTACCTATCCCTAATCCCTCGACACATACATTCCCTTACTTGGAGAGAACCCCAGTGTATGGCAGGCATTCGGATAGAAAACAAGGTTGAATTACAACAATCCCAGCACGGAGGGGTCCAAATACCCCTGCACCACTTGGGATGAAACAGTATTTCGCATACTATACAACACAACAATGAACAATCTTTATTCAAAACAACATCAAAACGAAAACTTACTTTATTGAAAACAACAAACGGAAGGGACCATCTTTATTAAAATAATGAAGCAGGCTGCCATCACTCGCAAGGGATGCGTCCCCGAACTCACGCGGGTGTTTCGTCTACCCGAGCATATTGGTCCTTCCATACCCTTTGTGTTGTAATTACTACCTTGAGACCCCTATTCCTACACTGGACGCAAACCAGGTAGAGGACGATCCCGAGCTGACAGATTACTAGCACGTGTGATGCCAGACGAATCCAGGAGGGGACCTCGATATTCTCAAAGATGTCCCACCAGGGTGGGGTCGTAATACTCAGAATATCGTCCCCTATCTGGACAGTCTTCTGTTCCAGTGTGTAAAAGTGTTTTCGGGACACCCCTACTGCTTTTAATAATTTAACGAGGTGTTCTGGGAGAGGGGGAATCTGGTAGCCGAAGTGGGCTGCATACTTTTGGAGGTTGGTGAAATTCTCTTTCACAGTGAGGTGAACAGTGGATGGTTCAGGGATGGGGACAATTCGTATCTGTGCCACTTGAACTTCTGCCTCGGGTTTAAAGCAGAAACTGCTGTCACTCACCGCGCACCAGCTGTGCTGACCATGCTGGTAGTGAGACGCTGCTGTGGTGACGCAATATGTCCCACCTCCTATATACGCCACCTGTGGGGGAACATGGCCTTGTGCCATGGCTTCCATGGTGCAGTTTATAGGCTTCGCGTCAGCAGCTCTGAACCCGCACTGCGGTTTTGAATAGGCGTTCAAGTGCTGGGGACACAGGATTATGTGTGATCCCCGGCTCCGGCACCCCGAGAGGTCAGTACCCTTCATAGCGTGCTCCCACTTTATGACGTAGGGCGGGACCGCTGTGAAACGAACGTGTGCACCCCCCTGAATGACACCAATGTTCTCCACCCTGTACACCAGCTTAAATTGCATTTTTAAACCATTAATCTGGGTCTGCAGCTCGATGTCATCTAAGCTGTTGATGACAGAAGACCCCGTGTTAAAACCAGTTAAGACATCGTTAAAAACACCCCTTCTTTGTCTCCCAAACCCGTCCAAAAGCTTGTGGGTGTATAGTCTGGTTCTGTCACTGTCTGAAAAATCAAACTGATAAAATTTAACATCTGGCCCGGCCCCATATAGGCTGCCTGGCTCGGGTGAAGTGTGCGCGGGTCCCTCGACCTCGGCTCACGTAGACAACACTGGAACGGTTCCATCTTAAAATTACATTACGGTTCCACACCTTATAATAAACCTATACATCTTAACTTAAAACTACAAACTTAACTGCTAAAGTTATATACATCCGCCGCCCGTCTCCGAGCGGCCAGCTCAAATTCTGTCAGGACTGCTGCAGGCTGCTCCCTGCGGTGTGGCTGTACTGACCTTTACTTCCGGTCCCTCACAGCCCGTGACTGCTGGCTGAGGACCTTTGTCTTTCGACTTAACTTTAGCACGGGAGGTAGCCCTTTTAAACTGGGGAGCTGGCGACCATGTCTTCCGAGGCTGGGGTGTCCGAGGGGACCTCCTAAGAAGTGCTGTTGGTGGGGCTACCCTGGCGAGCGGACCCTTGCTGTGGATCGCAGTCCTCGCTGGCTGGGGGCTTTTCCCCTGTGGCTCCTCCCTTCCCAAGTCTGAGCTGGGGACAGGCAACCCTTCGCTCCCTGCTGCCGGTGGCTGAGAGTCTTCCTCTCCAGGTTCAAAACCTGGGTCGGGGGCGGGGCTACCTGCCTCGGGTTCCTCCTCCTCCCCACCTGAGTCCCAGAAGAGAGGGGGAGTGGTTTGGACAGGGGTCTGGGTGACTCCTCCCCTGACACATGTGACTGCGCCTGCATGTGCTGCCTGTGAGCTGTGACCTGCTGGGAGCTGGGGATTTCTAACCTCGGGTTGGATCCCAGCTGCCTGCTTTTTCACCTCCACAGTACTGGGGACTGGTAGCTCTTGGACCGCTTCCCTCCTCGCCTTGTCTATGGCTCATTCCTCAGGCCCAGGAATTTCACCTCCTGCTGGCCGATCCGCGCTTTCTTTGGGTTCACTTTAAAACCTTTACTCTGTAGCAGCTCCAGCAATTCGGCCAGTAGCGGGCCATGCTCCCTGACTGAGTCGGTAAACAAGAGCAGGTCGTCTACATACTGCACCAATTGGGTGGGCTGGCTAAATTCCTTTAAACTACTCGCCATGCACTGGTGAAAGATGCTGGGGCTGTTATGAAAACCTTGCGGCAAACAGTTCCAAGTATACTGTTGCCCTTTAAAAGTAAAAGCGAACTTATACTGGTCTTCCCTCCTTAAGGGGATCGACCAAAACACATTCGAAATATCCAGCACCGTGAACGTAGTCGCGGATGCTGGAATACTTCCGATGAGGTCAGCAACTGCTGCCACTGTGGGGGCACACGCGGGGATATTGCTGTTGAGCACCCGACAGTCCACCGTGGCTCTCCATGAATTGTCCGGTTTCTTGACCGGCCAAAGCGGAGAATTAACATGGGTGGCTATGGGCCTCAGCACTCCCTGCTGCACCAACGAGGATATGGCCATCTCCATATCGGGCTCTGCTTCTCTAGGAAAGTTATACTGCTTCTGGGGCCGGGCCATGGGGGTCTCCGTCTACCCTGACCTCAAACCCGGTGACCCTCCCGCAGTCGTGTTTGTGCGTGGCGACGCAGCCACGCGAGCCTGCACGACTGCTATAAATTCCTCCGGGACACCCTCCACCATGAGCCCGAGGTCATAACCTCCTTTTGGCTTCACAGTACACAGGGTTCCCTCCCCTTCTTTTCCTGGGATTACTACCACACCATTCTCCTCACCCGTGTCGGCTCCCCAAAGGCAATGGTTGCGGAGATCCACGAGGATCCCGTGGCCCACAATGAAGTCGGCCCCTAGGATCCCCTTTCCTCCCTCCGCTTCCCACCTCGCCAGTACACACGTCCACTTGGTTTGGAGTGGGCCCAGGCGGACTGAGAGCGGCTTGGAGAATGCTCCCGCCTGTTCCTTGCCGGTGAAGCCCGATAGAACGTATGGAACTCCGCTAGACAGAGGTGAGGTGGTGGGATTAGCTGCGTGGATCACGGTGCATGATGCCCCCGTATCCAGCAGATAAGTCTCTTTAACCTTCTCTACCTCCATCTGCACGAGCGGTCTCTTCCATCCATCATACCTGAGAGCACACAGGTAGACAGGCTGTGCGGGCTCTAGTCATAGCGGGGCATCGTCAGAGGGGACTGAGGGAGCTACCACACCGGTAGTGGCTGCTATTTTTCCCTGGCTGGCCATAAAAGATCGCATGGCCTCAAAAAATGACTCCATGGCAGCGGGGGCAATTCCTGTCTCTGCCTCCCCCGTCGCTGCCTTTTGGGCTGGGGCGGTGGGACTCTTTCCCTTGGTATCCTTCCAGGGGTTTTTACAATCTTTGCACCAGTGGCCGTCCTTCCCGCACCCATAGCAGTTTAACTTAGCCTGGGCGTGACGATTCCCTTCCTGATGCCATTCCCTTTTATGCTGGGCCCCTGATTTAACCTCGTGGACTTTCCCCTTGGGTTGGGGCGTCTCGATACTCCTGATATTTTTAAAGGCTATCGTGAGCTGGCGGATCACCGTTTCCTCGGTGGTCTGGGGGCTACGGGGGTCAAACCAGGCCGCAGCTCAAGTACGAATTTGGGGCAGGCAGTTTGTCATGAGACAGCGGAGCCAGTGGGCCGATTGCTCTCTGTTCAGGAGTGTCCGCCCTGGCATTCCCGGGCATGCGCTCCGGTAGACTGGCCACAGCCTGTCTGCGAAAGCCTGTGGGGACTCCCCGGGAAGCTGTACTGTTTTTTCCACCCGGGCGAACGGACTCCCGTCATTTAGTCCCATGGCCTCCAATATCTCATCCTTTAACTCCTCATAATCTTTCTGCCCCCTTTTGCACTCATCTGATAAGGTTTGGAGGAGGTCACCACCCAGAGAAAACAGCAGCGTTTTTGCTTGTTCTGCTTCATCGCAGTCATTAACGCACGCTGCCTGATCTATCTCACGGAAGTGTAGAGAGGGGTCTCCCCTCACTGTAAGCTTAGGGATATGGCTAACCATGGCCCTGAGCTGTGGGGTGCCATGCGGCACTACAAACTGGTTCTGGATGGCCCCTAGGTCCTCGCCATCGGCGGGCGGGCCGTACCTCCGTTGTCGGAGGGGGTACACTGGTCCCGGTCCTGGTCTATCTACCAGGGCTTGCTGGGTCTCTCCTAATGCTTCATCCTCCACCCCCCTTTGCTGCCAGACCTCCTGAAAACTCGGGGCTATGGGTGGTGGCCGTGAAGCCTCTGGTTCCCTAACCAGTGTCGTTCTGGGAGCTGCCTGTGGGACTTTCCTGCTTGGGTTGCCGGTAAAATCCGACTGGCCCGCCTTCGGGCTAAGGAGGCATACCATGCCCTTCACCCTCGCTATGGCCATGCCCAAATGTTCTATTTCTTGCCTGCAGTGGCCATGATCTGCGTCTTCAAACCCCTGGGCGCAGGCCAGCTTACATGCTGCCTTTACCTCGCCTACTTTCTCCTCCTGCTCTTTTAATTCTTGCGTGAGGCTGTGGATCTTATCCATTAACATAGCCTCACTGCCTCTCGCCTCTCTGACCTGGTATTCCATGTGTTCCATTCTACCTCTAGTGCTACTTTTGAGCTCAGCGATCTGGTATTCCAGGCGTTCTACCTTTGCCTGGTGGTCCCTTGCCATCTGCGCCCTTTCTTGGCTTATTGCCTGGAGCGCTGCTACCCCTTTCTCTTCCGCTGCTGTCTTTTCCTGCAGCTCTAGGGTCAACTGTTTAATCTTGGCTGCTCGCGCTGCTACAGCACGGTCTAGTACAAAGACCTGCTTTTTAAAACACAAGAGCCAGACCGCCTTCTCAATACCTTTCTTATACTGTTTACTTGCTGTCCACTGGATGGCTGCATCTATGGGACGCTCGGCCTTTAACATATCGCCCACCCACTTTTTCGCGATATTTACCTTGCCGCACACATAGGCAGACAACCTTTCCTCCGTTGCGGATTCCTCCTCCGCACCACTGTCTGCCTTGTTACACACTTTCGTCTCAGCTCCTGGCTGGCTCGCCATTTCTGTAAGGGGTTTTATTACTGTTTCTCGGGCTTATTATAGGTCAGCCAGTTATGTTTTCCTGAGCTGCCCTGCCCGCTGTGCGGTTGCGAATCGCTTACCCCTTCCTGATTCTGAGCTGAGGACTTATCGGGCGGTAACAAAGACAGACTAACAGACCAGTGGATTGGTACAAGGAAAACCAATGTTTATTAATAAGAAAACTAAAACTACAAGGTAAATAGTATTATACAGAAGATAAAGAAATCGCTATAGATACAATACAGTCTTACACTTAACGGGTTGGAAGAAACGGAGACATCGAGGGAAAATTGTAAAATCACAATTTTAGCAATATCCCTTTAACCCCCACCCTTATACCTAGCTAGATTTTCTTGTGGCGGCCAGAAAATTAATGCTCACCGGTGAAACAGATGAAAAGGCCTGGCCTCCTGCTGCTGCCGTCGACATGTGTTTGCGAGGTTTACTGGATGGCCTTCCTTCTTGGTTGCTAGCAAGCAGCAGGACCCCGGCCACCAGGCGAAGAGAGAAGAGAGGGAGAGATACTGGGAAGCCACCAGTTATACCCTCTTGGTAACAGGTTTTTTTCGTACCTCATCAGCTTGCTTCATTGTTTGATTTAAGCACGAAAACGTAAGACAAAGGACCCCATCTCTGGCCCATTTACATTAATGGCCAGTTCCTGTCTTGATCTGTTCCATAACTGCTTTACCATTGTTCCGAATGTTCCTTGATGGTCTATCTTTTGTCCTGGAATTTCTCCTGCTCGAATTTTGATGTGTAGGCCGGCTATGTTGATGGCTTGCCTCAGGGTTTGAATGCAACTGCATTGTTTAAAGAAACCTGTCTGAAACTCGAAGCCTGCCAAGTTGTTGGAGAATCCAGCAGGCTTTTAGGCCATGTGTCTGATCGCAGCCATTTTGAGAGACCCTGGATTTTTTAAAAACAGTCGCACCAGGGTTTCTTTAATAACTCCAATAAAATGTTCGGGGGGCGGGGGGTGGACATGTGAAATTTTGTGAATCCCTTCACTCCCCCCCTGTGGATACTTAAACTTGCTTGAAGTGTCCATGCAAGGTGAGCAAAAATTTCTGACCATCGCAAACAACCTTCCCCTATATTTACCTATCCCTAATCCCTCGACACATACATTCCCTTACTTGGAGAGAACCCCAGTGTATGGCAGGCATTCGGATAGAAAACAAGGTTGAATTACAACAATCCCAGCACGGAGGGGTCCAAATACCCCTGCACCACTTGGGATGAAACAGTATTTCGCATACTATACAACACAACAATGAACAATCTTTATTCAAAACAACATCAAAACGAAAACTTACTTTATTGAAAACAACAAACGGAAGGGACCATCTTTATTAAAATAATGAAGCAGGCTGCCATCGCTCGCAAGGGATGCGTCCCCGAACTCACACGGGTGTTTCGTCTACCCGAGCATACTGGTCCTTCCATGCCCTTTGTGTTGTAACTACTACCTCGAGAACCCTATTCCTACACTGGACGCAAACCAGGTAGAGGACGATCCCGAGCTGACAGATTACTAGCACGTGTGATGCCAGACGAATCCAGGAGGGGACCTCTATATTCTCAAAGATGTCCCACCAGGGTGGGGTCGTAATACTCAGAATATCGTCCCCTATCTGGACAGTCTTCTGTTCCAGCGTGTAAAAGTGTTTTCGGGACACCCCTACTGCTTTTAATAATTTAACGAGGTGTTCTGGGAGAGGGGGAATCTGGTAGCCGAAGTGGGCTGCATACTTTTGGAGGTTGGTGAAATTCTCTTTCACAGTGAGGTGAACAGTGGATGGTTCAGGGATGGGGACAATTCGTATCTGTGCCACTTGAACTTCTGCCTCGGGTTTAAAGCAGAAACTGCTGTCACTCACCGCGCACCAGCTGTGCTGACCATGCTGGTAGTGAGACGCTGCTGTGGTGACGCAATATGTCCCACCTCCTATATACGCCACCTGTGGGGGAACATGGCCTTGTGCCATGGCTTCCATGGTGCAGTTTATAGGCTTCGCGTCAGCAGCTCTGAACCCGCACTGCGGTTTTGAATAGGCGTTCAAGTGCTGGGGACACATGATTATGTGTGATCCCCGGCTCTGGCACCCCGAGAGGTCAGTACCAGTCATAGCGTGCTCCCACTTTATGACGTAGGGCGGGACCGCTGTGAAACGAACGTGTGCACCCCCCTGAATGACACCAATGTTCTCCACCCTGTACACCGGCTTAAATTGCGTTTTTAAACCATTAATCTGGGTCTGCAGCTCGATGTCATCTAAGCTGTTGATGACAGAAGACCCCGTGTTAAAACCAGTTAAGACATCGTTAAAAACACCCCTTCTTTGTCTCCCAAACCCGTCCAAAAGCTTGTGGGTGTATAGTCTGGTTCTGTCACCGTCTGAAAAATCAAACTGATAAAATTTAACATCTGGCCGGGCCCCATATAGGCTGCCTGGCTCGGGTGAAGTGTGCGCGGGTCCCTCGACCTCGGCTCACGTAGACAATACTGGAACGGTTCCATCTTAAAATTACATTACGGTTCCACACCTTATAACAAACCTATACATCTTAACTTAAAACTACAAACTTAACTGCTAAAGTTATATACATCCGCCGCCCGTCTCCGAGTGGCCAGCTCAAATTCTGTCAGGACTGCTGCAGGCTGCTCCCTGCGGTGTGGCTGTACTGACCTTTACTTCCGGTCCCTCACAGCCCGCGACTGCTGGCTGAGGACCTTTGTCTTTCGACTTAACTTTAACGCGGGAGGTAGCCCTTTTAAACTGGGGAGCCGGCGACCATGTCTTCCGAGGCTGGGGTGTCCGAGGGGACCTCCTAAGAAGTGCTGTTGGTGGGGCTACCCTGGCGAGCGGACCCTTGCTGTGGATCGCAGTCCTCGCTGGCTGGGGGCTTTTCCCCCGTGGCTCCTCCCTTCCCAAGTCTGAGCTGGGGACAGGCAACCCTTCGCTCCCTGCTGCCGGTGGCTGAGAGTCTTCCTCTCCAGGTTCAAAACCTGGGTCGGGGGCGGGGCTACCTGCCTCGGGTTCCTCCTCCTCCCCACCTGAGTCCCAGAAGAGAGGGGGAGTGGTTTGGACAGGGGTCTGGGTGACTCCTCCCCTGACACATGCGACTGCGCCTGCATGTGCTGCCTGTGAGCTGTGACCTGCTGGGAGCTGGGGATTTCTAACCTCGGGTTGGATCCCAGCTGCCTGCTTTTTCACCTCCACAGTACTGGGGACTGGTAGCTCTTGGACCGCTTCCCTCCTAGCCTTGTCTGTGGCTCGTTCCCCTGCGCGGACGGTCAGGCCCAGGAATTTCACCTCCTGCTGGCCGATCCGCGCTTTCTTTGGGTTCACTTTAAAACCTTTACTCTGTAGCAGCTCCAGCAATTCGGCCAGTAGCGGGCCATGCTCCCTGACTAAGTCGGTAAACAAGAGCAGGTCGTCTACATACTGCACCAATTGGGTGGGCTGGCTAAATTCCTTTAAACTACTCGCCATGCACTGGTGAAAGATGCTGGGGCTGTTATGAAAACCTTGCGAACTTATACTGGTCTTCCCTCCTTAAGGGGAACGACCAAAACACATTCGAAATATCCAGCACCGTGAACGTAGTCGCGGATGCTGGAATGCTTCCGATGAGGTCAGCAACTGCTGCCACTGTGGGGGCACACGCGGGGATATTGCTGTTGAGCACCCGACAGTCCACCGTGGCTCTCCATGAATTGTCCGGTTTCTTGACCGGCCAAAGCGGAGAATTAACATGGGTGGCTATGGGCCTCAGCACTCCCTGCTGCACCAACGAGGATATGGCCATCTCCATATCGGGCTCTGCTTCTCTAGGAAAGTTATACTGCTTCTGGGGCCGGGCCATGGGGGTCTCCGACTACCCTGACCTCAAACCCGGTGACCCTCCCGCAATCGTGTTTGTGCATGGCGACGCAGCCATGCGAGCCTGCACGACTGCTTTAAATTCCTCCGGGACACCCTCCACCATGAGCCCGAGGTCATAACCTCCTTTCGGCTTCACAGTACACAGGGTTCCCTTCCCTCCTTTTCCTGGGATAACTACCACACCATTCTCCTCACCCGTGTCGGCTCCCCAAAGGCAATGGTTGCGGAGATCCACGAGGATCCCGTGGCCCACAATGAAGTCGGCCCCTAGGATCCCCTTTCCTCCCTCCGCTTCCCACCTCGCCAGGACACACGTCCACTTGGTTTGGAGTGGGCCCAGGCGGACTGAGAGCGGCTTGGAGAATGCTCCCGCCTGTTCCTTGCCGGTGAAGCCCGATAGAACGTATGGAACTCCGCTAGACAGAGGTGAGGTGGTGGGATTAGCTGCGTGGATCACGGTGCATGATGCCCCCGTATCCAGCAGATAAGTCCCTTTAACCTTCTCTACCTCCATCTGCACGAGCGGTCTCTTCCATCCATCATACCTGAGAGCACACAGGTAGACAGGCTGTGCGGGCTCTAGTCATAGCGGGGCATCGTCAGAGGGGGCTGAGGGAGCTACCACACTGGTAGTGGCTGCTATTTTTCCCTGGCTATCCATAAAAGATCGCATGGCCTCAAAAATTGACTCCATGGCAGCGGGGGCAATTCCTGTCTCTGCCTCCCCCGTCACTGCCTTTTGGCTGGGGCGGTGGGACTCTTTCCCTTGGTATCCTTCCAGGGGCTTTTACAATCTTTGCGCCAGTGGCCGTCCTTCCCGCACCCATAGCAGTTTAACTTAGCCTGGGCGGGACGATTCCCTTCCTGATGCCATTCCCTTTTATGCTGGACCCCTGATTTAACCTCGTGGACTTTCCCCTTGGGTTGGGGCGTCTCGATACCCCTGATATTTTTAAATGCTATCGTGAGCTGGCGGATCACCGTTTCCTCGGTGGTCTGGGGGCTACGGGGGTCAAACCAGGCCGCAGCTCAAGTACGAATTTGGGGCAGGCAGTTTGTCATGAGACAGCGGAGCCAGTGGGCCGATTGCTCTCTGTTCAGGAGTGTCCTCCCTGGCATTCCCGGGCATGTTGATGGCTTGCCTCAGGGCTTGAATGCAACTGCATTGTTTAAAGAAACCTGTCTGAAACACGAAGCCTGCCAAGTTGTTGGAGAATCCAGCAGGCTTTTAGGCCATGTGTCTGACCGCAGCCATTTTGAGAGACCCTGGATTTTTTTAAAACAGTCACACCAGGGTTTCTTTAATAACTCCAATAAAATCTTCGGTGGGTGGGGGGGCGGGGTGGACATGTGAAATTTTGTGAATCCCTTCAATGTATACAACGATATAGGAACATAGGAACAGGAGTAGGCCAGTCAGCCCCTCAAGCCTGTTCCGCCATTCAATGAGATCATGGCTGATCTGTATCCTAGCTCCATCCACCCGCCTTGGCTTCATATCCCTTAATACCCTTGGCTAGCAAAAATCTATTGATCTCAGATTTGAAATCACTAATTGAGCTAGGATCTACTGCTTTTTGTGGGAGAGAGTTCCACACTTCTGCCATGCTTTGGATGAAGAAGTGTTTCCTAACTTCTCTTCTGAATGGCCTGGCTCTGATTTTAAGGTTATGTCCCCTTGTCCAAGACTCCCTCACCAGCGGAAAAAGTTTCTTTCTCTCTATCCTTTCAATTCCTTTCAAAATCCTAAAAACCTCAATCAAATCACCCCTTAACCTTCTGTGTTCCAGGGAATACAATCCTAGGTTTATGTAATCTCTCCTCATAATGTAACACTTGGAGCCCTGGTAACATTCTGGTGACTCTGCGCAGCACTCGTTCCAAGACCAATACATCCTTTCTAAGGTGTGGTGCCCAGAACTGTACACAGTACTCCAGATGTGTTCTAACCAGGGCTTTATATTCTAGCCCTCTAGCCATAAAGGGTAACATTCCATTAGCCTTTTTGATTTTTTTTGTACTTGACTACTACATTTTAGTTATGAAAGCAATTTAAATTGAAACAAAAACTACGTGCACAGAACACAGATTGATGGGAGTGGGATGTACTTCTCATACAACCAATGCTCTTTTAAAATAAACTGCAAATTCTGCATGGGGAGACTGGGTAGATCTGTACATTGGGTGCAAATGTAATGAAAAGCGAGCATTAGGTACAGGAACAGGCAGGTGCCAGAATTTCAAGCTGCATAGGTCAGGCAGGCGTCGGAGATGCACCTGTAGTAGCACAGACATCTGCCAGCCCCATGTAAATCAGGTGCCTTTCCATGACGCAGCAAAATCTGTGCTAGAGGGCATGGGTAGGCGCAATCCCTATGTAACCACTAGGATCACAGCCCAAGAATTTTCAGGGCTGTGGTGTCTTAAATGGAAAATGCAAGCCTGTGGAAACAGATACATTTCTGTTAGAAGAAAAGTTTAACATTTTGCACAACAATGGACTTGTTCCCCACATTAAGAAAAAAGCCATGGCATTAGGAGAGTAAAAACAGCAGAGCCGGTTATTACTTGGCCTTTAACGAGGTCTTCAGAAACACATAATCAAATTCCTATTGAGACTGGGTTTTTCAAAGAACTTGGAAACACTTTGTGCAATTAGTTGGTGAAAAGCTGGTACGTTCTGTAGACAGCATTCTGCTTGAGCCCCCCACTGGATTATTGAACAATTCATGCGAGAGTCTAAGTTGAACATAGACAATTGCAGCTATTTGGAAAATGCGCAGTTAGTCCTGTTCACATTTCAGGAATTGAATTTCTTTGTGGTGTAGATTTGAGTGTTTTGTAGTAATTTGTTTATATTCCCCTGTCCAACTTTGCACAAAAAGTGCCAGATTCTAAACTTGTTTCACAAGGATTAGATTTGTTTATTTAGATCACTTAGATATGAGACCCAACCTCTGCAGCAAACGCTTTAAACTCATTTAAACAAAAATGGAGCTGCCCTTTCTCTCTTCTCCATCCCCCATTACCCCCTACTAAGAACCTTTTCTTAACCACTAAGATACTGAAGTTAATATGGAAAAGTGGAACAGTGGCTGCCTGAACATCACACAATCCTAATGTTCCAAAACTAGATATTGATAGGCTTACTGTTGTCCTTTGCTTCAACACTGCAAGATGATAGAAGGTCTTTTATCTCACTTTCTAAGCATAAAAGTATACAGTAACATTTAGCAAATAAAAGCCTGCTTTGTTTTCCTTGAGGTCTATTATCCTAGATTACTTTGTGCATAAGGTCATAGGGACCATTGCCTATGGAAGTGGACTTTTGCATTGGGCACAAGAAAAAGTATCTGGAGCAAGTTTGAATTATAAGTCACCTCCAGATTTGATTTCTCCAACCTTCCTTGCACTTCTCCTGAGCTCCACCTACACATGCTCTATCCTGCGCTAAGTCCCGCTCATCTATCACCTCTATCCTTGCCAAACTCCACTGGCTCTTCATTCCCAAATCATTGATGTCAAAATCCTCATCCTAATTTACTCTACCTTTGTAATCTTCTCCAGCATTATACCGCCCTCTCCGTCCTGCTGAATCTGGCCTACTCTGTGTCCCATCTCCCTCTGCTCCACCGTTGCCTCCAAATATCGTACCGCTGCACTCTGGAATCCCCTCCACCTTGCTACATCTCTCCTCATCTTCAAAAACGTACTCAAAATGTAGCTCTTTGACCACACCTTTGGTCACCCCCACCGATTCTTCTTATCCGTGCTCCGCATCCATTCCTCCTCTCCCTTTGTGAAGCATCTTGGGATATTTCAATACATTAAAGGCATTATAGAGATGCAAGCTATTGCCGTTGTCATACCAGCCAGAAATGAATGTCACATTGCAGCATTTCCAGTGAACAGTGAAGGCTGTAAGTGGTGGGAGGGCGATTAAATCCTACAACCTATTAAAACTATTTTCTTGTTTCCTGTTTCCTTGCAGCTTGGGTAGGTGCACTCTCAATGGGGATGATTTTCTTTTGTTCTCCAGTTGTCAGTATTTTCACTGACTGGTTTGGATGCAGGAAGACAGCAATGGGCGGTGCAACAATGGCTTTTATTGGACTTCTTTCCAGCTCCTTCACAAAGTAAGACTGGATTTCTGTCTTAATACACACACAAATGCACACAAGTAAGTCAGTAACGTTAAATAAAGTTTACAGCTGAAATATGAAAGTGTCTCTCAGTGAAAGTCGTTTGGGGGCCTGGTCAGCTGTTTTAACACCTAGATGAAACCATGCCCTTGACAGGAGGCCTGGAAGTTACTGGAAACTTGAAGGTTGGTGGGGTGGAATTGTTCCCATTCTGATCTGTCTCAGTCCCAGTGACCTTGACTGCATGTCCACCTGATCTGATGAACTGCCTGCTGCATTTCATCACACTTTATCTTCCATTCAACACGGTTCTATCCCAATCAACCTTTTTGTATCTGAAACCCCACCCCAGGCCTGAGTATTTTATTTTTAGTCAATATAAATTCACGTGTAATTTTTCATGTAATGTTCTTCTTCTCATGATTGAGTTTCTCTGTGTCATCAATCATCCGTGGACAGCATGCAACCTGCTTTTTAGCCCACTGTTGTGCCGCTCACAAAACCAGCCGCCAAGAATTGCATTAAAGTAACCTGAGATAACTATAGATATGTATAAATATACACTTTTTTAAAATTCGTTCACGGGATGTGGGCGTCGCTGGCAAGGCCGGCATTTATTGCCCATCCCTAGCGAGATTTTACAACTGAGTGGCTTGCTAGGCCATTTCAGAGGGCAATTAAGAATCAACCACTTTGCTGTGGGTCTGGAGTCACATATAGGCCAGACCGGGTAAGGACGGCAGGTTTCCTTCCCTAAAGGACATTAGTGAACCAGATGGGTTTTTACGACAATCCGGTGTATACTTGTATATGAAACAATTGTATGAAGCAGAGAAGGCTATAAGGAGATATTAATAGAGGTTCTAAAAATTCTGAAAGGTTTTGACAGAGTGTATAGAGAAAGACTATGTCCTCTTGTTGAAGAATCAGTAACAAAGGGACACACGTCACCCACTGTTAGCAAGCTGCTGTATTTGCTTCGTCAAGAATGGTCCCAGTATTTGTGAGTGAGGGGCTTGATAATATTGTTGATGCACCAATCTATGTCATTGGACATTCGTGTTGACAAACTTGGAAACAGTATCTTACAAAGTGCTTTACCAAGTGAGCGTGCCTCTTTACCAGAAGAGAATATTAATTTTTTTTTACTACTGACCTGAGGATAGGACAGATATTACTTTCTAATTCACTTCAGGCGTGACACTTTATAAACATTTTTTAAAAAGAAAGAAAGCCAGTGTTACTTGTACTTGACCTGAAGATCTGCTACCTGTTGACCTGAGCAAGGCTTAGCAATTACACCGTGTGGTCCTAAAGGGACACACCAAGTTGCGCACAGTTACACATCAGCAGCAGAATAATACATTGCAAGTTATATGGTCTAATGTTCTTGTCCTCTGACTTATGTGTGAGCAGTGCCACAGGAGATCCAGTAAAATATACATAGTTTAGAGACTGTCACATTGCAAAGCATCAAAAGTATTAAAAGAGAAAGAAAATCTGTAATTTTGTGCTAGTTTATTTTGACCTGGAATTAGGAATTTACAAGGGTCTGCCAAGCTGCAAATGTACCCTTACCAACAGCAATTAACCTGAAATTGACTCCAGGGTGTGCTATTTACAGTAATTATGTTTTGTGGCCTTAAAGGGACAGGCCACATAAACCCAGGTGCACCTTAGCACAGAACAATACATTGTCTATTACATGGTATAATGCTCCTGTCACTATAAAACAACATTTCCTTTGATTTGCCATAAACAATTTCACAGGAGATTTGCTACATAAACAGAAAATACTGGAAATATGCAGCAGGTCTGTCGGTATTAGAACAACACATTTGATCTGGAGAAGGTGTGTGGAGTTGAAGGAGAAGTTGGTGGAAACTGGTGGAAGGGATTCAAGGAAGAAGCAGTGGGGTTAGAGACTGTTTTGTTGAGGGACCCAAGTGTAGAGTCACTGGGCCTGGGCGGTCCACACTCCAGAATAGAGAGGAAGGTTTGTGAGGAACTGGCAACAGACATTGTACCTTGGAAGCTGGTAAGTATTACACCCCTATATAACAAAAAGGAAAAGGATAAGCCCAGGAATTTATGCCGGTTATTATTATATCAGTGGTAAAAAAAACTGCTAGAAGCCATTAGTGAGCTCTTAGAGAGTTGGGCTATCAGGGACAGTCAACATGGATTTGTAAAGGGCATGTCATGCTTGACTAAATTAACTGAAGCCATGGAAAAGATGTAACATAAGACTTACTAGGATAATAAGAACATAAGAAATAGGAGCAGGAGTAGGCCAATCGGCCCCTCGAGCCTGCTCCGCCATTCAGTAAGATCATGGCTGATCTGATCCTAACCTCAAATCTAAATTCATGTCCAATTTCCTGCCCGCTCCCCATAACCCCTAATTCCCTTTACTTCTAGGAAACTGTCGATTTCCGTTTTAAATTTATTTAATGATGTAGCTTCCACAGCTTCCTGGGGCAGCAAATTCCACAGACCTACTACCCTCTGAGTGAAGAAGTTTCTCCTCATCTCAGTTTTGAAAGAGCAGCCCCTTATTCTAAGATTATGCCCCCTAGTTCTAGTTTCACCCATCCTTGGGAACATCCTTACCGCATCCACCCGATCAAGCCCCTTCACAATCTTATATGTTTCAATAAGATCGCCCCTCATTCGAATAATACCAGGGATGAGAGGATATAGTTATGATGAGAGACTTGAAAAAACTCTGTACTTACTGAAGCAGAGAAGGTTAATAGAAGTGTTTGAAATTCTGAAAAGTTTGAGAGGGTAAATAATGAATAAAGATTCCCACTGATCAGCGAATCAGTAAAATGGCAGCATAAATTTACGATTAATACTAGAAGCAAAAATATTTAAGGGTATTTCCTTTGGAACAAAGGAGGCTGAGCGGCGATTTAATTGAGGTATATAAAATTATGACGGGACTAGATAGAATGGATAGGGAGGACCTATTTCCCTTAGCAGAGGGGTCAGTGACCAGGGGCGTAGATTTAAAGTAATTGGTAGAAGGATTAGACGGGAGCTGAGGAGAAATTTTTTCGCCCAGAGGGTGATGGGGGTCTGGAACTCACTTCCTGAAAGGGTGGTAGAGGCAGAAACCCTCAACTCATTTAAAAAGTACTTGGATGCGCACTTGAAGTGCCGTAACCTACAGGGCTATGGACCAAGTGCTGGAAAGTGGGATTAAGCTGGATAGATCTTTTTCGGCCAGCACGGACACTATGGGCCAAATGGCCCCCTTCTGTGCCGTAACTTTCTATGATTCTATGATTCTATGGTACAGGGGAAGAGGAGGAAAATAAGACAAAAGTGGAGTTAGCAGTGACACAGGCATGACTGTCTCAAATGGTCTCCTTCCGTGCATAACTTGCTATGATTCTAGAGTGCCTGCTGTGTGTTTGCATCATTTTCTGTTATTATTTCAGATTTCCAGCATTTGCAGTTTTTTAATCTTTTGTACAATCTTGATTATCTAAGTTCTCATTATCTGCATTCTTGCTTATCCCAAGATTTTCAGGGGATCAGGAAACAAGCAGATCACCCTGCAGAGAGTAACGAGAGAAGAGTGTACTGACCAGCTCTTCAGGGGAGAATGGGGAAGCTGTCCTTGGTTTCTTTAAATCTCTTATTGAGTTGTTCTCAAGCTATGTGTCTCTCCCAGTGTATATGTGTGACTGTTTCTTTGTGTGTGCGTCCATCTGTATGTCTCTCTCGCTCACTCTCATTGGGGGTGATTTTAACCTAACTCGCCGGGCATAAAGCCCATGGGATCCATTTCATTGGAGAAAGAAATCGGGCGATCCTGTCAGTTTCCCAACGGGCGGGTTAGGTTAAAATTGCCTCCATTATCTCTTGTTTTTTTCTGGCTTTCTGTGTCTTTTTGTCTCTGTGCTCTTCTCTCTTTCAGTGTCCAGGGGCATGATTTTTACCTGGAGCCGGGAACTCAGCAGGTGGGTAGCTAATCGCTTGGGAAACCCGGAAGTAATGTGAGCGCGTCAGAATCTGCAATCACAACTAAATTGAAGGCACTTTAATTTTACTCCCGGAATTCATGTCTCCAAGCTGCGCAGCGGGCGTACTGTGCACTCGAATGACGCAATCTGAAGTCCACTATTTAAAGGGCCAATGCAAAAACGGATTTTGGAGGAGAAAGGAAGAAATGCTGAAATGGATTCAAGGAGAGCAAAGGCAGCACCCAGGTTTACTGATACTTCACTGGAAGTACTGCTGGGTGCAGTGAGAACCAGGAGGGAGGTAATTTACCCAAGCGACGGGAGGAAGAATCCTGGTTCTGCCACTAAGAAGGCGTGGCTGGAGATGGCAGAAGAGGTGAGCAACAGAAGCCCAGGTCATGGCTGCATTGCAGCGCAGAATGCGGTTTAATGACCTAACCAGGACAGGAAAAGTGAGTACATTTGCTGATTCACCCAAATACTGTGTTGTGCAACACCCCACCCACCCCGCCTCTCTCTGTGTTGGCACGTCTATCCCATCACATCACTCCTCACACCAACTTAAGTTTCACAACTATCCTTCACTTTCTGTGCACTTCCTCACCTCCCCATTTGTGCACTCACCACTCCCACTCACCCCAATCCTGATGCAATGTGATGCATCTGCCCGATAATCACCCTCTGATGTATCTGTTTCATTATCAGCCTCACCCAAAACATTTCATCCATCAGGTGAACACGTCACCTTCAGTCACTCACAGGTCTGTTCTTTCTCCCCTCGTAGGGGAGCACAAGATACAAGGGAGAGGACGAGGACTGGAGGTGGACCACCACAAATAGCCCAGCTCACAGATGTGGAGGAGGAGGCCATGGATATCAGTCGGACAGTTGCATGCCTATCCGTCAGAGGTGGAGAGACTGGCAACCTGCAGATGGCTGGTGATAGAACTTTAACATCTTACACACAAATTGATTTTACCAATGATTAAACTGTTCCAGACCTCAGTATGGTCAGTGGAAAGATTGTCCCTTTTCCGAAGAATAATTAATATCGGCTTCTGTTATCTTCCAGGGCCTTCACGCCTTCAAGAGGAAAGAGCCGCAGTGGAAGAAAGCGATTCCTCAGAGGATCTCATTCCTTCTGAGGGTGCACCGTCACATGACAGACAGCCATGCACCAGCGCGGATACTTACACTTGGGTCCTGTTAGGCAGATAGCTGGGTTGTCACCTGGCGATTCACCACTCAAAACTGAGCACAAGCAGACACTGGTGGCAGGGGCAGCTGTGGAGAGTCCGCGTCGGTGGACGCACTCCTCTCCCAGCTCTGCTCAGCTGGACACAGATGCTGAACCCGGGGACTATCGTTGAGAGTGAGAATGATAGAGCTACAGCTGCACCTTTGCAAGGTACTGGAAAATGTGCCCCGCACACTCTCCACAATAACGGAGAGGATGGATGAGTCCATCTCCAGCATTAGTGGAATGGTGGCGCAGGTATGTGCGGGAATGTCTGCAATGGAGAGAATGGTAGCCCCCATGTTCAGAAGTAGTTAAATCCATTTCTGTTGCAGAATCCACAAAAAGTCAAGTACCTAAAGTGTTTCAACGACCTGAACTTGCCCTTTAAATATCAGTCCACCGGCTTTAAGCTGGGATGGGATTTCCGGGTTTCTATTGTGCATGCATCCTGACGCGCATGGGTTAAACCCGGAAGTTGGAGCTAGGGTGCGGTCCCACTCCAAAAAAGCTGCTACATTAACCTCCCACCCACCCCCAACCTACCCGTTCTTGGGGGTTAAAATTACCCCCCATGTGTCTCTCTATCTCTTTGAGTGTATCTGTCTCTATTTTTGTGTATTTGTGTCTCCCGCTCTTTCTGGGTCTCTATCTCTTTCTGCCTCTCTTTTTCTCTATCTGTGTAGGTGTCTCTTTTTCTCCCTTTAGCCTGGATTTTCCAATTGGTGTTATTTTAATGCTGTTTAAAATAAAGGAGTTATCGTCAGCATGAAAATAATGCCGAAGAAAAAAATCTAGGCTTTTGTGGTCTGCATGCAGATGTGCTCTTTCCTTCATTCCATCCTTTCTTCATGTGCCTGTGTGTCTCTCTCTACTGCATGCACACCACCTAAGGGAGTTTCTTATTTCCTATTGGTTTCTGTCTTCTGTGTTGATTATTTTTGTAAAAGGGCACTAACTTCATAAAAAATTATTTAGCAAACTTTTTGTTTGGGGGAAGAAAGCCATACACCATTTTCATCACAAAAATTCATGCAAAGGATGATGTGGTACAACATGATTTGGGTACAAACAAAAAAAATCTTGCCAAGCACTTTTTCATGATGACAGTACCTCTTTAAATATAACAGATATCCCCAGCAAAAGACAGCAAGGTTATAGGAACAGAATCAGTTCATAGGGTACCTTGGAGATTGCTGGGAACCATCACTATGTGGACCGAGCAATGAATATCAGCAGAGAGCAGAAATTGAATGAAGAAAAAATTGCTTTCGGCTGTTCAAAGCTCAGTTTAATTGCAAGTCCTTAGATCAATTATTTGACAGCATTTCTTTTTACCCCGTGACCTGGAACTCTGCAAATAGGTTTTTCCATCTAGAAATTTTGGCAGAGGAGGAAGCAAAACCTGGACAGCCAGGAATCTTTGTAGTTTTACAAGTAGAATGATTAATCAAATATTTACATTTGCTGTTTTGAGTCAATTACTTTGAAAAAAGAAGCAGACCACATTTGCGACATGGTTTTGCTGAAGGCAATGGGTATGATGGCATTCACAATAAATTACAGCGTTCTTTCCACATTGTATGTTAATCATTTGAAATCCTGCCATCTCTTTGAAATCTTCAGATTGTGCGGCTAAGGAGTTACATCAACCGAAGGCTACCTACCATAGATCATGTTAAAATCTTAGAAACATAGATTGTTTGGTTCTTTCTTTCTGTCTTGGTATTCGTGGATTTAAAAACTAGGGGCGCTAAATTGGGCCGTGTAGCGCCCATTGTTTCGGTGCTACACGCCTCTCCGACATCCAAGATGGTGTCTTGGATGGGCACGCACGTTTCTAGCATGACGTGTGCCAAATGCCGTCTTGGTATAGGAGTTAGCGCAGGCGCAGATAACGAACGCTGGAATCGTAAAGTAGGGAGAAAATGGCTTCAATCAGTGTACAATGCTGATTTTAAGTGATAGACACCATTTTGGGACTTAACGCTCAACTCAACGCACAGTCTTAACCCCGACCATCTGTACATGTCTTAGAGTGCCTGGAGGACCCCCCCACCAGCGCTGTTTAAATGGACCATGCAGGATGTACAGGTTAGTGGCTGGATTATTGCTTCCAGCTGCTGAGACATTTGTAACTGTTTTTGGAGGCCTCCTATAATTGAATATTAGGTCTAGGGGGCATAGCCTAACATTTAGAGTCAGGACATGAGGATTGAAGTGAGGAAATGCTTCTACACGCAAAGGTTGGGAGAAGTTTGGGAACCTCATCTGCAAACGGCAGTTGATGCTAGCTCAATTGTGAATTCTAAATCTGAGATTGATAGGGTATTAAGGGATTTGGGGCTAAGGTGGATATATAGAGTTAGGTCACAGTTCCACCGTGATCTCATTGAATGGCGGAAGAGTCTCGAGGGGCTGAATGCCACTGCCACTTGCTGCCTACTGATATGCCCTACCTTCTCCTGCAGAAAAGCGGGACGTGTGTCTGGGCAATGTGCCTGTCGTGTATGAATAGCTGCCAGTGTGTGTGGCCTGTGAGTTGTGGGTCGGCGGCTTGCAACAGTGGTAATGTGTGAGGGTGAGAGGAAGCATCTGATTGGAAGAGTTGAGTATTGATGGAAAGAGTTTGTTGGTAGGTGGGCGTTGGGGGGTTTAGTGCGTGGAGGAGTGGATGCGGCTCATGGTGTAGTTGGTAGGAGACGCCACTTGACTGTTGACCTTACTCACCTTGACCACTCATGCCAAAGCATTGAACTTCTTCCTGTACTGCATTCATGTTCATGATGCTGTGCACCTGGCATTGACTTCATCCCCTACTGCCTCCCACTGCCTTTTGGATGTATGTCTGGAGGGCCTCTTGCTCCCTCCCACCCACCGCGGATATAGGATGTCCCTCCTTCTGTCCACCTCTTGCACCAACAGAGAACCTTGGTACACGGACTCTCAGATCGGCAGATTGGTGAGGTCTGGCATGCAGATTGGAGGATGTGGGATTTAGTGGTGTGCAATCTTTATTCAATGTTTTAACATAACTCATCAGTATGTAAACATAGAGATGGGACCTGCATCTGTGCTTTACGTGAGCGATGTCTGATCTCCGTTCAGACTCTGTGCAGACAGCAGGCTGTATATTCAGCAAATAACAGGTATCAGCTACCTTTAAGAGGTTTCTAACAGATAGTCTGCCTTTAAGAGATTGGAACTCCCCATGCTGGTGGAAAGTGCAAATTGCATGGAATCCTCGTTGAACGTTGATTTCCAACGCAGATTGCAGGTGAGTCCTCAGGCCTGACGAAAATCTCGTCCTGCCTGCGCAGGGACCATTGGGCACGGGGTAATAGCGGATTGTGCTACTCCCGCCCAAAAACAGGCCCTATCCAATTTTCCCCCCTTAGTTCCCTCACTGAAAATGCCTCAGCTTCTTTTGATACACAATAGTCCGAAATCAAGTAATCAGGGTTTTTTTTCAAAGTTACAGCAACAAATTGGGGGAAGCCCCAAGGAAATTCACCCCCAGGATCTCTGAGGGAGGAACCAGGGCTTTCAATTCAAATACAAGTGTTGTTACAAATTTCAGTTCTGTCTCAAATATTCTCTTGGGTACAGCGGGGCTGGTCTGAACATCTTACATTTAGGGGTGTGCCCATACTATCCAAAATCTAATTATATGATAGTGTAACCCAAGGGTGTAATAATAGGACACCCTTGTGACCTGAACTGGATATCGTGTCTTTTGCACGTGCCCTCACATGAGCTTCTCCACATCTTCTGATGGTGGACTGAAACACATGGTGAGACAAGGCCAGATGTGAGTTGTTACGTTGCTTTATTTCACAGACAACAAGTGAACATATAGAGTAACAGACAGCGCAAATTCCACTTAACTTAATCTTGTTTCTGTCCTTGAAAAACATGCATCAATAATAAACCATGTGCCCTATCACTTTTGAGGACTGACTTGCTTATTTTTGGTATTGTCTTCTTTCTAGACAACTTCTAATTGCAAAAGCAGACCACTCTTATTTCAGCTTCCCACTCTGGGCCCCCAGCCTACACCTCATAGCCTCTTGTATATAACCTGGCTGCTTCTGTGCCCCTTTAATCTTATCTTCCTGTTCCCAGTCAGGGAGAGGGCTGTGATGCTGACTTCTTCACCATTAGTGATTCACTAATGAGCCTCGGATGTAACAATTGCCTCTTTTTGTATCTGTTTGAAATAGTCTGTGAGCTGTGGCATTCCGTAAACGGGCCGGCTGGCTTTAATGCACATCTGCAATGCTTGTAGCCTGTGTTTTTTTTTAAACCTATATGAATTCACTTTATTTTAAAACACAACACTTAAACACACCTTAATCCCAAAATCCTTTCTGTGAAGAAAAAATTGTCAAAAATCCTGAAATATGACACGTGTCCTGTAAGCCTTGTTTGAATATATTTTTGGTTGGCAGCTCTAGTGGAACTTAAAAGATACTTATTAAATTTCTCTTGTCCTGGTCACATTTGGAAAAGTATCCCATGCAGTCCTGTTCTAATTTGGATGCCCATCGGAAATCATCAGAATGGTATAGATAGGCGAGAGAGACCCTATAGACCGATCATCAGCATTCGGTTATGTAATTCAGGACCTTGAACCAGGTCTAGTTCACGATGAAGTTTAATGCAGCAGATGTAATTGTATTATTTTCTATCTTCCAACAAGGGATAGTTAAGCCTATAAATATTGCAGGTCTATAGTGTGTCATTGCTACTGTTTATTATCTGTTTGCTGTTTAATAAATCTGTTTGGCAGTTTATAGCCTAAGCCAGTGGACTGTTAATTCTACCACCTTCTGAAATTGAGGGAGATCACATGAGGGCAAGTGATATAACCAGTTAGCTGAAATACAGTGACAAGGGTTTTCTGTTCGACCCCTGGGCTCACTGACAATTACCTAGACATTGGGCAGGTAAAGGCACACACTGATTTGTAGGGAGCACAAACACAACGAAAGGGATGATTTGAGATGCTGAAACTGAGAATAACATCTGGAGGGAAAACCACAAAAACATTACAAAGGCTTCAGTTTCCATTCTGATTAATATTAGCACACAGCTGACGCGTGTTTACAGACTCCTGGAATGCTCTCAGATATTTGGTATCATCACAAATTCTGGATTTTTTTGCTTTCTGATGGGGAATGCTATATTGTGATGTATTATGTAGTAGTTTAGAATTGGTGAGTGGTCAGGGACAGGAGGGTGTGACTGTGAGTCAGGCAGGTATGGGGACCCAGGATCTAGTGATGGAGGAGCCTCAGCCCTTAACCTTGTCCAACAGGTGCGAGGTACTTGCTACCTGTATGGATGAGAACAAAGACTGCAGGGAGGATGGGCAAACTGACTACAGCACTATGGTACAGGGGGCCATTCAAGTGGGGGGAGTAAAAAGGAATGTGATAGTGTTAGGGGATAGTATAGTCAGGGAGATAGATACTGTTCGCAGCAGCTGCGACCGAGAGTCCCGAAGGCTGTGTTGCCTGCCCGATGGCAGGGTTAAGGATATCCCCTTGCGGCTGGAAAAGAACTTGGAGCATGAGGGGGAGGATCTGATTGTCATGATCCACGTAGGAACCAGTGACATAGTTGGAATCAAGAATGAGGTTCTGCTGAGGGAGTTTGAGGAGCTAGGGTCTAAATTAATAAGCAGAACCTCAAAGGTAATAATCTCTGGATTACTTCCTGAGCCACGTGCAAATTGGCATCGGGTCAAACAGATCAGAGAGTTAAATGCGTGGCTCAAAGAGTGGTGGGGGAGGAAGAGGTTTCAATTCATGGGGCACTGACACCAGTGCTGGGGAAAGAGGGAGCTGTTCCATTGGGACGGGCTCCACTTAAACCAGGCTGGGACCAGTGTTCTGGCGAATCGAATAATTGGGGCTGTAAATAGGGTTTTAAACTAAAAAGGAGGGGGAGGGGTCAGGTGAGGGGAAATTTAGAAATCTAAAGAGAAAAGTCAAGGCAACAGAGCAGTGAAGCGATTTGGGTAAAGATGAGCAGAGTGTGACAGGAAGGGACAGAGAGTTTAAAGGTAATAGTGCATCTGTGAATAAGGTCAAAGCAGGGAAAAATGGTAAAAAGTTAAAATTAAAGGCTCTTTATCTGAATGCACGAAGCATTTGTAACAAGGTAGACGAATTAGTGGCACAAATAGAGATAAATGGGTTTGATCTAATAGCCATTACAAGGTTGGGAACTTAATATTCCAGGGTACTTAACGTTTTGAAAATCCAGGCAGAATGGAAAAGGAGGGGAGTAGCCCTGATAAGGCTAGAAAATAAACAGCAAAGGAGTTTGGCAGCGCTTAAAGGTGTATACCTCATTGCAAGGAGTACAGTGAATTAGACAGATGAGCTGAGGGCACAGATGGACAAGTGGCAGTATGATATCTTAGCTATTACAGAAACATGGCTTAATGAGGGGCAGGAATAGCAGCTCAACATTCCTGGTTACAGGGTTTTCAGACAAGATAGAGAGGGGGATAAAAAAGGAGGGGGGGTAGCAATTTTGGTTAACGAAACAATTACAGCTGTGAGGAGGGATGATTTGTTAAAAGGATCATCAAATGAGGCCATATGGGTTGAGCTAAGGAACAAAAAAGGGGCAGTGATGTTACTGGGAGTGTACTATAGACCCCCAAACAGTCAGAGGGAGATAGAAGAGCAAATATGTAGGTAAATTTCTGAGAAGTGCAAAAACAATAGGACAGTAATAGTAGGGGATTTCAACTACCCGAATATTAACTGGGACACAAACACTGTGAAGGGTATAGAGAGCACAAAATTCTTAAATTGCATTCAGGACAACTTTGTTAGCCAGTACGTAGCAAGCCCAACAAGAGGGGGGGTCAGTTCTGGATTTAGTTTTAGGGAATGAAACTGGGCAGGTGGAAGGTGTATCAGTGGAAGAGCATTTTGGTGGTAGTGATCATAATCCAGTTAGAATTAGCATAGTTATGGAAAAGGACAAAGATAGAACAGGAGTTAAAGTTCTCAGTTGGGGAAAGGCCAATTTTACTAAGCCGAGAAGTGATTTAGCAAAAATGGACTGGAAACAGCTACTTGAAGCTAAATCAATGTCAGAGCAGTGGGAGGCATTCAAGGGGGAGATTCAAGGGGTTCAGAGTAAACATGTTCCCACAAAGAAAAAGAGTGGGACTGCCAAATCTAGAGCTCCCTGGATGTCAAGGAGCACACAAGGTGAGATAAGGCAAAAAAAGAAAGGTTATGTCAGACACCGAGAACTCAATACTACAGAAAACCTAGAGGAGTATAGAAAGTGCAGGGGTGAAATTAAAAAGGAAATTAGGAAATTAGGAAATTAAAAAGGAAATTAGGAAATTTCCACATCGTTCACCTGAGGAAGGAGGTAGCCTCCGAAAGCTTGTGAATTTAAAATAAAATTGCTGGACTATAACTTGGTGTTGTAAAATTGTTTACAAAAGGAAAACAAAGAGAGAGCATGAAAAAATATTGGCAAATAAAATCAAGGAAAAACCAAAGATGTTTTATGAATACATTAAGAGCAAGAGGATAACTAAGGAAAGAGTAGAGCCTATTAGAGACCAAAAAGGTAACCTATGTGTGAAGGCGGAAGATGTGGATATGGTTCTTAATGAAGACTGTGCGTCTGTCTTCACAAAAGAGAAGGACGATGCAGGCATTGTAATTAAGGAGGAGGAGTGTGAAATATTGGATGGGATAAACATAGCGAGAGAGGAAATATTAAGGGGATTAGCATCTTTGAAAGTAGATAAATCACCAGGCCTGGATGAAATGTATCCCAGGCTGTTAAAAGAAGCAAGGGAGGAAATAACGGAGGCTCTGACCATCATTTTCCAATCCTCCCTGGATACAGGCGTGGTGCCAGAGGATTGGAGGACTGCTAACGCCGTACCGTTGTTTAAAAAAGGAGAGAGGGATAGACCGAGTAATTATAGACCAGTCAGTCTAACCTCGGTGATGGACAAATTATTGGAATCAATTCTGAGGGACAGGATAAACCGTCACTTAGAAAGGCATGGAGTAATCTAGGACAGTCAGCATGGATTAGTTAAGGGAAGGTCATGTCTGACTAACTTGATTGAATTTTTTGAGGAGGAAACAAGGAGGTTGGACGAGGGTAATGCGTTTGATGTAGTCTACATGGATTTTAGCAAGGCTCTTGACAAGGTCCCACATGGCAGACTGGTCAAAAAAGTACAAGCCTATGGGATCCAAGGGAAAGTGGCAAGTTGGATCCAAAATTGGCTCAGTGGCAGAAAGCAAAGGTTAATGGTCGGGTGTTTTTGTAACTGGAAGGCTGTTTCCAGTGGGGTTCCGTAGGGCTCAGTACTAGGTCCCTTGCTTTTTGTGGTATATATCAATGATTTAGACTGAAATGTAGGGGGCATGATTAAAGAAGTTTGCAGATGATACAAAAATTGGCCGTGTGGTTGATAGTGAGGAGGAAAGCTGTAGACTGCAGGAAGATGTCAATGGACTGATCAGATGGGCAGATAAGTGGCAAATTGAATTCAGTCTGGAAATGTAAGGTAATACATATGGGGAGGGCAAACAAGGCAAGGGAATACACAATAAATGGGAGGATACTGAATGGTGTAGAGGAAGTGAGGGACCCTTGGAGTGCATGTCCACAGATCCTTGAAGGTAGTAGGACAGGTAGATAAGGTGGTTAAAAAGGTGTACGGGATACTTTCCTTTATTAGTCGAGGCATAGAATATAAGAGCAGGGAGGTTTGCTAGAACTGTATAAAACGCTAGTTAGGCTACAGCTTGGATACTGCGTACAGTTCTGGTCACCACATTACAGGAAGGATGTAATTGCACTAGAGAGGGTACAGAGGAGATTTACGAGGAGGTTGCCAGGACTGGAGAATTTTAGCTATGAGGAAAGATTGGACACGGTGGGGTTGTTTTCTTTGGAACAGAGGAGGCTGCGGGGTGATTTAATTGAGGTGTACAAAATTATGAGGGGCCTAGATAGAGTGGATAAGAAAGACTTATTTCCCTTAGCAGAGAGGTCAATAACCAGGGGAATAGATTTAAAGTGATGGGTAAAAGGATTAGAAGGGAGCCAAGGAAAAAATTTTCACCCAGAGGGTGGTGGGGGTCTGGAATTCACTGCCTGAAGGAGTGGTAGAGGCAGAAATCCTCATCATGTTTAAAAAGTACGTGGATATGCACTTGAAGTGCCGTAAACTACAGGCTACGGACCAAATATTGGAAAGTGGGATTAGGATGGTTGGCTCATTTTTGGACGGCGCGGATGTGATGGGCCGAGTGGCCTCCTTCTGTGCCGTAAATTTTCTATGATTCGATTCTATGATAATAAAGGATGTGAGAAAGGATCTTGGCTCAGAGGCGGGATCGGGGGTCATTGAGGGGATCTGCAGTCATTGAGGTGGGGGTCGGGATTGGAGGTTCGGGGGAGGAGGATTGGGGAGGAGGGGGAGTATCGGGATCGGAGGATCGGTGTTGGAGGATCGGGCATCGGTGGAGGGGTCTCAGTGCAGGTAGGCTTTTTGTGCCTGGGGGAAGCAGTCCTGCTCCTGCGGGCCCACAAGCTGTACTTTTCTAGCCACTTGCCTGCAGCCTTGACCCTTCTCGCCTCCTTTCACGAGGCGTAAAGCAGAAGGCCCGGTAATCCCGGCCCCCCAGAGTTGAAATGGGGAATTAGTTAAAAATGGAGGCTTGAAGCCTCATTGAAAGGTTTTAAGGCCCGATCCACCTCCTGGGAGTGAATTGGCCGCCCGCCCCTTGTCCCGCCCTCGTGAAAACCGGAAATGGGCATGTTGGGGGCAAGTCTGAAATGGTGGCAATTTGCAATGCCCCCCCGCCCCCAACCGCCCGTTTTTTACTTTGAAAGTCGAGCCCATGATGTGAGAGGAAGGGTGCTCTTAAAATAGATATATCGTGTGTTTTTTCAGGTATATAATGACATTGTATAGATTGATCTAGTTCCACAAGTGGAATTGTACAACTGGGTAAGGTCCCAGGGGACAATCCTCACCCATGAAACCATAGGAGTAAGCACCTTCAGGGAAGAGGGGGAGTGGAGGAGAGGGGAAACTAATTCAAATAAAATCAATAGTCTAGTCTTTGGGTTCAGATAAACTGTTCAGATTGTGCAGACAAGGATTTTGACTTTATCTGAAGTCTGAACCCAATGACTGTTGGTGTCTTGTAACTCACATTATTCTCTACAATGTACTTGCTGATTGGATCTGTTGGCTGATTTTCACTTTGTGAGATGGGCATCCAGATCATGGAATTGAAAGAACATAAACCTGCTTTGAACCTCAACCAGATTCCAAACACTTTGCAGTAGCTTTTTTGTTTAGACTTTTAAGGAGTTGTCAGTGAGGAGAGGGTGAAGTTTCCATAGGCCTGAGAATAAATTTTCACCTGGTAAAATGCTGCGTTGTCATTTTCCAAATTAACAAGTGCCGCTCCGAGACAGTGCAGTACAGAATGTCAGGGATAGAACATCCCTGTTAAACCTCGAACAGTAATATCCTTCTATGAACGTCATTCATTCGATGCTGCACGGAGACTCCGAAACACACTTGCAACAGCAAGACTGGCTCAGATCAGCCATAAAAATTCCATACAGAAGAAAGCTGATGGTCCACCAGATTTATTTACTCTAATTCCAATTTCCTGCTCTTTCCCTTTAATTTATTGATTTTTCTTGATTTCTTGTTTCATTCCCTCTTAATTGTCATGATCAACTCAGCCTCAATAGCCTCACGTGTTTTAAAATTAATTCTCGGGATGAGGGTGTCACTAGCAAGGCCGGCATTTGTTGCCCATCCCTAGTTGCCCTGAGGAGGTGCTGGTGGGCCTTCTTCTTGAATCACTGCTGTCCATGTGGTGTTTGATACAACTAGTGGCTTCCTAGACCACTTCAGAGGGTAGTTAAGAGTCAATCATGTTGATGTGGGACTGGAGTCACATAGGGGTAAGGACAGCAAGGGCCTGATTTTGACCCTGAGCCGGGAAGGGGGCAATGGGGGGTCAAATTGCCGATGGGAAACCCGGAATTACGGGTTTCCCAGACGCCCTTCTGATTTTGACGTTAGGCGACTGACAGGCTGGTCTCAGTCGGATGGGAGAGCAGCCAGGGAGAGAATGTGTTCAGGCAAGTCTTCAGTCTTTGTTTGTATGGATGGGGGGGGGGGGCATGGGGGACATGGGTGAGCATGGAGGGCACAGGGGCATGGGTTGGCACATGGGCATGAGGGGCACATGGGCACGGGTCAGCACAGGGGCATGGGTGGTCATAGGGGCATGGGTTGGCACGGGGGCACCGGTGGGCATGGGGGTCATGGGTGGGGAAGTCAGTCATGGGGGTGGGAGCGGGGGTCAGTCACGGGTGGGGGGTGTCAGGATCGGGGGTCATCACAGGGGTCCGTGATCGTTGGAGGGGATTTGGGGTCATTGTGGGGGTCCTTGATCGTTGGGGGGGGAAATCAAGGGTCTGTGATTGTTGGTGAGGGTTCCATGATTGTTGGGGGGTCGCTGCAGGTAGGCTTGTTGGGCCTGGGGGAAGCACTCCTGCTAGTTAGTTTTGGGCCTTCTCACCTCCTTTCACGTGGCGTAAAAGAGAAGGCCCGGGAATCCCAGCTCCAAGGGGTTGAAATTGGAAACTCTGGAAAAATGGAGGCCCGCAGCCTCCTTGAAAGATTTTAATCACCAAACCGCCTCCAGGGTTGTTCGCCCGCCCCTCGTCCCGCCCCAGTGAAAACCGGAATTGGGCGGGTCTGAAATGGTTGCAATTTTGAATGCCTCCCCATTTTTCCCTTTTAAAGTGGTGCCCCAGGTTTCCTTCCCTAAAAGGTCATTAATGAACCAGTTGGGGTTTTGACAACAATCCGTCAGCTTCATGGTCACTTTTACTGATACCAGCTTTTTATTTCTAGATTTTTAAAAATTGAATTCAAATTTTCAAACTATCATGGTGGAATTAAGACCTTTAAGACCTGCTGCACTTTGATTCCCTGCCACCAGATGATTCAGCAGTCCCTGCGTTTATGGGAAACACGCAGGGAGCATATGCAAAATATTGAAATGAGCTGACCTCATGCAACCATGCAAAGTCAGTCTCTTGCACAACCATTGAGAGCTCAGGCCTTTTTAATCCCAATTTGCAGAATGAGCCATATAATGCTTTTATTAAAAAAATTTAAGTTTTAAAAAAAGTGTTGTGTTGCCAGCTTCTAAACTTACTTTCATCTTGGAGAAGGTAAAATGATAATGACACACTGGCATTCAAATCACTCAAGATTAAGCATTTTCTGTCTCAAAAGAGGAAGTCTGTGACCGACAGATCCTATTCCTCAGATTACCAGTTGGTGATAAAAGGACTGTACAATTTCTCTTCACTTTCGATGACTTATGTCAATGTAACATCCTCCACAAATTGTTAAAGTGTGCGGCAGACAGAGGAATTACTGGTTGGATGGAACTTTCTCTTCCTTGGCCGGTATATGCGCCACACAGACCCCTGACATGTGAACTGCAGCCAAGCTTCTGCAAACATGCGTTATTGGATAAATTCACCAATCCTCTGTTCCCAGTGGGAAGCTGCGCTTGAAGGAAGCACAGGTTGGAGAATCCACGTAACAGTGTTTCAGCCTATTTCCGGCCCACACTCTTTTTGAGCGCGGTTTCCTGTTGAGCCTGCAGGATCTGTGAATTCACCGCTAATAACTCAGCTGCAAGAAAAGTACACAAGAGTCACCTCTGGGGGAGTGTGCCCATTCTTAGGTGGAAACATTGAAGTTCCATGCACTACTTCTCTACAACAGAGAAGGTGTTGGAACTTTGTGTGGGAGAAGTGGTGATCACTTACAGTCAGTGAGGTATTTCAGTGGTAGGTACTTTGCCAGTTATTTAAGGACATTAGATCTGATAGATCCCACTTCTCAACATAGATTGATCAGTTACTGTTTCCTAAAGAACCTTCTGGTGCTCATCTCTAGGCAAATACTTATTCACAGTATTTATAATTAAACTTGGGCTGGATTTTAACTCGCTGCGGATTTCTGGTGGGAAAGCATTTAATTAAGGAATTATAAGTACAACGATCATTTTTGTTAATATTCTTCCTCCAGTTGGCTATCCCAATGCCACATAGTATCAATGATTTGAAAGGCATAGGAACATAGGAACAGGAGTAGGCCATTCAGCCCCTCGAGCCCACTCCGCCATTTGATAAGATCATGGCTGATCTGTGATCTAACTCCATATACCTGACTTTGGCCCATATCACTTAATACCTTTGGTTGCCAAAAAGCTATCTATCTCAGATTTAAAATTAGCAATTGAGCTAGCATCAATTGCCGTTTGCGGAAGAGAGTTCCAAACTTCTACCACCCTTTGTGTGTAGAAGTGTTTTCTAATCTCCCTCCTGAAAGGTCTGGCTCTAATTTTTAGACTGTGCCCCCTAGTCCTAGAATCCCCAACCAGCAGAAATAGTTTCTCTCTATCCACCCTATCTGTTCCCCTTAATATCTCATAAACCTTGATCAGATCACCCCTTAACCTTCTAAACTCTAGAGAATACAACCCCAATTTGTGTAATCTCTCCTCATAACTTAACCCTTGAAGTCCGGGTATCATTCTAGTAAACCTACGCTGCATTCCCTCCAAGGCCAGTATGTCCTTCCAAAGGTGCAGTGCCCAGAACTGCTCACAGTACTCCAGGTGCGGTCTAACCAGGGTTTTGTATAGCTACAGCATAACTTCTGTCCCCTTGTATTCTAGTCCTCTAGATATAAAGGCCAGCATTCCATTAGCCCTATTGATTATTTTCTGCACCTGTTCATGACACTTCAATGATCTATGTACCTGAACCCCTAAGTCACTTTGGATATCCACTGTTTTTAACTTTTTACCATTTAGAAAGAACCTCGTTCTATCCTTTTTTGGTCCAAAGTGGATGACCTCACATTTGCCTACATTGAATTCCATTTGCCACAGTTTTGTCCATTCACCTAATCTATCAATATCCCTTTGTAATTTTATGTTTTCGTCTACACTGCTTACAATGCCACCAATCTTTGTGTCATCGGCAAACTTAGATATGAGACTTTCTATGCCTTCATCTAAGTCGTTAATAAATATTGTGAATAATTGAGGCCCCAAGACAGATCCCTGCGGGACCCCACTAGTCACATCCTGCCAATGTGAGTACCTACCCATTATCCCTACTCTCTGTCGCCTTTCGCTCAGCCAACTTCCTAACCAAGTCCGTACTTTTCCCTCGATTCCATGGGCTTCTATCTTAGCTAACAGTCTCTTATGTGGAACTTTATCAATTGCCTTCTGGAAGTCCATATAAATAACATCCATTGACAGTCCCCTGTCTACTACTTTAGCATGTGCATGAGAGGCCTACTCCCAGGCCTTTACCAACTGCTAGAAAGTAGTCTGTGGGGAGAAGTGACTAGTTTTTAATTCTCTTCCCCCTCCCCCCCCCCCCCACCTTCACTTCAATCCTGACAGGAAACTCTTTGGCCTTTCTCTCAGTGCTTGCCCACAACTATATGCCAAAGGTCAGGACCTCAGCAAAGCTCATATTCACATCCCATCAACCTGTGATGCTGAGCATCGGCACGGTGACGCACAGCACCATCACTTAATTGCACAGAACGATAGCCCCACACTCAAGTGTGTGCATTATGTGCTAATACCACTGCAGACCCTGCTTTCCTTTAACTTGCAATGTAATGCAAATCACACATATTCTGGTTTATTATTGCCTCGAGTGATGCACAGTCCTGTGAATGTAGCTGCTGCAGCAAGTCCTTTGGCTTCGTAAACAAAATGTCTTGGCTTAGCAGCCGGCAAGAGATTTATACTTTTTCTTCTCTCCCCCAAACTGGCCTCTCGCACACACTGTAGTTCAGACTATAAACCTCTTCTCTGATCTATTCTTGTTTTTGTAAAGATCTTTGTACAGTTTTAACTCCTGATTTACTGGAAAGGCTTGAAATTCACTGTGTCTCTTTAAATAAACCTTTAATTATTTTTTATTGCCGTCAACTTTTCTACAACTTACACGGATGCTGAATAATGTTAACTGTTTAAAGTGTATAAAAATTAAGTCATACCAGCCTAAAGGGAAGCCAATGCCATCGTGCCTTATGTCTGTCCAGCTGTAGTTAGCTAATTTTCTTTGGTTGCACAGATATGTTGCACTAGCAGTGTTGGGTGTAAATTTTTTTCACCACGTAATGCGCACAGTACCTGATGTAATGCAGGTGTTGAATAGTGATGCCAATGTGATCATATCCAATCACTTACCCAACTTTATTGCTTGCCATCCAACTGGATCTGCTGTTAAAGGTGAGGAACCCTGCGCTGTCCCAGCTTCAGCAGATATCCGAGAGGAGCTGAGTCCTGGCTGTCATTCCCGGAGCATGTCCACAAGGATTGCCGGTGCTGAAGCTATTCCACCAGGAACTCAAGAGCTCACCATTCTGTATATCAATCCATAAGATGCGCACAAATTGCCCGTGAATCTTTACAAGCTGTTTGTGCTGACGCATGGAGCTCTCTCCCAGGCAATACCATTGTCTGCAGCGTTATATGCAGGAGCTTGCGTTTACAGGTATTTAACAATCACTTGACGAACCCACGTTGCTGGGATTCCCATTAAATTGTTAGTGTCCTCCATTACAATTTCTTCAAGTCTACCTGTGGTCCCAGCAAGTACCAGGGCCAGGAATGTGAGGTAAAGTGCTGGAAACATACACCAGGTCAGTCAGCATCGGAAAGAGAAAGTCAGGTTAAGATTTCAAGTAGGATCCTTCATTAGGACTGACCAGGATCACAGCTGATATGTTAACTTATCTTTCACATTTAGATGTCTGTTGACTGCCTGTGTATTTCCAACAATATTACCTTTTATTTCAGATTTACAACATTTATAGTTTATCTTTTTATCTCAAATATATGTGAGACATCTTTCCTTATTAAAGTTAGCTTCAGCTGTACCATGTTTTTTACCACATATCACAATATTAATCTTGCTGGTTTTGGAATATATTAAGTATAAGAATGAGAGATACATTTTCTTTGTGGCCTATACAAACAGACCTACAGTATTCTATCAGTGGTGGATATAGAATTTGCAGGGCATTAACACTGACAACTTTGACAAGTGGAATCAGTGGGCTAAAAATTTGTTTTCGGCCACAGAATTGCTGGGATCACGCGCCAGAAACTGGAGGCTTGAGGCTCACTCCAAATTGGGCCTCAGGCCTCATCAGCATATTTCTAGCGAGCCGCGGACGCCATTCGGGCATCTAGAGGCAGTTCGCTGGTTTGAACAGGACCAGTTTGGGCCAGTTGCCTCGCTAACAGTGGCCCACAGATAGGTCGGGTTGAGGGGGGGGGACAGGATCACGGACATGCTCCTCAGGAGTGCCACGGAGCCAGGAGAAGAACTCCTGCTCCTCCTGGCTCCACATGACTAAAGACCTACTCTTTATTGGTTAGGCCGCAGCAATCACTGGAAAGCCAATTGGAACAAAGGATTAAAGAGTGGAGCATGCCCAATGTGCACTTCACTCAGCACTAACCAGTTTTGCAGAGGGGTCCTTTATCAGGTGTTAATCCCCTTATTAGCATATGCCAGGAGCCCAACTTTTGTTTAAGGCGGCCACCCGGACGCCTGAATATCATCTGAGGCCAATATGACACCAGACTTAATTCAGGCGGAATTGGTCAATTTTGACCCCGTTTTATGCATGAAAAACGGGTGAAAATGGGGTCCATTTTGTAGGCCAGTGTCTCAAAACCAGATATTTCCAATTTTGACTCATTTCTCTAACTTCTTATTCTGCCATAAAGCTGTCATCAGTAACCTGTCAAGAAGCTGGAGCCAATGTTGGGCACTTATCACCTCCTACATGTCAGTTCATTTTTGTGAACATTGCTTCAAGCCCCCAGTTATTGCTAGTGATAATGCAAGCTCACACAGCTTGCCTCACAGCAGTTGCAAGTAACCATGCCAGTGCTTTGCAAATCAACAGTCTATTTGGATTAACAAATTGAACTGCCAATTGGAACAAAGGATTAACTGCATTCTTTTTTAGGATTTCTAGTTCAAGCACTTCCTAAAATATTTGAGCTTAAAGCTTTGAATGTTTCCATTCTGTATTAGTGCACAGAATTCATTGCCACTGATCAGTCACACAAAAAAATTGAAGGGAAATATATTTATGTAGGTCACAGAGACTGAATAACAGTACAGTCTGGTAAACTAAAGATCAGTGAGCTTGACTTAGTGCCCGGGGCAGTGACAGAACTAATGTTCAGTCACATTCTCTCAGCCTGAGCTCTACGGTCCCTGTTTAACATTCTGGACAGTCTTATGGTTCATGCCGTCTGGGGGGAGGGAGAGAAGGTTAAAAATACGGGGAACTGTAGGCGAACTGGCTTTTTAAAAATTATATGTAGTCGCAATTCCACTGAGGTGATTGTTTGTTTGATTGAAATGATTTTATTGACACAAACACTTTAATTGTGACAGTGGAATATGTTTGAATCTGTTAGCAGTAGGTAAAGATTGCTGGTAAAGCCCAGCATTCTACCGGTATTATCTGACAGCAATAGCCAGTGCATTCTCGGGACCTGTTTGCAAACTCAAAAAGAATAGATGACTCCAATTTGCTGTATCATGCCTCACATCACTGTCCCCATTCTCCCTTCCTTTAATATATGTATGAATGCTCTCTCTGACACATTGGGATCAATTTTAAAAGCAAAGTCCAGATGCGTTGGGGACAGGAGGGCAAAGAATATCGTGTTTTTTTGGAGCGGGCAGAAATCCCGGCTCCACCACGCTGACGAAGCGGACGACCCAGAGTCATCTGGGTGCGCGTGCCGTTCCCGAACCCAGAAGTCCGGCGGGGGACGATATTTAAAGCAGCAGTTGAACTAGTTGAAGTAGTTTAAAAATAAATAAATGCAATTTACAATGAAGGCAAGCAATTTCAGCGCTTCCTCAGCATGTTTCCGGTGCTGTGTGAAACACGCCATGGTGAAGGAGCCGTGTTTCAGCCGGCAGACATTTGGCCATTTAAATGCCTGTTTGACAGATGGGGATAAAAGGTGAGTTATTGCAGCAGGGCACTCAGTTCTCTCAGACAAACTTTTGGCTGGGAGATCTTTGTGTTTAGACTGAAAATTCTTGGTTAACACTCAGAATTGTTCTGTTTACACATATTTACCAACTTTTCGGACCCCCTCAAACTGACACCATCAGGATGGGGGGGCGATGGCTGCATTCACCACTACATCTGAGGACAAGGAACGTCACCATCCTCGCCAGGCACGGCGTGCACTCCATCACTTGGAGCTCCACAACACAATGCTGCGCCACAGGCACCTGAGCAAGAGCACAGAGGGCAACAATAGAGGGAGCGACGTCGCAGGAGGCACTACCCTCATCAGAGGGTCTACAGACCGAGGCTCAGCTTCCGGACCTCTCTGAGGAGCAGTGCCTACGGAGGCTGAGAGTGAGTCGCCAAGTGGTCGCAGACACCTGCAGCCTCCTTCATGCCGAGCTGCTCCCGGCTGGGCCTGGTGGCATCTCATTACCCGTCGCTGTTAAAGTGACCACTGCCCTCAACTCCTTCACCTCCGGATCATTCCAGGGTGTCACCGGGGACATCACCGGGGTCTCTCAGTCGTCTGCCCACAAGTGCGAACGGCAGGTCACTGACAGCTTGTTTCGCAGTGCGTCGCAATATGTCAACTTCCCCATGGACGACCTCAGCCAGATGGAGAGGGCAGTGGGATGCCACTCTGTGGCTGGCTTCCCACGGGTACAAGGTGTAATCGATTGCACGCATATAGCAATCTGAGCACCTCCTCATGAGCCAGGACTATTCATCAACAGAAAGGGATATCAGACCACTGGAAAAGGTTTCTTCATGTGTGTGCCAGATTCCCTGGCAGCTGCCATGATTCGTTCATTCTGAGGAAATCCAACATCCTGGCCCTCTTCCACGCACCGAACACCCTTAAAAACTGGTTCCTCGGAGACAAGGGATACCCCCCTGCACACGTGGCTCACGACACCTCTGAGGAACCCCATTAGTGAGGAACAGTGTCAATACAATGACAGTCATATTGCCACCAGGTCTGTCATTGAACATGCGATAGGACTGGTGAAGATGCGATTTCGGTGCCTGGATTGTTATGGGGGAGCACTTCAATACGCACCAATGAGAGTGGGTTGAATTATAGTAGTGTGTTGTGTCCCACACAACGTGGTGCAACAGAGAGGGGTACCGGTTGAGGAGGCCCCATCCCCTCACCCACCATCCTCATCTGCCATCCACATTAAGGAGGAGCAGGAGGAGGAAGAGGAGGAGGATGATGAACCCATGGGCAGAGCAGCGGCTCACCTGGCTGCTCATGAGGTCAGGGATTCACTCATATGTGAACGTTTCTCGTAAGATCAGAAAGTGAGAAGAGTCCAGTCCTCAGACCACCTGGAACGAGCAGCACCAACACCAGCGCCCCCGTGCCCCCCCCACCCCCCCCCCCCCGGCGCAAAACAGTCCTACAACTACACATACACCAACTGTAAAGTGACCCACTGGGTGGCATCAAAGTCTCGCCGTTCATGATGAAGCACATGAAAGGGCGCTATCACAAAAGCCAGTCAAGAATGGGCAAGATGTGGCAGTAGTGGTGAGAATGATAACATTTAATGTGAGTTTAACATAAAACAAATATAAATGAAAAACGTGACAGTCTTGTGCATACCCTTCGTGATCACAAATCCTCAGCCTTTCTCTTCCTACCACTTCTACGTGGTGTATCCCCTGTGGCTGCAGCAGTGGTAGTGGCAGGTTGCTCATGTCCATGGTTGGACTGCTTAGATGCTTTCGGCCTACGCCCTCTGGGTTTTGGAGCCCATGAGGGCCCCACCAAAGACTGCTCCACCGGCACCTGTGCAGGGGCAGACTCGGCCACCTGGAGAGGAGGCAGCATTGCGGGTACTGGTTAAGAGGGGGACGATGGTGAGAAGTGGGAGCACTTTGAATAGCGTCCCCACTTCCATGTCCCCTTTCGCCATCATCCCTCTCCTGGACCAGGCCCACATCACTACAACCACCCTGCTGGAGGACATGTTTGATGCCTTGGAAGCCCAGTTGTAAAGTTTCTGCCAGCCTGTTTAAGGCGGCAGAATGTTGTTCACCGTGAGTCTGAACGGCCGTTGTCAGGGCCTGAATGGACTCATTTGTGAGCCGTGCTTGAAGCTCAACGGAGGCTAGCCTTCTCTCCATCGCAGACATTCCCGCACTTTCCTGCGACACTATCTCAGACATTTCCGCAGTTACCTGCGACACTATCTCAGACATTTCCGCAGTTACCTGCGACACTATTTCAGACATTTCAGCAGTTACGTGCAACACTATCTCAGACAGTTGATCACATCTCTGCGGCACTCTCCCAGAGATTCCCTCCCGTACTTGTGCCACCATTCCACTAATGCAGGAGTTGGACTCTTCCATTCTCTGGTCTATTGTGGAGAGTGTATGTGGTACCTGTTCCAGTACCTCGCAAATGTGCTGCTGTCCCTCGATCATTCTCCTGTTGAAGGATGGCCCCTGGGGATCAGCATCTGTGTCCAGCTGAGCA